>NC_053498.1:23836525-24546525 GCF_905171775.1 Rana temporaria | reverse complement strand
TGGTTAATACGCCCCCCCCTTCTCCTTCCGCCATTTTGTTAAGCCCCACCCTTTATGAAAAAAACGCAAAAAAAAATCCCCACAGCGTATTTATTGCCCCCCGTGCCTCACCTTGTAGGCAATCCCTTAATACGTCCTTTGTGCCTCTCATTGTCTTTTATACAGAAACATTAAAAAAAAGCCTTCGGATCTCGCAGACCGCCAAGCGTCGCGCTTATTATGTCCGGTTCCAGTAGTCATTTCTGTCTGCGGATGCGGAATCTTTTTTTTTCTTCTTCTTACCCAAGTCTGGTTTCTTTTTTAGACCTTTCAGTTTCTGTTTTGCGAAACGTTGTATTTTTTTTTTCTTTACAGGTCTATAGGAACGTAAGTAATAAAATATACATACATGGAGAGACAGATGTGCGCGCACGTCGTGCCCTCTTGCAGGCCAGGGGAAAAAAAAAAAAGACCGCAGGAAGAGGGGAGCCGGCGCTGCAGAGGTTAACCTTCCATCTCGCGGGAGGTCACTTTGGGACGCTGAATATCTGTTTCATGTCCCCGCCCTGCTGCAAAATCTCGCCTCTGCCAGGCAGATTAGTTTATGCTGTTAACCCAGATACTGCCGGAGCCGTCTGCCAGCCTCGCCAGCTTTCACCGGAAGCCGGATAGAAAAAGCGCAGATTAATAAAGACGTTTCTTTTGCTAAAGAATAGCAAAAAGCAAAAAAAAAGAAGAGAAATGTTTAATGATACAGAAGAAAATGAAAGTCCGTACTACGTTCATATAAGCAAGACACGTGTTTTCCCCTCCCAAGCCCTTGATTTTAGTTCATCTCAGTGACATTTGTCTCGCCGCGCCATTATTGCGAAACGCACCATCACGGCAACATGAAGGCTTTCACTCATTGACTCCCACATCACGTCAACATTCATTAACATATTAGATTTCTTCCTATGCAATGCAACGTTTTTCATCACTCCTATATTATTATGATTTTTTTTGCTACTTTTTATTTTTATACTTAGCCGCGATTTTTATAAAAGTCTGCCCGCTCGGAGAGCATGCATAGCAATCATTGCGATGCCCACCATTGCATCCTCTCCTGACTTTTCTCAGAAACTGCAGTGCATTGTGGTCCGAGGACTCCAGGTCTCCTGCGGTTGGCTGCTGGGCTCGCAGTGAGCTTTGATTGGCTGCGGCGGCTCAGGACACTGGCAAGGGCGGGCCCTGCGTTTCTTGGTTACAGACTGGTCTATCGTGAGATTTTTTTATTTATTTTTTTGCAGAATCCTTTCTTTTTTGGAACAAAATGAGTCGGGACTTTTACTATTTTTGAAAGAGGTAGCATAAAATGTTATTGTATAGGGATCACCAAGGGCTTCTTTCATGTGTTTGTTAGTTTGCAATAACTGATTAAATTATTGATTATTAAAACATATATAAAAAAGATAATAAATATATATTAATAAAATAACTAATAAAAACTATACATATAATATAAAAAAACTGGCATTGGAAAAAACATAATTTCTGTGCAACTTATCAATAATTCTTTGCTTTAAACAAATACATGAATAAATAATAAAAAACTATACATATAATATACCGTATTTATCGCGGTATAACGCGCTCCCGCGTATACCGCGCACCCCTAAAGTTGCCGTGAATCCTGTGGAAAAAAAGTTTTCGTTGTACTTACAGTTTTGGTGTCTTGCGCGGCGTCCATCGGCGGCCTCGTCGGGTCCGGCGTCCGTCTGCGGCTTCGGGTGTCCTCTTCGTCGGGTCCGGCGTCCTTCTGCGGCTTCGGGTGTCCTCTTCGTCGGGTCCGGCGTCGTTCTGCGGCGTCCTCGCGTCCTCCCCGATCGTTTCCCGTGCCGAGTTTGAATACTGCGCCGACATATACCGAGCGCAGTACACTCGTGTATCGTCGGGCAGGCTCGGCAACTCTCGCGCTGACGTCCTGTACGCTCAAGACGTCAGCGTGAGAGGCGCCGAGACTGCCCGAAGATACACGACTGTACTGCGCTCGGTATATGCCGGCGCAGTATTCAAACTCGTGGGGGGAAAGCGGGTATCGGCGTATATCGCGCACCCACGATTTTGCCCTGATTTTCAGGGCAAAATAGTGCGCGGTATACGCCGAAAAATACGGTAGTTACAGTCAGGTTGAAAAAAGACACAAGTCCATTTAGTCCAACCAAAAAAAAGAAAAAAAAAATTATAATAATAATAATGCAATTCCATATACACAATCCTTCACCCACAGTTGATCAAGAGGACAAATAAATAAAATAAAAAACTGCACTAAAACTGGCATTGAAAAAAAAAACGAATTTCTGTGTAATTTATAAATAAGTCTTTGCTTTAAATAAATACATTTATTAAATTAGTAATTAGATGGTTTCAGAATTATTACGTTGTAGATTATTAATAAATATATAAAATATATATATATATTAATAAAATAAAAACAAATACAAACTATACATATAATATAAAAAAAACTGCACTGTGACTGGCATTGAAAAAAACATAATTTCTGTGCAATTTAAAAATCATTTGGTGGAGGGGGGATTATGGTGTGTTTTTTTTTTGTTTTTTTTAGGGGTTAGGCCTGGCTCCAGTTCCAGTGAAGGGAACTCTTAAGGCATCAGCAAATCAAGACATTTCATGCTCCCAACTTTGTAGGAACAGTTTGGGGACGGCCTCTTCCTGGTCCAACATGACTGCGCACCAGTGCACAAAGCAAGGTCCATAAAGACATGGATGAGCAAGTTTGGGGTGGAGGAACTTGACTGGCCTGCACAGAATCCTGACCTCAACCTGATAGAACACCTTTGGGATGAATTAGAGTGCAGACTGCAAGCCAGGCCTTCTCGTCCAACATCAGTGCCTGACCTCACAAATGCACTTCTGAAAAAATGGTCAAACATTCCCATAGACACAGTTGTTAGGTGTGGGAAGGTTAGGCTTCTCTGAAGAGGATGGTTTTCAGGGATCCTCTAAAAGCTAATAGAGAAGGAGATAGATGAACAGATTGGGGTAAGGAGTTCCATAGGCTTGTAGAGGCTCTGGAGAAGTCCTGGAGACGAGCATGGGAGCAGGTGATGAGAGAGCTAGAGAGTAGGAGGTCTTGAGAAGAACAAAGAACGATTAGGTTGGTATTCAGAGACTAGGGGCTAGATTCACGTAAGGGGGACGCAAGTTTGTGCGGGCGTAGCGTATCCTATTTACGCTACGCCTCCGCAACTTAGATGGGCAAGTGCAGTATTCACAAAGCACTTGCTCCGTAAGTTGCGGCGGCGTAGCGTAAATCTGCCGGCGTAAGCGCGCCAAATTCAAATTGTCAAGAGGTGGGCGTGTTTTATGCAAATAAAACATGACCCCACGTAAATTACGTTTCTCACGAACGACGCATGCGCCGGCAGTGAACGTATCCCAGTGCGCATGCTCCTAATCACGTCGCAAATAGTCACTGCTTTCGACGTGAACGTAATTTACGCAAAGCCCTATTCGCGAACGACTTACGCAAACGACGTAAATTTTTTAAAATTCGACGCGGGAACGACGTCCATACTTAACATTGGCTATGCCTCATATAGCAGGAGTAACGTTACGTCGGAAAAAGCCTTCCGCAAACGTCGTAAAAAAATCCGCCGGGCGCATGTACGTTTCTGAATCGGCGTATCCAGCTCATTTGCATATTCTACGCTGAATTCGACGGCAGAGCCACCTAGCGGCCAGCGTAAATATGCACCCTAAGATACGACGGCGGAAGAGACTTACGCCAGTCGGATCTTAGCTTAATTTCGGCGTATCTTGCTTTCTGAATACAGAAAGAAGATGCGCCGGCGCAGATTTGAATTTACGCAGCGTATCAATAGATACGCTCGCGTAAATTCTTTCTGAATCTAGCCCAAGGTCATTGATGTACCTGGGAACAGAGTTGTGGATGGCTTTGTAGGTAATTGTTAGTAGTTTGAGTTAAATAAATTGGGTGAGCGGAAGCCAGTGGAGGGATTGACAGAGAGTATTAGATTGTAAGCTCTTCTGAGCAGGGCCCTCTTAATCCCCCTGTATTTTATTTTAATATAACTGAATTGTGTCCCAATACTTTTGGCAATATAGTGCATATTGAATTATTAAAAAAAAATCATTAAATAACTGATAAAATAGTTGCAGAATTATTGCGTTATTTGTCCTAAAAACATAAATGGCATTGAAACGTAACATCTATATTTATTTAATTTAATGAAATAAGTAACTAAATGGCGGCATAATTATTATGTTGTTTGTCATAAAAACATAACTTGCATAGAAACCTAACATATTTCCTTTGAATTTTTAGATAACTGATGTAAATGGTTGGCCAGGCATCAGTGATAGCGCTCCTATAATTAATAAACTGAATGAATCATTAAACATGTGCTATAATAAAATATGTCACAATAAAAATCTACCTCAATAAAAAAAAAAAAATGTATGTGTCTTATTGATTGAGCATAATAATTGTAAAGGTACTAAAATACAACCTAAAAAAAACCTTACATATAATATAAAATTGTGTATAATAATGTCCATAGACAGGGTTCGACGAACCCCGGGCGCCAGGTCGCCATTGCGACTAGAATTTGCGACCTGGCGCCTGGGGCATCCTGTGTCTCCGTGCGCCCCCGCCACGTGATCGTGTCGGGTCGGTAATTGAGGCTGCAGCTTTGTGGGCTTCTGCAGGCATATGCTATTTTTTCTGTGATCTGGCGCCATCTTGTGGTGGCCGTTGGTATGACAAGACAACCAGCAATTCTAATGGTGTTTCCCCTGTCTGTTTTCACTGCCATCTTCTTCCCTCTAATTAGAACCCCCAAACATTATATATATATATTTTTATTCTAACACCCTAGAGAATAAAATGGCGGTCGTTGCAATACTTTCTGTCACAAGCGCACTTTTTGGGGGAAAAATATACTTTTTTAAATAAAAAAATAAGACACCAGTAAAATGAGCCCATTTTTTTATATTGTGAAAGATAATATTACGCCAAGTAAATTGATACCTAACATGTCACGCTTCAAAATTGCGACAAACTTTTAGCCTTTAAAATCTCCATAGGCGACGTTTAAAAAATTCTACAGGTTGCATTTTTTGAGTTACAGAGGAGGTCTAGGGCTAGAATTATTGCTCTCGCTCAACCAATCGCACAGATATCTCACATGTGTTGTTTGAATACCGCATTCATATGCAGGCGCTACTCACTTATGCGTTCGCTTTTGCGCGTGAGCTCGGCAGGACGGGGTGCGTTCCTGGCTCCTAGATTTCAAGCAAATTTGTCAAGCCCTGTCCATAGACATTAGCAACCACCATGCAAACAATACCCAGCATGTAATATGAAGATAACTTGCACGGAAATTTACTCTTGAATTGACAAGTGCATTCAGCGCGGTCCGAAAAGGGTGAGAAATGTCCACTGGCGGCAACCATTTTCCACTGCAGTGTCCAAGGAAGATTCAATATGTGCAAATCTTATGACTACCCACTTGTATTCATAGTTTCATGGTAGGTGAGGTTGAATAAAGACAATAGTCCATCCAGTTCAACCTGTGTAGGTGTGTCAATGTCGATAATCATTTCCCATATCCCTGTAAGTTGGGTTCACTAAGATGCATGTCCAAGAGTCTTCTAAAAATATCCACACTTACTGCTGACACCACCAATTGTAGAAGAGAGTTCCACATCCTTATCACCCTTTCCGTGAAAAAAAACCCTCGTACCTCAAAGTTAAACCACTTCTCCTCCAATCTCATTGTGTGGGCTTGTGTCTTCTTACATTCCCTGAGCACCTGGACACCCTCCTGCAAATTCTCCTCTGACATCAACAGTTTGGGGAATAGGGTCCCGTACATAGAAGATAAAATGGAGGAATGCACCACAACTGTAAACGATCTTTTGAACACATACGATGAAGTGAAAGATAAGCAGTCCTGGACTAAAGCTAAACTGGCAGACCTGGAAGATCGCTCTCGCCGAAATAATGTCAAATTACACGGTGTACCTGAATCAGTAATGCCTGCTAATCTTCAAAAATATGCAAGTGACCTCATGCACGCTATCCTTCCCAACGCCACTCCACTTGAAATCTCCATAGATTGTATACACATAATATCCAAACTGCCTCACCTAGCTGCATCGGTACCCAGAGATGTGCTTATGAGGGTGCATTTTTCCACGCTAAAGAAATGCTCCTGGCGGCAGCCAGGTCAGCTATAACCCTTCCTGCACCATTCGCTGAAATACAGCTCTATCCAGATCTCTCTAAATTCACTTTACAACAATGCAGACAGCTAAGTCCTGTCAACAAGGCACTGCACAATCATAAAATCCAATACAAATGGCGATACCCAGCAACTCTGCTAATCACAAAAAATAGCACCGATCATACTATAACCACCCTTACAGGAGGAATGAAACTCCTATACACCTGGTGCATCATTCTAGAACAACCGCAGGAATCCAGTCTTTCTTTTGCCACAAGACAAATTTCAATACAACCGTCGCAGCCAGCAGAAGCAATATGACCGACACCTGCGACCTCTAACCCGTGTATGGGCCTTCCACATGTAAATCTTCTCTCCCCGGTCCATGGCTTATAGCTCTCTTATTGCTTTGTGCTTATTGCTTGCCACCCACCGTACGCAGATATACGTCTGCAGCATGGCACGGGCAGGCAAAAGGTGGTATATATACGTCCCCTTTAAGAAGCAGTTGCGGGTACGCAAGCGCCCGCCGCGATCTCCGTGAGCCCGCCATACCCTCGACCGTCTCACGGAGAGATAGAACGGGGAGATGTCACAACGGCCCGGATTTAGAAAGGAGTTACGCCGGCGTATCTCCAGATACGCCGTCGTAATTCTGAGTGTGAGGCGTCGTATCTATGCGCCTGATTCATAGAATCAGATACGCCTCACTGTTGCCTAGATACGAGCGGCGAAAGTCTCCTACGCCGTCGTATCTTGGGGTGCATATTTACGCTGGCCGCTAGGTGGCGCTTTCGTTGATTTCCGCGTAGAATATGTAAATAAGCTAGATACGCCGATTCAGAAACGTACGTGCGCCCGGCGCAATGATTTATGTAGTTTAGGTAAGGCTTTTTTCGGCGTAAAGTTACCCCTGCTATATGAGGCGTAGCTATATGAGGCGTAGCCAATGTTAAGTATGGACGTCAGGACAGCGTCGAATTTTGCGTTGTTTACGTCGTTTGCGTATGTCGTACGCAAATAGGGATGTGCGTAAGTTACGTTCACGTCTAAAGCAGTGACTATTTGCGGCGTGATTTGGAGCATGCGCACTGGGATACTTTCACGGACGGCACACGCCCCCTACCAGCCTATTTTGAATTAGGCGGGCTTACGCCGGCCCATGTACGCTACGCCGCCGTAACTTCGGGTGCAAGTTCTTTCTGAATACAGGACTTGCCTCTCAAAGTTACGGCAGCATAGCGTATATGAGATACGCTATGCCCGCCTAAAGATAGGCATTTCTTTCTGAATCCGGGCCAACATCTCCCCGTTCTGCCTAGTGACACTGTCACTGATCGTGTTTCCCTGTCATCGGGAACACGATCAGTGATGTATCAGAGCAAGCCACGCCCCCCCCTACAGTAAGAATCACTCCTTAGGGAACACTTAACCCCTACAGCACCACCTAGTGGTTAACCCTTTCACTGCCGCAATAATCTACCTTTGATTGACATCCTGCTCTTTTACGCTGACTTTTCTTTTTTTCTTTCCTTTCTATTTTTGTTGAACTTGTACACTGTTTAGCTTTCCAGCATCACTGTGAAGCTCCATAGCTGTCTCTTATCCTGATCCATTTTACCACAGCAGGACAACTAGGAGTAACAACAGGAACACCTCTATCAGATCCAACTAACTGTAGGTGACTGCATACCTACCACTGAACAAGTCCCATCATGCCTCTGCCTTTGGGAGCCATACTTGTAACTGTGAGCCTTGCAATGCCTAATGGAGGGCCACAGGTTGAGCAGCCATGGCTTACTTTTACTGAATGGTACATGGAAATTTCTTCAACATGTGCATCGGCGTTCATCCAAACTTCTACAGACTTTCATAAAAAAAAAAAAAAGTGGAAACAGCTATGCATGCCTGCCTCTTATCAAAAGGAAGTCTTTAGTATAATAAACTAATCAAAACACATGTGGAAATCCCCCATAAAATCCACAGACATAAAATAAAAGGAAAAGTATTATCAATTTAGAAAACTCTACTACACTCTTTGTCTAATTACCGAACATACATCTTTAACATAGTCAACCCAAAAGTAAAAGTTTAGATATAGGTGGTCCTGTGGCTTGAGTTAGCCTCTGGCTTTTTATACATTATGGCAAAATGTTTGTGTGGAGGTGCACCGTGGGTGCCGGTTCACACTACAGTGACTTAGGATACGACTTGTGTCGCCCCAAGTAGCCCCACAACGCGCGTTGTGAGAAATCCCATTGAAGTGAATGGAGCCGTCTTAATGTACACTACTGAAGTCGCTCCGACTTCAGAAAAGGTTCCTGTACTACTTCAAGGCGACTTCTAAGCAACTTGGACCCATTGATTTCAATGGAAGTCGCCTCCAAAGTCGGATTACTGTCTTAAAGCGGAGGTTCACCCTAAAAAACATCTATATACCATTACATCCAAGCATACTTCCGACATCTACAGTATGCTGTTTTTTTTTTTGCCGTACATACCGTTTTTTTGTTATTTTCCCCCCGGCTTCCGGGTTCTGGCTCCCGCGGGAGTGGGTGTTCCTATTCAGAGGTTAGATGATTGACGTCTGGTGAAAAACTTCCCCTGGCGCATAAGGCGCGTCACGAGTTTTCCGTAAGTAGCCGAACTGCGAGTCGGCTCTATATGGCGCCTGCGCAGTCAGCTCTACATGGCGGGCGCAGGCGCCATATAGCGCCGACTCGCAGGTCGGCTACTTACGGAAAACTGGTGACGCACCCTATGCGCCAGGGGAAGTTTTTTACCAGACGTAAATCATCTAACCTCTGAATAGGAACACCCACTCCTGCGGGAGCCAGAACCCGGAAGCCGGGAGGGGGGGGGGGGGGAAATAACAATAAAACGATATGTACGGCAAAAAAAACAAGACAGCATACTGTAGATGTCGGAAGTATGCTGGATGTAATGGTATATAATTGTTTTAGGGCGGGGACCATCTTTCCCTCACTCGTCTATATGTCAGGCTAGGGACAGGTCCAGATCACCTCTGCCGTTACCGACGGCGCTCCGAAGCATTGAACTTAATTTTTCTCAGCTCGTTGTAGTGTTGTACTTCCCTGCGTTCTTGGCGGTCAGAATTTTGTGTGACAGTGTGTATGTGTAGCACTTACCCCCGAAGGAGCTGCTGGTTTGTTTTGGGTGGCACGTTACCTCTGTGTCTCTGCCGTCTAGGGAACTTGATGAGAGTTGTAGCAAATGGAATGTCTTGTTTCTGTGCTTTTATTACCCAGCCAGGTAAAAACAGAAGAACTTGGTGAAGAGTGAAGAAATAGTAGAAATGGAGAACAACAGATTCAGATGTATGTAGATAGGAAACATTCCTGCTCCCAACGACAACTTTTACCTCACCACTCCAGCCGGAATGGGTGTGGCGCACCTGGACAGGCCTCTCTCACCAGCCTGGCAGCCAGAATGCCACTCGAACTATGGGTTAAGTCTCTGCCACAGACCCTCCCAATGGTTGAAAGTAATGGAGATAATAGTGGTCCAGAATCCTCCTTAACAGATTCGACACCCAGATCTCCTTCAGGTAGTTTTGGTTAGGTTACCGACTGATAGGCGACCAACGTCCAGCCTCTCAGTACCCGGTTTTCCTGGTCCCCGATGGATGGTCAGGCCCCTCTTGGAACACCAGTCTCTCTTGGCACTCCTCAGGCAGACTTTCCACCGAACAGCTTCCTCTAACAGGACATACAGTTTAGGACCTCACCAGATTGGGGACCCAGTCGCTCAATGGGCCCCAGCGGCAGATCAGATGCCCCAGGCCAACGTGGTCCCGGAACCAGGATCACTGCGTAGCATGCACACCCCGGCCCGGAAGGCCATTTGCCGGGTGCTGTGGTATGGCTACCCTGAAGGTGGGCGCCACACGGGAAGAAGACCCAAGAAAATGGCGTCTGCCCCATAAATACCCCTCCCAGCATGCACAGTGAGGAAATCTCCTCCTGATATGCTGCGAAGAAGAAATATCCAAATCTTTGACTCCACTGCTGCCACCTGTCGGCCTGGGGTGTTATCAGCACCCGAGAAACGACAGCATGAACCCACAGCACAGCCAAAGCTGAGACAGAGGCTCCAAATTTGAACAGATTAACTTGGTCAGAGTCACTTAACTCTCTGACCCCCTCTAAATTTACACTAGCACCGGTTCTAGAAAGTAACCAGGCGCTACACATGCAAGACAGCTTAAACGGAAAACCGTCAGAGTTTATTCCGATGGGAAAACAGGTTGTGTGTACAGGGCATTAGCAAACTTTTCTGGTGTGCTTGAGTCCATCACTAGTCAAGACCACATTAGCACCAATCCTCCTTGAAGGGTAATTGTTCCTACAGATACCAGTTATTCCAGAACCTTGACATAAAGGCATCTCTCTCCAGTCCTTTATAAAGCTACCCACTGGATGAGGGATTGGCCTCATACCAAGTACCATCCTGTACTTATTTACTTTGCATTTTCCTCCTGCTGGGCCTACAGAGGCTCCCATGTACTTTCCAGATTTCTGAGAAAGTTGAAACCTATACAGGATCCTGCAAGCTCCCTACCATCATTCTCAGAGAGCCCATCTCCTGCATTTCTGGTCCTTGGGTTATGGCATTAGTGGAGAATTGTGGAGAACCAAAAGTCCTTTCAGACTCGGAATGGTCCTCTACGGGTCAAAGATAATGGATGCTCGTTTCATTTTTACTGGCTGTGGGCAGAATGGGGGCTAGCAAACCTATAGTCAGTTTCAACCTGAGGTCCACCTAAAACTGAGGCCTTAAAGCAGAATTAAACTCTGGAAACTGTGTCCAAAAAAAGTGGGCAGAGGGCAAAGGACTAATTACAGGTGTTGCGTGTGGTCTTCTTGCAGCTGATCTTATCCTTGTTAATGACTTTCTATGCTATGTGCTTCCCTTTGTCTCTGTGGGGAGGCATCCATCTTGGTAGAGGCAAGGCTTTGCTTCCTCATGTCAAAGCCTCCAGCAAGGAGAACAGTGAGCGATACGTTAGCGATATCACCAAATATCATTCCAAAGCTCCTTAGACTAGCAGTCAGAAGTGGCAGTGCCTTAGATCTCACATTGCAGATATACAGCTAGGAGGCTACAGAAAGGGAGTACCCAGGCAAAGGAAGTGCATCATTGTATTCCAGGTGGAATTCCGAGCAAAGAATACATTTGTCTGGTACTGTTTAGGCACAATTAACATTTCTAGAGGTTTCTTATATAATAGTAAATCTTCTGACAGTTGATCTTTTCCTTGTTAATGACTTTCCATGTCTTGTTCTTCCCTGTGTCTCTGTTGGGAGGCGGCCATCTTGGTAGAGGCAAGGCTTTGCTTCCTCATGTCAGAGCCTCCAGCAAGGAGAACAGTGAGCGCTAAATTAGAAATATCACCAAATATCATCCCAAAGCTCCTAAGACTAGCAGTCAGTCGGAGGTGGCAGTGTCTTAGATCTCACATGGCAGATATACAGCTAGGAGGCTACAGAGCAGGAGTACCAGGCATAGGAAGTGCACCATTGTTTTGCAGGAAGAATTCTGAGCAAAGAGTACATTTGCCTGGTACTGTTTAGGCACAATTAACAGTTTTAGATGTTTCTTATATAATAATAAATCTTCTTGCAGCTGATCTTTTGCTCGTTAATGACTTTCCATGCCTTATTCTTCCCTGTGTCTCTGTTGGGAGGGGGACATCTTGATAAAGGGAAGGCTTTGCTTCCTCATGCCAGAGCCTCCAGCAAGGAGGACAGTGAGTGGAACATTAGCGATATAACCAAATATCATTCCGAAACTCCTTAGACTAGCAGTCAGAGGTGACAGTGCCTTAGATGTCACACTGCAGATATACAGATAGGAGCTGCAGAGCAGGAGTACCCCGGCACAGGAAGTGCACCATTGTTTTGCAGGAAGAATTCCGAGCAGAGTACATTTGCCTGGTATTGTTAAGGCACAATTAACAGTTCTAGATATTTCTTATATAATAGTAAATCTTCTTGCAGCTGATCTTTTGCTCGTTAATTACTTTCCATGCCTTGTTCATCTCTGTGGGGAGGCAGCCATCTTGGTAGACGCAAGGCTTTGCTTCCTCATGTCAAAGCCTCCAGCAAGGAGAACAGTGAACGATATGTTAGCAATATCACCAAATATCATCCCAAAGCTCCTTAGACTAGCAGTCAGAGGTGGCAGTGCCTTAGATCTCACAATGCAGATATACAGCTAGGAGGCTACAGAAAATGAGTACCCAGGCAAAGGAAGTGCATCATTGTATTTCAGGAGGAATTCCAAGCAAAGAATACATTTGTCTGTTACTGTTTAGGCACAATAAACATTTCTAGACGTTTCTTATATAACAGTTGATCTTTTCCTTGTTAATGACTTTCCATGTCTTGTTCTTCCCTGTGTCTCTGTTGGGAGGCGGCCATCTTGGTAGAGGCAAGGCTTTGCTTCCTCATGTCAGAGCCTCCAGCAAGGAGAACAGTGAGCACTAAATTAGCGATATAACCAAATATCATTCCGAAGCTTCTAAGACTAGCAGTCAGTCAGAGGTGACAGCGCCTTAGATCTCACACTGCAAATAGACAGATAGGAGCTGCAGAGCAGGAATACCCAGGCACAGGAAATGCATCATTGTTTTTCCAGGAGGAATTCCAATTCCAGGATCACCTTTTCGGTACTGTTTAGGCACAATTAACATTTCTAGATATTCGTTATATAATAGTAAATCTTCACTATTTAAATGCAGGTGCACTTTACCACCAAGACTAACCATAACCGATAACCCGATCATCCTCTCCTTCTTCTCTCTTCTGAAAAACCTCTGAACTGTAGGCTGCCATGGGTGACCTCTCCTGAAAATCTTGGTAGTCTGTCTGTAATGCCAATTCCATGTCTTCAATTCTTTTTGACTCACTAACCTGGAACAGATATGTACATAAGTAGGTCTGGCACCTCTGTAGCACTGCTATGTGCTTTTTCAAGGTCGGTAACTCAGAAGTATTAAAGCCAGACAGCTAGCATTTTCAGAAGACAGCCTACGGCCATGACTTCCTTTTAACCCCGAAGCACCCTAACAGTTAATGCTTACGCTGTCCACGAGGAAAGCGGCAGAGTCCTTACAGTTGGCGGCGGCAAGGTCTCACAGTGCCAAGATCTCAATGCCGATATCCAATGTTTTGCGGCTTCTCGGCAGGCACTCAGATTGAATGAAAGCCCAGCAAGGTCACAAAGTGCTTTTAGTCTAATTTGTTTTAGTCAAAATCAGTATCAATTGTCCTAGTTTGGTATAATGCCTTTGTGTCCGAAGATGGCTTTATGTAGTATGGAATATGAAAGGATGATACTTTGTATAGGGAATAAAACGTTGGGGATGATGGATAAGACGTGGTCCCTGCCAACAGGGAGTGAGGACTATACATCCTATACTTGACCCTTATGTGTGTTGTGCAACCGTCATGACATTGCGGTGAAAACAAGGTACAACTTTAGAGTAGATATACACTTACCGCCCACTTTATTAGGTACACCTTGCTATTACCGGGTTGGACCTCGTTGTCATTTTCAAGAAACCAGTGGTGAGATGATTGGAGCTTTGTGACATGATGCATTATTCTGCTGGAAGGAGCTATCAGAAGATGGGTACATTGTAGTCATAAAGGGATGGACATGGTCAGAAACAATACTCAGGTAGGCCGTGGAGTTTAAACGATACTCAAAAGGGGCCCAAAGTGTGCCAAGAAAATATCCCTCACTCTCAGGGCCGTCTTAACAGCATCATGGGCCCCTGGGCAAAGTAATGCACTGGAGCCCCTACCAGCCCACCCCAAAGTAATGCACTGGGGCCCCTACCAGTCCACCCCAAAGTAATGAACTTGGGCCCCTACCAGCCCACCCCAAAGTAATGCACTGGGTCCCCTACCAGCCCACCCCAAAGTAATGCACTGGGGCCCCTACCAGCCCACCCAGAAGTAATGAACTGGGGTCCCTACCAGCCCACCCCAAAGTAATAAACTTGGGCCCCTACCAGCCCACCCCAAAGTAATGCACTGGGTCCCCTACCAGCCCACCCCAAAGTAATGCACTGGGTCCCCTACCAGCCCACCCCAAAGTAATGCACTGGGCCCCCTACCAGCCCACCCCAAAGTAATGCACTGGGGCCCCTACCAGCCCACCCCAAAGTAATGAACTGGAGCCCCTACCAGCCCACCCCAAAGTAATGAACTGGGGTCCCTACCAGCCCACTCCAAAGAAATGCACTGGTGCCCCTACCAGCCCACCCAAAAGTAATGAACTGGAGCCCCTACCAGCCCACCCCAAATTAATGAACGGGGGCCCCTACCAGCCCACCCTAAAGTAATGAACTGGAGCCCCTACCAGCCCACCCTAAAGTAATGAACTGGGGCCCCTACCAGCCCACCCTAAAGTAATGAACTGGAGCCCCTAGCAGCCCACCCCAAAGTAATGAACTGGGCCCCTACCAGCCCACCCCAAAGTAATGAACTGGAGCCCCAACCAGCCCACCCCAAAGTAATGAACTCGAGCCCCCACCAGCCCACCCCAATATAATGAACTGGAGCCCCTACCAGCCCACCCCAAAGTAATGCACTGGAGCCCCTACCAGCCCACCCCAAAGTAATGCACTGGAGCCCCTACCAGCCCACCCCAAAGTAATGCACTGGGGCCCCTACCAGCCCACTCCAAAGAAATGCACTGGTGCCCATACCAGCCTGCCCCAATTTATGCACATACTCCCAAGAATTAAAGTATACATAGTTGATAGAATTAAACATATGTTTATTAGCACTTTAGAATTGATTTAAAACAGTAAAAAAACATGCCATGAATCAAAGACTAATCAACAAAAGGGGCGCAGAAAGGGGGAAGGAGAAGGGCAGAGTACAGGGGGAGTCAGGAGGGCACAATACTGGTTCTGGGATGCTGCCCGTGTCCATGCCTCATTGTGTCCACGCCTCACTGTGCCCATGCCTCACTGTGCCCATGCCTCACTGTGCCCATGCCTAGACTGATGTTTAACATGGGAGTCTATGGGGCTACAATTGTGTCAAGTTCCGGGTCCAGAGGACCTACGACCGGCCGGTACCGGGTCCACAAATTCACCAGAGAAATGACCGTTTAACATTAGAGTCTATGGAAGGGGTGCCCGGCTTTGAAAAATCGGTGCTCCCCGGCCGTAGGTCCCCCGGAAAACAAACTTTGCACACTTGTAGAGGAAGAGTGGGGCTACATGTGTGCCAAGATTGGGGTCCAGGGGACCTACGGCCTGCTAGTACCGGGTCCCCAAAATCCGGGAGATCAGGCGCATAAAGGTGACTCGAGTAAAATGCCGCGTACACACGATCATTTTTCGGGTTGTAAAAAACAACCGAGGGGGGCATTTTCAGCACCAAAAAATGTGCGGAAAAACTCGGCTTATACTCGAGTATATACGGTAAATATGATTTATTATACTGGGTACCCCGTTTTACCCTCAATGACTTCATCACTGGGTCTTTTCTATGCATGGCAGTGCCTGGTAGGGGGGACCACAGCTTCCTGCCTCAGAACTCCTCTCAAGAGCTCTCAGCCCTGATGCAAGTAGTGGGCGGGGTCTTGCAAATGTGGAAACGCCTTAATGGGTGGAAGTCAGCACACCTCCCAACCTTTTCAGGAAGGACACCTATTAGCAATTGTGTGTAGGCAAAGGACACACCCCCTTAAAAGAGAAAAAGGGCTTTTTTTTACCACTACTATTTCTTTTATTGGCTCTTAAAATTTACAAATGCATCAATTTAGAAATTGGATGAAAGGTTTAACGCTGAGAAACACTTTTTAAAAGATAAATAGTGAATTTTATATAAAACTAAATAGAACAGACCAGAATGAGGGACATAGGAGGAGTAAAGAGGGACAGGGGGACTATGTTCCAAATCAGGGACAGTCCCTCTAAATCCAGGCCAGTCCCTGAAAAGCCGGGACAGACCCTCCAAATCCGGGACAGGCCCTCAAAATCCGGGACAGACCCTCCAAATCAGAAACAGTCCCTGCAAATCCGGGACAGACCCTTCAAATCAGGAACAGTCCCTGAAAATCCGGGACAGGCCCTCCAAATCAGAAACAGTCCCTGCAAATCCGGGACAGACCCTCCAAATCAGGAACAGTCCCTGCAAATCCGGGACAGTCCATACAAATCAGGAACAGTCCCTGCAAATCCAGGACAGTCCATCCAAATCAGGAACAGTCCCTGAAAATCCAGGACAGACCCTCCAAATCAGGAACAGTCCCTGCAATTCCGGGACAGTCCTTGCAAATCCGGGACAGACCGTCTAAATCAGGAACAGTCCCTGCAAATCCGGGACAGTCCTTGCAAATCCGGGACAGACCCTCCAAATCAGGAACAGTCCCTGCAAATCCGGGACAGTCCTTGCAAATCCCGGACAGACCCTCCAAATCAGGAACAGTCCCTGAAAATCTGGGATAGACCCTCCAAATCAGGAACAGTCCCTGAAAATCTGGGACAGACCCTCCAAATCAGGAACAGTCCCTGCAAATCAGGAACAGTCCCTGCAAATCCGGAACAGACCCTGCATATCAGGAACAGTCCCTGAAAATCCGGGACAGTCCTTGCAAATCCGGGACAGACCCTCCGCACCTCTGGCCTCATGCAGTACTGCATACACAGTAGCACTGTGGAATGAATTTTCGAAGTCTCCATTGATTCCTATGGGGAAATTCGCTTTGATATACAAGTGCTTTGGATTACAAGTAGGGTTGTCCCGATACCGATACCAGTATCGGTTTCGGGACCGATACCGAGTATTAGCGGGAGTACTCGTACTCCCGCTAATACTGCCGATACTAAAATAGAATACTCCATTGCGCCTATCCCCCCCGCCGTCGCCGCTGCCACGTTAATCAGGGCGGCGCGGGGAACATTACAGACAGCTTTTGTTTGAATAGCTGTTTTCCCTGCTGCGCATAGACACTCCCCCTTGGACGGATCTGTCCAATCGCGAGCAAGGGGGAGTGTCTATGCGCAGCGGGGAAAACAGCTGTTCAAACCGATCCACCCGTCGGCTAGCTGTGATTGACGGGTAGATCGGGTCCCGAATCCCTGCTATCTGCGGAAGAAAGTTCAGTGTAAACGGACATCGTGATGCGCGCCTCCCCGCTGGCCCCTCCTTCCCTCCCGTCCACCCCAGGTTCTTGTATTTTTTCATCACCTCGGACAGACGAAAAGAGAGGGGGGGCAGGCGGGGAGGCGCGCATCACGAGAGGTATGTTTACAGACACTTCGCATGCAACAAAACAAGAGACACTTTTTTTATATTGAATCCCTTATTTACTTAGAACGAGCAAAGTGATTTCCATGGACACATTTTGCCCATACCCTGCTCTGTGCCCCATGCCCTGAATGATATCTGCCCCATGCACTAATATCTGCACCGATGTCTGCCCATGCCCTGCTGTCTGCCCCCATGCTCTGATGTGTGCTCCAATGCCCTGCTGTATGCCCATGCCCTGCTGTGCCCCCATGCCCTGCTCTGTGTCCCATGCCCAGCTGTCTGCCCCATCCTCTGATGTGTGCCTCCATGCCCTGCTGTTTGCCCCTTGCCCTGCTGTGTCCCCATGCCATGCTGTCTGCCCATGCCCTGCTATGTGCCCCCATGCCCTAATGTCTACCTCATGCCCTGCTCTGTGTCCCATGCCCTTCTGTGTGTCCCCATTCCCTGCTGTCTGCTCCACACCCTGTTCTGTGCCCCTTGCCCAGCTGTCTGCCCCATGCTCTGATGTGTGCCTCCATGCCCTGCTGTTTGCCCCATGCCCTGCTGTGTGTCCCCATGCCCTGCGGTGTGCCCCGTGATATGCCCTGCTGTGTGCTAATGTGTGCCCCATGCTCTACTATGTGCCTCACTGTGTGCCCAGTTCCCTCCTGTGGGCCTCGTGATGTGTCCTGAGCCCTACCAGGGGCGGACTGACCATTGAGTCACTCGGGCACTGCCCGAGGGCCACATGCCACTAGGGGGCCCCCCATCAGGGTTGCCAGGCTCAGTAAAAACAGGGACAGTATGTAAAAATCTTTTATTTTTTTTAGATCTGTCCCTGATATGTCCGAAACTGACATGCTTTTAATGTGAATATCCCAAGATTTTAGCTGCCCGCCTCTGCACTGCCTCCTGGCGTGGTGGCCATCTGTAAGCCAGAGGGGCCCCATAATCTTCTATTGCCCGGGGGCCCCATGAGTTGTCAGTCCGCCCCTGAGCCCTACTGTATGCCCCATGATGTGCCCTGTACCCTCTTGTTCCATGTAATATCCCCTGCTGTGCCCCATAATGTATCCTCTTGCCCCCATGTGATATGCCCCGCTATGCCCCATAATATGCCCTGCTGTGCCACATAATATGAGATTTTATCCCTCCTAATGTGCTCTGCTGTGCCCCTTAATGTACCCTCATGCCCCTATTTAATTTACTCTGCTCTACCCCATAATGTGCCCTCCTGACCCATGTAATGTTCCATGCTGTGCCCCTCTGCCTCCCCCATGTAATGTGCCCTATAATGTTCCCTGCTGCCCCCCATGTAATGTGTCCTACTGTGCCCCCCCCAACCTGTAATGTGCCCTTGTGTGCCCCATAATGTGCCCTGCTGCAGCCCATGTAGTGTGCCCCCCTGCCCTCCACACACAGATATTGTGCCCTCCTGACCCCCTGTGCTATGACCTGCTGACTTCTATACTTTGCCCTGGTGCCCCCTGTGTACTGTGCTTGCTTGACATCCCATGCTCTGCCCTGCTGACCCCTGTGCACTGTTTATCTCAGGTTCGACCCAGAATTGAGGCATCCACGCAGTGCAAGCTGGGTGTGGGGCTTTGTGTGGGTGTGGGCGGGGACACAGGGGGCCCCATGATCCCCGTTTGCCCGGGGGCCCCATGAGTTGTCAGTCCGCCCCTGACTGTAATGTTCCCCGCACCGCGGTGATTAACAGTAGGTACGGGGGACATGGCTGGATATACGGGGGACATGGCTGGATATACGGGGGACATGGCTGGATATACGGGGGACATGGCTGGATATACAGGGGACATGGCTGCATGTGGGGGGACATGGCTGCAATATGTGGGGGACATGGCTGCAATATGTGGGGGACATGGCTGCAATATGTGGGGGACATGGCTGCATATGTTTGGGGACATGGCTGGATATGTGGGGGGACATGGCTGCATTTGTGGGGGGACATGGCTGCATTTGTGGGGGGACATGGCTGCATATGTGGGGGGACATGGCTGCATTTGGGGACACATTTTAAAAAAAGTATCGGTATTCGGTATCGGCGAGTACATAAAAAAAAGTATCGGTACTTGTACTCAGTCCTAAAAAAGTGGTATCAGGACAACCCTAATTACAAGCATGCTTCTGGAACGGATTGTGCTCGTAATCCAAGGTACTCCTGTAAATTCATGCAATTGTATTACACATTGGCACAATCAATCTACTGGGGACCTCTAGTGGTCGTTCATGTTATTGCACGCTTTGCATTTTATTGTTATATTGTATTGATTAATAGGGCGCGCGGTTCACTTCCATTTTTCATTTATTAGGTTTCAACCTCACAATGAGCGGCTCTGAACCAAAATTACACTTGTATATATTTACGCAGGTAAAAGGAATAACATTAAAGTAATACTAAAGCTTCAAATTTTATTTTATTTTTTAAATAACAAACATGTTCCATAGCCGCCGACTACAGGACTCGGCCCCGCCCCCTCGCATCATTGGGGTTGATTGACAGCAGCGCGAGCCAATGGCTGCGCTGCTATCAATCTATCCAATGAAGAGCTGAGAAGACCGAGCAGAGAAAGAGCACATTCGCGATGCGGGACTTTCCAGGGCTCACATAAGTAAAACGGGGGGGGGCTAAGGGGCCAGTGATCGTCAGATGGTTTTTCACCTCAATGCATAGGATACATTAACCACTTAAGCCCCGGACCATTATGCAGCTAAAGGATCTGGCCCCTTTTTGCGATTCAGCCCTGCGTCGCTTTAACTGACAATTGTCAGTGGTACGTGGTCGTACGAGGTGGCTCCCAAACAAAATTGGCGTCCTTGTTTCCCCACAAATAGAGCTTTCTTTTGGTGGTATTTGATCACCTCTGCGGTTTTTATTTGTTGCGCTATAAACAAAAATAGAGCGACAATATTGAAAAAAATGCAATATTTTTTACTTTTTGCTATAATAAATATCCCCCAAAAACATATAAAAGCATTTTTTCCCTCAGTTTAGGCCGATACGTATTCTTCTACATATTTTTGGTAAAAAAATTGCAAGTGTTTATTGATTGGGACCATTGTCATTTTTATAGCGATCAGTGCTATAAAAATGCACTGCTTACTGTAAAACTGACACTGGCAGTGAATGGGGTTAACCAGGAGGGGGCGCTGTGACCTAAGGGAGTGTTCTTACTGTGGGTGGGCGTGGCTGTGCGTGTGACATCACTGATCATTGTTTCCTTGACAGGGAACAGACGATCAGTGTCAGTCTCACTAGGAAGCACAGGAAGAGGTTTGTTTTCACTTACCTCTCCCCGTTCTTCCTCTCTGTGACCTGATTGCGGGACACCAGAGCCGATTGGGTCCGCGGTTCCCACGTGGGACTGTCACGCTGCTGAGGACCGGTGATCTGACGATATGGTTCCGGCTATCGAGATGGTTCCTGTAAGGACTTTGCAGGCGCAATCCTTGCCGACGCAAATCACCGAACCTCCAGGGCGACATGGAATCTGAGGTAAGTGGCCAGTCGGCCTCACGTCCTCGCTTCGCTCGAACGGATTGCTCCGCTCGCTCGGCCTCCTGGCTCTTTTTTAACATCCTCCAATCCACGGGGATGTTAAGGAATGAGCCTGGATGCCGGCCGAGGTTCGGAGATTTCCTTTGGCAAGGATTGCGCCTGCACAGTCCTTACAGGAACCATCTCGATAGAGGAACCATACGGACAAGTCACCGGGTCGCGAGCGTGCTGTGTGACCCACGGCTGGGCTCTTAAAGGGGACATACATGTACGCCCTTGTGCCCAGCCGTGCCATTCTGCAGACGTATATCTGCGTGTGGCGGTCCTAAAGCGGTGAAAAAACATGAACCTTTACAGCCTCTTTGAGGTTACTCCCCCCAATTAAATAGCCCCAATCCTTTTTATAAAGGGCCTGGTATGGATTGGGGAGTACCCTCATGCCATTTTTTGCTGATTTTTTTTATTTATTTTTATTGTCTGCAATTCTTATTTTAAATTCAGCTGTCAGTGGGGGAAAACGCAAAACGCACCTAAAAACGCATCTGAAAACCATCATCGACCGCAACCGCCAAGGTGTGAACCGAGCCTATGTCTTCTCACTGGTCCTTTGTTCTTCCGTTGTGGTGGTAAAAATGTTGCTTGCTGCATTTTTGGTCAATTAAAAAAAAAATGCACCAAAAAACTAGAGCTGCACGTTTAATCGCAGAGATTCTTCTGTGTCACCGCCGGTTCCACGTAACCAGCGTGGAACGCAAATGACGCCGATATCGGAAACCGACGTCAGCAGCCTGCGCCGCTGGATGGATGCCTGGGCTTCTCTCACAGTTCTGTAGTGTGTATCCATGCGCCACCCAGTGGTTGCCGGCGGTACTGCTTCCGATGTATTAATTTTTCTCACAGTTCTGTACAACTGTGTGTATCCATGCGCCACCCAATGGTTGCTGCCGGTACTGCTTCTGATGTATAAAACAGACCAGTGATATGTCTATAATGTTAAAGACCATATAACTCCACATTATAGACATATCACTGGTCTGTTTTTTATATATTCATATTTTCAGCTAAATCACAGGTTTATTTATTTATTTATTAATTTGGGGGGGGGGGGGGGTTCTGACATTCTTAGTCTTAGTCTGAGCAAAAGAATCGTGATTCTCATTTTGACCAGAATCGTGCAGCTCTACAAAAATCGCACCTCTCTGTTGAAATGCATTTAAAACGCATCAATAACGCATTAATAACGCACCTCTGTTACATTTTTGATTTTTGATTATTGAGTCACACGACTTATGAAAAACACTCTAGAAGCACAGTAAAATCGCAGTTAAATCACGGCAAAATCGCATGCTTTTTCGGCATTATCGGAAACGTTTTCCTCTATCGGCAAAATGGCGAAAACGCAATTTTCGGATGATATGCTTGGGCCAGCCGAAATTTCGGTGCATCTCTAGTAAGTAGGATTCACCATTGAAAGGTGGAAGAGCCGGTGATCTGACGATATGGTTCCGGCTATCGAGATGGTTCCTGTAAGGACTGCGCAGGCGCAATCCTTGCCGACGGAAATCTCCGAACCTCGGCCGAGGTTCGGAGATTTCCGTTGGCAAGGATAGCGCCTGCGCAGTCCTTACAGGAACCAGCTCGATAGGGGAACCTTAACGACAAGTCACCGGCCCAGAGTAATGATGTGCAGCTGATGTAGCCGTTGCATGTAGACAGGAAGGAGACAGAGAAAATCAGCAAGTTTAACAAGGCATTTTATAAAAAACAAAACATAGCAGCTATAATAATACACATTCTATTAGGAAAATAATTGTCACACAGTTTGGATTTAGATCTAGCAAATAAAAATATAACTTGCGCTGACCTACCTCCTTAGGCCCAGTCTGTCTGGACAGGATGGTCACTTGCTGACTTGGCACCATCCACAGGCAGCTTCACTCTTCAATAACACACAGAGGTTGAATCCAGCGCTGATTTTTCTCCAGATAATTACAGCACAGAGGATGTTCTTCCAGTCTTCCAAGTGTAAAAATACAATGACTTTCCTAAGCTAAAACAAACACTGACTGAGGAAACAAAGAAAAGGAGGGGAGGGTGGAGCTGGGACTAAACTAAGCAGCACTAAAAAGGAGGGAGGGCAGAGGAAGAAACCAAATCACATTAGTAAACAAGTTGTAGTGGCCCAAAACTGCCACTAGATGTCAGCATACTACAGAACAATACCGACCTATATAACAGAAAAATGACATCACAGAAAAACTTCTTTCTAATATTAGACTCCTATTTCCTTCTACCTAACCAGGCAAATTTAACCACTTGACCTCCAGAATATTTACCCCCCTCTTCATGACCAAACAATTTTTTTTCGCAATATGGCACTACATTACTTTAACTGACAATTGCGCGGTCGTGCGGCGATGGACCCAAATACTTTTTTTTTTTTTTTAACATGTTTTATTGAAGAATTTTCGTACCCAAATAAAACTTATGTCATTTATTCCCACAAATAAAGTTTTCTTTTGGTGGTATTTGATCACCTCTGCGGTTTTTATTTTTTGCGCTTTAAACAAAAATAGAGCGACAATTTTGAAAAAAAAAAAAAAAAGCAAGATTTTTTTTTTCTCAGTTTAGGCCGATACGTATTCTTCTACATATTTTTGGTAAAAAAAAAAAAAAAAAATCGCAATAAGCGTATATTGATTGGTTTTGGGCCGGCGTAAGCGCGCCTAATTCAAATGAGTATTCGGGGGCGTGTTTTATGTAAATGGGTGGTGACCCGACGTGATTGACGTTTTTTGCGCCGTCCGTGTACATAGCCCAGTGTGCATTGCTCCAAAGTACGCCACAAGGACGTCATTGGTTTCGACGTGAACGTAAATTACGTCCAGCCCTATTCGCGAACGACTTACGCAAAACGACGTAAAAAATGCAAAATTTTACGCGGGAACGACGTCCATACATTGCGTGTGCCTCATAGAAGCAGGAGCAATGTTACGCCGGGAAAGCCTTACGCAAACGACGTAAAAAAATTCCGCCGGGCGCACGTACGTTTGTGAATCGGCGTATCTAGGTCATTTGCATATTCTACGCCGAAAACGACGGAAGCGCCACCTAGCGGCCAGCGTAAGTATGCACCTAAGATACGACGGTGTAAGAGACTTACGCCAGTCGGATCTTAGCCTAATTCCGGCGTATCTTGCTTTCTGAATACAGAAAGAAGATACGCCGGCGCAGCTTTGAATTTACGCGGCGTATCAATAGATACGCCGGCGTAAATCAATGCTGGATCTAGCCCATAGCGTGTACAAAATAGGAGATAGTTTTATGGCATTTTTATTAATAATTTTTTTTATACTAGTAATGAAGGCAATCAGCGATTTTTATCGTGACTGCGACATTATGGTGGACACATCGGATATTTTTTATTCTTTTTTTTACCATGGTCATTTATACAGCCATCAGTGCTATAAAAATGCACTGATTACTGTATAAATGACCCTGGCAGGGAAGGGGTTTAGTGTATCCTAGGGAGTGATTCTAACTGTGTGGGGGCGGGGCTTACTGTGACACGACACTGATCTCTGCTCCCGAAGAGAGGAAGCAGACGATCAGTGTCCTGTCACTAGGCAGAACGAGGAGATGCCTTGTTTACACTGGCCTCTCCCCGTTCTGCAGCTCTGTGACCCGATCGCGGGACACGGGTGGACATCTAGTCCGCGGGTCCCATGGGCACGGTCACGGAGCTTGTGGCAGGGTTTTGCGCCTGCGCGCACGGCGCAACATTTAAAGTAACGTATATACGTTACTTTGCGCAGCCGTGCCATTCTGCCGACGTATATGTGCAGGACACGTTCGGCAAGCGGTTAAGCACAGCCAGCGTGGCGGCCGTGCGTGCCCGCTACCCAGAAGTGCTGGCTCACGTATTAGATACGTGATTCAACGCAAGAGAGCCGCTCTGCCGCTGTACTCCTACGGGAGGTGGTCCCCCGTCCCCTCTTATTTTTCTCACCATCCTTTTTTCAAGGACACATAGCCAGATTCACGTAGTTTGGCGTATGTTTAAGCCGGCGTAGCGCAGCTCATTTGCACTACGCCAACGTAAAATAGAGAGGCAAGTACAGTATTCACAAAGCACTTGCTCCGTAAGTTACATCGGCGTAGCGCAAATGGGCCGGCGTAACCCCGCCTAATTCAAAGTAGGCATGTAGTGGGCGGGCTACATTTAAATTAACCGTGACCCCATGTAAATGAAGGCCGTTCATACGGCGCATGCGCGCGCATGCTCAGGATCACATCGCAAATACTCAATGCTTTCGTGAACGTAACCTACGCCCAGCCCCATTCACGTATGCTTACGCAAACAACGTAAAATACGACGGCTGTTCCGTCGTCCATACCTTGCATGGGCTGCGCCATCTTTTTGGTGGGTTATCTTTACGCCGGCGTATATGTCTTACGTAAACGGCGTATCTTACTGCGACGGGCGTACGTACGTTCGTGAATTGGCGTATCTTGCTCATTTACATATTCGAAGCGTAAATCCACGTACACGCCCCTAGCGGCCAGCGTAAATATGCACATAAGATACGACGGCGTAGGAGACTTACGTTGGTCGTATCTTGGCCAAATTTAAGCGTATCTGGTTTCCAGAATACGCTTAAATATACGACGGCGCTCATTCGGACTTACGACGGCATATCTACTGATACGCCGTCGTAAGTCTACCTGAATCTGGCCCATACTGTATAGTATCATCTAGCTTTGTCTTTATATATATATTTCTTTTTTGCGCACATGTGCTGCTTGTGTCGGATTCCGCACTAGAGTCCTGCCAATCAGCCGAGCCCATATACATCATGCTGTCTTCTCCCACCACTTTACCTTGTCTGTATCATTACCTAATGTAAAGGGAAATGTTAAGCCTGCTGTGAGTACACCACTCCGCTCGAGTCATTATAGCTATCACAGACAGCCGCTAAAATAACCCGTAGACACAACACTGGTACACATTCAGCCGGTGACATGCTGCGCCCACTCACACGGGCAATCTGGAGGAAATTACCCAAAATGCGCTAATGGGAAAAGGCTTGTGTCACCATTTGGAAATGTTTTACCGGGCGACGCGTGTCAACAAGATATGATGCATACGACATATAATGCACGCTCTTCTGTAAGCAGCAGATGATGGTGGCTTTCTTGGTAAGGCTTTGCACACAATGACGCCAAAACATTTTTAACCGCTTGCTTACCGGACACTTAAACCCCCTTCCTGCCCAGACCAATTTTCAGCTTTCAGCGCTGACGCACTTTAACCACTTGCCGCCCGCCAATGACAAATTGACGGTGGCAAAGTGGTTGCTTAATCCTGACTGGACGTCATATGACGTCCTCAGGATATTGAGCCGTCATTGATGAGGCTGCACTGATGGGCACCGATGGGCTGCACTGATGGTCACCGATGGGCTGCCACATTTGGGCACTGATAAGGCGGTGCTGGTGGGCACCGATAAGGCGGCACTGGTGGGCACTGAGAGGTGGCACTGGTGGCAATGTTTGGACTGCACTGTTAATCAAGACACTGATAATCAGTGTAGGTGTCCCTTTTAGAGAAGCCGGTTATCGTCTCTCTTCTCCTCTCCTCAGACTGTCAGCATGAGGAAAGGAAAGCCGATAACCGGCTTCTATTTACATCCATGATCAGCTGTGATTGGACGCAGCTGATCACGTGGTAAATAGCTGCTAATTGGCTCTTTACCTCAATCTGTGATCAGCAGTGCCCTTCGGACAATGTGATCACAGAGCATGCCGCACGCGCCCAGCAGAATGTTGGCACTAAAAGGTGGCATTGATAGGTGGCACTGATGAGTGGCAGTGATGGGCACTGATGGGTGGTAGTAATGGGCACTATAGGCAGCATTGCTAGGTGGCACTTGCGGAGGCATTGATAGGTGGCACTTGCGGAGGCATTGATAGGTGGCACTTCTGGGCACTGATAGGTGGCACTGGTGGGAAATTCCAGGTGGCACAGATGAGGCAGATGTGCCTCCTTCCTCTTGGAATCGATGTCCCTTTCAAATAAGCTGGTGATCGGCTTTTTGTTTCTCCTCATGCTGTGAGCGTGAGGAGAAAAAAACAAAAAACGATTACCGGCTTTTGTTTACATCACGTGATCAGCTGTCATTGGCTGACAGCTGATCACGTGGTAAGGGGCCGGTGATCTGCCAATATGGTTCTGGCTAACGAGATGGTTCCTGTAAGGACTGCGCAGGCGCAATCCTTGCCGATGGAAATCTCCGAACCTCGGCCGGCATCCAGGGCGACAGGAAATTTGAGGAAAGTGGCCAGGAGGCCGAGCACTCCACTGGCTCGGCCTCCTTTTTTTTTTTTAACATCCTCCAATCCACGGGGATGTTAAGGAATGAGCCTGGATGCCGGCCGAGGTTCGGAGATTTCCGTCGGCAAGGATTGCGCCTGCGCAGACCTTACAGGAACCATCTGGATAGGGGAACCATAACGACAAGTCACCGGATCCGTGATCACTCAAGTCTCAGTGACTCAGGTGATCACAGCGCGGGGCGCGTGGGGAGGGGGCGAAAGGGAAGAACGTCTATTGACGTCCTCCTGGCATTTGGGGTCTGCGCTGTAGCCGTCATTCGGCTATGGCACAGGCGCCAAGTGGTTAAAGGTACGCTCCAGGAAAAATGAAAATGCATGTGAACGCTGACCATGAATACTTGTCTTACTTGCTCCAGACCGGGGCGTTTTCTGGCACTTTTTGTTCACTGGAAAAATTACTTAGAACCCCCAAACATATATATATATATTTTAAAGCAGAGGCCCTAGAGAACTAATTGGTGGGTTTTGCAATTATTTTATGTCACACGGTATTTGCACAGGCCCAGATTCTCAAAGGAGATACGCCGTCGTATCTCTGAGTCTGATCCGTCGTATCTATGCGCCTGATTCTTAGAATCAGTTACGCATAGATTTCTATTAGATCCGACCGGCATAAGTCTCTTACGCCGTCGGATCTTAACTGCATATTTATGCTGACCGCCAGGGACGTGTATGCTGATTTACGCCTCGAAATATGTAAATCAGCTAGATACGCAAATTCACAAACGTATGCCCGGCCGACGCAGTACAGATGCGCCGTTTACGTTAGGCTTTTCCCGGCGTAAAGTTACCCTTGCTATACGTATGGTGGCGTACATGCGGTGTACCAATGTTAAGTATGGACGTCGTTCCCGCGTCAAATTTTTAAAATTTTACGTCGTTTGCGTAAGTCGTCCGTGAATGGGGCTGGACGTCCTTTACGTTCACGTCTAAACCAATACGTCCTTGCGGCGTACTTTGGAGTAATGCACACTGAGATATGTCCACGGACGGCGCATTCGCCGTTCGTAAAAAGCGCCATTTACGTGGGGTCACATAACATTTACATAACACACGCCCACATCTTCCACATTTGAATTAGGCGGGCTTACGCCGGCCTATTTGCGCTACGCCGCCGCAACTTAAGGGGCAAGTGCTTTGAGAGTACTGAACTTGCCTGTCTAAGTTGCGGAGGCGTAACGTAAATAGGATACGTTACGCCCGCACAAAGATGCGCGCTCCTACGAGAATCTGGCCCACAGTGTTTTTTCAAATGCAATTTTTGGGGGGGAAAATACACTTTTTTATTTATTTTAATGCAAAAAAAACAAACAAAAAACAATACATAACCCAATTTTGTAAAATATAAAAGATGATGTTACGTCAAGTAAATAGATACCAAACGTGTCATGCTTTAAAATTGCGCATGCCCGTACAATGGCAACAAACAAATGTTACTATACATAAGTGACGCTTTAAAAGCCTTTACAGCTTGCCACTTTAACCACTTCAATACCAGGCACTTTCGCCACTTCATGCCCAGGACAACTTTCAGTTTTCAGCGCTGTCGCACCTTGACTAACAATTGAGCGGTCATGCTACGCTGTACCCAAACTACAGTTTTATCATTTTCTTCCCACAGATAGAGCTTTCTTTTGGTGGTATTTGATCACCACTGGGGTTTTTATTTTTTGCTAAATAAACTAAAAAAGACCGATATATATATTTTTTTACATAAAGTTTTTCTTCGTATCGGTTATAAAATTTAGTTTTCTCCTTCACTGATGGGCACCGATGAGTCTGCACTGATGGGCACCGATGAGGCCGCACTGATGAGTTGGCACTGATAAGGTGGCACTGATGGGCACTGATGTGGTTTGCCCATACGGTAGTTGCCGCATCTTTACCCTCTGCACACTTATAGGTGGATTCAGGTAGTTGCGCATAGTTGCGGCGGGGTAGCGTATGGCATTTACACTACGCCGCCGTAAGTTAGCGAGGCAAGTACATGATTCACAAAGTACTTGCCTGCTAAGTTACGGCAGCGTAAATCGGGCGGGCGTAAGCGCGCAAAATTCAAATTTGGTTACCAGAATACGCTTAAATTTGCGTCGGCGCAGATTCAGACTTAGGCTGGCGTATCTACTGATACGCCAGCCTAAGTCTTTCTGAATCTAGCTAATAGTTTCCACTGTAGCGCAGGAATAACTACTTTACCGATGAGGAGGCACTGATATGTAGAATTGATGGGCACTGATATGCAGCAATGATGGGCACCAATAAGCAGCATTGATATACAGCACTGATAGCTGGCACTGATGGGCACTGATAGGTGGCACTGATGGGCACTGACAGGCGGTACTGATGGGCACTGACAGGCGACTTTGGGCACCAACAGGCAGCTGTGATGGGCACTGACACGTAGCACTTGGCACTGATAAGCGGTACTGATTGGCACTGACAGGTGGCACTGACAGGTGGCACTGATGGGCAGCACTGATGGTGAGATACTGATGAGAATTTTGACATGTGTTACTGTAGGGCACTGATCGGCATAGTGATGGGCACTGACTGGCACTGTGGTGGGCACTAATTGGCACTTTATTGGGCACTGATATGCGATCCTGAGGGGGCACTGTCTGGGTACCTTTTTAGCACATCTAATGGGGCTGTGCAATTCCGATGTGATTTTGGAACAAGGTCGTGTTGATTAAAAAATAAAATTCCTGTATGAATAAATATTTTGTCCTCGATTTATTTATTGCAACATTTTTTTACATTTATCATAATATTATTCCTTCAATTGTTATGGATAGGGAGGAAGGATTCCCTTCACTGTGCGGCTCTGGGAATACAAACAGCTATGGCAATGAAATAAATCACTCTAGGGTTCGGGTTGTTGGCATGGAGGGGGCTCATCCCCAAGGGGGGCAGGGGGGGATTTGGGTTGGTCTCTAAAGAACCTTAGAATTCGATTTGGATATTTATTCTCCAAACTATGGAGACAGCAGAGCAATATATGGGCTGTGGAACCTTGTGATGGACATCCTCTGGAGCGGCTGGGGAGTACATTTGGGGGGGGGGGGGGCGTATGTTGTGTAGAGCGGGGGTCTCCAAACTTTTCAGTACAAGGGCCACATTGTATATTTTATAAATATTAGTGGGTCAAAAAAATGTCCCTCTTTACATCAGGGTCCCCCTTATGTGAAGGTCTCCATCAAAGTCCCCTTCACAATAGTATTCCTCCTTACATTGGGGTCCCCATAGGAGTTCCCCTTACATCAGGGTCCCCATAGGAGTTCCCCTTACATCAGAGTCTACATCACAGTCCCCCTTATATCAGTGTCCCCATAGGAGTTCCCCTTACATCAGGGTTCCCATCAGATCCCCCCTTATATCAGTGTCCCCATAGGAGTTCCCCTTACATCAGGGTTCCCATCAGATTCCCCCTTACATCAGGGTCCTCCATAGGAGTTTCCCTTACATCAGGGTTCCCATCAGATCCCCCCTTACACCAGGATTCCCATAGGAGTTTCCCTTACATCAGAGTCTACATCACAGTCCCCCATATATCAGGGTCCCCATAGGAGTTTCCCTTACATCAGTGGTTTCATCAGATCCGCCCTTACACCAGAATTCCCATAGGAGTTTCCCTTACATCAGGGTTCTCATTCATTAGATCCCCCCTTACATCAGGGTCCCCATAGGAGTGCGCAATACCCCGATAAATACGGTAATTTTCTAGCAAAAATACTGATTTAAACTTGTCAACAAAATGTGCCAGAATAAATGACAAGCTCATTTTATACTTTATATACGTTATACGCATGCTGTATTGGTTTAGTAAAAAAACTAGAGATTGGAAGTTAGACCCCTTTCACACTGGGGCGTTTTTCGGGCGTTTTTTAGGCGCTTTGGCGTTTAAAAAAAGCCTGTAAAGCGCCTGAAAGAAGCCTCATCTGCAATCCCAATGTGAAAGCCCAAGTGCTTTCAGAGGCCTTTCACACTGCCAGCGCCCGAAAAACGCTGGTAAAGCGCTGCTAAGACCCCTTTCACACTGAGGCGCTTTTCAGGCGCTTTGGCGTTAAAAAAAGCTTCCTCAATGGGAAGGGGGCTTTAGGAGCGGTGTATTAAACGCTCCTAAAGCGCTGCAAAGAAGCTGCATGCAGGACTTTTTTTGACGCCCTGCCAGCTCAGCGCCTCAGTGTGAAAGCACTCAGGCTTTCACATTGGGATTGCAGATGCAGCTTCTTTCAGGCGCTTTTTTTTAACGCTAAGACCACTTTCACACTGGGGTGTTTTTCAGGCGCTTTAGTGTGAAAGCACTCGAGCTTTCACATTGGGATTGCAGATGCAGCTTCTTTCAGGCGTTTTACAGGCGCTTTTTTTAACGCTAAAGCGCTTGAAAAATGCCCCAGTGTGAAAGGGCCCTAATGGTTAAAAAGGAAGTAACCCCCGGGGACAACTTCCACCTACAGGTGAGCCCAGGTGAAAGCTTACCTGTAGGTCCTTCACGGTCTCGGAGACATTTGTAATTTCCCCGAGTGACGAGTTCCACGGCATACCTCCCAACTGCCCCTGATTTGGAGCAATGTCCCTCTGTCCCTCATTCTCCTCATTTGTCCCTCATTTTGGTCTGATCTCTATAGTTGTATATAAAATGCACTTTTTATCTATCAAAAAGTGTTTCCCAGTGCTAAACCTTTCATCTGATTTCTAAATTGCTGCATTTGTAAATTCTAAAAGCCAATATAAAGAAATAGTAGTGGTGAAATAAGCACTTGTGGGTTTAACCAATCATATGTTTTTGTACAATTCTCCTTTAAGGGGGCGTGGCAAGGGGTGTGTCCTATGCCTGCATACTTTTGCCGTTAGGTGTCCCTCATTCCCATCTCAGAAAGTTGGGAGGTATGCAACGGTGCATGCGCCGTCTTAAAAGCACACGCTGTGCCGTTTCAAGCCGGGCTCATGCCATGAAAGGCGGATCCCGCGGGCATGCGCGGGAGTGACGTCACGTGACTCTGGCCAGTCAGAGAGCCCCGAGTTTGCACCCCCTGGAAGAAGAGGGGTGAAGAATGGACGCTCGCTGCCAGCGTGGAAGACGGTGACGTCGCGGGGCTTCTCCTGCAGGTGAGTGTCACATAATGTGCGATGCATAGTAGCCCGTTATGCTTTACCTTTGCAGGGAAAGATGGAGGAAGTAACACCCATCAGGCAGTGTCATCTTAAGAGCATTATAGGCCCCCGGGCAATACAGTGCACTGGGGCCCTGTCTACACAATTACGCACGAGAATTTACTGACAAAAATCATAACATTTATTGGCAAAACCACATCTTTTACTGCCAGTGCAAAAAAAAGTACCTAAAATTACAGTTTTCAGTGCCGAACAATGCAAATGTCAGTATTTAAACTATAAACATATAGCTAGTGCTATTAGCAATGTGTTTAAGTTAAACAAAAGTAAAAAAAAAAAATGTCTTCATTGACATGAAGGTCAGGTTACTATAACCCAGCCAGCACAGAGTTTCCTCTCACATCAGAGTCTGCAGGATTCCCCCTTACAGTGAAAGGGAACTCTTATGTAAAGGGGAACGCTGCAGATCATGATCTAAGGAGGGAACTCTGATCTGGTGACCAGAGACCACCTTCCGTAGAGTAAATACACTAAGGTAAGGGGGGTCACTAATATAGGAGGGGGAACCTTTATATCAGTGCCCCCTTACATTTTTGCATTCACTCCCCCCTTACATCAGCAACCCCCCGCACTCGTGGAGGATCGGATCTTCTCTGTGATTTCCGCAAACTGGGCATGGGCAGTTCTAACCCGTCACTCTCCACAATTTTTTACTGGAGTTGCTGGGCAGCCGGTGGGGCCCCCCAGGCAAGGGGGGCCCCCGGGCAACTGCCCAGCGTGCCCAATGGAAAAGATGGCCCTGCCATCAGGGTTTTAAAGCAACCACAAGGTAACGCAATAGTTATATTCTTTAAGCTGGAATTTGGAACCCTTAGGGGGAATCAGTAAGCTATGATGCAATATTTTTATAAGGATTTGTCGCCCTCCAGTGGCAGACAGCAGGATTTATAAATGAAAAGTGCTGGCTGTTTCATATACGAGCGTGTGATCTCTGGAGATTGGTAAAAATAAAGAAATATATTGTGACAGTGCTGTGCCCGGCCATGATGTTTCTTCTTTCTTTAGTAAAATTCATTTTGGGACCCGACGCCTGGAGATTTCTTGGGTGGGAAGAAATTTCCAGTCCTTGGACCAGGTTTTGCAGATAAAGATCACACTGATGGTGCAGGTGTGTGCTGGAGCACTATTCTCCCCACTGACACCAATCATGGGGCACTATTCCTTACACTGATGATACCAACGATGGGGCACTATTCCTTCCACTGACACCAATGATGGGGCACTATTCCTTCCACTGACACCAATGATGGGGCACTATTCCTTACACTGATGATACCAATGACGGGGCACTATTCCTTCCACTGACACCAATGATGGGGCACTATTCCTCCCACTGACACCAATAATGGGACACTATTCCTCCCACTAATACCAATGATGGGGCACTATTCCTCCCACTGACACCAATTAAGGGGCACTATTCCCCCCACTGACACCAATAAAGGGGCACTATTCCTTACACTGACACCAACAATAGGGCACTATTATTTCCACTGACACCAACAATGAGACATAATTCCTTCAACTGATACCAATAATGGAGCACTATTCCTTTCACTGACAGCTATGATGGGGCACCTCTCCTTCCACTGACACAGACAATGGGGACACTATTCCCCCCACTGACATCAAACTGGGACACTATTCCTCCAACAGACACCAATGATGGGGCACTATTCCTTCCACTGACACCGACAATGGGGACACTAATCCTTCCACTGACACCAACAATGGGGGCACTATTCCCCCCCACTGACACCAAAGCTGGGACACTATTCCTCCCACTGACCACAATGATGGGACACTATTCCTCCCACTAACCCCAATGATGGGGCACTATTCCTCCCACTAACCCCAATGATGGGGCACTATTCCTCCTCCTACTGACAATAGGCCCAAGTAAATTTTTGGCACAGGGACTGGCTTGATTTTTTCCAGGCACCCTGCTAAACCTGCCACGAAATTCCAACACTGAATGCATGTTAAAAAAATGATAGCTTATCCAAACCTGAAAACAAACATGTAATAAAAATAAGCCTATCGGGTGTGTTGGCTGCATGTGTTTCATTTTCTTGGGGGGAGGGGGGGGGGGGCAAAGTGACAGGATCTGCATCCCTTAAGAATATCAATCAGCTGCTGCACTTGCAGGGATCTAATGAGGAAAGTGGCAGGGTCTACATCCCTTTAGAACAGCGGTCATCAACCTTGTCCTCAGGGCCCACTAACAGGCCAGATTGTAAGTATTACCTTGGGGAGATGCAGACTAGAATACTGCAATCACTGAGCTGAAAATGATATCACCTGCAATGCATTTCAGTTATCTTGCAAACCTGGCCTGTTAGTGGGCCCTGAGGACAGGCTTGGTGACCCCTGCTTTAGAGTAACAATTAGCTGCTGCAATTGCAATGATATAAAGAGGAAAGTGGCAGGGTCTGCATCTCGTTAGACTATCAATCAGCTGCTGCACTTGCAGGGATCTAATGAGGAAAAAGGCAGGGTCTGCATCCCTTTAGAATATCAATCAGCTGCTGAACTTGCAGGGATCTAATAAGGAAAGGGGCAGGGTCTGTATCCCTTTAGAATATCAATCAGCTGCTGCACTTGCAGGGATCTAATGAGGAAAGGGGCATGATCTGCATCCCTTTAGCATATCAATCAGCTGCTGCACTTGCAGGGATCTAATGAGGAACAGGGCATGATCTGCATCCCTTTAGGATTTCAATCAGCTGTTGCACCTGCAGGGATCTAATGAAGAATTGGCAGGGTCTGCATCCCTTTAGAATATCAATCAGCTGCTGAACTTGCAGGGATCTAATGAGGAAAAAGGCAGGATCTGCATCCCTTTAGGATTTTAATCGGCTGTTGCAATTACAGGAATCTAATAAAGAAGCAGCAGGGTCTGCATCCCTTTGGAATATCAATCAGCTGCTGCACTTGCAGGGATCTAACAAGGAAAGTGGCAGGATCTGCATCCCTTTAGAATATCAATCAGCTGCTGAACCTGCAGGGATCTAATGAGAAGAGTGGCAGGGTCTGCATCCCTTTAGAATATCAATCAGCTGCTGCACCTGCAGGGATCTAACAAGGAAAGTGGCAGGGTCTGCATCCCGTTAGAAAATCAATCAGCTGCTGCACCTGCAGGGATCTAATGAGGAAGTTGGCAAAGTCTGCATCCCTTTAGATGTGATTTCCCTTTGGGAGTATCTCACCGATAATGACATTTTGGTTTTAATTTGTTTTTTGTTTCTTCGTTGAAATGGAGTGACCCTTTAACCACTTGTCCCCCAAGGACTTCATATGACGTCCTCGACTTTGTGCGGTGATATCTGAATGATGCCTGCAGCTACATCACCATCCGGTGCTTCTCCAGGCTCTCCCGTGCCATCGGGGGCTCTGAGAACGAATTGGCCGGCCCTCAGCCGCCGATTCTGTGCACGATAAGAACGATCAAACCGCCGCTTGATCGTTCTTATAAGCAACGGGAGGGGACGTCCCCCCCCTCCCGCCGCCATCCGGTGCTTCTCCAGGCTCTCCCGTGCCATCGGGGGCTCGGAGAACGGATCGGCCGGGGCCGGCTCACGACGATAGAGATGACTGGTGAGCCATCTGGTCACCAGTCATCTCTATGACCGTCGGAGGCCCGGGCACGACGTTGTGACATCACGCCCAGGTACCCGGAAGTAAGCAAAGTCGGCATAAGATCGTGATTTTTTTTTTTCATCTCATGCTTTCCAGCCTGGAGGAGAGATGTGAGGTCTTATTGACCCCGCATCTCTCCATAAAGAGGACCTGTCACAGTGATTCCTATTACAAGGGATGTTTACATTCCTTGTAATAGGAAAAAAAGTGATCAAAAAAAAAAATGGAAAAAAAAGAGTAAAAATATATATATTTTTTTAAACGCCCCTGTCCCTAGTAGCTTGCGTTAAGAAGCGAACACGCATGTAAGTCCCGCCCACATAGTTAAACGCTGTTCAAACCCCACATGTGAGGTATCGCCGCGTGCGTTAGAGCGTTTGCAACAATTCTAGCACTAGACCTCCTCTGTTACTCGAAAATAGCAACTTTAAAACAAATTTTAAGCGTCGCCTATGGAGATTTTTAAGTACCGAAGTTTGGCGCCATTCCATGAGTGTGCACAATTTTAAAGCGTGACGTGTTAGGTATCTATATACTCGGCGTCACATCATCTATCACATTATACAACAAAATTGGGCTAACTTTACTGTTTTGTTATTTTTTAATTCATGAAACTGTTTTTTCCCCCCAAAAAGGTGTTTAACCACTTGCTTACTGGGCACATAAACCCCCTTCATGCCCAGGCGAAATTTCAGCTTCCGGCACTGCGTCGCTTTAACTGACAATTGCGCGGTCGTGCAACGTGGCTCCCAAACAAAACTGATGTCCTTTTTTCCCCACAAATAGAGCTTTCTTTTTGGTGGTATTTGATCACCTCTGCGGTTTTTATTTTTTGCGCTATAAACAAAAAAAGAGCGACAATTTAAAAAATATATATATTTTTTTTACTTGTTGCTATAATGAATATCCCAATTTTTTTTTAAAAAAAAATATTTTTTTTCTCAGTTAAGGCCGATACGTATTTTTCGACGTATTTTTGTAAAATAAAAAATAAAAATAAAAAAATCGCAATAAGCGACTGGTTTGCGCAAAAGTTATAGCGCCTACAAAATAGGGGACAGAATTATGATTTTTTTTTATTATTTTTTTTTTTTTACTAGTAATGGCGGCGATCTGCGATTTTTATTGGGACTGCGATATTGCGACGGACGTATCGGACACTTTTGACACAAATTTGGGACCATTCACATTTATACAGCGAACAGTGCTATAAAAATTCACTAATTACTGTATAAATGTGACTGGCAGTGAAGGGGTTAACACTAGGGGGTGAGGAAGGGGTTAAATGTGTATCCTGGGTGTGTTCTAACTGTGTGGGGGGAGGGGGGTGACTGATGCTGTGTGCCTATGTAAAGGGACACAGATCGGTCTCCTCTCCTCTGACAGCACGTGGATCTCTGTGTTTACACACAGAGCTCCACGTCCCTGCTGGGTTTCCGACGATCGCGTGTACCCGGCGGACATCGCGGCCGCCAGGTACACGCATCGGCTTCCCAGCGATGCGCCGGAACAGTGTTTACCCGCTGCGCTCCCCCCAGAGGCGCGCGCGGGTAATGCACTTTAAATGACGTCCAAAGACGTCCAGTTGGCACCTGAGAGCCGCGCTGTTGACGTCTTTTGTCAATAGCGCGGGTCTCAAGTGGTTAAAAAATGATTGCGCAAATACCGTGCGAGAAAAAAAAGTTGCAACGACCGCCATTTTATTCCCTAGGGTGTCTGCTAAAACAAATACATAATGTTTGGGGGTTCTGATTAATATTCTAGCAAAAAAATTGTGATTTTTACACATAGAGAAGTGCCAGAATTGGCCCGGTGGAGAAGTAGTTAAACTTTATTTACAGTCGGCCAGTTGAGTGCAATAACTTATTTTGCCACTAGAGGTCATTTTTCTGTTTCTAAGCAAACTCAGCTTTATGACTGTTTGGCTCTCATCAGCTTTCCCGCTGCTCTGTGTTTACTTTCTAATCTATGACTACTGTAATTAAAAAGGGTTTTCCTAAACGCTTCGTCAATTAAAGTGAGTTTATCCGCCACAGCTATTTATTACAGCGGCCAATCATATGTCATTTATTCATCGTCACTTCATTAGAAGAGTTAAAATAAAGATGCAGAAAATTCTTAGGAAACAAAATATCTAATCAGCTAAAGTTGCTGTAGTGAAAAAAATAATATTTTACAGCAATTAAAACTTTTTTTTTTCTTTGCAGCCTCTCTGTCTCCATTATGATGACTTCCAACTTCTGATCGTGAAATAAACACCAAGAAAACAGATAAAATACTTATTATATTAGCAAAAGTATTGGGACGCCTGACTTTACACGCACATGAACTGTAACCACTTAAGCCCCGGACCTTTAGGCAGCTAAAGGACCCGGCCAGTTTTTGCGATTCGGCACTGCGTCGTTTTAACTGACAATTGCGCGGTCGTGCGACGTGGCTCCCAAACAAAATTGGCGTCCTTTTTTCCCACAAATAGAGCTTTCTTTTGGTGGTATTTGATCACCTCTGCGGGTTTTTTTGCGCTATAAACAAAAAATAGAGCGACAATTTTGAAAAAATTGCAATATTTTTTACTTTTTGCTATAATAAATATCCCCCAAAAATATATATATAAAAAAAAATGTTTCCTCAGTTTAGGCCGATACGGATACGTATTCTTCTACCTATTTCTGGTAAAAAAAATCGCAATAAGCGTTTATCGATTGGTTTGCACAATTTATAGCGTTTACAAAATAGGGGATAGTTTTATTGCATTTTTATAATTTTTTTTTTTTTACTACTAATGGCGGCGATCAGCGTTTTTTTTCGTGACTGCGACATTATGGCGGACACATCGGACAATTTTGACACATTTTTGGGACCATTGTCATTTTCACAGCAAAAAATGCATTAAAAATGCACTGATTACTGTGAAAATGACAATTGCGATTTGGGAGTTAACCACAAGGGGGCGCTGAAGGGGTTATGTGTGACCTCAGGGGTGTGGCTGTAGGTGTGACGTCATTGATTGTGTGTTCCTATATCAGGGAACACACGATCAATGACGCGACCACAGTGAAGAACTGGGAAGCTTTGTTTACACACGGCTCTCCCCGTTCTTCAGCTCCGGGGACCGATCGCGGGACTGCAGCGGCGGGTATTTACTTTTACTTTTTTTGGTAAAAAGGTAGTGGTACAATGTACCCCATACTCATTCACATGGGGGGAGGGCGAGATCTGGGGGGCCCCCTACCTGCAGACCCCCACAGCCACAGCCCAGGGTTGTGGGGAGGAGGGCCCCCCATGTTGAGGGCATGTGGCCTGGTATGGTTTAAAAGGGGGCGCTCACTCGCCCCCCCCCCTTTCCTGACCTGCCGAGTTTCATGCTCAGATAAGGGTCTGGTGTGGATTTTTGAGGGAACCCCAAGCCGTTTTTTTGGCATGGGGTTCCCCAAAAAATCCATACCAGACCCGAAGGGCATTAGAGGGGGGGGGGGGGGACAGAATACCACGCTGTTTTTTTTATACGTTTTAATTGCTGGCATGTTTTTTTTTTTTACATTCAGCTATGGCCTGGTATAGTTCAGGAGTGGAGGCAGTTGCTTGCCCAACCCATTTCCTGACCTGCCAGGCTGCATGTTGGGATAAGGGTCTGGTACGGATTTTGAGGGGGGACCCCGCGCTGTTTTCTGATATGTTTACGGTATTTTTATATCGGCTCTGAACTTTAGCCTCATGTACAACATTGCAAAAAAATAAGTTGGTGATGAGGACGTGGTACCTGGATAAACCAGCAATACACTCGTTATACTTCTTACGTAAGCTGGCATCTCTGGCCATCAGCTGACTTGTAATCAGTTTTCTAGGGAAGCCTTATCTTAAAATAGTTAAATAGGGGCAGATTCACATAGAATTACGCCGGCGTATCAGCAGATACTCCGACGTAACTCCGAATCTAAGCCCGTCGTATGTCTAAATGTATTCTCAAACTGAGATACACTTAAACATGCCTAAGATACGACGGCCAGCGCCGTCGTATCTTAGGGTGCAATATCTACGCTGTGGCGCTTCCATTGCGGTTGGCGTAGAATATGCGAATGACTAGTTACGCCGATTCCCGAACGTACGCTTGCCCGTCGTAGTGAATTTACGTTGTTTCCGTAAGAGATACACGGCGTAAAGATAAACATGCCCCCTAGGTGGCGTATCCAATGTTAAGTATGGCCCTCGTTCCCGCGTCGCAATTTGAAAATTTTACGTTGTTTGCCTAAGTCGTCCGTGAATGGCGCTGGACGCCATTAACGTTAACGTCGAAACCAATGACGTACTTGCGACGTAATTTCGCCCAATGCACGGCGGGAAATTTCGAGACGGAGCATGCGCAGTACGATCGGCGCGGGAACGCGCCTAATTTAAATGATCCACGCCCCCTACCTGGATCATTTGAATTAGGCGGGCTTGCGCCGGTGGACTTTACGCTACGCCGCCGCAACTTTACAGGCAAGTGCTTTGTGAATCAAGCACTTGCCCGTAAATCTTGCGGCCGTGTAACGTAAAGGAGATACGTTACGCCGTCGCAGTTCTACGAGAATCTGGCCCATAGTACTTGTTATGCTGTAATGTTTTTGTTTACGTATACTTTTGTTGTTACTCATACAGCACTCCTAAGAAGCACATCTGCTGTGAGGTTGTCATATAATGTTTATTTATAACAAACTTCTCAAGGTTAGGTTACTGTTTTCATTTTTTTACAATGTCTAGTGTAGTTTCTTTCTTTTTCCTACGTCTACGTAAAGCCATTAAAGAGCTTATAAACCTGTAACTGGTATTTCTGCATGTCACGTTGTGAACTGTTAAACAATAAAGACTACATTGCGTGAGAGCAGAACCCACCCCTCTGCCCATCCCTCTCCCCATCCTCTTGAGCAAAATTACCAATATAACCATATACAGTTGAACCTCGGATTCTGAGCATAATCCGTTCCAGGAGAATGCTCGTAATCCAAAGTACTCGCATATCAAAGCGAGTTTTCCCATTGAAGTCAATGGAAACTAAAATAATTTGTTCTGCATTGACTTTAATTGGATGCAATCTCGAATGCGGCCAGAGGTGGGGGGGGGGCGCCAGAGAGCGCCGAAATGGCCAAAACGGCCGAAAAGGCCCAAGGACACTTTGGCTTGTTTCCTGCTCCCGTACCTCAGGCCAAATGAGGTACTGCAGGCCTATTTTCGGCTCTGCTCAGCTTCTGCACCCCCGTACTTAAGGCCAAATGAGGTACTGCAGCCCTATTTACCTTGAATTCTGCTCGTCTTGCGAGTCAACACTCGCAAACCGAGTCAGAATTAAAAAAAAAAGTTGCTCGCAAATCAAAACGCTCTCAAACCAAGTTACTTTTAAACCGAGGTTCCACTGTACTGTAGCCAGGGCTGGTGCAGTGATTTTTTACACCCTAGGCGAAACCTAATTTTGCCACTCCACCCCTGGCTCCACCCCTTCTTCCCTGCCCATGTATACCCCACCTTTTAAATTAACTTCCCATCAAATGCAACCGCCAGCACCCATAAAATTCTGCCTCACCAGCGCCAATCAATGCAGCCTCACCATCGCCCATCAATGCAGCTTCACCAGCACCCATCAAATGCAACCTCACAAATTTCAACTAATCTGAAATAAATTATAAAAAAAATAATTTTTCGAATTCAAAAGTGATTTTGAATTATATGCATTTTAAAACATATTTCAATAAATACAGTGAGGTATAAACGTGAAATAAGACAATGATTCCTACTTAGGCTGCTTTATAGAAAAGGATAGAATAGAAAAAATTGAATAGAATAGAATAAATTAGAATAGAATATAAAGGAATAGCATAGAAAAGAATAAAAAAGAATAGAATATAAAAGAAAATAATAGAATAAAACAGAATAAGAAAGACTATAAAGGGATATATCATGGTTGACTGTCTTTGTTTCACACATATGCTGTTCTAGGCCCTAAGGCACATGTTTATTTATTTATTTTTGCACAAATAAAGTATTTTTGGGACAACTTATCTGAAATAAAAAAAAATAAAAATAAAATGTTTTTTTTTCTAATTTAAAAGTGATTTTGAATTTAAATATGAATTTGAAATGGAAACATATTGCAATAAATACAGTGAGGTATAAAAGTGAAATAAAAAGATGATTCCTACTTAGGCTGCTTTATAGAAAAAAAATTGAACAGAAAAAAAATTTATAGAATAGAATAAATTAGAATATAATATAAAGGAATAGCATAGAATAGAATAAAAAAGAATAGAATATCAAATAAAAATAGAATAAAACAGAAAAAAAAGACTATAACGGGATATATCATGGTTAACTGTTTTTGTCTCACACATATGGTGTTCTAGGCACAAAGGGCCAGATTCACAGAAGAGATACGACGGCGTATCTCCTGATACGCCGTCGTATCTCTGTGATCCGCCCGTCCTAACTATGCGGCTGATTCATAGAATCAGTTACGCATAGATAGCCATAAGATCCGACAGGTGTAATTGTCTTACACCGTCGGATCTTAGGATCTAGGTGGCGATTCCATTGCGGTTGGCGTAGAATATGCAAATGACTAGTTACGGCGATCCACGAAGATCCGCGCGTTTGACGCAATCTCGTACGTCGTCGCTAGTCGTTTTTACCCGTCGCAAAGTTACACCTGCTTTAACATGGCTTATCTTTAGATCAGCCATGTTAAAGTATGGCCGTCGTTCCCGCGTCGAATTTCGATTTTTTTTCTTTTGCGTAAGACGTCCAGGAATACGAAACGCCGTAACGTACGTCGCAGTTAAAAAAAAAACGTCGGGGCGCCGTAATTTCGTGCAAAGCACGTCGGGAAATTTGAACACGGAGCATGCGCAGAACGTTCGGCGCGGGAACGCGCCTAATTTAAATGGTGCCCGCCCCATTTGAATTAGGCGGGCTTGCGCCGAGCGGATTCTACATCGGCTGCGGCTGTGTTTTGTTCTGCATGTCCATTTTTATCAAATAAAGACAACTTTTTGAAGTTGGAGTGCGGCTGTCCTTCTTCCAATTTTCTGCATTTGCCCTCGCCTGGCCTAAACTGAGGAATTTTTTTTTTTATATATATATATATATATATTTTTGGGGAATATTTATTACAGCAAAAAGTAAAAAATATATTTTTTTTTTCAAAATTGTCGCCGTATTTTTGTTTATAGCGCAAAAAATAAAAACCGCGGAGGTGATCAAATACCCCCAAAAGAAATCTCTATTTGTGGGAAAAAAAGGACGCCAATTTTGTTTGGGAGCCACGTCGCACGACCGCGCAATTGTCAGTTAAAGCGACCCACTGCCGAAGCGCAAAAAGTGGTTCGGTCATTGACCAGAAAAATGGCCCGGGATTGAAGGGGTTAACTGTTTTATAAACACCCCCCCCCCCCCCCTGCAGTTTAAAAGCCCTGATTATTCTGCTAGAGAGGTGGCTGCCATTGTCGCAGACAGCTATTTTACAAAAAATGTCTCTGTATAGATGGAATCTTGGTATGTTGCTGCGGGGGAAGCCATATCAATGTGGTGGGTCGAGTTTCGCTGAGTAATGGCTTCATTGAAAATGCAGAGAACGCTCTTATGCAATGGAAAACCTGCTAACTCACTCATTACAGCACACAGGTCTTTTCGCAATGTATATGCCAGGCCCGTAACAATGTGTAGATGACGTAACGAGCAGAAGTCCGCTGCCAGGGACTAGGGAGGGGTGACGATGATCGCTGGTGTGGTACAGTTTAGCCTTTCTGTGCAACGCCCATTCCCTTGTCGGAAGGGGATTTCAGGCAAAACACTGAATTCTGCTGCAGAGCCCTGTGGAAACCTGTTAACTTATGTCTGATTTTTTAATATAGGGACATTGTTCAGGATGGAAAAGCCTATAAGGGGTTTGGCCCTATAACAGGATCGTAGTCTGTCTCTGACATTGCTCTGTATCTTCCAATGGTTCTGGATAGCAAGCCGTTACACACAATGCAATGCCATCTATAATCAGGGCCGATCCTAGGCAGAGTGCCAAGGGTGCATTGCACCCAGGCGCCTGCAGAGGTGGGGGCGCCGAAGTGCCAGAGTTCTCCCCTCCCTCCTTCTCTCCTTGTTTATGTCCATCCAGAACTAGTGTTCCGAGCATAGGTGTGTGCAGTGATGTATTATGGCCTAGGCCGACAAGGCCCAGGCCTAGGGCGGCACTTTGCGGGGGGCAGCGAAATCCCATCCCGTCCCCCTGTGCTCATCCCATCCTGTCCCCCTGTGCTCATCCCATCCTGTCCCCCTGTGCTCATCCCATCCTGTCCCCCTGTGCTCATCCCATCCTGTCCCCCTGTCCTCATCCCACCCTGTCACACTGTCCTCATCCCACCCTGTCCCACTGTCCTCATCCCACCCTGTCCCCCTGTCCTCATCCCACCCTGTCCCCCTGTGCTCATCCCATCCTGTCCCCCTGTGCTCATCCCATCCTGTCCCCATGTCCTCATCCCATCCTGTCCCCATGTCCTCATCCTATCCTGTCCCTCTGTCCTCATCCCATCCTGTCCCTCTGTCCTCATCCCATCCTGTCCCTCTGTCCTCATCCCATCCTGTCCCTATGTCCTCATCCTATCCTGTCCCTCTGTCCTCATTCCATCCTGTCCCTCTGTCCTCATCCCATGAAAATGACAGGGTGGGTCTTAAAAAGGAAGGGATGCGTCATATATAAAGTAGGGGGTGCGCGAGTTTCACCAGGCCTAGGGCGGCACAAAGCCTAAATACACCCCTGGGTGTGTGTCCGTCCAGAACTGATGTGTGAGCATAGGGCAGCCCGTCTAGCCTGGCAGTGCTCAGGGGAGGGGCCGCTCCTCTTCCTGACATGAGAGTTCTAGTTTTCAGTGGCTGTTAAGTGCTGATGTGCAGGAATTAATTCCTAACACTGGGAGTCTTGGATCCCTCACTGTCTCCACCAACTCCAGTTGGAATGCCTCCCACTCCCATCTCTATCTCAGGCTGCACAGAGAGAGAACCAATGTGAGTCACAGTGTTCAGTGTGCTGTGTGCTGAGGGATGGCACCCCCAGCATCCCTTTACATATGCTCTGGGCTGCCCCTGCTCTAGATGTTTTATGGCATGATAGATTGCATAGGATACACAGCCCCTGTCCATTCCTGCACCTAGTCCATCTACAGATGTGATGTATAATGAGATGTAAAGGGGAGGAGTTAGTAAAATGACAACGCCCATGTGGGGGCGCCAGAAATGTTTCTGCACCCAGGCGCCTATGACCCTAGGTTCGGCCCTGTCTATAATGAGGTCTCCGCTTATTAATAGGAAAAGATTAGGTATCTATCATGCTGCAATATAATGATTTCATCTATTGAGTCTAGAAAACGTTAACAATTGATAGTGTTCTTTTTGAGGAATGGCAAAATCTAGTGGTAGGATTTTGGTGCTGGCTGGTATGTGTCAGCAAAAAAACTGTGTTTGGTGCATTGGGGTCGGCTGCAGGAGGGGGTTAGCATGAAGATCGAAAGGTTCATGAGGGTTGGTGTTAGTAGCAGGGGTCTCTAAACTATGGCCCATGGGCCAAATCTTGCCTGCTTCAGGATTTCATCTGGCCCCCTGCTGTAAGGTGGACTCTGATGGAGACTTTGGCGTAAAGAGGGATGCTGATGTGAGGGGAAACTCTGATGTTGGGGAGAACTCCGATGGGGACCCTGATGTGAGGGGAACTCTGATGGGACCCTGATGTGAGGGGAACTCTGATGGGGGCCCTGATGTAAGGGGGAACTCTGGCGGGACACTGATGTAAGGGGGAATTCTGATGAAGACCCTGATGTGAGGGGGCACTCTGATGGGGACCCTGATGTGAGGGGAGAACTCTCAAGTGGACCCTGATGAGAGGGGAACTCTGATGGGGGCCCTGATGTGAGGGGGAACTCTGATGGAGACCCTGATGTGAGGGGGAACTCTGATGGGGACCCTGATGTGAGGGGAACTCTGATGGGGGCCCTGATGTGAGGGGGAAGTCTGATGGAGACCCTGATGTGAGGGGGAACTCTGATGGGGACCCTGATGTGAGGGGAACTCTGATGGGAGCCCTGATGTGAGGGGGAACTCTGATGGGGGCCCTGATGTAAGGGGGAACTCTGGCGGGACACTGATGTAAGGGGGAACTCTGATGAAGACCCTGATGTGAGGGGAACTCTGATGGAGACCCTGATGTGAGGGGAACTCTGATGGGGGCCCTGATGTGAGGGGGAACTCTGATGGGGGCCCTGATGTAAGGGGGAACTCTGGCGGGACACTGATGTAAGGGGGAACTCTGATGAAGACCCTGATGTGAGGGGAACTCTGATGGAGACCCTGATGTGAGGGGGCACTCTGATGGAGACCCTGATGTGAGGGGGAACTCTGATGGGGACCCTGATGTAAGGGGAACGCTGATGGGGGCCCTGATGTGAGGGGGAACTCTGATGGAGACCCTGATGTGAGGGGGAACTCTGATGGAGACCCTGATGTGAGGGGGGACTCTGATGGAGACCCTGATGTGAGGGGGGGACTCTGATGGAGGCCCTGATGTGAGGGGGGACTCTGATGGAGACCCTGATGTGAGGGGAAACTCTGATGTTGGGGAGAACTCTGATGGGGACCCTGATGTGAGGGGAACTCTGATGGGGGCCCTGATGTAAGGGGGAACTCTGGCGGGACACTGATGTAAGGGGGAACTCTGATGAAGACCCTGATGTGAGGGGAACTCTGATGGGGACCCTGATGTGAGGGGGCACTCTGATGGGGACCCTGATGTGAGGGGGCACTCTGATGGGGACCCTCATTTGAGGGGCACTCTGATGGGGATCCTGATGTGAGGGGAGAACTCTAAAGGAGACCATGATGTGAGAGGGACTCTGATGGAGACCCTGATGTGAGGGGAGAACTCTCAAGTGGACCCTGATGTGAGGGGGAACTCTGATGGAGACCCTGATGTAAGGAGAACTCTGATGGGGGCCCTGATGTGAGGGGGGACTCTGATGGAGACCCTGATGTGAGGGGGGACTCTGATTGAGACCCTGATGTGAGGGGGGACTTTGATGGAGACCCTGATGTGAGGGGGGGGACCCTGATAGGGGCCCTGATGTGAGGTATAGCATGAGGGTTACTGTTAGGATCAGGCATTAGTTTGAGGGTTACAGGAAGGGTTAGTGTGAGGGTCAAATGGATGAGTAATGTGAGGGTTAGTGTTAGGTGTAGCCTACAGGAGGGGTTAGTAGAGATAGAAAAGACACACGGTGGAAAAGAAAAAAGTGCTGCTTACCCCGAGAAAATAGTGATATGAGAAAATCCCCCAATGGGGTTTTTAGGCAGCTGATTCAATAATTCATTCAGGTGTATAATAAAAAGTTTTATTGTATAAAATTAATTGGAATCATAACAGTTGAGATATGAGCTCTGGTACACACAAGGATGCAAGCATGAAAATTGTCATGCAATCCGACATGTACAGGCAAATGACAATTACTGACGCGTTTCAACCCCTTGGGTGGATCTTCTTCAGAGGATTTTTTGATGCTGCTTACTGATAAATTGTAAACAGTTTATCCAAAAGGTGATAGATCATCTAATGAAGCTAAAGTTCAAGACATATTGCACCAATCCTGTTGATCTGTTCGTTCGCTCATCAAGAGATGCTGGGGATCATGGTAGGGGTCAGTAGAGGGTTTAGTCTAATGCCCTGTACACACGATCGTTTCATCCGATGAAAACGGACTGATGGATTTTTTCATCAGTTATCCGATGAAGCTGACTTTTATCAGTCTTGCCTACACACCATCAGTTAAAAAAACGATCGTGTCAGAACACGGTGATGTAAAACACAACGACGTGCTGAGAAGTTTAATGCTTCCGAGCATGCGTCGACTTGATTCTGAGCATGCGTTGATTTTTAACCGATGAATTTCCCCACAGACGATCGTTTTTTTCTATCGGTTTTTTAACCATCAGATAATTTTAAAACAGGTTCTAATTTTTTTTACCGATGGGAAAAAAAAACGATGGGGCCCACACACGACCGTTTCGTCTGATGAAAACGGTCCGTTTTCATCAGACGAACCGATCGTGTGTACGCGGCATTAGGGTTACAGAGAGGTTTAGTATGTGGATTAGTGTTAAGGTTAGTATTACAGGCTGGCTTCTGTTGAATGGGCATGCTGGGAAAACCAGCATCCGATTGGCATCCAGTGTGTTCTAACAGGGGGGGGGGCAGTCCCCCCCCCCTGTTTTAGCATCTAGGCTGCTGTACTAACATAGGATAGTTAGTACAGCAAGCTCCTCAGTTTTTTTTGTTCAGCCCGCTGGGTTGAACGAAAAATAAATGATAGTGTGTACCAGGCTTGGGAAAGTTAGTGTGGGGTGTGGGCGAGTGGGCCCTGTTCACACATATGCTTCATAACACATGTATTATGAAGCATCAAAACATTTACTTAGCATCCCATTATTTCCAGTGTGTCGGGTTCATTGTATTAAAGGGTTAATAAAGGAATTTATTTTTTCATTAAAATAACAAACATCTTATACTTACCTCCACTGTGCAGTTAGTTTTTCACAGAGTGGCCCCGATCCACGTCTTCTGGGGTCCCTCGGCGGCTGTCTCTGGTCCTCCCAGCAAGAACTCACCACATTCATGCGAGAGAGCTCGTATGGTGATAAGTCCTTGCGGGCGCGCTCCGTGATACAGTGAGCAGCCACAGTGAATTGTAAAAAAAATTAAAAAACACACTGACCCGGATTCAGAAAGTCCGGCGTAACTTTGTGCGGGCGTAGAGTATCTCAGATAGGCTACGCCGCCGTAACTTAGTGAGGCAGGTTCTGTATTCAGAAAGAACCTGCGCCCTAAGTTACGGTGGCGTAGCGTATGTGGTCCGGCGTAAGCCCGCGTAATACAAATTATCCAGGCAGTGGGTGTGTTGTATGCTAATGAATGGTGACCCCACGTAAATGAAATTTTTTACTAACGGCGCATGCGCCGTTCGTGGACGTATCCCAGTGCGCATGCTCCAAATTACCCTGCAAAGCCTCATTGGTTTCGACGTGAATGTAATTTACGCAAAGCCCTATTCGCGAACGACTTACGCAAATGACGTAAACGACGCAAAATTCAACGCTGGCCTGACGTCCATACTTAACATTGGCTACGCCTCATATAGCACGGGTAATATTACGCCGGAAAAAGCCTTACGTAAAAGACGTAAAAAAATGCGCCGGGCGGACGTACGTTTCTGAATCGGCGTATCTACCTAATTTACATATTCTATGCGTAAATCTCCGGAAGCACCACCTAGCGGCCAGCGTAAATATGCAACTAAGATACGACGGCGTAAGAGACTTACGTCAGTCGTATCTTAGCCAAATTTCGGCATATCTTGCTTTCTGAATACAAAAAGAAGATACGCCGGCGCATCCTAGATTTTACGTGGCGTATCAATAGATACGCCGACGTAAACTCTTTCTGAATCTGAGCCACTGACACTGTCAATTCCTCCCCACCCCCATAAAAAAAAGAAAACTTTGTAAAAAAATAAAAAAAAATAAAAAGAATTGTAAAAAAAAAAAAAAAAATACTGACACATGTGCCACTATCACATGAGATTAAAAAAAAGTATCGGTATTCGGTATCGGCGAGTACTTGATAAAAAGTATCGGTACTTGTACTCGGTCCTAAAAAAGTGGTATCGGGACAACCCTACTAGATACCTTTGCAGAACATTAAATAACCCTTGCCCACTACAAGGTCATTATTAGAAATCCCTTGGAGTAAAGGATCCATTTAGGTTTCCACGTTCGGGAGGGCCTACACGCCAACAATTTCCACCAATGACAGTGTCGTAGACTGTCCCTCTAAATGAGAAATAGTTGGGAGCCATACAGCTCAAGTACTTTTGTGACTCATAGTCAAAGAAACAACATCGAAGTTACATTTTTTTTTTCCCCAAACTACTTTTTCTTTAACTGTGGAACCCACCCAATGTTCAAAAACATACTTCGCTGCGCCAAAAGTGATTTCATGTCTGTGAAGGAAGTGATTCGGCCAATGAATTGTTGACCAGCCCTGCGTTTTACTAGAAAACCCAACCCATGGCCCGTGTTCTGCTTCTCCCCCGTCAGAGAGAGACGTCCTCTTTATTACAGGGGTGTCGCTGCGTCTAGAGCGCTTGGCTGTACCAGTTACCACTACTATAGAAATAAGAGTTCTCTCTCTCTTTTTCCCACATCCATAGTTGTACGTAAATGTTTAGCCGTTGTCTAGTACAGGAATGAAGTGATTCATTGTTTTCTGGGGCATTCCATGTTTATTCAGACAACTACGCATTTTATTCATCGTGTACGGATTTTTTTTTTTTTTGTATATTTAAAGGGCAGTTATACTCGAGGGGTTCAAAGACCATTCCTTTGTGCTTTACCAACATATTTATTAATTGACAGATAAATCTATCTCTCAGACCGGCCTTTTGCAACCTTTTTGATACAGAGGAACCCTTGAAGCAACTTTCCAGGCTCCCGGAACCAGTGGGGTAGATTCAGTTAGATTTGCGCAGTTTTTTACGGAGGCGCAGCGCACCGTTTTGCCGCTGCGCCTCCACAAATTACCTGCGCTACCCTTGATCCACGGAGCAGTAGCTCCGTAAATTGCGTGGGCGCTCCGGCAAAATGCCCGGCATAAGCGCGCGCAATTTAAATGATCCCGTAGGGGGCGTGGATCATTTAAATTAGGCGCGTTCCCGCGCCGAGCGTAGTGCGCATGCTCCGTCGGGAAACTTTCCCGACGTGCATTGCGGTAAATGACGTCGCAAGGACGTCATTTGCTTCAAAGTGAACGTGAATGGCGCTGGACGCCATTCACGTTCACTTACGCAAACAACGTAAATTTCAAATTTCGCGACGCGGGAACAACGGGTATACGTAGCATTGGCTGCCCCTGCTAATAGCAGGGGCAGCCTTACGCAAAAACTGACGTACGCAAACGACGTAAACTGCGTACGCAGGGCTCGCGTAGGGTTGTGAATCGGCGTAAGGAGCCTTATGCCAGTCATTTCTTAGGCTGCAGTCGGCGTAACGAGGTTCCTGAATCAGGAGCATTCGTAACGCCGGCGCAGGTAAGCAATTGCGCTGTGTAACTATGGTTACACAGACGCAATTGCTCTTTGAATCTACCCCAGTGTTAATTTTGTTGACGAAATTTTTTTCGTAGACTAAATTATCCCTCGATTAAAACGAAAACAATTCAGATAACTAAAATACGACTAAAACTAAAATGGCATATAGCCAAAAGACTTTGGGCCAGATTCAGAAACAACTTACGGCGGCGTAATTTTAAATCTGCACCGTCGTATCTTTACGCCGATTCTCAAAGGCAGATACGTTGAAAAAATAGGATTCCTCCGCCAACGTAACTTGCCTACGCCGGCGTATAATTGTGTGCAATTTTACGCTGGCCGCTAGGGGCGCTTCCGTAGATTTTCCGCGACGAATATGCAAATGACCTAGATACGCCGATTCAGAAACGTACATGCGCCGGGCGCATTTATTTACGTCGTTTACGTAAGGCTTTTTTCGGCGTAAAGTTACCCCTGCTCTATGAGGCATAGCCAATGTTAGGTATGGACGTCAGAACAGCGTAGAATTGTTCACGTTTTACGTCGTTTGCGTAACTCGTCCGCGAATGGGGCTGGGCGTAAGTTACGTTCACGTCGAAAGCATGGAGTATTTGCGGTGTAATTTTGAGCATGCGCACTAGGATACGTCCACGGACGGCGCATGCGCCATTCGTAAGAAGCGTCATTTACGTGGGGTCACGAGTAATTACCATAAAACACGCCCACCTCTTCCACATTTGAATTAGGCGGGCTTACGCCGGCCAATTTACGCTACGCCGCTGTAACTTAGGACGCAAGTGCTTTGTGAATACTGCACTTGCCTCTCTAAGTTGCGGCGGTGTATCGTAAATAAGCTACGCTACGCCCGCACAAAGATCTGCTCATGTCTCTGAATCTGGCCCTTTGACTTAATTTGACTTAAAAAATTAACTGCTGCACGCACTTTTACATCAACAGAATGGCAAGGACAGGCAAATGGGCGTACAGGTACGTCCCCTTTAATTTGCTGCCGCGTGGTCGCGCACACGCAGTGACCGTGCCCCGCTGGACCCGCGGACTCAATGTCCGCCGGCGTCCCGCGATCGTGTCGTGGAGCTGAAGAACGGGGAAATGTCAGTGTATACACAACATCTCCCTGTTCTTCCTAGTGACTGATCAAATACTCCCTCTCATCGGGAGCAGCGATCAGTGATGTGTCACTCGTAGCCACGCCCCCTAACAGTTAGAATCACTCCCTAGAACACACTTAACCCCTTTAGCGTCCCCTACAGGTTAACCCCTTCATTGCCGGTGTAATTTTTACAGTAATCAGTGCATTTTTATAGCACTGTTCGCTGTGAAAATGACAATGGTCCCAAAATGGTGTCAAAAGTGTCTGATGTGTCCGAAATAATGTCGCAGTCACAATAAAAATCGCTGATCGCCACCATTACTTTTAAAAAAAGAATATTAATAAAAATGCCATAAAACTATCACTTATTTTGTAGTTGCTATAACTTTTGCGCAAAACAATCAATAAACGCTTATTGCGGTTTTTTTTAAACAAAAATATGTAGAAGAATACGTATCGGCCTAAACTGGAAAAAAAAATTTTTTATATATTTTTTGGGGGATATTTATTATAGATAAAAGTAAAAAATATTGATTTTTTTTCAAAATTGTCTCTCTATTTTTGTTTATAGCGCAAAAAATAAAAACCGCAAAGGTGATCAAATACCACCAAACAGAAAGCTCTATTTGTGGGAAAAAAAGGACGTAAATATTTTGCTAGAAAATTATTTATAAATAAGTGTAGAGAAACAGGAATATATTGTAACTAAAGTTTGGCAATACAGAACAGGCCCAGTGGGAAGGCAACCAGACTGGGAGTACTGACAGCATGTAACAGCGATGTGACAGTAGAAGTAGGCCTTAGGTGTGCCCGCAGCATCTGTCTCGATGGGTGGAATGTAGCCTAGTTGCAGGGCCGTCTTAATGCCATCATGGACCCCTGGGCAAAGTAATGCACCGGAGCCCCTACCAGCCTGAGCCAATTTTTGCACCTGCTCTCAAGAATTTAAAGCGGAGTTCCAGCCAAAAGTGGAACTTCCGCTTAATCGACTCCTCGCCCCCTTACATGCCACATTTGGCGTGTCATTTTTTGGGGGGGGAGTGGGGGCTTCAGGAGGAATGGGACTTCCTGTCCCACTTCCTCCTTCCGCCGAGGGGCTGCTAAGGCTATACGTCATATCGCCTTTTGCCAGCCCCTCCCTGTAGGATGATCGCCTGGGACACGTGACAGGTCCCAGGCCATCGCCTGTCCAATCGGATGGCGCAGCGCCGCTCGCGCATGCGCAGTGGATGCCCGGCCGTGAAGCCGAAAGCTGTCACGACCGGGTGCCCACACTTAGAATGAAGACGCCGGCCGGAGAGGGGGGGAGAGGAGCGGAGCCCCGGCCGGTGCGTCGCTGGAACGTGGAGAAGGTGAGTGTATGTTTATTAAAAGCCAGCAGCTACACTTTTTGTAGCTGCTGACTTTTAATAAACATTAAAAATGACTGGAACTCCCCTTTAAGTATAAGGCCCCTTCCACACGGGGTGGATCCGCTTACAGCGGCCCACAAACTTAGCGGGAGATCTCTCCGTTGATCTTCGCTGAGCCGGCGGATGACAGGTCCCTCTCTGCTCACTGAGCAGGGTTGACCATGCATTAAGGCAGCCCTGCCTAGTTGGTCTGTACCCCCGAATGAGGAGGCTTCCAGATCGGATGACATGTCTTTGCCCTTTCCCTACTCCCCCGGGAAATTCCCTGACGCTAAGCACTTTCCCTGCCAGACAAGAGACCTGTCCCTACTCTAGCTACGCGCAAAATGTGCATCAAGCTCAGAAGCCTGGGTCGTAAATAGACTCTGCCTGACCCAAGATGACCGCTAGAGTCACATGGGGCACCAGCATCCAATCAGATAGCTGCCCCCTGTGACCCCAGCTAACTAAGATCTTCTAGACTTCCTCTCCCTCTGCAATGGCGCTGCAGTTGAGCGCCACCTGCAGTGGAGAAAGCAGACTCCCCTCAGTCACCAACACCACTGATTTTGGATGAAGGAACGAAGGAGCACAGACAAGGGGAGTATAAAGGGGTTGGAACCATTGCAGAGACATTTAGGTAGATTCAGTAAGAGTTAGGCCGGCTTATCAGTAGATAAGCCGACCTAAGGCTGGGTTCACACTACGGTTTTCCCGTCCGTCAGCCGCATACGATTTATATGAAAAAACGTATGCGGCTGAAACGGACGGGAACGTATGGCACCGCACATATGTACGTTTTCCATTGACATTAATGTTAAAGGAAAACGTATGCGGTTGCCATACTGTTTTAAAAACGACCGCAAAACCGTGGTTGAACACGGTTTTGCGGACGTTTAAAAAACGTTTTGCCAGCAAATCGTACGCACCCGGATGCATCTGAGTGCATACGATTTGCAATGCATTCTCTATCTATACGTTTTCCCGTCCGGGCCCGTACGTTTTCAATACTGAAATCGTATGCGGCTGACGGACGGGAAAACCGTAGTGTGAACCCAGCCTAACTCAGAATCTAAGCCGACTTATGTTTAAGTGTATTCTCAAACAGAGATACGCTTAAACATATCTAAGATAAGACGGCTTGCGCCGTCCTATCTTAGATTGCAATATTTCGGATGGCCGCTAGGTGGCGCTTCCATTGCGGTCGGCGTAGAATATGTAAATGATTAGATACGCCGATTCACGAACGTAAGCCCGGCCGACGCAGTACTTTTTTGCCGTTTACGTTAGAGATAGGCCGCCTAAAGTTAGAGCTTAGCCCTACATGGAATAGTAATGTTAAATATGGCCGCCGTTCCCGTGTCGAAATTCGAATTTTTTACGTCGTTTGCGTAAGTCGTCCGTGAATCGGGATTTACGTCGTTTACGTCCACGTCAAAATCAATAGGCCCGTGCGGCGTACTTAGCCGCAATGCACACTGGGAAATGTAGGCGCCCGGCGCATGTGCAGTTCGCAAAAAACGTAAAAAAACGCAAGGTCAAGCCCCATTAACATAAAACACACCCCCCTCAAACACATTTGAATTAGGCGCCCTTACGCCCGCCGATTTAGGCTACGCCGCTGTAACTTAGCAGGTAAGTACATTGTGAATCATGTACTTGCCTGGCTAACTTACGGCGGCGTAGCTTAAATTCCTTAAGCTACGCCGCCGCAAAGTTAATGAAAATGTACCTGAATCTAGCTAATTGTCATTTTGCTCTGCATGGGCAAGGTGATCGTGTGAGTAAGAGTCCTATACCCCTCTGATTCATACCCTGAAAGTTGGCATTTGAGGACTATCCCATTTTCATAATGATTATTGACATTTCAGACCTGCCCTCACCTTTAAACCATTATAAGTTTGACCACATCACATGTTTTCATTGTTTGCAGTTGTTTTCCATGTAAAGCATGAAACCCGAAGAACTAGTACAGCTGTCAACTTCTTGCTAATAGCAAAATCCTTTCTGAATTATAATTTACGAATCAAAAACTATTTTAAACATTCTATTTTCTGAAAATAGTCTGTCCTTTAAAGAATGATGTCAATGACTGTCCTTTTTTGAGTTTTATTGACTCCTCAGATACCAGTCAGACCAGAACTACACGAAAGGGTTTAAAGGTTTAAAATTGCGATTAAGTACAGGGCCGAAGGATATGAATGACATACAACTAGTTCTTTTATAGTGTTATTATTATTATTACTCAATCTAGCAGCTTGCTTGATATTGTTATTACCTGTAGCAGTGACTTAAACATAGTGGCCCGGATTCTCGTAGAGCGGCGCATATTTCGGCCGGCGTAGCGCATCTCATATGCGCTATCCCGACGTAACTCAGAGAGGCAAGAGCAGTATTCACAAAGCACTCGCTCCCTATGTTGCGCCGGCGTAACGTAAATCCGTCGGCGTAAGCCCGCCTTATTCAAAGTAGGTGGAAGGTGGGTGTGCTACATGTAAATGAACCGTGACCCCATGCAAATGAATGGCCGAACGAACGGCGCATGCGCCGTCCCGTGGACGCTTCCCAGTGCGCATGCTCAGAATCACGTCTGAACGAACGCCTAAGATACGTCGAATCACTGAACGTAACCTACGCCCAGCCCTATTCACGTAGTCCTACGTAAACGACGTAAAATACGACGGCTGTTCCGTCGTCCATACCTTTGCATGGGATGCGCCTCCTTTAGGTGGAATAACTTTACGCCGGACGTACGCCTTATGTAAACGGCGTATAGTTCTGCGCCGGGCGCAAGTACGTTCGTGAATCGGCGTATCTCCCTCATTTGCATATTTGCAATGAAGCGGCCATCGTAAATATGCGCCCAAGATACGCCGGCGTAGGAAAGTTACGTCGGTCGGATTAAGCCTATTTTCAGGCGTATATAGTTATATATAGTTCTATGGGCATGGCGCATAGATACGACGGCGCGCATTTACACTTACGCGTCGTATCTGTAGATATTTCGGTGTAAGTGCTACGTGAACCTGGGCCAGTATACATATAGAACTTGGAGAGGAACTTTATAGTGACTTGGTTGGTCCACCAAAAACAAGGACCCTACTCAAAAGAGCAGGATACATTGAAGAAAGTGCTATAACTTTTATTTGTAATGCCGTGTACACACGACCGTTTTTCGGGTTGTAAAAAATTACGTTTTTTTTATGTCATTAAAAACGATCGTCTGTAGGCTCAAGAGCATTTTTCACAATGTAAAAAATGGCCATTAAAAATTTCGAACATGCTCTAATTTTTCACAGCGTTTTTAACGTCGTAAAAAATGGTCGTGTGTGGACTTTAACGATGTGAAAAACCCGCGCATGCTCAGAAGCAAGTTATGAGACGGGAGCGCTCGTTCTGGTAAAACTACCGTTCGTAATGGAGTAAGCACATTCATCACGCTGTAACAGACTGAAAAGCGCGAATCGTCTTTTACTAACACAAAATCAGCTAAAGCAGCCCAAAGGGTGGCGCCATCCGAATGGGACTTCCCCTTTATAGTGCCGCCGTACGTGTTGTACGTCACCGCGCTTTGCTAGAGCATTTTTTTTCACAATCGTGTGTAGGCAAGGCCGTTTTAATGATCGGGTTGAAAAAAACGTTGTTTTTTCTAGACCCTTAAAAACGTCATTATTTACAATGTGAAAAAGGGGGAAAAACTGCGCTAATCTAAAAATATATAAAGTGAGCAGCTACACAAGCAATGCGACAAAAACTGGATAGAAATGGCGAAGAAACATGTAGCGCTAATAGAAAATACTTATAAAAAGTACATAAGTGAAAACCATACATCAATGTGGTTAAATCACAGTAGCATGTGAATGAGTGTCCGTTGACAAAAATCCATCAATAAGAGGTATATGACCACATCCTCGTCATGAGAAGGACATTCTGCACGATGAAACAGGAGTAGATGGAATACTCTTACCGGATAGCGTGGATCTGCTTGTCAGCGACAACAGATCATAAACGCATGGAAGGACTCCACTCGAATCTGCTCGGCTGGACGGGGGCCCAATGGTAGACTCCACACAGGATATCCCGATGAATGGCTGTAAGCCTGGACTGGAACCTCACCGTGGGTGTACTTGCTCCGACTCAGATTCTCAGACAGGAACGGAAGGTCAACTTGTTTCAAAGCGACAATCGGTGGTGTAAACAGTGGTATCCACTGAAGGAAGGTGAGCACAATCGTGGAGTATGAAAAACTGGGGGCTATTTTTCATACTCCACGATTGTGCTCACCTTCCTTTTTTACTTATATATTAATATTATAATATTTTTTACTTTTTGCTGTAATAAATATCCCCCAAAAACATATATAAAAATTTTTTTGTTCCTCAGTTTAGGCCGATACGTATTCTTCTACCTATTTTTGGTAAAAAAATCACAATAATCGTTTATCGGTTGGTTTGCGCAAAATTTATAGCGTTTACAAAATAGGGGATAGTTTTTTTGCATTTTTATTTTTTTTATTTTTTTTACTAGTAATGGCGGTGATCAGCGATTTTTTTCGTGACTGCGACATTATGGCGGACACTTCGGACAATTTTGACACATTTTTGGGACCATTGTCATTTTCACAGCAAAAAATGCATTTAAATTGCATTGTTTATTGTGAAAATGACAGTTGCAGTTTGGGAGTTAACCACAGGGGGCGCTGTAACATTTAGGGATCACTGTGTATGTGTTTACTAGTGTAGGGGGGTGTGGCTGTAGGACTGACATCATCGATCGAGTCTCCCTAATAAAAAGGATCACTCGATCGATGCGCCGCCACAGTGAAGCACGGGGAAGCCGTGTTTACATACGGCTCTCCCCGTTCTTCAGCTCCGGGGAGCGATTGCGACGGAGCGGCTATAAACAAATAGCCGTGCCGTCGTCCCGGATCGCTCGCCGAGCGGACCCGACCTCCGCATGTACCGGGGGGGGGGGTGTCCCGATCGGACCCCCCACCCACGTCTAGGCAGGCACGTACAGGTACGTTGATGTGCCTGTCCGTGCCATTCTGCCGACGTAAATGTACATGAGGAGGTCAGGAAGTGGTTAAGGTAAAAAAAAATTATTTTTGTTATTTTCTATATAATAAGGGCAAATTATTTAGTCCCATCACCCCCTGTTTTCATACCCCTCTGCCACCAACACCCCCTGCCTTCACCCCCCTCTGCTGTGCCACAATCTCCCCCCAGGCCCCCTGCCTCCAATCACCCCCTGCCTACATCCCCTTCTGCGGTGCCACCAACAACCCCTGTATCCAGCCCCCACCCTCTGCGGTGCCACCATCCCCCTCTGCGGTGCCACCATCACTCCCTGCCTCCAATCACCCCCTGCCTCCATTGCCCCCTGCCTCCATCCCCCTCTGCCTCCAATCACCCCCTGCCTCCAATCTCCATGCGCAGGTACAAGCCGAACCAATCTCGGCTATTTTTACTGGCACATTCCCGCAACCACGGACATTTACGAACGGAGGGAAAAGTGCCAGTTTTTACAGACAGTTCGTAAAAATACAGACGGTTGGCAACACTGCTTTCAATGCAACACAGATGCGTCTGCTGCGGGGACCATAAATATGCTCCACACTGGTTATGGCTGTTGTAGATGGAGATGGTCTACATTTAGTTATCGTTGCTATTTCACATGCCATCATGCTGCTAATGTGCATGAGCCAGGTATTGGCGTAATTTTGCATTATCCCAAAGGCTCTACACAAGGAAGACTAACTAAATACTCAGTAGATTCTGAGTCCAGGGCCTGCTTCCTAAATCTGAGCCCTATAGACTTCTACAGGGTCGGGAGATACTGTATTATTCTATGGGGTTGTACTGCACGTGTGCAGGCAGCAGAAAGTAGAAGACACATACAATCCCTATATCAGGCTGAAACCAAAGCAGATACTCTAAAGCCTCGTACACACGATCAGTCCATCCGATGAAAACGGTCTGAAGGACAGTTGTCCTAGGTTAACCGATAAAGCTGACTGATGGTCCGTCGCGCGTACACACCATAGGCTAAAAAACGATCGTGTCAGAACGCAGTAACGTAAAACACGACGACGTGCTGAAAAAAACGAAGTTCAATGCTTCCAAGCATGCGTCGACTTGATTCTGAGCATGCATGGATTTTTAACCGATGGTTGTGTCTACTAACGATCGTTTTTTTCCCATCGGTTAGGAATCCATCGGTTAAATTTAAAGCAAGTTGGCTTTTTTTTAACCTAAGGTTAAATAACCTATGGGGCCCACACACGATCGTTTTTTACCGATGAAAACGGTCCATCAGACCGTTGTCCTCTGGTTAACCTATCGTGTGTACGAGGCCTTACTATTTTACAATAAGTATATACTGTATTTTTTTGTCAAATTCTTTTTTTTGGGGGGGATAGCGATTTGTTTTTCTAAGCTACATTTTTATTCATAGAAGGGCTGGGATGTTGCTAATTTTAACGTGTTAATTTGTCCAATACAAGGATAATTAGCTCTCAGTTTCCTGGGGAAGAGATATAGCTATGTGACAGAATACCATTTAGCTTATGTCAAAATATTCTATAAACAAATTAAAATGTCGTTGATTTCCTTCATCAAATGTAATTATCTCAGAGCTAAATGGCTAAAGTGTTGTGTTTGTTATAGTTGTCATAAAGGAAAACACGCCAAATGAGCTGCGAAGGATAGGGGAGGAGGGTGATATTGTGGATGAAGTACCTGGATATGGCTGTAATTGACAACCCGTGTGTCTGGGTCTCAATTTATTTGCAAACTGAGAATATCTTTCTCCTAGGAAGCTGCAGACATGAGAATTGCATGTGTAATGCCGCGTACACACGACCGTTTTTCATGACGAGAAAAATGCCATTTTTTAAATTGGTCGTTAAAACCGGTCGTGTGTAGGCTCCAGAGAATTTTTCACGACGAGAAAAATGGCCATTAATAATTTAGAACCTGCTCTATTTTTCGTAGTTTTTCACTGCGTCGTTTTTCTCGTCCGTGTGTAGGCTTTAACGATGGGGAAAAAAAACGAGCATGCTCAGAAGCAAGTTATGAGAAGGGAAATTTGCAGAATCAGCCCAAAGGGTGGTGCTATTCGAATAGAACTTCCCCTTTATAGTGCCGTCGTATGTGTTGTACATCACCACGCTTTGCTCGAACATTTTTTTATCACGATCGTGTGCATGCAAGGCAGGCTTGAGAGGAATCACGTGGAGAAAAACATTGTTTTTTCAATGACATGAAAAACATTCGTGTGTGTACAAGGCATTAGAGTATATCTAAAGCTATTTTTTTCAAGTTTTGGATTTTAAAGTGGAGGTTCACCCGGAAATAACATTTTTTAACCTTAGATTCCTGTTCATTTTGTCTAGGGGAATCGGCTAGTTGTTTTAAAATCGAAGCTGTACTTACCGTTGTAGAGAGCGATCTTCTCCGCCGCTTCCGGGTATGGGCTGCGGGACCGGGTGTTCCTATTTTGATTGACAGTCTTCCGACAGGCTTTCGACGGTCGCATCCATCGCGTCACGATTTTCCGAAAGTAGCCGAACGTCGGTGCGCAGGTGCAGTATAGAGCCGCACCGATGTTCGGCTTCTTTCGGCTACTCGTGACGCGATGGATGCGACCGTTGGAAGCCTTTCGGAAGACTGTCAATCAAAATAGGAACGCCCAGTCCCGAAGACCATACCCGGAAGTGGCGGAGAAGATCTATCTCTACAACGGTAAGTACAGCTTCGATTTTAAAACAACTAGCCAATTCCCCTAGACAAAATGAGCATCAATCTAAGGGTAAAAAAATTTTTATGGGTGAACTCCCGCTTTAAGTTAGTCAGTTTTCGTTTTGCTGCTTCTGACCCATTGAAAAGATTTCCCTGGATTTCCTGTCCTATAGACACAACAGGAATTAAGAGTCAGGCCTCGTACACACGACCGAGGAACTCGTCGGAAAAGACACATCGTTTTCCTTGACGAGTTCCTTGTTAGGCTTGTGGAGAAACTTGACAAGCTTGCTTTGCGTACACATGGTCAAGACCAAATCTCCTTGTTCTCAAACGCGGTGACGTACAACACATACAATGGCAGGGAAAGTTCGATTCCACTGGCACAACCATTGGGGCTGCTTTTGCTAATCTCATGTTACTGCGTGTTAAGTAAAAGTTTGGTAAGAGACGATTTGCACTTTTCAGACTGTTACAGCGTGACAAATGTGCTATCTCCATTACAAACGCTACTTTTACCGAAGGTGCGCTCCCGTCTCATACTTTATTCTGAGCATGCGCGGGTTTCTTAGCATACACACAAACAAACGTGTTTCTCGTCGAAAACCAGCCCGACGAGGAACACGACGAGGAAATTGAGACTCCCGTCACTTGTTCTCTTTTTTCCTCGTCGAGTTCCTCGACAGTTTCCTTGATAAAACATACACACGACCGGTTTCCTCGTCAAAAAAGCCCTGCCACCAAGTTTCTTGATGGATTCTGTCGAGGAAAACGGTCGCGTGTACAAGGCCTAAATCTCTCCAAGTTTCCCCATTGGGAGACTTCCTATTTATTTATGTTCTGGTGCAAGGGCCACCAGGAGGGATAGAGAGAGTTGAGCCATCCATTGGCAGATCGAAATTTGTCCGGTTCAGCAGGAAGCAGACAAATTTCAAACTATCTATTGGCAGGCTTGTTGAACTGAAGTCGATCCATTGATTGCAGTACAACCAGCCTGTCTGCTTTCCCTTTTTCCCATCACTGCCGGTGTTTATAGCTGCCAACAGTGGTAATTTTATTTGGAGTGCGGGGAGCATTCCACATCGGCAGAACACAATAGCGCTGCAGGAGGGATTCTCCCATCAACTATGACTATGATGATGGGTTACCCAAGCAATTTTCCTCCTTCAACCGGTGGTTGAGGGAAAGAAAATAGCATAATACATGGCCAACCTTACTCTCCCAGGAAAGGACACAGACTGCAATTAAAACCTGAGGTTGCTATTTCTTCCATGCCCTATCCAAAGCTAAAATACATTTTTTTTCTTTATTTATTACAGGTACTTGTATAGCTCCATCAATTTACACAGCGCTTTCCATATATATTATACATTCACATCAGTCCCTGCACTTAAGGAGCTTACAATCTAAGGTACCTAACTAACATTAATACACATGCTAGAGCCAATTTACCTACCAACATGTCTTTGGAATATGGGAGAAAACTGACGTAGGCATATGGAGAACATGCAAACTCAATGCAGTGGAGGCCCTGGTGCTACCAGGCAAAAGTGCTAACCACTTAGCCAATGTACTGCCCACTAGAGATGCTTAACATATTTTACTGGAGTTTTTTCAATGTAAAATTGGTGACAAAAAGGTAGAGTTATCCTTTAAAAAAAATTAACAACTTCATCAAAAGGCAAAACAAATGAAAAAAATGAAGTTGGGCTTCAACTATTAGGTGGCCATAAAAGGTCCAAAGCTGGCCATAGACTGTTTGAATTTCAGCTGGTTCAGCAGGGACCAGCCAAGATTTGAACTATGTATGGGCAGACTGAGCAACTTGAGTACAACCAGCATGTCAGATTTTTCATGCCATTATTGCCTATAGCTATACAGTTTTCTACCCACCACTGGCAGAAAACAGTAGCTCTTCGGGAGGTATTCCCCCACCAACGCCGACTGTGTTGATGGGGGAATTAAGCTATTTTCTTCTAAATTCGCTCCATCTGAGGCTGGTTTAATACAGCAATTGGGTGAGGAATGGAAAAAAAGGTTTTTCAACTTGTGGAGAAATGCAAAGAATGGGTCAACTGCATGTATGCCACTTTAAGTCATCAGTTGAGTCACAAAGATGGGTCCCAACTGTGCCAGTCTGCCTCTCCACCAATGACCAACCCGAAGCCGGCCATAGATGGTTTGAATCTTGGCCAGTTTAGCAGGGACACAACCAATCAAACCATCTATGGGCAGGCTGATTGTACCCAAATGGGTCCATCAATCAACTTGGGTATAACCAGCATGTGGGATTTTTACATGCGATTATTGCCAGCGGCTATAGCCATTAGCAGTAATCAGTGTGTTCTCCCAGCAGCGACAGCTCCCTGAGCTCCCACAATAGCTCCACAAGAGGGATTCTCCATCAACACTGACTGTGTTGATGTGGGAATCAAGCAATTCCAACATGGTTGCAGGAAAGCAAAACACATCATCTATGGCTGGCTTAAAGCAAAGTTCCATCCAATAGTGGAAGCTCCGCTTATCTGCTTCCTCCCCCCTCCGGTGCCACATTTGGCACCTTTTGGGGTAAACAACAGGTGTCATAAACAGGTGCTCGCTCCCACTTCTGTGTATGGGTGCTGCAGTGACCTATGTCCTTGCGGCCCCTCCTCCTTACCTGTGCTGCCTTCTGGGAGACACACACAGGTCCCAGAAGACAGAGGGACCATTCAGAGAGAACAGCGTGACTCGCGCATGTGCAGTAGGAAACAAGGCTTCACTTCCTGTTTCCCATAGTAAGGATGCCGGTGCCTGCACCATGGAGCCGGTGGTGCCGAAATCGCGGGCTCCCTGAACAGGTAAGTGTCCTTATATTAAAAGTTAGCAGTTGGAACATTAAATATTAAAGGGGCTGTAAAGCTTCCCGTTTTATCACCTTAATGCAACCTATGCATTAAGGTGAAAAAACATCCGATGATTACAGGATTAGGGCCGCCCGTTTACTTACCTGAGCCCTCGAAAGTCCCGCGTCGAGAATGCGCTGGCTTCTCGACCTGGGTTTCTCGCCTCTTCATTAAATAGATTTTTAGCAGCACAGCTATTGGCTCGCACTGCTGTCAATCAACTCCAATGACGAGAGGGCAGGAGGCAAAGTCCTGTAGTTGCCAACTATGGACACCAAATACAGGACTCGGGAGCGCTTCCCAGAGGGGGTTATCTGAAGCGGGGAGGAGCCGAGACAGCTGCCGAGGAACCCCAGAAGACGAGGATCGGGTCACTCTGTGCAAAATGAGCTGCACAGCGGAGTTAAGTATGACATGATTGTTATTTTTTTTTTCATTGAACCTTTAAATACAGGCTGGAACTCTTCTTTAAAGGAGTTGTAAAGGAAACATTTTTTTTGCTGAAATGACTGTTTACAGGGTATGGAGACATAATAGTTAACTGATTCCTTTTAAAATTAATTAAAAATAGATAAAAATCAATCATATAATGTACCTCTAGTTTCGTTTTTGCATCTAGTTTCGTTTTTGTATGTTATCCTGCCTCTCTGCTAGACAGAGCCATAGAGCAGTGATGGTTTGAAAAATGAAACTAGAATCTCCCAGTACTGTGGTCATCAGGAAACAAACAACCAGGAAGTGTCCAGAACAGAGAAGGATTAAAGCAACATCAGAGAAAAAACGAACAATGAGGACATGAAACCAGGACTGCAGTAAGGTAAAGGAAGCTATTTAGCTAAAAAAAAATGTCCCTTTAGTGACCCTTTAAGTTATTGCACACTACAACTGTGACGTCTTTAGCATGTGCTAGATACCCCAGCAGAGTAACCAAGTGGCAACAACATATATCCAAATGAGTAAAACGCATACAACATGGAGAAGTAATGTTAAATATTTAATAGAAACACAAATAAATAATATAAAATTTAATAAAATCTATATAGTATACAATATATGCACAAAAAGTTGCAAAATTCTCATAGATGTCCACAAACACAGTAGCAGAGCACACATCTCTATTTTGTTTCAAGCAGCATTGACATCTATGCTTTGCCCATTCCCACCTATCTTTTCTGAGTAGGGGGAGGAAGAAGTTAAGAGGGCTTGCATTGTACATCATTTCCATAAGTTCAAGTTTTTAGAATTTTTTCCTCTACTTTGGGGAATAGTCAGAACTGGCTCGAGAGTGCAGCTGCTCATCCAGTTGCCTGTTGCCACCAGATGAAGATGGCCTCTGCATTGTACCCTACATATCTTCAAGTCAGTATTCCATATCTCCAATCTCTAGAGATTTAGACTACACCATCTGTAATCACTTTAGTCTCTATGGTTTGTTGAGCTGGTTGTTCGGTGAAGTTGGGTTCCAAAGACTGTGCGATGTTTGGACCATATTTGGGTTACACAGGTAAGATGCTTTTTCAGTGACTGTCTTGTCTTCCTTGTTCCAATATATCTAAAACACTTTAAAAAGTTGGCTTAAAATATACAGGAACTGAAGAAAAACATTCACAAAAGCAGAAACAAGCTGCGTTGGAAAAAGGTCTTCAGCCTGAAGTTTTCTTTTCTTATAGTAATTGCTTTTACTTATTCTCGTAAACAGCCTGCAAGAGGACACTGAGACTTCAGCACATCGTGGCATTGGCCTTCATGGCATACAGCATCTCAGCTAATACTTCTGGTAGTATGTCCTTTATACGCTCTTGGATCTAAAGTTTGTGGTCTGCTTGCCTTTTCAGTTCGTGACATCGTAATAATCCTGCCTCTTTCTGAAAAGGCGCTTGACCCAAATCCAGTAGAGGCTGATCATCAGTAGCCAGTAGCCAGCATAGGCAGCAGAGCCATAGATCAAATAGTTTTTCTCTGCCTCAATGAGACGGCAATCGGTGCACAATGACATCATAATGACGGTGTAGAGCACACCAGCAAAAAGGATCGCCCACCAGATGGACAAAGGCAGAAGGGGCATATAGTTACCTACCATCTTCTTTCGCCCCGATGTACCCCAGGTGCTCTTGTTCATGGTAAGAATGGCAAAGTACTTTGTAGGAAGCAGTCCAGCCATGTAGAGTACGGCATAGAGGGACATGAATATCATGACCATGTTGCCTCGTAGGAAGCAAGCATACAAAGCCTTGACAAAAGCAATCAGTTGGATAGTGATAAGGACCCAAAGGATGTCCCAGAGATGGCAACTGAAGAACAACTTAATGACTGTGATTGTGACAAAAAATGGAAAGACACCAGCAATGATTGACTCGTAGGTCATCCAGAGGTGATGTTTGTGCCACCACAGAGCGTTGTAGAGCCACTCTCGGAAATAAGATTTGGTCCATCGTGTCTGCTGGTTCAGCCAACGCAAGAACTGGGCAGGTGTCTCAGAATAACATTTTGAACGTGCGGTGTACCTAAAAAAAATAATGTTTAAGATTAGTCATTTGAAATATTTACTTGAACCCTTTTCTTGTCTAATTTCTATAGTAACCTTAGTATTTAATAAATTATACAGGTTCATTGATATGTTATGGTTCCTGTTTTAGGGTTAACTGAAAAATCCTTACAACAATATGGCTAACAGCCAAAATGAAGGGAGGTTTACCGGCTGTCGTACCGCTTACCCAGCCATGTTGTGTTTTGTGAGGGTGCAGGCTGGGGATGGGTTTGTCCAGACCCCAGACATAAAGTCAAAATTAAAGGAGGTTTCCCAACTGCCGCACCCCCCACCGGGCCATGTTCTAGGCAATTAAAAGCAGCCTCAACTTAATCAATCGAAGACATGCCCCCAATGCATTCCGTCCAGGGCTGGGGCGAAATAAGTTGGGGTCGTGGCTTTAATGGACTTAGCTGAGGCTGCTTTTATTTGCCTACAACATGGCCAGGTAAGGGGTGTGGCAGTCAGAAAACCCTCTTTTCATTTTGACTGTATGTCTTCTGTCTGGGCGAACCCATCCCCAGCATGCACCCTCACAAACCAGCAGCACCCTTTTTATGGGACTCCATAAGCCTGAGCTTTAACAATGGGTAACAAAACAGCTAAGCTAGATTTTACCATACATCTTTAGTAATTGAAATCAGGACACTGTAGGCATGCTTACATAAAGAGAGAGAGCACGGGACTGACTTCATCGTAGTCTTACTGCCCCTTCATTATCTAATCAGCAGGCTAATGAAGGAAGCAGAAGCCATACTCTTTTCCTATAGTCACACATCTGAAGGGTAAGCATCCTTACCAGGATTTTAGAGGGAGAACAAGAACATGGAGCCAATCCATTGTGGGCATGTGCTAAGAAGGAACATGCCTATAAGAGGAGAGAACAGGGTGACATAGAGATGAGCTCATCAGTCTGTTGCTTCTCCTTTCACTCTTCAGTCACATGTTGGAAGAGAGGCAATAAGTGTTGGTTCACAAAGGGGCAACCTGACTTACAGCGCGACTATGCAAGGCTATGCATGACTTCAGCGGTGTCTTGCAAAATGACTTCTGTATAGAAGTCAATGCAAGTCGTCCCAAAGTAGTACAGGAACCTTTTTCTAAGTTCGGAGTGACTTGAGTTGCTCCTATTAGAACGATTCCATAGTACAGAATAAGTCCCCTGACAAGTCGTCCCTGTGTGAACCGGTGAACCGGCACTAACAGTGCCAAATCAACTTGCTCTTAGGAGTCCAACCCTATAATGATACCACATAAAAACAAAAGACAGCCAATGCATTTTGGGGGCCAGACATCCCCCTTCATCAGGGCTATAAGATGAATGATGATGAGATTTCTGGTCCTCGAAAACGTGTCATCCTTTTTTCTCTATTACACATGGATTTCTCAATTGGGGTGACATCTACTGCGGAGAGGACTCATATTTTAAGGAGAATTGCAGACTCCAAGGCAATCAGCTCTAGTAATAGGGTTGTGCATGGAAGCCAATCAGCTTCTATCCTCAACTTGTTCGATTAGAAGAGAAGTAAAGTATTTTTTCCTCCCTTTTATACTTACCTAGGTGGATGCAGCATCGGCCTGATGCTGCATTTGTCCCCCGCCGCCTCTACACAGGAAACTAAGCGATCAAACACCTGGGGGATCCAGACTATATTGTTAGGAAGACGTGGTGCCTGAACTGATGGCAGTGACTTGAGCAGAGAACGGACTTCAGACCACTCTTGTGACCCAGAGGAGAATGTGGATAATACAGTGGGGAGATTTTTTTTTTTGCCGATCCGAAAAATGATCCGATCCGTGACTCCTGATCCGAGGAACGATCCGAACCATGAGTTTTTGGATTCGTTGCACCCCTAATTGTAATAGACCTGGAGCACCTTTGGGTGCCACAAGAAGAGTAGTATTGCAGCCCATGTAGAATCCCGAGAGGAACAGTGGCCAAATTCCATATATAATGAGAGAAGTTTAAGGAATGTAGTCAGTCTGTCCCCCAGTACAGTCCCCCCCCCCCCCCAGGTCAGTCTGTACACCAGTACATCCCCCCCAGGTCAGTCTGTCCTCCAGTATAATCCCTACCAGGCCAGTCTGCGCCCCAATTAAAGCACCCCCCCACCAATATAATTAAAAACACTGGAATCTGATTGGGAGGGGAGAGGGGTATAGGAGGACTGGTGCTGCATGGATGCCACTAATTTGTGGACTGAAACCTGGAAACAGGATCTAAAACCCGGAGGGTCCAGGTTAATTTCAGACAGGTGGCAACCCTTTGTGGAGCAGGGGAAAAAAACTGTAACTATTAACTGCAGCAAAGAAAAATAAGTCCTGCACTGTGCTGTGTGCCAGAGCTGTGTAAATCCCAGGACTGGTTGGGCAGAAATACAAAAATCCATTAGGAGGTACTGTAAAATAGCTGCCTTATATATATTTTATCTGCGTATTTAGGTGTTTTCTTGGAGATCAGCTTTAATATGAATGACCTTCCATCCATGTAGAATACTTACTTAGTAGCATAGCCAATACTGAGCATTCTGTTGGTCAGATGTCGGTCATCACCAAAAGTGCAGTGGCTTCCAAGGAACTTCTGATTGTACCAGGATTCAAGGAAAGTCTGGAGGAGGTCATTACGATAGAGCCCTGAATATTCAAAAGAATATATTTAGTATATTGAAGAATGCAGATAAGTTATCAGGTGTATTTAGTTGTGACATGCATCATATAGTGCTGCAGGCAGAACATTATGTTTCTTCTGCAGAATGTTCTAGCGTACTGTACTTGGCAGCATTTCACAGAAAATTTCATTGTCTTGCATTCTGGATAATTGCACCTCGAGGGCTATTCTTACATGTGTTACTGCAGCGTATGGATAGAAAACTTTAGCTGTGTTCTGGAGTTGCAAATGTATTTATGCATCAAGCAGAGGGTTAAAGTTATCAGGGGCCCCTGCCGGCTGATGCTTTTCGAAGGTTTACCTTCTTCCTCAGGGCCCAGCTGGCTGGGCTCTGAGGAAGAAGGTAATCCTTCGAAACACGTCAGACCTCAGCGGCCCCTAATACCTCCTCTGTGACCATCCGGAGTACATCAGTCCTGGACCAATTGCTGTTATTTGGAGACTATTTACATTGCGAGCTATCTCCTATTTGTTTTGAGTAGTTTTCTTCTAGCTCCAGCACACAGCTTGTGATTGACTGCCTCAGCTCTGTTCCTGTGTGCTGTAGATAAACAGGTACCATTTATGTAGGAGGATTTGTTAATCTCTGTGTATTACCTGAGGATAGACCCTTCACTGGGTAAATGTAGGGGTTTACACTGAGGAATCGGGTAAGGAAATGTCTGAAAAACGTCACGCCAAAAAGGACTGCTTTCTAGGAAAGGTACAGCTGTAGATCTTCAAGAACTGAATACATCACAGCAACAGTTTACTCTATCCAAGAGTCTATCCCAGCACGGCTCATTTCAGAAATCAGGGCATTGTGAAAAAAAGGCTTTCAAATTCTACCCTCTCAATGTGTGCATTTTTCCATGTCATGGGTCTCCAGACTTTCTGAACAAGGGGCCAATTTACGGTTCTTCAAATTTTAGGGGTCCTGACATTGGCCATTGGGAGTAGAAATTGTCCTAGCGTCAGTGGAAGTAAACAATGTTCCTTTGGTATTGGGGGGAGTAATAGTTTCCCATCGTTGGTTTAAGTGGGAGGGAAAGTATTCCCTCATTGGTGTCAGTTTGAGGAACAGTGTTTCATTGCTGGTGTCAGTTTGAGGAACAGTGCCCCATTGCTGGTGTCAGTTTGAGGAACAGTGCCCCATTGTTGGTGTCAGTTTGAGGAATTGTGCTCCATCATTGGCATCGATGGGAGATACAGTGCCCTATTGTTGATGTCAATAGCAGGAATTACGCACACTGTATGTGTCAGTGGGAGGAATAGTGTCTAGTATCAGTAAAAGGAAAAGTGCCCCAAGGGCCAGGTAAAGGCAAGCAAAGGGCTGCATCCGGCTGCAGGTTGGAGGCCACTAGTCAATGTCAGTGTTATGAAAGTTATTCCCTCTGGATCCTGACTGTTTCACCAAAATCAGGACAACTGAGAGTTATGGCTAACAGATTGGCCAAAGCCAACGGGTTGAAAGTAGAGAAGATGTGATATGATGCTACAACCCTTAATCAAAATACATATAATAGGATGAAGTAAAGCCGCCTGTGCCAGGACAGACATAGCACATATAGTACCATCCAGCAGGATAAAGAGAGAAGAGAAAGTCTGGCAATGAGGTGTAGCTTGGCATAAATTCCAGAAGACTTTATTGATGATCCAACAAGACACTAGGGGAATCCATTACACAAAGAGGCAATCGATTCCCTTGGTGTCTTGTTGGATCATCAATAAAGTCTTCTGGATTGTATGCTAAGCTGCAACGTTTTGCCAGACTTTCTCTTCTCTCCTTGGCCAAGGTCAAGTCTGGACCTCCAGTTACTATATTTGTAAATTGGACAATTAGTTCATTCAAATTGACAGATTCTTATTATAACTTACCAAGAGGACCACTGATGCAGGAGACACAGTCAAAGTAAGACTGGCAGGCTCTTTCCACGTTGAAGGCAATCCAGTACCTCAGACTGCTCATGAAACTGATATAGGAGTCTGATAGATTCAGAATTCGCACATCCCCTCCCACAGCACCATAACGGTCATTGGACTCGAGCACTTTTACAAGCTCAACGGTGGCCAGTGGTTCCAATTTAGTGTCCGAATCACAAACCTGTTTTAGAAATATTAGAAAAAAAAAGGTAATTGAATATTGTTTTTTTTTTTAGACGTCAGAATCTATGTTGACTATGTGACTAATAATAATAGGAGGAGAAAAGTCGACTATTAAAAATTGCAGTTTTACTTTTTATTAGTGGTCAGTGTACAAGTGACCTCACTGGAAATCTGCCCTCTTGTATTGGTGGGCATTGTACATAAGAGATGAATTCATCACTGCCTATTACTTAAGAAACCCCTAGAAACCTCTGGAGAGACCCTTGGGTTCCATGGAAACCTGGTTGAGACAGGCTACCCTACTTTTTCCTCAACAAAATAAAAATGGCTTTGGATCTTAAAACATGAATTATTGGCTTATGTGCATGAGTGGGGCATAGCCCGGCCCTCAAATCTTGAACTAGCTCATACAATCACAGTACCCATGGGACTTTTAAAGAGGTACCATTCACAAAAACATAATTCCACACATTTTATTCAACACATGTAGCATACAAACATAATACCAATGGTATATAGATCAATGATTCACAATGCTAAAATGCTATGAAACAACATATATAGACCAAAAGAAGGATGCTTTGGCCATGCCGTACATCTCAACGTGTTTCATGAAGAAGTGTTCACTTCTTCAGGAAATATTTTTACATTGTCTGATCAGTCATATAAAAAATAGATAAACAGATGTAACAGGCAGGCTTCTGAATAAGCAAAAAACCTATAGCAATGAGATTCCATAGGATGGCCTGACCCAGGAGCTGTGAAAGAGGCAAAGGGTTACCCGCCGCCAACAGAAAGGAGAGCAGCGAGGAGGGGAGATGTAAAGGGATAAACAGGAATCCGGCTTCGTCACCTCCAACCATCAAAAACAGCAACATGGAAAAATTGAAAATGTCCCTTCTGCATTGGTGGTCATTGTACATGAGAGATGAATTGTTTAAGAAACCCCTAGCAACCTTTGAAGAAACCCTTGGGTTTCATGGAACCCTGGTTGAGAAAGGAAACCCTACTTTTTCCACAATAAAATAAAAATGGCGTTAGATATTTGGATATACGTTAAAAACTTCCCTTCTATTTCAGTAATTTAGGCAAACAAAAATAAATTGGTGTGTTCCTTAAGGGTCACACACAGCATATTCATTATAGCATGTCTTCTTTAAAGGCGAGAGCTCACCCAACTCTAACAGCAGACATGTTGGTGGTGGTTTCCACCTCGATGATGTCAAAGGCAATGGCTTTGATTAGATAATTAATATTCAACAAATCAATGAATGTTGCTGTGAAATGAGCCATTGGGGAGTATTTGGAGATAGGAAAGAAAACTAAGCATTCCATTTTGACTCTTCATTTTAAGCCAAATGACAACATTTACGTCACGTCGTCACCCACTTTGTTTATAACTTGCCCTTCTAGCACAACACCCAGTACAACTCAGCTTGTTTTCTTGTCTGATTGCAACAATGTTTGAAGGTTTGAAAGCTTGCGTCAACTAATATATAGGAGCCATTGTAGTGTTTGTCATGCTTGGGGTTAGATGCAATTTGAAAGTGTCAGGGTATGTGACAACACCCTATTTATTCTGGCAAACTTCCAGGTTTAAATAGGAATGGACATGTATTCTAATGTCGGCACTGTATTTTTCAACCGCAGCAAAATAAAGTTAAAGGCCATGTCTACTGCACTTCAGTTATGAGTGATCACTTGACTGTGTCTGTGGTTTCATTGCCCAGGGCTCTTTACTCATCATAATCCTACATCTTAAATGTTCCTACTAATTTATGTCTTAGGCCGCGTACATACAGTCGGTCAAAACCGATGGAAACGGACTGAAGGTCCGTTTCATCGGTCCAAACCGACCGTGTGTGGGCCCCATCGGTCCGTTATCCTTCGGTCGAAAAATTTAGAACTTGCTTTAAATTTGAACCGATGGACGCCTGACAGATAGGTCAAAACCGACCGATGAATCGGTCCTTCAGTCCGTTCTCTTTGGATGGACTGATCGTGTGTACAGGGCTTAAGGGGTCCTATGCTCTAATGCCAACATAAAGTCCAGATGATTAAACAGCAATAGATTGACAGATAGTCATAACTTTAATGCTGCTCTTGTCTCCCTCCAGTGCTGCTAGAAAGACAATGCTTTGGGTCGTGTCGTCCCAAAGAGGAGGATTGGGCACTTTGAACTCAGATCCTCCCCTTTTAACAAAGATCACCAGACCAAATGCCTACATTTTAGTTGGATAACCTTAGTGGTTAGCAGACCTGCCTTGCAGCACTAGGGTTCTCGGTTTGAAGTCATACCTCATACTACTGGTATGTTTGCATGCTCTCTCTGTGCTTGCGTGGGTTTTCACTGAGTACACCAATTTCCTCCAACATTAAAAAATAAATGCTGCTAGGATAATTGACTCATGTCTAGTATGTGTATGTATGCATTTGAAGAATGGCCCTTAAGGGCAGGGACTGATGTGAATATGCAATATGTAAAGTGCTGTGTAAATTGTTGGGGCCCTATAAATGCCTGCAATAAATAAATAAGATCATAAATACACCAGAGGGAGTCTATTTTACTTCTATTACTCTTTTAATTATCTACAGTAATCTGCAAGATTGTTACACAAGACTTTAAGGTAACATTTAATTATAGGTTCATTTTAAATGGCTAGGCAAAACCCTACAAAGAGTTGTTAAAGCGGTTCTCCACCCTAAAGTGGAGTCCCGCTGATCGGAACCCTCCCCCCCTCCGGTGTCACATTTGACACCTTTCAGGGGGGAGGGGGGTGCAGACACCTGTCTAAAGACAGGTATTTGCACCCACTTCCAGGCCACACGCTACGGGCGAAAGACGGGTTTTTCTGACTTCCCGTCTGTCGCCCGTTGTGTGCTGGGAACACTCGGCTCCCAGCACACAGCGTGTGAGCCAATCGGCGGGCGCAGCGCGACTCGCGCATGCGCCGTAGGGAATCGGGCAGTGAAGCCGCAGCGCTTCACTTCCTGGTTCCCTCAGCGTGGATGGAGGGGGGAGCAGCAGAGAGACGAGCGATCGCTCGTGCTCTGCTGCGATCAGCGCTGGACTCCAGGACAGGTAAGTGTCCTAATATTAAAAGTCAGCAGCTGCAGTATTTGTAGCTGCTGTCTTTTAATATTTTTTCCCCGTGGCACATCCGCTTTAAGGGCACTATTGTAACAGTAAAAGGTCACAAAATGTTTTGGCAGTCATAAAAGGCTGCTAAACATGCCAGCCAGGACCCAGAAAAAATTCAAACTGGAAGGGTTTGTCCACTACAGCTAAAGACATATTAAGACACTAACAGCCTTATTCAATCAATAATTCTTATAAAGAAGTTCAGTGATTAGGAGCGACCAATCAGAACCCATATTTTTTGTGGTCTGACTTATTAAAACCAGATTGGCTAGTACAGATTACTAAAGGATAAGAACTCTATTGAACCTGTACAGCGGGGGTCTTAAAACTTTCTAGACAAAGGGCCAGTTTCCTGTCCTTCACAGTTAAAGTGGTTGTAAAAGCAATAAAAAATAAAAATAATAAACAGGTCTATATTTACCTGCTATGTGCAATATGGTCCCCGCTGGTGCTCCTTCTCTGTTTCTGGTGCCTCCAATAGGAAACTGATTTCTGTGGGGGCACCCATGGTGCCTCGCTACAGAGCCCCATTACTGTGTCCATTGACACAGACAGCGGAACTAGGCCCCACCCCTTGCTCCCTCATCACTGGAGTTGATTGACAGGAGCGGGAGCCAATTGCTTCTGCTGCTATCACTCTGCCCAATGAGTAGGGAGACATTGGCGAGGACAGCTGCTCTCCTGCATGTCCATGGATCCTATTGGGCTTAGGTAAGAATAGGGATGGGGAGGGAAGGGGGGCTGGGTGGATACTGCAATAGAGAATTTTTTTTGTTCCTTAATGCATAGAGTTCATTAGGATAAAAAATCCTTGAGGCTTTAGAACCACTTTAAAGGGGGCCAGACTGTGGGCATTGGGACTAGAAAAGGTGCTGACATCAGTAGGAATAGACACTGCTACATCTTTGGTGTCAATGAGAGGAATAGTGCCCCATTGTTGGTGTTATTGGGCCCCATTGGTGTCATTGGGAGGAATTGTGTCCCTTCATTGGTGTCAGTTGGAGGGAATTATGCCCCACTGATGGTATTAGTGGATCCAAGGATCAGATAAAAGCAACCAGAGGGCTGCATCTAGCGCAGTTTGGAGACCACTGGTGTACAGTACCATCAGGACTATTTGCCAAGTTACATATAGGTTCGATAAAGACCTACAAACCTATTGCTAAATCCCAGTCCTACCAAATCTGAATCTCCGTGTTGTATCCTTTAACGTGTATGAAAAGTCGCACAATTTTTAGTTTTGAATATTTTTATTGGTGTCTGTGTCTCCGCCAAGGCATTCCACCCTCTGTTTGTCCTGGTGATCATTGATTAGTCACAGGAAATCTTTCAATGAGCAAACCTGTTTGGGTGATGGCTGTCCCTTCACTTTAAAGAGATCTCCTTCCATTTCCTGCAGTGTCTCTGGCACAGTAAGTGAAGGGAAATCTCCCCAATTAGACCCAAGAAAAACAAATCTCTAAAGTGAATGAGGCATTGGAGACACTCCTGAAACTCCTGCTTCAAAACACAAATGCAGACCAATACAAGAATAACCTTGCTGCTGCCTGTAGCAACAGTTGCATTTACAGCTGTCATTAGATAAGACATTAAAATGGCCTGCTGAGAGGTAATGATTTTTTTACTGCTACTTCTTTTCATAATCTAGTTCCAAAGCTTTAGCATTTTGTAGTGTTCTGAAGGCTAGTGTATATATTCAGCATGGCAGTATTTAGGACCATGTGGTAAACCATAGCAACCAATAAAAAGTTGGATTGACTGGAGTTATTTTAGGAATGTGAAACTGGCTTTTACGAGTTACTGTACTATGAACTTCACTGTTTTACTTTCTCTTTTTCATCTAGATTCGTGGTAATTCAAATCTTAACTTAAGGCAACAATGGGGTAGATTCACGCAGATTTTGGCCGGCGTAGCGTATCTCAGATACACTACGCCGCCGTAAGTTTGAGCCGCAGGTCCTGTATTCACAAAGAACTTGCGCCCCTAGCAGCCAGCGTAAATATGCAGTTAAGATACGACGGCGTAGGAGACTTACGCCGGTCGTATCTTAGCAATATTTAAGCGTATCTCAGTTTGAGAATACGCTTAAATATACGACGGCGGGGATTCGGACTTACGACGGCGTATCTACTGATACGCCCGTCGTAAGTCTTAGTGAATCTACCCCAATCTTCATATGCAATTCAAACATATGGGAGATGTTGTTGACCTCACTTTTTACTATTGCAATTGATAACAAAGTTGGTCATCTACCTGTCCCCAATCTTTGACTGGCCAGTGAAGGAACAGCATTAGACTGGGCTGCCCAACCTGCGCCATAGACAGGACATTGATTCTATAGTATGGGTATGACCCATTCAAGTCTAGATTTTTACCTCCACAGAGAGGGAAGCCCTGACCATCCAAGGAGGAAGGAAAGGTCCTGAGTGTGGGGGGGGGGGGGTATCAATTTGTGAATGTTCCTCCAAAAACTAAACGGACTGCAGTTGAGAAACAGTGATTTTGATTTAAAGGGGTTTTAAAGGTTCGTTTTTATTTTCTTAATAGGTTTCTTTAAGCTTGTGCATTGTTGGTTCACTTACCTTTTCCTTCGATTTCCCTTCTAAATTTTTTTTTTCTTTGTCTGAATTTCTCACTATTCATCTTTAGTAAGCTTGCCCCCATCATCCGAGCCGTTCTGGCTGGGGGTTAGTCAGCATGCCCCCCCTCCCTTGGGACTAAATCCCTGCGAGGAGACGCTATGTTACCCGCAGGGATGTAGTCCCAAGGGAGGGGGCAAGCACGCTGACTAACCCCCAGCCAGAACGGCTCGGATGATGGGGGAAAGCTTACTGAGGAGGAACAGGAAGTGAGAAATTTAGACAAAGAAAAAACATTTAGAAGGGAAAGCAAAGGAAAAGGTAAGTGAACCAACAATGCACTAGCTTAAAAGAACCTATTTAGAAAATAAAAAAACGAACCTTTACAACCCCTTTAACACTTTCCAGATAACATAAACATACTGTATGTGATATATAAAGCTTTCAGTAAACTCTTGTAAGTACTTTCTTACCTGAACATAGTCCACGCTGTCTCCAAGAGCTTTGAAGGCTGTATACATGACTTCTCTCTTTCCACCCCACTTCTGCATGATGCAGACACATCTATTTTTCCTGATGACAGACTCAACTTCTTGCCTGGTAGGGTCCTCCATTTCGATATCTGTATAAGCAGGCAGTGCTTCCTCTTGTAGAAAGTCACCAGAGAGGTGTCTTCTACGATCCTTCATCTCCATTGCTTGAGCAACTTGCCTTTGATTTACCATGTTGTCATAATTCACATCCCCTTCATAGTTCATCTCATTGACTTCATAAATGACATCCTGTCCTGGTTGCTGTGGGTCAATCCACTGGATGTTGGGGTTTATATGCGTCTCATATGGATTCTCGTTATCGTAAAACTTCTCAGCATTGTCTTTGTCCCAGTGATGGTAGTTGTTTGGCCAATTATAAGTCCCAACTTCTTCATTGGCAAAAACCTCCTTAAACATGTCCATCATGTATTGGTCATCAGGGCTGTTGCCATCAATAACCATAATGATTCTTAACTTATCGGGAGGGTATTGTGTGTTCTTGACAGATTCAAGGCATTCACGCAGGTAGACGGGGTCTTCTTGGTAAGCGGATATGGTCAAGGCCACACTTTTTGTGTAAGAGCAAGGGGAGCCACCTCTTCTCATTTTCCGGTGTTCAAGGAAGGCAAAGAAACTTTGGATTATGAGGTGCACCGTTAAAAACGCCCCGTAAATTCCGAAGGCCATGATTCTATACTCATCACGGGCCAAGGGGATACTATCAATAAATGCCCATAGTACTGCTGACAGCACTAAAAGGGCAAATGCAAAAGTCACTACCCTACGAAGTACACCGACCCAGGGTCGTTCATCTTTTTCTATGTCAGCCATTTTTGTTTCAAGGAGCTACCAGAGGTTGGGTAGCTTTGAGCAATGTGTCTGAAAGAAGAAAACAATAAATCAACACTTGCATATCACTTCTACAATCAGAATTGTATCTTGTTTGATGCACTTGAATTGGACTTAATGCCCAACTCCAACCAAACCTTGTCTACATAAAGTGGAGGAAGAACTTTATTGGCTGTGACTTGGTTGCAAATATTTCTTCTCAATGTCTCTTGCTGTGATCAAGGACAAGATTTGGCCCCCCCCCAGGGACAGACTTAAAATCCTGGGGGTTTCAAAACTTGCATTCTCTACTTCTGGTATTGCTGTCCATGCCCATAATAAATCATTTTCACTACTTCCTATACCCATGACAGCCCTCTGGATAAGAAATGAGAGAACATCTTTCTAATGGAGACACAGACAGCAATATATATCTGAACAGGATCTAACCTTTGGTCCTAAACCAAAGTTAAAAAAAGTTATGAGCATTAAACACCATCCAACCATACTGGGTTGGTATAATAAATTATGTGCTAAAACTAATTTCCCTAGCTAATGTATGACACCAGTTGAACCTTCCTGATAAGGAGGCTGTATTACTTCAAACAAAAAAGATACTGGTCCAAGGAATACTACACATGTTTTACAAATAATAATAATAATTTTAAAACCAAACAAAAGAAGAAAGGTGATAACCCCTTTAAGACAAGTGTCATTGAAACTGTTGTTTGTCTCATTTTAAGATTTTCCCTCACTTTCTTTTCCTCTTCCACTTGCTTTGGTCCACTACCTGTGGCAACTCAAAAATTCCCCTCACTTCCCGTTCTTCTTCCACTTCTTTTGGTCTACTTCCTGTGGAAACTCAAAAATTCCCCTCACTTCCTGTTCTTCTACTTCCTTTGGTCTACTTCCTGTGGCAACTCAAAAATTCACCTCACTTCCTGTTCCTCTTCCACTTCCTTTGGTCCACTTCCTGTGGCAACTAAAAAATTCCCCTCACTTCCTGTTCCTCTTCCACTTTCTTTGGTTCACTTCCTGTGGCAACTCAAAAATGTTGGATTTTACATCAGGCAAGGGTCACCAATAGAGATAGAGAGGGTGATACATCATTAAAGTGTAGGCTTAATCTACGTATTAATGATTTGTATCTGTGTGGCCTTTTTTGCAGTCTGTTTTTTCTTTAATAATGGATAGCCTCAAAGTGTATTTCCACCTCTGCAGCCAAATTGGGATTACACCAACTTTATATTCTCTTCTCATTGAGTTGAGTGCATAATCAGGTTTGTACCTGAGCCACACAGAAACGCGCTGTCTTTTAAAAGACAATCAGGTGTGTCAGAAAAACTCTTAGGCCTTGTACACACGGGCAAACATGTCCGCTGAAAACGGTCCGCCGTACCGTTTTCAGCGGACATGCCCGCCCGGAGATTTCTGTATGATGGCTGTACACACCATCATACAGAAATGAGAGACAATCCGCGCGGACAGACAGCGCGGTGACGTGTTCGCGCCGTCGCCATGACGATGACGCGGCGACGTGCGCGACGCTGAAAGGTCAATGCTTCCACGCATGCGTCAAAGTCATTCGACGCATGCGAGGGATGGCGGCCGCTCGGACATGTACGGTAAGTCTGTACAGACGACCGAACATGTCCGACGGACAGGATTCCAGCGGGCATGTTTCTAAGCAAGTTAAGAAACATTTGTCCGCTCGAAAACGGTCCGATCGGCCGTACACACGACCGCGGACCAGTTTCAGCAGACATGTTCGGTCGTGTGTACGGGGCCTTACTGGCACCCCATGCATTGGCAAAATGCCTACATTTTCTCTCCTGGGTGAAGCCTCATGGTGCCGCAGCACCGCCTAGTTCCCTGTGGCACATTTTAAAAAAAGGGTCGGGAACTTTTTGAACAAGTTGCTATACCCGCAACGTGAATGCGCAAACACGCACGCACATTTGTGAACCTAGGCTAACATAACTTTAGCATTTAAAAATTGCTGTTCACTATTTTACTCTTCTCCTATCCTACCTAGCTTTCCCCTTCTATGTAATGTTGAGGAGGGGGGCTGGGTATTTATGTCTACCATAATTACCCTGTCTGTACTGTGTTGGCAGATCTATCAGTTGTAAAGTGGATGTGCACACTGTATGTCCTAACAGAAGATTAAAAGATCTCAAGGCTTGGGTGGGTACATCATATGTTAATGCATTTTTAATCCAGTCTGTCCCTAAATTTTCCTAAATACGCACATTGTAAGCTATTACTATACTCGCTGTCTAGAGAGATCTGTGTTTAATCCTGCTCCAAAGAAACAACTAAAAAACTAAAAGAGTGTTATATTATTTTAGGTGTGCTGTGTGAATGGGAAAAAATAGTAGGAGTTTCTCAAAATGGGGTGAAAATGTGGAAATGCACTTCAATTAATGGCATCTACTCGTAGGGGTCGATTTACTTAAATTGGAGAGTGCAAACTATGCATGGTAGCCAATCAGCTTCTAACTTCAGTTAGTTCAATTAAGCTTTAACAATAAAACCTGGAAAGTGATTGGTTTCTTTGCAGAGCTGCACCAGATTTTTTCTCTCCGGTTCTAGTAAAAAAAAAAAAAACATAGACTAGACAAAAGGGTGGCTATTTGCTAAGCATTTAGTCTCTCTAAAACAGCCGTTCTTAATTAGGGTTTCTCCAAAGGTTGTTAGGGGTTCATTGAGCTGGAGCTGATCTGATGGTGCCTGCATTATTCCAGGGCCAACGCCACTTTGGTAAAGCCAACTGCATGTCACCAATGATCTTTTTGGCTGTCTGTAGAGGTGACATTCTGACCACCATTAAAGCGGCATTCTTCCCACTGAGCCCCAATGTAAGGAGTATTTTTCCCACTGACCACCAATGTAAGGGACATTCTTCCCACTGATCATCAATGTAGGGAGCATCCTTCCCACTGACCACCAATGTAGGGAGCATTGGAAGGGAGTCACCGCTCCAGGTGGGTCTTGTAAGCAATTTAGGAACTTCTCAGGAAACCAAGGTGCTGGCAATGCACAAGGCAAATGTAGAATTTCACAAAGGGATAGACAGCCGCATTCCAAAGGAACTTCAAAAGTTGTCTTTATTGGTAAAAATGGACATGCATCACAAATACAGCCAAAGAAAGGGACAGCCGACGCGTTTCACACTGATTCAGTGTAGCCATGCCTAAGCACTGTCCCTTTCTTTGGCTGTATTTGTGATGCATGTCCATTTTTACCAATAAAGACAACTTTTGAAGTTCCTTTGGAGTGCGGCTGTCCATCCCTTTGTGAAATTCTACAATGTAGGGAGCATTCTTCCCACTGACCACCAATGTAAAGAGCATTCTTCTCACCGATCACCAATGTAAGGGACATTCTTCCCACTGACCACCAATGTAAGGAGCATTCTTCTCACCGATCACCAATGTAAGGGACATTCTTCCCACTGACCACCAATGTAAGGAGCATTCTTCTCACCGATCACCAATGTAAGGGACATTCTTCCCACTGACCACCAATGTAAGGAGCATTCTTCTCACCGATCACCAATGTAAGGGACATTCTTCCCACTGACCACCAATGTAAGGAGCATTCTTCTCACCGATCACCAATGTAAGGGGCATTCTTCTCACTGATCACCAATGTAAGGGGCATTATTCCCACTTATCACCAATGTAAGGGGGCATTCTTCCCAACGATCACCAATGTAAGGAGCATTCTTCCCACTGATTACCAATGTAAGGGGCATTCTTCCCACTGATCACCAATGTAAGGGGCATTCTTCCCACTGACCACCAATGTAAGGAGCATTCTTCCCAATGATCACCAATGTAAGGAGCATTCTTCCCACTGATCACCAATGTAAGGAGCATTCTTCTCACTGATCACCAATGTAAGGGACATTCTTCCCACTGATCACCAATGCAAGGGGCATTCTTCCCACTGATCACCAATGTAAGGAGCATTCTTCCCACTGATCACCAATGTAAGGGACATTCTTCCCACTGATCACCAATGCAAGGGGCATTCTTCCCACTGATCACCAATGTAAGGAGCATTCTTCCCACTGATCACCAATGCAAGGGGCATTCTTCCCACTGATCACCAATGTAAGGGGGGGCATTCTTCCCACTGACCACCAATGTGAGGAACATTCTTCCCACTGATCACTAATGTAAGGGGGGCATTCTTCCCACTGACCAGCAATGTAAACATTTTTTCCAATGAATTGTTTTTTGCCAGGGTTCCTCAAGACCCAAAAACACTTTAAGTATTCCTCTGGAGTAAAAGCATTGAGAAAGGCTGATGTATAATACCTCCAGCAAGGTTGTCCGTTGCCTTATGCTTTCACAAGCGTTATGCAGTAATTTGGATTAATCCCACTCACTGGGGGTTGATTTACTAAAGGCAAATAGGCTGTTCACTTTGCAAGGAATTTTCCCTTAGCTTAATAAATGTGCAATTTCACTTTGCAAAGAATACCCAATCACATGTTTGGAAACCTCTCTTGGGGAAAAAAAACAGCTTTGCTTGCATTGGGTGATTGATTGATTGATTGATTAATTGATTGATGAAAGCCAGCAGAGCTTCAGCTCCTTCACCAAGCTAACTTGTGACAATTTTCAATTGCTTTCTTTAAATTTGATTTCAAATGATCCTGAAACAATCTTGATTGTTTGTCATGAGCTTGTGCCATAATTATTGACTTTTTTCCCTTAAAATTTTTTTGCAGAATGAAAAAGTTCATGTCGACATGTTTTATGATCCAAAATTTACTAGTCATTTTTTGTCATCATTGTCATCATTTCAATCCTAAATAGACTTCAGTTAGAAAATAAAACGCACATGTTACAGTGGCATTATCGCAAAAAGAACAAACAGACAAATATGACCGATAATTCTGATCATGTGGAAAAAAATGTGGTCACAGATAAACCGTCTGCTATGTATCTATCTATCTATCTATCTATCTATCTATCTATCTATCTATCTATCTATCTATCTATCTATCTATCTATCTATCTATCTATTTATCTCTAAAATATTATTTAATATATTTTATCATTTCTATTTCCGCAATATCCTGGAAAAAAATCTTTATTGAAATTTGTTATGAACTAGACTATAAAAGTAAATTTGTCATTGTTGTCATGCTTTCAATAATCAGGCTTGAACTTAAAAAAAAAAATAAAAAAAATTGAAAAATAAAAATGAAAAGCATGACAGTGGCACTATTGCAAAAAACAAAACAAAATAATAATAATAATAATAATCCCAAATATTATTAATAGCCCAATCAAGAAAAAAAAAAGGTCATGCACACATGCTATCTATCTATCTATCTATCTATCTATCTATCTATCTATCTATCTATCTATCTATCTATCTATCTATCTATCTATCTATCTATCTATCTATCTATCTATCTATCTCTAAAATAATATTTAATATATTTTATCATTTCTATTTCCACAATATCCTGTAAAAAATCTTCAATGGAATTTGTTATGAACTAGAATTGTATCCCCTCTCTGATGCTTTTAATCACATTCAGGGTTGAACGTAATAAATAAATAAATAAAAAAGAACAAGAAACAGAAAAATGGTAAGCATGATGACAGTGGTGTTATCGCAAGAAAAAAAAAAAAAGAATGTTCCCAAATATTATCAATAGTCCAATCCAAGTACAAAAAAAAGCCATGCAGACAGGCTGTCTTAGAAACTATTTATATAATGATCTATCTATCTATCTATCTATCTATCTATCTATCTATCTATCTATCTATCTATCTATCTATCTATCTATCTATCTATCTATCTATCTTTAATATAAACTACAATGTATAAATAATTTTTTTGTAATGATTTTAATCAAAATCAGGCTTGAAAAAAAAAAAGCAAAGAAAAGAAAGCATTATTGAAAAAAAAAAAAAAATGAATTCAATAAAAAAATATTAATCCCAGTTATAAATATATATATAGGAATTTCTATAATAGAGAAGCCCAGTGTGACTGTTTAGTTTAGAAATCATTAAACTTACCAGATAAACTGGGTTTTGCTGTAGCTCGGAGATGTGAGTGTGTCTGCAGACAGCTCTGCTTTTGGCTGGTGAGGCATGGTCTATCTAAATATATGGGACACACCTTGAACACGTAATACTTGCTCTTGACGTTACAGATTTTTCTCCTGTAAAAAATGACTTCAGCATGACTTCAGCATACTAAATTATTCCCTGATCTTCAGAAAAAAAAATGTAATGAAACAAATTAGAGTTAAATAACCACACTCTGCTTTTATGGCAGCATTGTACCTTGCCCTGGCAGCTTTTCAGGTTGACTGCCGAGGTGCCAATTTGGAAAGAAAAAATTGTAAGAGGGCTTATTAAAAAATTCAGTCTATATATTTCGCAGATCGATGTCTCCTGCTTTTACATGCGTTTAGATGCATTCAAAAAACATAATTTGCCCCTGGATGCACACATTTCAATTTTTTCCAAATGCAGGTAACCTGAATGCATCTAAACACAGGTAAAATATGGATTTTACGTAATTATGCTATTTAAAATCATTTAGTGCATGTGATGCCCTATAAATAACTTTAAAATGTATAAATGTCACTGCTAGTGTAATTTTACTCACTTCTACCTTTTCTGTTTATAAATGGTGGCTGTAGACTGAGATTTTAAACACCCTCCCAGCTGATATAGCTCAACTGCCCCCACCATGTGTCCTGGGCTCCACTGTCCCACCTGAGGACCTGGGACTGGCATGGCAGGTGTCAAAAGGTGGAATGGAAGGAAACCAGCAAACGTCCGTTCACTGATCTCCCCTCTCGTGAATGAACCCAGAAGTGGTGAATATTACATTATTTCCACGTTTGGCTATCACTTTCTTCAGCTCCCATCTGTCCCTGATTTCAAAGGACTGTCCCTGATTTAAAACAAAGTCCATCTGTTCCTCTTTCCTCCTCATGTGTTTCTCATTTTGGTCTGATCAATATAGGTATATATAAAATGCACTTTTTATCCTTCAAAAAGTGATTCCCAAGTGCTAAATCTTTCATCCAATTTCTAAATTTCTGCATTTGTAAATTGCCCTATCCAAAATAAAGTACAAGTGCATAAATATATCAAAATATCATCCAATCAGATAATGGGGTCAATTCACTAAGAGTTAAATAACGGGCAAAAAAATGTGGTAAAATAACGCTTGTGGTAAATCAGTTGTGAAAGTGAAATTCACTAAGAATTTTGCATTTAATATTGAATGCCAGATTTTCTAAATTTATCGGTAATTACCGCATAATTTTATGTGGTAATTTACCGCATTGAGCTGGTTGCTAAGGAGCAGGCCGGGAAGTCGGCTGCCGAGTCCTTAGCAACGGAAGAATCAATGTAAAAAAAATATGCCAACCATTAAAAATTATGAAATAAAACAGCGTGAGTTCCCCCCAGTCTATACCAGGCTCTTCGGGTCTGTTATGGATTTTAAGGGAAACCTCACACCAAAATGTAAAATTTTTAGAAAAGTGTAAAACAGCGTGGGGTCCCCCCAAAATTAATACCAGACCCTTATTCAAGCGTGCAGCTTGGCAGGTCTGGAAAGGGGAGGGACAAGTGGGTGCCCCCCTCCTGAACCATACCAGTCCACATGCCCTCAAGATGGGGGGGTGAGTGCTTTGGGGCTCTGCCCCCTACCCCAAAGCACCTTGTCCATATGTTGATGGGGACAGGGGCCTCATCCCTACAACACTGGGCGGTGGTTGTGGGGGTCTGCGGGCAGGGGGATGTGAATGAGTATGGGGTACATAGTACCCCTATCCATTCATCAAAGTAAATTTAATAACGGAATTGTCAAGAACTGTCTCTGTGTTTTTTAACTTTATGACACTTTTTTGGTGACTGGGTAGGGGTACCCCATACTCATTCACATGGGGGGGATGGGATGTAGGGACCCCCTTATTAAAGAGGGCTTCCAGATTCCGATAAACCCTCCCCCCTACCCGCAGACCCCCACAACCACCGGCCAGGGTTGTGGGGATGAAGCCCTTGTCCCCATCAGCATGTGAACAAGGTGCTTTGGGGTGGGGGGCCCCAAAAGTAAACCATTAAGCACAACTGTAAGTGAATGGGCTGGGTCAAATGAATAGTTGGAAAAGATGTAGTGGCTGCTGCTTTCAACCACTGATAGTAGAAAAGTGTCATATGCTTTACAAGGTTTGGGCATTTGGCCTAGTCTGGACACTTAGTGGTAGCAATGTATAGCGGAACCCCCACTGCGTGTTTGTACTGTCTATTGTTGGGTAGACGATCTTCTTCTGCCTGAAACTTTAGGTAAGCTGTTTCCATTAGTGTCCTTACACTTTTGATTTCTGTAAGTTCCCAAACTTGGGGTTGGATGTCATATCTTCCTCTGAAGCTTTGTTTCTCCTGAACAGGTAGCTTTTGCATGTCTTACAGTGATGCTGGCTTAGGCTGTAGCACCGTACAAAGTATATATGTAAAGCATCTATCTGGAATGTCCTCCTGGATCTTGCAGAGGTTGTGGGTGGTTCATCTTCTTCTTAGGGAACCCCTATGCCTACACACTCAGCACCTGAGTGTGTAAGCACTTCAGGTCCCAATCAAGAACTGACTGTTGCCAAGTACATAGCTGTTCCTATTCAAAGGCTATCCACAGGATCTAAAGAAGATGAAACAGATGTTTAGTTGAATGGAGTGTGGAAGGATTAGAAGTCCTGTGAGGTTTTTGTTACCGAAAAGTCAAGGTTTATCCCTAAAAGATAACATTGGTAGGTTATCATCCCTTGGACTATAATGGAACAACCAGAAACCCCTAAAGAGGATCAATGGGACTTTAAATGTAACCTTCCTATTGTAATACATGAATTTTTATGACATAGCAAATTATATAAAATAGTTTTTAATGCATAATTTTTTTTTAAATAAAGTGTAAAACATACACCCCAAAAAAAGTACTATAGCTTTAATCTTGGCACATGCATTTCTGTCTACGCATTTTGTGGAATCTGCTTCTTTTGTGTCAGCAGTCGGAAGAAAATATTCCATCCGGTCCCCTATCCAGCCTGTGGAAGGGTATGTAGGGTCAGAAGGAAGGGACCAATAAACCTCTGCAGGACTCAGGCCTCGTACACACGACCGAGTTTCTCGGCAAAAACCAGCAAGAATCTTGCTGGGAGATATTTTTTTTGCAGAGGAAACGGGTCGTGTGTACATTTTCGTTGAGGAAACTGTCGAGAAACTCGACGAGCCAAAAAGAGAGCATGTTCTTTATTTCCTTGATGGGAATGGAGAAAATTGGCTTGTCAAGTTCCTCGACAGCCTAACAAGGTACTAGATCGAGGAAAACGATGTGTTTCGCCCGTTGAGTTCCTCGGTCGTGTGTACAAGGCTTCACACCTTACTTCTTATGGAGTAGATCCAAAGCAAAATATGTTCAGATTCTGGGGAACTCGTAAGGAGATAGAGACCACTCAACAGAAAGGACACCCAGATTTAAGATCTCCAACTAGACCTGCCACGGCGGTCTACCAAAGAACAGTCTTGCCGATGAAAACACATCATGCCTGTGGTATTCCATGAGGTTTGATTTTCGACAAACTATAAACCCAACTCTTTAATCGTTTTAAAGTTAAAGCCCTGATCATCTGGAAGGAGGTAATAGAGGGAAAATCTTCCCACATCCTGTCTATTTAATGGGTGTCAAACAGAACAGGAAGTGAGGGGGACACCCCTTCTCACAAAGGGGACACAAGCATCAATATAGACACATTTTAGTAGAATATGAAAGGTTTAGAACCTCTTGAGATTTTACTGTCGTCTTTGTACCCATTTAGGATATTTCACAGTGAAAATGTAGAATAGATTCCCTCAAGGGCTGGTTCTGGCTACTTCAGATTATTAAAAAAAAGGCCTGGATTCTTTCCTAAATGTACATAATATAACTGGATACTAACATTTATAGGTAAAGTTGATCCGGGGAAAATCCGATAGCCTCTCGGGAGATCAGGAAGGGATATTATCTCCTGATGGAGCAAATTGGATCATGCTTTATTGGGGTTTTTGCCTTCATCTGGAACAACTGTAGGTGTAGGATTGTGTGTAATGGGATTTTATCATTTTTTCCCCCCTTCTGTTGGTTAAACTGGATGGAATTTTTTCAACCAGACTATTTAACTATTTTTACACATTTCCTGTCTTTTCTGTGTCTTACAGAACAGGCAGGAAAGGAAAATTCCCTCACTTCCTGTCTTTTTTATGGGTGTCAGGTAAAGACCCCCCCCCCCCCCCACACACACACACAATGGCCCAGATTCTCAAAGAAGCGCCTATCTTTAGGCGGGCGTATCGTATCTCAGATACACTACGCCACCGTAACTTAGAGCGGCAGGTCCCGTATTCAGAAAGGACTTGCGCTCTAAGTTACGGCGGCGTAGTGTAAATGGGCCGGCGTAAGCCCGCCTAATTCAAACTAGGCTGGTAGGGGGCGTGTTGTATGTAAATGATTGGTGACCCCACATAAATGACGCGCTTTACGAACGGCGCATGCGTGCGCATGCTCAGCATCACGTTGAATTTTCAAAGTAAATTACGCCCGCTCAATGCTTAGTCGACGTGAACGTAACCTACGCCCAGCCCTATTCACGGCCGACTTACACAAACAATGTAAAATACGACGCTGTTCGGACGTTTCCGACATCCATACCTAACATGACTTACCCCTGCTCTATGAGGGGTAACTTTACGCCGGTCAGACGCCTTACGTAAACAACGTATCTTGATACGCCGGGCGCACGTACGTTCGTGAATCGGCGTATCTAGCTCATTTGCATATGTGACGCGGAAATCAACGGAAGCGCCACCTAGCGGCCAGCATAGATATGCACCCCAAGATATGACGGCGTAGGAGACTTACGCCGCTCGTATCTTGCCCAAATCAATGCGTAACTGATTCTATGAATCAGGCGCATAGATACGACGGCTCGGATTCGGACTTACGACGGCGTACGTGGAGATACGCCGTCGTAAGTCCGTTGTGAATCCGGGCCAATGGATTTACAGGCATTGATAAATAACATTTCTGTGACCCCATGAGAGAAATCCTGCTATGTTGTTGGACATCACACAGAACAGGATTTCCTCAATTGGATCCAGGCTTTTAACATTTCACAAGGGTTCTAGTCCCTCCTGGCTATGGCCAAAACCAAAAACAACATTTTTGGCCAGGGTTGGGTTTTAATAAAGAAGCATTTAATCCATACACCTCCTTTAGCAAACAAAAATCCTCAGTCAGTACAAAGAAGGCCATGGCTCAGCTAGAGTGTGTCATACTGAATTTGAGTCTTAAAAGATTGCCAACGTTAATGCAAAGCCATTATTGTTCTGCAAGGATCCCGTAGCTAAGAGGCCTTTTGTGCCACAGCATTATGGCATCACAGATCTCTTTGGCAAGTTCTGACTTTTGCAAGTCTTAAAGTGAGACCGTGCTTTGCCCTAAAGGTCTAATGTTTACTTGCAACATTTATCTACACCACATGTGTCAAAGGTAAAATCCCTGAATCTGGCCCACCAGGCCATTTTATGTGGTTTAAACTGGAAAGTGACGGAACTTCATTCTGCAACCTCCACCTCCACTTGTAAACAGAGGAGCATTCTGTTTTTACCCACGAGGGAGATTTTGAAAGGTGGTGAGATGAGGACCGTGGGGGGGGGGGGGCAGAGGTGAAAGGGTGGAGGAGAGTGGTGCACAGGTCAGATCCAAGAACATGGGTTGGAAGCCTGTGAAAGAGAGCTGAACTCTGCACTCTGTATGTAGCACACTGTTGGGCCTGGCACGCTGTATGTAGTGCACTCTTGAACTCTTCACTTTGTACTAAGTACACTCCTGAACTCTGCATTATGTACAGTAAGTACCACACTCTTGAACTCTGCACGCTGTACGTAATGCACTCCAGAACTCTGCACTCTTTACGTAGAGCACTTTTGAACTCTGTATATACAGGGCCAGATTCTTAAACAAGATACGACGGCGTATCTCCAGATACGCCGTCGTATCTCTAAGTTGCGCGGTCGTATCTATGCGCCTGATTCTTAGAATCAGTTACGCATAGATTTCGCTTAGATCTGACAGGCGTAACTGTGTTACACCGTCGTATCGTAAATGCATATTTACGCTGGCCGCTAGGTGGCGCTTCCGTCGAATTCCGCGTCGAGCATGCAAATTAGGTAGATACACAAATTCCCGAACGTACGCCCGGCCGACGCAGTAAAGTTACGCCATTTATGTTAGGCTTTTCCCGGCGTATAGTTGCCCCTGCTATATGGTGGCGTAAGTGCGGCGTAACAATTTCAAGTATGGCCGTCGTTCCCGCAACGAAATTTGAAAAAGTTACGTCGTTTGCGTAAGTCGTCCGTTAATGGGGCTGGACGTCATTTACGTTCACGTCGAAACCAATGACGTCCTTGCGGCGTACTTTGGAGCAATGCACACTGGGAAATTCCACGGACGGCACATGCGCCGTTCGGGAAAAACGTCAATCACGTCGGGTCACAGTGAATTTACATAAAACACGCGCCCCTGATCCAAATTTGAATTAGGCGGGCTTACGCCGGCTGATTTACGCTATGCCGCCGCAACTTACGGAGCAAGTGCTTTGAGAATACAGCACTTGCCCGTCTAAGTTGCGGCGGCATAACGTAAATCGGATACGTTACGACCCCTGATATACACATATGTGGACAACCCTCTAAATTACTGAATGCATACAGCCAGTTTCATAGAATTATAGTTTAATGAGTTGGATGTGAAGAAATCTAAGTGGCCAACATAGAGCTCAGACCTCAACCCTATTGAACACCTTTGGGATTAATTTCAATGGCAATTGCAAATGGGCACACATTTCCACAGATACAATTACAATTTCTGTGGAAAGCCTTTCCAGAAGGATGGAGGCTCTTAAAGCTTTTAAAGGAAGATGGGATCAATTCCATATTAATGCCCATGACTTTAGAACTGAATATCCAAAAAGATAATATAGGTAGGGTGGGGAGGTGTCCCAAAACCTGTGCCATATAGTGTGTATACATTACATATATGATGCAAAAATCGAAAAAAATATGTTCAAAGTTAACAACTCTTTTTCTCCAGTTTAGTACTCCATTACCAGAACACAATTTTTGGGTTAAGTGTTATATTGTTCCCCAAGCTATACATTCATAAATATATTAATCAATGTTCCTAGAGAATATAATGAATGGCAATCCAACAGAGCAGGAGTGAAGAAAAAAACAGGAAAACGGGCAAGACTGAAAATTGTGAGCAGAATGATCTTGTGTTTTCTCCTGGTGGGATTGGGTGAGACCATAGTAGCAAAAGCTTTACTCCCCAGCTAGCCACTGACATTGACCCAAAATTCCAACCTGTGTCTCCGTAAGCCACCAAACACCAACGGCAACTGGCTGTCCATAGTTAGAGATCCGGTGATCTAGACAAAAGCCTTTTTTTTATTAGAGTGTTGGATTGGTTATGTAAAAATCTAAAAAAAAACTGAACTTGAGAATTCATGCACACTGTCAGACACATGCCAGGATCCTCCCTGCACCTATACGGCCTTCGTGTCATCAGACGAGGAATGCAGTTGGGTGTGAAATATGATGTTCTTGTGTTCTTTTAAAGAGAACACTTGATATGTCATTGGCCCTCCTTCAAAACAATTTGCCATTGTCACCATCACATGAACATCGATAAGACTGTTCGGTGTACATCCCCCCCCCCGCGCTTGACGTAGGCAGGTTGTGTCTGCCCCATGCAGTAATGATATTTTAGAAAGAAAGGTTCAACAAAAGAAAAACTATCAAGCATAAGTGCTAAAAACCAACTATTATAGAAAAAGAAAAAAAAAATACATTAACAGCAAAGGTGCAAATTTGAGATTCTTTATTTTCCTAAAACTTTAACAAAAATGGGGACTTTTGGGGACATTTTGATGAAATACATTGGAGTCAATGGGGAAACAAAAAATAAGGGGGGTTTCTAAAGCCTAATGCCTTGTACACACGACCATTTTTCACGGCAGGAAAAAAAACAATGGCCCGGATTCACGTAGAGCGGCGCATCTTTATACCGGCGTAGCGCATCTCATATGCGCTACGCCGACGTAAATCAGTGAGGCAAGAACAGTATTCACAAAGCACTCGCGAGTCGCTCCCAACGTTGCGCCGGTGTAACGTAAATTGGCCGGCGTATGCCGGCCTAATTCAAAGTAGGAAGGAAGTGGGCGTAATCCATTTAAATGAACCGTGACCCCATGCAAATGAATTACCGATCGAACGGCGCATGCGCCGTCCCGTGGGCGCTTCCCAGTGCACATGCTCAGAATCACGTCGGACCTAACGCCTAAGATACGTCGAATCACTGAACGTAACCTACGCCCAGCCCTATTCACGTAGTCCTACGTAAACAACGTAAAAGATACGTTTGCATGGGATGCGCCTCCTATAGGTGGAATAACTTTACGCTGGACGTATGCCTTACGTAAACGGCGTATACTACTGCGACGGGCGCAAGTACGTTCATGAATCGGCGTATCTCGGTCATTTGCATATTCGACGCGTAAATCAATAGAAGCGCCCCTTGCGGCCAGCGTAAATATACGCCCAAGCTTCGACGGCATAGGAAACTTATGTTGGTCGGATGAAGCCACATTTCAGGCGTATCTTGCATTGGGAATCAGGCGCATAGATACAACGGCGCATCTGTGCACTTACGCGGCGTATATAAAGATACGTTGGCGTAAGTGCTTTAAGAATCCGGGCCAATGTTTTTCCCGACGTGATTCCTCTCCTGTCTGACTTGCATACACACGTTCATGCAAAAAAACGTCCGACCAAAGCGCGGTGACGTACGACGGGACTACAAAGGAGAAGTTTCTTTCAAATGGCGCCACCCTCTGGGCTGCTTTTGCTGATCCTCATTTTAGACAAAGATTGGTGAGAGACGATTTGCGCTTTTCAGTCTTCGTGCTTTTCAGTCCGTTACAGCGTGAGGAATGTGATATCTCTATTCCAAGCGCTAGTTTTACCAGAACGAGCGCTCCCGTCTCATATTTGATTCTGAGCATGTGTGTATTTTTTTCCCTCGGAAAAGCATACACAAGATAGTTTTTCGCGACGAGAAAAAGACTGACGGGAAACACAATGAGATAAAAGAGAACTGGTTTCAATTCTTTTGCAGGCAGTTTTTTGATCGAGAAAACTGCTAGGGGGCATACACACAACTGGTTTTCACAACCAATATAAAAAATGGCAGTTTTCTCGTCGTGAAAACCGGTCGTGTGTACAAGGCATAACTTGGAGCAGTTGCAAAATAATTCAAATTGCCCCCTCCCCACATTTTCCTAAAAAACAAAACAAAAAAAAATAGTGCTTGTTTTTTGTCTAAAGGATGGGATAACACAGACTTATGCCGCGTACACACCATCGTTTTCTGCGATGGAAAAAAACGTCATTTTCAAAAACGTCAATTTAATTGACCGTGTGTGGGCAAAAACGTCGTTTTATGTCTTCTAAAAAACGATAGAAAAAAATTGAAGCATGCTCGTTTTTGGCCGACGTCGTTTTCTGTGTTCTAAACATTGACCGTGTGTACGTAAAAACGTCGATTTAAGCCCGCGCATGCTCAGAAGCAAGTTAGGAGACGGCAGCGCTCATTCATGTAAAACGACTGTTCAGAATGGAATCAGCACATTCGTTAAGGTGTTTTTCAGCTTATAGACAAGAAAATAAAGCGCTTCTTTAACCCCTGCTTTTAACTGCTACCCAGAAATGGACGTTTGTTGCGGCTGATCTTGTTACATAGTTATGACAAGCTTTTAATTAGTTTCTTTCTTGTTTGATAATGTTTATGTTTGTGTTCTGTTATTTAGTTGTATCTTCCATCTTAAACATTTTAAATATATATATTGGTCCACCTTTTTTTTTTTTTTTTAATTTTTGTCACCAATTTGATTAGTAATCTCTATTTTGTTTTTATTTAGGAGTGTGTGAAGTGTCTGCAACAACCTAATTTTTTAGTTAACTCACCCACAAGCATGTTTTTTTACCTTGTTAATGTTTGCATTATTTATTTTGTAATGGGTCTGCCCACTCAATACTGATCTCTCAAATCTACAATAAAGAAACATGTTGAAATTTGGCTGAAAAATTAATTTTTATTTTAGTCTTCATAAAAATTTTGAAAAAAAAAAAGTGGCAACCCAAAAACACAACATAATAAAAACAAAGATGCCAAGGTAGGCAGCACTTTAGAGCATGCTTGTTTTTTTCTGAAAACAAGGGTCCCCGAAGCCACAAATACAGCCTGTGAGTCCACATTAAAATTCCATCAGGGGCACCGTATTATTTCTTCGCCCTTTTCTTCCCAGCAGCCTTCCCTGCAGTCTTCCCTGCAGCCTTCCCGGTAGCCCGAGTCCTTGGGGGCTGGGTTCCTGGAGGAGATGAGGTGGCAGGAGCCATAGCAGCCTCATGAGGTGGAGAAGCAGGAGCAGGTGGAGGAGCAGGAGCAGGTGCAGGAGCAGGAGCAGGAGCAGGAGCAGGAGCAGGAGGAGCAGCAAGGACAGGAGGAGCAATCCGCACAATGTGGGTGTCGTCATCGAGCTGCCCCAGGGATGCCATGGTTATGGCTTGGAAGATGAGGAGTTCGCAGCGCACACGCTGGCTCTGCTCCAGATTGTACATCTTGGCTGCAATGAGCGCTGCGAACCCCTCAACTTCACTGGGTGGCTCTCGGATGGCTGCAGTAGCTTGGCGAAGCAGGCCCTGGGTCTCCTCCTCCATTTGTCGCATACTCCTGAGCCGTTTATTGGGATTGCGGAATGGAGGGATCCGGGAGATGGTATCCCGCCGGCGTGCCTCCTGGGTCCCACTGGGGCCTGCCACCTCCTGGCTCCCAGTGGGCTCTGCCACCTCCTGCCTTGCAGTTGGCCCTGGCTCCTCCTGGCTCCCTGTGGGCCCTGTCTCTTCCTGGCTCCCTGTGGGCCCTGGCTCTTCCTGGCTCCCTGTGGGCCCTGGCTGTTCCTGGCTTGGGTCTGCCTGTGTATGAAAAAAAGGAACATATGTTATTTGTGTTTGTCATTAATCACACACATTTTTACAATCATGAGTGATGCAAATTGAATGTCAATATATATTACACACAGGGTCGCCATCCTTAATTATGTGGCCCCTTAAACACCTTCAGACATGGTCCCCCTGGAATTATGTGGGTTGTTGCATGCCTAATTTATTAAATAAGTGGCCTTTTCCCCAAAAATTCATTTAATCAATTTAGTGTCAACTAGATAGTACTCAAAAAGGGTGTCTTCCATCTGGGACCCCTTGCAGGTGTATTGCGTTACTCCCCCCCTACTGGCCTATCTGAAAATGCCACCCACTCCTTCATCAACATTATTATTTTGCCCATTTTGACCCCATCATGTTTTCCCACTACTGACTATTGATCCTATCCCTAAACTTACGAGATTCACATAGAATTTAGAACAATAGTAACATACATTTACCATTATTACTATACTTGTCATATACTAACTAAATTCAAACAAAAAACACATACCATTCTCCACGGCTCACAATTGGGGTCCTCCAGGAACTCTTCCTCTTCCTCCGAGCTTGTCTGCTCTTGTCTGCAGGGAACACTGGAGGATTGGCTGCTGGGAAGCTGGGAGCTACCTCTTGGGGGAAGGGTAGACATGGATGTCCTGGTCTCAATGTGGTCGTCCAGGAACTGCAGCTGACTATAGTACCACAGGGTTGGTTTGTATATGGAGTCAGCTGCAGCCCCAGACCTCATTGAGGCCAGGACTTGGACCCGTTGGGCCCTGTAGGTGCCCCTGATGGAATTGATTTTATTTTTCACAGTGGCTGTTGTGGCGTTGGGGACCCTTGTTTTCAAAAAAACAAGCATGCTCTGTCTAGCTTTCTCCCTGGCATCTTTGTTTTTATTTAGTGTGCTTTTGGTTTGCCACAGAACAGGATGTTCCTTCCATTTTTGGATGAAATCTGTGAGGAAGTCCGCATCCTTGAAGGCATCCATTCTTTCTGCACATGGAACAGAAGCCAAAACATAATGTAATTAAAGGCACTAGCTTACTTCCCCTAACTAGCCCACAAACTCATTCCCTATTCACTATAATAAAGTCGGAATAAAAAACTTACGTCTCGTCGTTAGGAAAGATCGGGATTTACGCCTTCTTCCACAGACTATGCACGCCGTTTACAAACACGTCCCATCCCTTTTACACTACGCACGCGTGACGCTCCGCACGACACCCCGCCCCTGACGTTCGGTATCGTCCTTTCCACGCCCCTTCTCTGTCGTTTGGTGAGTGAGAAAAGATGGACAACATGGAGGTGTATTCTAGCTCTAGCCAGGAGGCAGGCCAGGCCCAAACACGCCGCAGATTCCGCTGCAGAGCCTCCAACATGAGCTTTAATGAAATGGTGGAGATGGTCACCATATTGAGGAGGGAGGACTATGATGCCAAGCATGGCCCCTACATGCATCCCAATAAAGTTAAAGCCCAAATTATGGAGAAGGTCATCCGTAGGCTCCAGCGGAAGTTTGGGAAAACCAGGAGCAGAGAGCACCTGCGCAAAAGGTGGTCGGATTTAAAAAAAAGGGAACCCCACCAACTTTACAGAATTAATAAGGTGATTCGAAGAAGAAGTAAGTTTTTTCCATGTGTATTTAATTATTTTGGTGTGTTCTTTGTGCCATTTTTTTTTTTGGGCCAGGTTGACCATAAAATGAATATTATGAATGTGGACGCATGATGCAGTCGTCGTAGTCGTCGTTCATTCGGTGACTTTCAATAATCCAAGACCATATTAATGAGAAATGGCATCATGCCTAGTTTGCATGTGCAAAGGGGAGTTGAAGCACTGTATCTGAACAAAAATCGTAAATTTAGGAATTGTGGGCGAATGAACGACGACTCCTATGACCAATTAGTCGACACAAATATGAAAGTTGTGACATTTTTGGGGCTTAAAAAAAAGGTGTATTCAATTCTGGAATAGATGGAAATGTGTTTCAGCTTATTTTAGAAGAAACGTAAATACCTTGAGATTCACAAAAAGGAGCGTTTGCTACTCCTTTTTTTATTGAACATGTGTACTCAGTAGCACAATTGTTTGTCACAATCACAACCTATGTTGGGTCACACACAGGGGTGAGCAGATCCAGGGGAGACTTGTTTAGCTTACATATCTAAACTTAAAAATTGTGTTAACTGATTTGACATTACTTTGTGAATGGATTAAATATTGGTCTATTTTATTGATAATTGTTTAAAAATCAACAATAGTGACCCTTTTGTTTAGCATTTCTTATTTTTTGGGTGTCATTTCATGCCGCTCGTAATGGTTGAACCTCATGTTTTCCCTTTCTTCAATCTTGTAGGGCACAATGAAGCAGAAAGGCAGGAGGCACAAGCCAATCAAGCCACACCCCCGAGGGATGTAGAGGAAGAGGAACCTGCCTCAACATCCGGTAAAGTAACATCTACCACATTTTCTGTGAATATAGATATAGGCATACAATCTTTTAACACATGTTTTGGTTCCACATTTCAGGAGGAAATCGGGCTGGTCAGGGACTGGACACGTATAGTGCCCAGCTCCTCATCGGCGAGGTTCTCACCTGCAGGGCCCAAGTTGAGGACATACGTCTGGCCTGCCGTGAAATACGTCACAAAGCAAAGACGCTGGAACGGCAGCTTAAAAATTTTATTAATGTTTTGGGGAGGGTTTAATTTTTGGTGTATTTTCTTTTTTCCTTGAATTTAAAAAAAAAAAAATAAAAAAATAAAAAATATATATTTTGTAATAATCAAAAAAGACCAAAAAAATAAAAAAATAAATTATATTTTGTAATAATCAAAAAAGACCAAAAAAATAAAAAAATAAATTATATTTTGTAATAATCAAAAAAGACCAAAAAAATAAAAAAATAAATTATATTTTGTAATAATCAAAAAAGACCAAAAAAATAAAAAAATTATATTATATTTTGTAATAATCAAAAAAGACCAAAAAAATAAAAAAATAAATTATATTTTGTAATAATCAAAAAAGACCAAAAAAATAAAAAAATAAATTATATTTTGTAATAATCAAAAAAGACCAAAAAAATAAAAAAATTATATTATATTTTGTAATAATCAAAAAAGACCAAAAAAATAAAAAAATATATTTGTTGTACTAATCAAAACTAAAAAAGTAACAAATAAATAACATTTTGGACTCCAAACAATTTGTGTGTAGTTATTGGTATCAATGCAGACTCATTCAATTACTCAGGCATATTTGTAGAGTTATTAAGATTTAACACTCATGGGAATTTATTACATCCCAAACACATGGCTGGATGAGAACCTACGAAAAAGAAACATTACCCCCCCAAAACTTACAAATAACTAAAATCAAACAAATAAACACTGTTTCATCAAACAAAAAGTAAATTTATTTTTTTAAACAAGATCAGGCATTGCAATGGCCCCCCTCCCCATAAAATAGTCCACATAGGATTGACGCACTGCACGTGCGGTTTGGGGGGCCAAGCCTCTATGGCTAGCCTGATGTCCCGGCTCCGGAGCCACAAGATCAGCCTCATCAGGCAATACCGTCAGGTACGTTTGAGAATTTCTTTTCAAAAAATTGTGCAAAATGCAACAAGATAGTATGATATAATTCCACTTGTATTCCGCCATGTTTATTGCTGTTAAAAACAATCTGAATCGGCTGGCCATGATTCCAAAGGCATTCTCTACCACACGTCTTGCTCTGGCCAGCCGATAATTAAAAACCCTCCTCTCATGGGTGAGGGTGCGTTGGGGAAATGGCCTCATGAGGTGGGGACCCAAACCAAAAGCCTCATCTGCTACAAACACGAAGGGCAGACCCTCTTCGTTCTCCTCCGCAGGTGGCAATCCTAGGTCCTCCAACCGAAGCCGTTGTGCGAACTCCGTCTCCGCAAAGACACCGCCGTCCGACATCCGGCCATTTTTCCCAACATCCACGTACAAAAACTCGTAATTTGCAGAGACCACCGCCATCAAAACAACGCTGTGGAACCCCTTGTAATTGAAGAAATGGGATCCACTATGGGGTGGGGGCACAATGCGGATGTGCTTGCCATCAATGGCTCCTCCACAGTTCGGAAAGTTCCAACGCTGGGAGAAGTCCGCTGCCACAGTCTGCCATTCCTGTGGCGTGGTGGGGAACTGGATAGAAAGAAAAAATAAAAAACATTAGAACAAAGATTTTAAACAGAATATAGCTAAAATTACAAGGGATCCCACCAACAATTCCACAAAAAAGGTTAGTATTAAAAAATAACATGTGAACAATTAAGCATATTAATCACCCCCCTCTGATGTTGAAAAAATATATTTAGGGGGAGTGGGGCTCAAGATGAGATGAGAAACAACCCCCCAAAAAATCTATAAATAAGAAAAATAATTATTAGTATGTATTTCAAAAATCTAGGGGGGGGGGGGTTTGGACAATGGAGGCCACAAATAAACGGGGATATAGGGACACACAAAATGCAGCACTACAATGGAGGCCACAAATAAACGGGGATATAGGGACACACAAAATGCAGCACTACAATGGAGGCCACAAATAAACGGGAATATAGGGACTATGCTAGGTGGGTTTGCCCACAACATAGAATGATGGACAGGTTGGCTAAATTAAATAAACATGTAGGGCTTTACTAATTGTGTAGAACAGCATACATAGAGACAAAGTGAGCATTCTGAGCATATTAGAAAAGTATTTTTTTTTTTTTTTTTTTGGGAATTAGTTTGACCATTGAAAGAACACCACTTACCTTAACATAGTCCTCCTGAAGAACCTGAATGATGGCCGAACAGGTCTCAGGGATTATGAGGCCCAGAGCCTGGGGGGAGATGCCCGTCGAGAACTTCAAGTCCTGCAGACTTCTCCCTGTTGCAAGGTAGCGCAACGTAGCAACTAGCCTCTGCTCAGCAGTGATGGCTTCCCGCATAACGGTGTCCTGCCTGGTGATATATGGCGACACCAAAGCCAAAAGCTGCTGAAATACGGGGTCAGACATCCTAAGAAAATTCCTGAAATCATCAGGGTTATTTTCTCGGATCTCCCGCAGCAGAGGCATATGAGAGAACTGGTCCCTGCGTAGCAACCAGTTCTTGGTCCACAACCTCCTCCTCACCCTGTTCATGGACCGTCGCTGGGATGCAGCACACATCCTAACAACAAGCACAGCACGATCTCGGCGACAAGTTCGTACCCGCAACATGGCTAGAAAACGGTCGTCAAATCAGATCAGACTAAAAATTACGCCCTGAAGTAAAGAATGGCCTTTGAAGAACGACCTGCTAAACAGCACCGTGCACACAAAACGTAATGCCTAAACAAATACGTCCTTAGTACAAGCACTGTATCACAGATCCGACAACAAATAGACAAACTGTACGACAGAAAACGAAATTTAAAGCACAGTCACTGAAAATCACGAATCGTATCTCACCAAACTTTTACTAACACGCAGCAACACGATATCAGCAAAAGAGGCCGTCTTCCGCTTGGAAACGACCCTTTATAGTGACGTCGTGCGTGATTGACGGAACTGCGCTGTGCTAGAGCGTTGTGAAAAAGCGATGGTGTGTATGCTACGTCGTTGTTCAAATTGAAGTTTGAAAAATGACGTTTTTTTAAAGCACATAAAGCGTCGCATTTTTCCATCGCAGAAAACGATGGTGTGTACGCGGCATTATACTTACCTTAACCACTTGCTTACTGGGCACATATACCCCCCTCCTGCCCAGGCAAAATTTTAGCTTTCAGCACTCTCATGCCTTAAATGAAAATTGCGCGGTCATGCGACGTGGCTCCCAAACAAAATTAACATCCTTTTTTCCCACAAATAGAGCTTTCTTTTGGTGGTATTTGATCACCTCTGCGGTTTTTATTCTTTGCACTATAAACAAAAAAAGAGCGACAATTTTGAAAAAAACACAATGGGCTAGATTCAGGTAGCAGTTACGGCGGCGTATCTCCAATCTGCGCCGGCGTATCTGTACGCCGATTCTCAAAGGGAGATACGTTCAAAAAATAGGCTTCCTCCGCCAAAGTAACTTGAATACGGCGGCGTATAATTGTCTGCAATATTACGCTGGCCGCTAGGGGCACTTCCGTTGTTTTCGGAATATGCAAATGACCTAGATACGCAGATTCACAAATGTACGTACGCCCGGCGCAATTTATTTACGTCGTTTACGTTAGGCTTTTTCGACGTAAGGTTGCTCCTGCTATTAGGTGGTGAAGCCAATGTTAAGTATGGACGCCGTTCCCGCTTCGAAATTTGAATTTATTACGTCGTTCGCGAATAGGGCTGGACATAATTTTACGTTCACGTCGAAAGTAATGACGATTTGCGTCGGAATTTTGAGCATGCGCACTGGGATTCTTTCACGAACGGCGTTTACATACACTTTAGGAGCCGCTGCAGAACACATAAAAGGGCCCTGCAACAGGAGTAAAGGCCCTCAGGATCAGTAGGAAGGGCCCTGGGCCTGGAGGGAATGGCTCTAGGATCGAAATAAAGGGCCCCAGGACCAATGGAAGGGTCCCTGGGACCAATGGAAAGGGCTCTAGGACAGATGGAAAGGGCCATGGGACCAATTGAAAGGGCCCAGGACTGATGGAAAGGGCCTTGGACCAATGAAAAGGGCCCTGGCGGTCAGGTCTTCATGGTTTCTTGCGCCAGGGTCTTGAAGGTTCTAGTTGCTCTTCTGCTTTAAAGGTTCATTCGGTTTTAGGAACGAAATGGACCAAATAAGAGAAGTTCATTGTTACAGTTTACATACACTGTGTTATCTAACTAAATTTCCACTTTCGATAGAGGACTGAAGTTATAGAAAATCTAAACTTCCAACAGTTGTCACTAGAACAGATATAGTGGGGAATCTTCCAATGGGGCCATTTGTTCTATGACAGTTGGCCATGAAACGGCTTCCCTTTACTTTGGAGAGATATCCTTTCACTTTCTGTTGTGACTCTAGGATAGGATAGCAAGTGAAGTGCAATCTCCCGAATGGAACACAGCAAAAAAAAAAAGAGGCTACCTCTTCCAAAAACGAAAAAAAAAATTGATACATTTTCACTGCAGTTTTTCGGTACTAATGCAGTGAGATTGCTATATATCTATGTTATTTTCCTCCTACTGTATCTCACTATTAGGCCGCGTACACACCATCGGTCCAAACCGATGAAAATGGACCGAAGTTCAGTTTCATCGGTCCAAACCGACCGTGTGTACGGCCCATCGGTCTTTTGTCCTTCGGACAAAAATTATAGAACTTATAGAGCTTTAGGCTTCATTTCCACTGGCGTTTTTACAGCCACTTTTGTTAGCCTTTTTTACAGCTTAAAAACGCCTGTCCGCTGCATTTTTGAGCTCCAGCGGTAGCGTTTTTTAGCGTTTTTTAGCGTTTTTGAGCGTTTTTTAACGTCTGGCGTTTTTACAGCTCTACTCTGGAGCTTCAGAACGCCCTGGTCCTGCATTTTTTTTACAGCTCAAAAACGCCTATGCCATTTGCAGCTCAAAAACACCTATGTGGGCATGATGCCATAGAATAACATGGGCAGGCGTTTTTAAGCTGTAAAAAACGCTCAGAAAAGTGGCTGTAAAAACGTCAGTGGAAATGAAGCCTTAAAATCAAACTGATGGACCGCTGACCGATAGGTCCAAACCAATGGTTAGTACACAAAAGCATTGGTTCAAAACCCGTGCATGCTCAGAATCAAGTCGACGCATGCTTGGAAGCATTGAACTTCGTTTTTTTCAGCACGTCGTTGTGTTTTACGTCACCGCGTTCTGACACGATCGGCTTTTGGAACGATGGTGTGTAGGCACATCAGACCATCAGTCTACTTCAGCGGTGAACCGATGAAAACGGTCCGTCGGACCATTCTCATCAGATGGATCGACCTTGTGTACGCAGCCTTACTGTCATCTCTCCTATGCTTGTGTATAGTAGAATGTATTTCTAATCTCTCCTGTATTCTTTTTATCAGGTGTGGCCCAGTTTTCTGCTAACTTCAGCATGTCCTAAAACCGTTGGCATTTTATTCATGTTGCTGCAGGTACGGTCTTTCACAGGTGAGATTTCATAGATAATCAGTGAGAAAGCGCGCTCATCCTGGATATTAGTTTTCACACAATCTCCCACAGTGACAACCGGCGGACACCTCCCTTAAAATGAAAGGTCTACAAAGAGGGGTTGGTCAACTGAAACTGGAGAGTGCAAAATGATGGGTGGGGCGACGGCTCTATTGTTCTGGAACTACGCCACTCTCGCCACGCGGGGAGGGGTGGTGCAGTTTGGCGATCAGTGGTGCGTTCTCTCCCTGGAACATGGCGCATCACCGATCTCGGTAAAGAGCCGATGACGAGGCTCTTTACCCATGTGATCAGCTGTGTCCAATCACAGCTGATCACATATAAACAAGGACACAACGGTTATTCGCCTTTCTCTCATCACACTGACAGAGTGTGATGAGAGAAGAGCCGATCAGCGGCATTTCCTCACAGGGGAGATCTGCACAGATAACCAGGGCATTGATCATCAGTGCAGTCCCAACAGTGCCCACCAGCAGTGATGCCAATCGGTGCCCATTAGTGATGCCAGTCAGTGCTGGCTTTCAGTGCTCATTAGTGCCTGCTCCTCAGTTTTGCCCATCAGTGCCTATCTAGACCATCCATTAAAGCCCAACAGTGCTGCCAACCAGTGCTCATAATTACCGCCTACCAGTGCCCATCAGTGTCACCTATCAGTGCCACATATCGGTGCCCATCAGTGCCGCCTATCAGTGTTCTACAGTGCTGCCTCATCAGTGCCGCCTCATCAGTGTCCATCAGTGCCACCTATCTGTGCCCATTAGTACTGTCTATCAGTGTTTATCAGTGCTGCATATCAGTGCCGCCTATCCGTGCCCATCAGTGCTATGAGTAAGCAGTGATTGATAGTGCGAAACGTCAGCTGTATGCCCCTGTCTTTGCTGTGATATGTGGTGTTTGAATACTTTTACCAATAAAAGACTGAGAAGGTTTTTCCAGAGTGCGGCTGTCCAAACATTTCTTTCTACAATTGCTTTGTGCATTGCCGGCACCTGGGTTTCTGTGAGAGGATTCATCCACATACCTTATTGGAGCGGTGACTATTATCTCTACACACAGTAATGCAAGGCTTTCTCCCTGGTGTGGAGTGTCGTGCTCACCCCCTCCCTTGGACTACAGGAGAGTCAGGACGCCCACTTACACACAGCTCCTTTCTCTATCTGCAACGTAGAGAGCGTCCTGACTCTGCCGTAGTCCAAGGAAGCTATTTAGGGGAAAAAATTGTACCTTTACAACCCCTTTAACCACTTAATGCCCGCCCACTGTATATATACGTCCTGTTTTTAAAGATGGATATCTCAGTAACGCCCCCCCCTCCCGCCGCTCTTCCGCGCGCTCCGCCGCTTACCGGAGCCGTCGGTAGCGGCGGAGGAGATCGGATGCTGCCAGCTCGTGTGTGAGGACTTGAGTGAGGGGAAGATGACCCCCACCCGTCCTCATAGCTTTGCTGGGTGGAAGTGACGTCAAAACGTCAGTCCCGCCCAGCCTCTTAAAGAGACAATTTTTTTGTTGTCATTTTTTTTAAATGACAAATTTTCCTTTTTTTTTTTTTTTTTTTTTGCTTTTAAGTCTAAATATGAGATCTTTTTGACCCCAGATCTCATATTTAAGAGGACCTGTCATGCTTTTTTCTATTACAAGGGATGTTTACATTCCTTGTAATAGGAATAAAAGTGATAATTTTTTTTTTTTTTTATTTCAGTGTAAAAAATAATAAAATCAATAAAAATAAATAAGAAAACAAAACATTTTTTTTTAAAGCGCCCCGTCCCGACGAGCTCGCGCGCAGAAGCGAACGCATACGCGAGTAGCGCCCGCATATGAAAACGGTATTCAAACCACACAAGTGAGGTATCTCCGCGATCGTTAGAGCGAGAGCAATAATTATAGCCCTAGAGCTACTCTGTAGCTCAAAAAAATGCAACCTATAGAATTTTTTAAACGTCGCCTATCGAGATTTTTAAGGGTAAAAGTTTGACGCCATGCCACGAGCGGGCGCAATTTTAAAGCGTGACATGTTGGGTATCATTTTACTCGGTGTAACATTATCTTTCACAATATATAAAAAAATTGGGCCAAATTTATTGTTGTCTTATTTTTTAATTAAAAAAAGTGCGCTTGTAAGACCGCTGCGCAAATACGGTGTTACAAAATGTATTGCGATGACCGTCATTTTATTCTCTACAGTATTAGAAAAAATATATATATAATGTTTGGGGGTTTTAAGTATTTTTCTAGCAAAAAAAAACTGTTTTAGTCTTGTAAACACCGAATCTGAAAAACACCTTCTGTCCTTCAGTGGTTAAATAAATTTAACATTTAATTTGGTAATTTCACCCAAAAGAGCTTACAATCAAATGTAGTGATCAATGTCCTGCATAGCAAGGAACCCAGTTGAACTGCCACTATATTTCTATATACATTCAGAGAATGTAACAGAAACAGGAAGAGCATACAAACTCTATGACAGTATCCTGGGTTGGGACAAAATCCAGGTTTTCAGTGCTGCAAGACAAGCATACTAACAGTTTAGTCAGCAGGTATGCGCTTTCCCTGAACTTAAAAGTAGAAATTCAGGAAAAGCAGCTATCCGGAATTCCTTTCCTTAAGGGTAATCATAGAAATATTTTCCATGAATTGCTTTCTTCTAATACCAGAGAGCAGAGCTTTTTTTCTCATAAAATAGGTGCAGGAACTCAACCACGACCCCGTTCAGATTTCAAAAACAGTAGAAGGGTCTTAACCACTTAAGGACCGGACCAATATGCAGCTAAATGACCCAAGGGGTTTTTACAATTCGGCACTGCGTCGCTTTAACAGACAATTGCGCGGTCGTGCGACGTGGCTCCCAAACAAAATCGGCGTCCTTTTTTCCCCACAAATAGAGGTTTCTTTTGGTGGTATTTGATCACCTCTGCGGTTTTTATTTTTTGCGCTATAAACAAAAATAGAGCGACAATTTTGAAAAAAATGCAATATTTTTTACTTTTTGCTGTAATAAATATCCCCCAAAAACATATCTAAAAAATTTTTTTTTTCCTCAGTTTAGGCCGATACGTATTCGTTTACCTATTTTTGGTAAAAAAAATCGCAATAAGCGTTTATCGATTTGTTTGCGCAAAATTTATAGCGTTTACAAAATAGGGGATAGTTTTATTGCATTTTTATTAATTATTTATTTTTTAATACTAATGGCGGCGATCAGCGATTTTTTTCGTGACTGCGACATTATGGCGGACACTTCGGACAATTTTGACAAATTTTTGGGACCATTGTAATTTTCACAGCAAAAAATGCATTTAAATTGCATTGTTTATTGTGAAAATGACAGTTGCAGTTTGGGAGTTAACCACAAGGGGGCGCTGTAGGGGTTAGCGTTCACTTTGTGTGTGTTTACAACTTTAGGGGGGTGTGGCTGTAGGTGTGACGTCATCGATCGAGTCTCCCTTATAAAAGGGATCACTTGATCGATGCGCCGCCACAGTGAAGCACGGGGAAGCCGTGTTTACATACGGCTCTCCCCGTTCTTCAGCTCCGGGGAGCGATCGCGATGGAGCGGCTATAAACGAATAGCCGCGCCGTCGTCCCGGATCGCTCCCCGAGGGAACCCGACCGCCGCAAGTACCGGGGGGGGTCCCGATCGGACCCCCGACCCACGTCTAGGCAGGCACGTACAGGTACGTTGATGTGCCTGTCCGTGCCATTCTGCTGACGTATATGTACATGAGGCGGTCGGGAAGTGGTTAAAGGGGCATTAAATACCAGGATTACATTACAAACAAAGTGCAGAGTTCGGGGGGTTACACACAGAGTGCAGAGCTGTCACTTGTGAACACAGAAACCAGACTTCTGTGTTTACAAGTGATTGTGGTGAGCGGGCACCAAAGGGTCTGAGCCAGAGGTGGTGGAACTGAGTTCCCCCTGAAAAAAAGCCCTGCCAGAGAGATTGCTAAACACTTTGGTAATCATAGCCTCTACCTGATACAGCTATGTGGATCAGCAAAGGGGCGTGCTGGTAGAGTTGAACTCAATGGTGGGCAAGGTAGGGCTAGGAGTTAACATTTTCGAGGTACCTTCCTGTAAACTGGGGTAATCTTAGGGCCCTCGGAGTAGTCTAAAAGAGTATAAAGGAGAGCAAAGATCCATTGCAAGTCCAGTAAGTCTTTATTGCAAATTAAGTAATAAGAAAAAGCCAATGGCCCGGATTCACGTAGCACTTACGCCAACGTATCTCGAGATATGCCGCGTAAGTGCACATATGCGCCGTCGTATCTATGCGCCTGACTCTGAAAGCAAGATACGCCTGAAAATAGGCTTCATCCGACCAACGTAAGTTTCCTACGCTGTCGTATCGTGGGCGCATATTTACGCTGGCCGCAAGGGGCGCTCCCATTGATTTACGATTCGAATATGCAAATGAGTGAGATACGCCGATTAACGAACGTACTTGCGCCCGGCGCATTAATATTCGCGGTTTACGTAAGTCGTACGTCCGGCGTAAAGTTATTCCCTATCTATGAGGCGCAACACATGCAAAGGTATGGACCAGGGAACAGCCGTCGTATTTTACGTCGTTTACGTAGTAGTACGTGAATAGGGCTGGGCGTAGGTTACGTTCAAGTCGTAGGCAGTGATTAGGCGTATCTTAGGCGTTCGTTCCGACGTGATTCTGAGCATGCGCACTGGGATACGTCCATGAGCCGGCGCATGCGCTGTTCGTTATTCGTATCTTGATGGCGCTCGGCCCATCATTTACATGGGGTCACGCCTCTTTAGCATGGCTCACGCACACTGCCACTTACGACGAGTTACGCCGAGGGAACCCAGCGTAGATTTGGGAGCAAGTGCTTTGTGAATACTGTGCTCGCCGCTCTGCGCTACGTCGGCGTAGCGTATATTCGATACGCTACGCCGCTGTATGTGAATCCGGGCCCATGTGTTTCCGGGGGGCTCAAAACTCCCCCTTCATTAGCTGAGAAACAAGATACAAATTCAAATAAAAATGTACAAATAATGTAAAAAAATCATCTATAAAACACATTTAAAAATGACCAAATATATAATATTTTATTACACTATATACTCTATACCAGCCATTCTCAATTAGACATGGGCGCCATCAATACATTTGTTTTGTTTCGTTACGTTTCGTATAAGCTGCAATATCGTATTCGCTAATTCGTATAATTCAGTGCTGCTGACTTCCTGGTTTTGCTTTTTAAATTCATCATAACGAATGTTCGTAATTGTTACGAAAAGTTAACGAACCTGACTTCCTGGGTTTGCTTATTCATCATAACGAATGTTCGGTAACTTTTCGTAACAATTACGAACATTCGTTATGATGAATAAGCAAACCCAGGAAGTCAGCACAGCACATAAATAATTATATAAATGAATGAATGAATGAATGAAAACTTATATAGCGCAACACATGCAAACTTAATCGCCTCTGGACCCCTTCTGTTAGAAATTCGAATCCGAAATTCGTCAACGAAATTTCGTAAAATTCGGAAGCAATTTGGATTAGTAAGAAACGAACCGCACATGTCCATTCTAAACCGGGGTTCCATGGAATCCTAGGGTTCCTTCAGAGTTTGCTAGGAGTTTATTGACCTGTGGCTCATTTAAAAATTACATAATATATGATATATAGATATACAGTATGTAGATATACATAGGCAGAATGGCACGACTGCGCAAAGCAACGTACAGGTACGTTGCTTTGAACTTGCCGCCATGCGGGCACGTGGGCCCGGCGTACTCAATGTCCGCCGGTGTCCTGCAGTTGTGTCACAGAACTGCAGAACAAGGAGATGCCTATGTAAACAAGGCATTTCCCTGTTCTGCCTAGTGACAGGACACTGTTTTTCTGCTCCCTGTCATCGGGAGCAGTGATCCTTGTCGTGTCACTGGTAGCCCATCCCCCCCACAGTTAGAATCACTCCCTAGGACACACTTAACCACTTTCTCGCCCCCTAGTGGTTAACCCCTTCCCTGCCAGTGTCATTTGCACTGTTATCAGTGCATTTTTATTGCACTGACCGCTGTATAAATGACAATGGTCTCAAAATAGCGTCAAAAGTGTCCGATGTGTCCGCCGTAATGTCGCAGTCACGATAAAAATTGCAGATCGCCGCCATTACTAATAAAAACAAATGATTAAAAAAATGCCATAAAACAATCCCCTATTTTGTAGACGCTATGGCCCGGATTCAGTAAGATTTGCGCATAAATTACGGAGGCACAGGGCAACGATTTTGCCCTGCACCCCCGCAAATTTGCGCCGCTGCCCTCGATTCACGGAGCAGTAGCTCCGTAAATTGCGAGGGCGCGCCGGCAAAATTGCCCGGCGTAAGCGCGCGCAATTTAAATGATCCTGCAATTTAAATGATCCCGCTGGGGTCTAAACTGAGAAAAAACATTATTTTTTATATCTTTTATGGGGATAATTATTATAGCAAAAAGTAAAAAATATAGCTTTTTTTTTCAAAATTGTCGCTTTTTTTTTGTTTATAGCGCAAAAAATAAAAACCGCAGAGGTGTTCAAATACCACCAAAAGAAAGTTCTATTTGTGGAAAAAAAAGGACGCCAATTTTGTTTGGGAGCCATGTCGCACAACTGTGCAACTGTCAGTTAAAGCAACGCAAAAAGGGGCCTGGTCCTTTACCTGAATAATGGTCCGGGTCTTAAGTGGTTAATACCTTTGTGTACATGTAGCCTAATGTCTGATGGACTTTTTTCATCGGAAATTCCGATCGTGTGTGGGCCCCATCAGACTTTTTTCTGATCGGTGTTTAGAAATAAAACATATTTTATTTTTTTCCGATGGAAAAAAAAAAAACGATAGGAAATTCGTATTGCCTGTGTGCAACTGCGACGGAGAAAAAACCCACGCATGCTCAGAATCAAGTTGACGCATGCTCGGAAGCATTGAACTTCATTTTTCTCGGCTCGTCGTAGTGTTTTACGTCACCGCGTTTTGGACGGTCGGAATTTGGTCTGACAGGGGGAGATTCATCAAGGGGATATGACGGCGGATCTCCTGATCCGCCGTCGTATCTCTGAGATCCCACGGTCGGATCTATGCGACTGATTCATAAGAATCAGTTCCGCATAGATCTCCCTTAGATCCGACTGGTGTAACTGACTTACACCAGTCGGATCTTAGGCTGCAATCTACCGCCGGCCGCTAGGTGTCGTCGCAGTTTTTTACGCGTCGGATATGCAAATGAGGAGAACCGCCGATTCAAGACCGAACGCCCACCCGCCGCTTTTTTTTTTACGTCGTTTGCGTTCGGGTTTTTCCGGCGGATAGTTACCCCTGCTATATGAGGGGTAGCTAATGTTAAGTATGGCCGTTGTTCCCGCGCCAAGATTCAAATTTTTACGTCGTTTGCGTAAGTCGATCGGGAATACGGATGGCCGGAATTTACGTAGCCGCCGAAAAAATTGACGTCCTAGCGACGTCATTTGGAGCATGCGCACTGGCAAATTTCGCCGGCGACGCATGCGCAGTTAAATCGGCGCGGGAACGCGCCTGATTTAAATTGTACACTCCCCCTAGCCGCGGAATTTGCATTCCGCCGGGGGAGTTACGATCCGACGGTGCAATTTTCGAGGTAAGTGCTTGGTGAATCATGCACTTGCCTCGCAAAATTGGACCGGCGGATGGAAAATCAGATAGATTACGCGGATCTAAAGATCCGCTAATCTATCTGAATCTGCCCCACAGTGTGTATGCAAGACAGCTTGAACGGAATGCCAACGGAAAATTCCATTGGATTTTAGGCCATGGGAAATTCCGCTCGTGTGTACGGGGCATAAGAGGATGTCACATTTTCCCATGCACCAAACTACTTGGATGATTCTATATATAATATTACTGATAGCAATATTAATAATTATACCATCGGTGTGCTTTTTAATACCGTAGTATGTCTTTCTCATTGAGTAGAGCTTTTTTGCCAAGTCGGTATGTATTGTAGGTATTAGTCTGTGATACGTCAGTATGTAAATGTTGCAATCAGATTCTGCCATCTCTCCCACCCGACCTTCCTAAATTATTCAGAAATAAATCTCATTGCAATCCCCGGCACTGATTCACACTGAGCAGCCGTCAAAAAATTTAGAAGCAAACACCTGAAACTCAAGCACCTGTACTGCAAACTGTGGGCTGGAAATTCCTGGTGGAAGAGTAATCGCTTAACATGATGCCTAAGCTCTCAGCCTTACCCAACTGCACTGCTGCAAGGCTCTTTAGAAATTCTTTTTGGTCAAACCACTGAAACTTTTCAGTTTCAGCCTCATTAAAATGTAAAAATATAGGGGGCAGAAGATGGATTAAAAATAGCACATATATACAATGCATAGCTCCCAACTGCCCCTGATTTCGAGGGACTTGGAGAAATGTCCCTCTGTCCCTCTTTCATAGTTACATAGTAGGTGAGGTTGAAATAAGACAAAAGTCCATCAAGTCCAACCTATGTGTGATTATATGTCAGTATTACATTGTATATCCCTGTATGTTGTGGTCGTTCAGGTGCTTATCTAATATTTTTTTCAAACTATCGATGCTCCCTGCTGAAACCACCAACCGTGGAAGGGAATTCCACATCCTTGCCGCTCTTACAGTAAAGAACATTCTACATAGTTTAAAGGGGTTGTAAAAACATCCGACAATACCGCCTCCCCCCGAGCCCCCCGTTTTAATTACCTGACCCTTTGAAAGACCCGTGCTCCCCCCTCGTCATCCTCCTCGTCTCCGAAAGCCTGCTCGTTGATTGGCTACACTAGATGCAGGGCTGTCTTAATGAGAGGGCACTGCCCAGGGGCCCCAGCTGCATGGGGGGCCCCTGCACTTTCCCCAAAGCAGCTGGCCCTTGAGCCCACGCTGTCCCAAAATTGGGGGCCCCATGATGGTACTGAGAGTGATAGATACACAGGGGAGGCAATCTGCCTCCTACCTACTTGATTTCTGTTTACCTGCACTGTCATAATTGTAGGGGCCCCAGAGCATTACTTTGCCCAGGGGCCCATGATGCTATTAAGACGGCCCTGACTAGATGGATTGAAAGCTGCACAGCCATAGGCTTGCGCTACTGTCAATCACATCCAATGATGCGGCGTGCCGGGGGTGGGGCTGAGTCAGGGCCGATGCGCCCTATAGGCTCACTATGCAAGCCGCTTAGGGCCCCACAAAGCTGCGGAGGGCCCCCCAAATTACTAGAGGCCCCACCTGGTGAGAAGTAATTTTCGGCCCCTCACCCCACTTCTCAACTCGCTGGCTGCATGGGAGAAGAGATAAGGAGTCAGCACCCCTGCTTCTCACTTTAATGTAAGATGTCATTTTCGACAGCAGAACACCCCCTCCCCCCCGCTTCTCAATGTTAATCTTCAATGTGACATGTCACTGTCGGCAGCACCCCCATGTGACATGTCATTTTGCTTAGGGCCCCAGGGAGGTCAGGATCGGCACTGGGCTGAGTGATACTGTGAGCGGCAATAGCCGCCGGCTGTATCACGGTAGCGCGCCGGCAGGAACTCAACACCATGTGAGCCCGCTCGAATTAATGTGTTGAGTTCTTGCGAGGAGGAGTCGAGACAGCCACAGAGGGACCCCAGAAGACCAGGTTCAGGGACACTCGAGCTGCAAAGCGAGCTGCACAGTGGAGGTAAGTATAACACGTTTGTTATTTAAAAAAAAAAAAAAATTATAACTTTACAACCCCTTTAAAGCAGAGTTCGGCCATTTTTTTTTTTTTTTTAAGTCATCAGCTACAAATGCTGCAGCTGCTGACTTTAAAAATAAGGGCACTAACCTGTCCAGGGAGCCCGCGCTGTTGGCACCCGAAGCTGATCTGTCCCTCGGGTCTCGGGTGCTGCCATCGCCATCTTCGGTAAGGGGCTTCACAGCCTGGTTCGCTACTACGCATGCGCGACTCACGATGCGCAATCCCACTGGTCCCTGCTGTCTTCTGGGGCCCGTGTGTCCCCCAGAAGACAGCAGGGGGGATGGAGGAGACATCGGACCTGGCGTAGATAGACACGGGTTGTTCGGCTATCTATGCCTGGAAATGGGAGCAAAATACCTGTATTTAACATGCTTCTTTGGGAGGAGGGACAAACCAATGACTTTGATGATCCCATACACTTGCCTGCCTCGGGGGTTGTCGTTCCCGGTGTGCCCTTTCCCCCACCTCCATCTTTTAAGCCAAAGTCACGTTGTTTCCCTCTACTCCATGCCAATCCTAATCTCTGGGCCTTTGTTCAGCAAAGTACCACTGAGATTAGAAACATGGAATTATCCAACACAAATCACTATAATCTCTCCTCTAAACACCGTAAAGCTCTTAGAGAACTGCAGGTTCACCCTAGCCTGGTTATCAAGCCAGCCAATAAAGGTGTAAACGTTGTTGTCATGGATGTCGGGGCGTATGAACGCATGTGCCTCGACATCCTTCATAACAGGTTGTGGTATCGTCCTATCTCTAAAACACTGGTGACTGTCAGGTCACCCGTGGCCAGGCGACAAGTGCACCCCGTTGGGATCAGGGATGCACCACAGGGTGGTGAACCCTATAGCCGACTACTGCTAGCAGAGACGAAGTGTGAACCCAAGATCACCCTGGGCGCAGAGTCTAAGACCCAGTTTTGTATTCACCAGAGCCCCTGATAGTGGGGATGGCCTTGGCCGCAACTGGATCCAGGTCGCGACCCAGAGATTCCCGCAGGGAGAGAGGGGAAGCAGCCAGCAGGACAAACGGTGGTGATGGGTAGGCCGAGGTCAGGGCAACAGGCAGACAAGGATAACCGTGGGACAGGCAAATGGTCAGGGGCACAGGCAGACAAGGATAACCGTGGGACAGGCAAATGGTCAGGGGCACAGGCAAACAGCAGAAGTCAGGAACAAGCCCAAACGGTACACGGATAGATGATCGTAGCACACTGCAAACAGGAACTAGCAAACTACACTGTTGAACAGCACTGCAGACCTGTAGAGCAACAGTTAATAAAGACTTCCTGGGCTGGCCTGGTTGGGGCCATACAGGAAGAGGAAGTGATAAAAAGGGAACCAGAACAGAGTCAGGCCTCTACTGAACAGATGGAAACACAGGTAAGCTGCCAGGTTATTGCATATTCATGACAGCTATTGCATATCCATGACAGTGACTAATTTTACTCAGGAATACTATGGTATTATCTTTAAGGCCTATCAGAATGGTATTATTGATCAATCTACATGGAACTATCTAAATGTCAAGGAACCCAAAATACCTACCTTGTATTCTTTACCTAAAGTACGTAAATCTTTGGTTCACGCCCCTGGCCATCCGATTGTCTCTGGCTGTCAGGGATTAACAGAAAATGCCAGTGCTTTAGTTGAAATATTTACATCCTCATGTTGTCTCACTATCTTCCTATGTGAAGGATACTATTGATCTACTTTGCAGTATTGACGGAAAAAGAATCCCACCGGGCACTTGGTTAGTGGCTCTGGATGTGGAAAGTCTATATAATTCGATTCCTCATCAAAAAGACCCAGCTACCATTCTGAATGAACACGGCTCATCTGCCACTGCTTATAGGTGGTTCGTCCTTCAACTGTTTGAGTTCATCCTTACACGTAATGTTTTTTTATTTGGGAACTCCCACTTCCTCCAGGTGCAGGGTGTGGCTATGGGGACCATATGTGCCCCTGCATATGCCAACCTGTACCTGGGGGGGTGGGAGAGGGAACTTTTTTCTAATGACCACTTGTTGCCTTTACTTCAACACTTGGTCTAGATACATTGATGATATTTTGATCAGGTACTAGGGATGAGCTTTCGCAGTTGATGGATGAACTGGCAATAAATGACTACAATTTAAGTTTTACTATGGAGTGCAGTCAATCCTGTATTAACTTTCTTGATTTGAGAATTCATATTGACCAGGAGGGTACGCTACATTCTTCTTTGTATCATAAACCCTCTGCTGGCAATACCATACTGCACGCCACCAGCGCACATCCTCAACCCCTCCTCAATAGTATACCATTTAGCCAATTCCTACGACTTAGGCCTCGTACACACGACCGAACATGTCCGCTGAAACTGGTCCGCGGACATGTCCGACCGTGTGTACGGCCTAGCGGACAGGTTTCCTGGCCTAGCGGACAGGTTTCCAGCGGACAAAAGTTTCTTAGCATGCTTAGAAATTTGTCCGCTGGAAACCTGTCCGTCGGACATGTCCGATGGTTAGTACGACTCATCGGACATGTCCGCTGGTTATGACGTATAACCAGCGGCCCGAATTGATTCGACGCATGCGTGGAAGCATTGAACTTCCGTGTTAGAGAACGTCGGTGTCTTCTACGTCACTGTGTTCTCTGTCCGCGGGGATTTTGGTCTGATGGTGTGTACACACATCAGACCAAAAGCTCCCAGCAGACATGTCCGATGAAAACGTTTTCATCGGACATGTCTCCTCGCGTGTACAGGGCCTTAGGAGAAATTGTACACTGGATTCGGATTTTTACAAAGCTGCTAACGATTGATGTGACAGATTACTTGTTCGGGATTACAGTCGATCCCTTTTAAAAAAAAATCGTTTAACAGAGTTGTTAAACTCAATAGAAAAGATTTGATCCATTCTACTAAAATTCCCAAACAGGATCAATCTGTCCGTTTTCTAAACAACATGGTCAAATGAAACACATCCTACAAAAATATTGGCCTATTTTGCTGGCAGATAACACCATTAAAAAAATACATTAAACCCTATCCAGTTCTTATGACCCATATGTTTGGTTGACCCTCAGGTCCTCCTCGAGCTTGTTTTAGTCCAAGGCTATACATAATATAAAAGGCCCATCCTTAGTTATGGTGGATTATTTAGGCTATATGTTCATTTTGGAGGATTCTCGGTTCCCCACTCCCGGGACAGTGTGTTCCCTCTAGGGGCTCGGGGGGAGGGTGGACTTGGAGTTTCCGTCACTATGGTCGAGTCTATATGTGATTTCTAGCTTATGTTAATATGGATAAGGCTATATTCTGTCTTCTTTTGATCGGGACTTATTGTACCTTTATGTATATTGTGCAAATCTTTTCAATAAAAACATTTAACACGTAAAACCCTATCCAGAGATAACCTTCCGTCGTGCCCCTTCGATTAAGGATCGATTAGTGTCGAGTCACTTCTGTCCTGATTCAAAGGGCTTGTCTACACAGACAGGCACCTTCCCTTGTAGAAGGTGCGATGTCTGCGCTTTTCTAGCTAACTCCAACGATGTACCCCTTCCAAATGGTTACAATCACCATATCAAACATCGTGTCACTTGTAAGACTATAGGGGTGGTCTATTTAGACCTTTGTCAGTGCAGTTGCTTTTACGTTGGCAAAACTAAAAGACCGTTTTTCAAGAGAATTAGAGATCACATCTTGCCTCTTTATAAGAAACTTACCACCACCGCCCTAAATAGACATGTTGGTTGTCAACATGACTATGACGCGACTCTGTTAAGATTTTACGCCCTTGAGCATGTACCATTACATGTTCGAGGTGGTAGTATAGATGTGACCCTCCTGCAGCTTGAGACAAGATGGATACACAGCCTTGATGCTGTGAAATATCCTGGGCTCAACGAATACATTAGTTATAAGTCCTTTTTGTAAGTTGTTCATACTTTCTAGTATGTTTCTTTTGCTGCGGTTTCTGATTGGTTGGGGTTCCGTTGCACCCCAAATTGTTGCTTTATAACCCATTCCCATTCATTGATCCCCACTTACCTCCAGGGATCCTCTGGAATGATTTTCTGTCTTTTTTCCCCCCTAAGAAAAATTCAACTTTTTTTCTTATTCCATTTATATCCTTACCTTGTTATTTGTTTTGACTGTATAAGTATTATGATTTTGTATTTCTATTCTTTAAAAACAATATTATAATATATTTTTGTAATATTATTCTTTTTTTTTTTTTTTTATAAATTCTTTATTTAATATTTTTTCACACTTAATTTCTCCTTTTACAAACATATATAGCTAACTTTAACTGTACACAATTTAACATTTTCCTTTAAACATTTTCTCATTAATCGTTGTGCCTCTTAACGAGATTTCAAAAATCTACCTTCATATCCACTGTATAGGCCTACAATATATAAAATACAATATATAAATACACAGCATTTCAAAATGTAATAGGAATGTATTTTTTAAAATTTTGCATTCAGAAGTACATTTACATTTATATTTAAAATATATTTTAAAAAAACATTCTTAATATATTTTTCCCAAATATATTGCCGTATATTTGAAATGCTACAATTTTGGCCAGATTCAATATATTTCAAAAATATATTTCAATATATGTGTGCATATATTTTGGAATGCATTGTGAAATATGTTGCAAATATAGTCATAAATATATGTTAAATGTACTTCTGAATGCATTTAGCAATATATTTTGCAACCATAAATATATTGCAAAGTGCATGTTGGAATGCATTGTGAATATATTCATAAATATATGTGAAATGTACTTCTGAATGCATTTAGCAATATATTTCCAAATATATTCACAATGCATTCCAAAATGCACATTGCAATATATTTATGGTTGCATAAATATATTACTAAATGCATTCAGAAGTACATTTAACATATATTTATGTATATATTTGCAACATATTTCACAATGCATTCCAAAATATATTCCAAATATATTGCAATATATTTTTGAAATATATTGAATCTGGCCAAAATTGTAGCATTTCAAATATATGGCAATATATTTGAGAAAAATATATTAAGAATGTTTTTTTAAAATATATTTAAAATATATTTTACTTCCACATGGGTGTAGCTATATCATAATAAGCTCCCAGTTCCCCAGATCTACCCTTCCTTTCTAAATCCCTCTTCCCACCCCCCCATATACCCCCTGCCAAAAGAAGAAAAAAAAGAAGAAAATAATAATATTATTCTTTATTGTTTTCATGTTTATTATGCTTTATGTCTTTATTTATAGAATGGCTGGACCTCCGATTTCGTCCGATTTTGTTTGGGTCCTCTTGTATGTTGACCTCAGTGGGCGCCATGTCATGCCCTGGATGCATTGTCTTGGCCTGATGTTGCCCTTGGTTTCACGTTGGGACTCCGATCGGTGGCTGCATGGACACCCAAGGATCACTTTGTCTACGACACTCTGCCGGCTCCTGGCCCCGCCCCCTGCAGCCAAACCATCTCCCTGTTTACGCCTCCCATCTCTGCCGCACTGTTGGTGGATTTGCATACGTCCCGGAATGAGGGACAGAGGGACATTGCTCCAAATCAGGGACAGTCCCTCGAAATCAGGGACAGTTGGGAGGTATGCTTTACATCCACCTGATCACTTTTACAGTGCTGGGATGGACCCCTCCCAACCTTCGCCCACAGTGGTTCCCGGGCTCTCCTGTTCTTTCGGGAAGCATGTTACCACGGTAAGCAGTTAGGACGGCTTTCATCAGACGAGATGTAGGAACATCCATTCCCCCCATTTTCTCTGAGATGAAAGAAGCTGGAAGCTACGAACATTTTGGCTGCTGTCAGAGCTGTCATCTGTATTTGATCAGTTGCTTAGAAGGGCTGGGAAGACACTGGAAGTCTAATAGACCACTCATGTCTCTTTCACCGCTTGCCGACTACCAGGGCCATTTGAAGGAATTTGGGGGCCCCAAGCAAAATCCTGCCTCCCCTTCTTTCCTGTAGGCTGCCGCTGTAGCGTGGCCGAGCTCCTCTTCCTCCTGCCTCTTCCCCAGTCCCCTATCAGATAGTGCCCGGGCCGAGATTCAGTTTCCTGTCTTCCTGGCCGGACTGAAAGGAAGTGAGCACTCAGTGTGCACTCAGTGTGCACTTCCTGTCAGTCCGACCGGGAACAGGAAACTGAATCTCTTGTACAACGCGCGGTACCTGGCCGGACTGACAGGACTCCAGGTGTAAGGAAGAGGAGATCGGCCACGCTACATCCTGGGAAGAGGAAGTTGGGGGCCCCAGGCCAGCTCGGGGGCCCCAAGCAATTGTTTGTTTTGCCTGTCCTGTAGCGACAGGCCTGCCGACTACCTCACACACTTATATGTTGGCAGAATGGCACGGGCAGGCAAAGCAACGTATATATACGCCCCGCAATCGGGTCACGGAACGTCAGAACGGGGAGTCGCTGTGTAAACATTAATCGCTGTAAAAATGTGAATGGTTCCAAAAGTGTCCGATGTGTCCGCCATAATGTCACAGTCACAATAAAAATCGCAGATCGCCGCCATTACTAGTAAAAAAAACGTAATAATAAAAATGCCATAAAACTACCCCCTATTTTGTAGACACTATGGCCCAGATTCACAGAGAGCATGGCGCACATTACGCCGCCGTAGAGTAACCACTGTACACTACGCCAACGCAGCACAGAGAGGCAAGCATGGAATTCAGCAAGCCAGTGCTCCCAACGCTGCGCCAGCGTTGCGTGGGTTTCGAAGGCGTTCACCGGCGTATGTGGAAGTGGGCGTAACCCATGCAAATGATGGGCCGAGCGCCAGACAGATACGTATCACGAACTGTGCATGCGCCATGACGTGGACGAATCCCCCTGCGCCTGCTCACAACCTCGTCGGAACAACTGCCTAAACTACGCCAGATCACTGCCTACGGCGTGAACGTAACCTACGCCCTGCCAGACAAACGTCCAACGTAAAATACGCCGCCTTGTGTTCCCTGGTGCAGACCTTTGCATGTCTGCTGCTGGGTTGCACCTCCTTTATGGGGAATAACTTTACGCCGGACGAACAACTTACACGCACCTTGCGTAGCTTGCGTCGGGCGCACGCAGGTTCGTGAATCGCCGTATTTCCTTCATTTGCATGTTTGAATGGCTAATCAATGGGAGCGGCACCATTAACCCAGCCTAAATGTACGCCCACCCTACGCCGGCATAAGCAAGATACGTCGGCGGGGTGTAGCCTGTTTTTAGGCGCATATCTGTTTGTGGGTCTGGCGCACAGATACGACGGCGCACATTTGCACTTACGTCGGCGTATCTTGTTATACGTCGGCGTAAGTGCTTTGTAAATCTGGGCCATACAGTACAAATACACAGTATACACAGACACACAATATACACACAAGGGGCTAGATTCAGCATTGATTTACGCTGGCGTATCTATAGTTACGTCACGTAAATTCAACGCTGCGTCGGCGTATCTTTTTTCTGTAATCAGAAAACAAGATACGCCGACATTAGCCTAAGATCCGACTGGCCTAAGTCTCTTACACCGTCGTATCTTAGGGTGCATATTTACGCTGGTCGCTAGGTGGCGCTTCCGTCGTTTTTGGGCGTAGAATATGCAAATTACTTAGATACGCCGATTCACAAATTTACGTACGCCCGGCGCTATTTTTTTACGTCGTTTACGTTAGGCTTTCCCGGCATAACATTGCTCCTGCTATTAGGTGGCGCACGCAATGTTAAGTATGGCCGTCGTTCCCGCGTCGAAATTTGAATTCTTTACGTCGTTTGCGTAAGTCGTTGGCGAATAGGGCTGGACGTAATTTACGTTCACGTCTAAACCAATACGTCCTTGCGGCGTAATTTGGAGCAATGCACACTGGGATATGTACACGGATGGCATGCGCCCTTTCGTAAAAAACGTCAATCACGTCGGGTCACCAAAAATTAACATACAACACGCCCCCTCATCCACATTTGAATTACGCGCACTTACGCTGGCCCCATTTACGCTACGCCACCGTAACTTAGAGTGCAAGTGCTTTGTGAATACAGCACTTGCCTCTCTAACTTACTTGTAAATACGATACGCTGCGCCGCCGTAAGTATGCGCGCCCCTACCTGAATCTAGCCCACAGTATACACACACACAATACACATACACACACTGAAAAGGTAGTGGAGAGGCGGGGCAGCTATAATCTTTTGACATACTGTCCCTGGTTTTACTGAGGCTGGCAACCCTGATGAGGCCCCCTAGTGGAATGGCAGTGCCCGAGTGCCCGAATGGTCAGTCCGCTCCTGCCCAGGACCAAGACCCTACAAGCCAGTTGTGCAAGAATTCATGGCCATCTGTTTCCCAAGTATAAGTGTTAAGCTCTATATAAATATTTTTGTCAATCCTAAATGTTTTCATACTGTGCCTGGTCTGCAGACAAGCTGAACTGCATTCTTTGTATTGAGATTTGTTTAAACTATATTTATCTTTTATAAAGATGTGGGAATTTCCTAGAGCTCAAGGCTAATTATTGACATTCTACTGACAGTTGTTAAAACACTTTTACCTTCAGTCTTACACACTACAGTCATACAGGCTCCTTTCCTGTACTGGAAATGTGCTTATTCTTTTTTAACTGCACACTGTGAGCTTCAAAGAGGGTGCATCCAAAGCTTCAGCATGTCAGTCAGAGCCTGCCTTATTTCCTGGCTGAAGAACATCTAGCATCATCTAGCCCTTTTCATTAATTGGATTTAATTGTTTTTCAACCATGAAGACCCAGCATTACATGTGGGTGTTGCTTAAGGTGTTCTGCATGCAAATATAGTTTGTCTAGGAACACCCTCTGCCAAGGGTGGACTGACAACTCATGGGGCCCCCGGGCAATAGAAGATTATTGGGCCCCCAGGCTTACAGATGGCCACCACGCCAGGAGACAGTGCAGAGGCGGGGCAGCTAAAATCTCAGGTTTTTCACATCAAAAGCATGTCGGTTTCAGACATATCAGGTACAGATGTAAAAAAAACACAGATTTTTACATGCTGTCCCTGGTTTTATTGAGCATGGCAACCCTGATGGGGCCCCCTAGTGGCATGGGGCCCTCGGGCAGTACCCGAGAACCCCAATGGTCAGTCCGCCCCTGCCCTCTGCTCCAGACTGATATCTACTCATCAAGGCATTTTGATATTTGCATGACTTCTCCCAAGAGCAGCCCACTGCATGCATCAGTGCTGAGGACTCTTGAGAGAAGTACTGAAGCAGGTGGTCTCTCTGCAGAGGTCAGGCACACCTCCTGCTTCAGTTAGACCTGTAACACCACAATAAGCAAAGCTCATGTTCACTTCTCTCTGGAGAGGGCTGTGCTGTACCTCTGTAATGGGGTGTAGTATTGAGCGGAATACGCCATATTCGATTTCGCGATATATCACGAATATATAGATGAATATTCGTGAAATATTCGCTAAAATCGAATATTCGTGATATTTAAAAAAAAAATAAAAAATTGCGAAATTTCGCTAATGCGAATGCGAAATTGATTGCGAAATTTTGACAACTGTGGTAGGAGAACTCTGATAGGCTCTGATAGGCCCGCAAAAGAAGGGCGGAGAAAGTATTCGCGAATATTCGGAAATCGAATATTGGTGATATTTTATAGAAATTTCGCTAATGCGAATGCGAAATTGATTGCGAGATTTTGACAACTCTGATTGGCTCTGATGCAGAAGAAGGGCGGAGAAAGTATTCGCGAATATTCGGAAATCGAATATTGGTGATATTTTATCGAAATTTCGCTAATGCGAATGCGAAATTGATGGCGAGATTTTGACAACTGTGGTAGGAGAACTCTGATTGGCTCTGATGCAAAAGAAGGGCGGAGAAAGTATTCGCGAATATTCAGAAATCGAATATTCGCGATTGCGAATATTCGGCAACATAAAAGGATCGCCTCAGCTTAGCTACTCGGCCCAGGGTCTCTAATCATACCAGCAATGCTTTTAGACATCGATAGAATGTGATCTGTTTTAAAAATAAATTTGAAAAAATACGAATATTCGGAATAGCGAATTTTGGCCGCGAAATTCGAGTTATTCGCGAATATTCGAATATGCCATATTCGTAACGAATATTCGAAATGCGAATATTCGTGAGCAACACTAATGGGGTGATACTGCGCTGGTCTATAAAGGTGTGGAATTAATATTGATGTACATATTAAAACAATGCCACAAGGTATTAAAATCGAAATAAATGGTAGGTGCTGCTGCAGCAAAAAAATGTCAGATAAAACATCAACAGAATATAAATAAAAATTAGGCTGCGCTGCGCGAACAGTGGATCAAATAGGTGATCAGTATGCCAACATAGATTATATTACATATAATGCTGGTAAGTACGTGACAACCATGCAAATAGTGATGATCAAAAGTTCATATGAAAGAAAACTTGAGTAAAGTGACATGTGCATGCATAAACCTCAGTGCAAAACACATGTAATGAATCCCAAATAAAAGTTCATAAATGTTCAATCTCCGTGCAAATTCAAATGCAAGTCGCAGGAAAGTGCTGAAAATATCCCAGGAAACCGTGTCTGTATAGCAGAATAGATGAAAGCCTCCACCTCCTATCTCTAATCTGCTTACCGAATTGAGTGGATCCCTAATGAAAGAGATCATGTACACATTTGGCTCATCAGCCCTGTTGATTCTCAGTCAATCCAGCAAAAAGATCTCCACCTCAGTATTCACAATGAATCTCTCCAACAGGTCACCACACGGATAATGATCCAGAAAGGGAAAAAACCAACATAGAGCAGTATTGCAAATAAAAGGTGATTTATTAAAACGTCAGTTGCACTCACATTTTAGCAGAAAACAATGGGCGTTTGTTGTTATATTTAGCCGGCCGGCTCTCTCGTACCGCTCGTCCTTCCAGGTGCCCCTGGAGGAAGTCTGCTATTGGACGAAACGGCGTAGGGAGGAGCGGCGTGCTGACGTCACCATTTGTGTACCTTCACTGCCATCCGGAAGGACGAGCGGTACGAGAGAGCCGGCCGGCTAAATATAACAACAAACGCCCATTGTTTTCTGCTAAAATGTGAGTGCAACTGACGTTTTAATAAATCACATTTTATTTGCAATACTGCTCTATGTTGGTTTTTTCCCTTTCTGGATCATTATCCGTGTGGTGACCTGTTGGAGAGATACATTGTGAATACTGAGGTGGAGATCTTTTTGCTGGATTGACTGAGAATCAACAGGGCTGATGAGCCAAATGTGTACATGATCTCTTTCATTAGGGATCCACTCAATTCGGTAAGCAGATTAGAGATAGGAGGTGGAGGCTTTCATCTATTCTGCTATACAGACACGGTTTCCTGGGATATTTTCAGCACTTTCCTGCGACTTGCATTTGAATTTGCACGGAGATTGAACATTTATGAACTTTTATTTGGGATTCATTACATGTGTTTTGCACTGAGGTTTATGCATGCACATGTCACTTTACTCAAGTTTTCTTTCATATGAACTTTTGATCATCACTATTTGCATGGTTGTCACGTACTTACCAGCATTATATGTAATATAATCTATGTTGGCATACTGATCACCTATTTGATCCACTGTTTGCGCAGCGCAGCCTAATTTTTATTTATGTGCTGTACCTCTGCAGTGAGACCCCTGATTCCACACAGACATAGGAGTCCTTCTATACAACATTCTGGCAGAGGACAGACTTTTCTACTCAGGGTGTGGCTGATTTCTAAAGAAAACAAATTGTAGCACTCCACCCGCCATATATTTTGATGCACCTGCAATTAAGGTCTTTTGTCAGACCAGACTGAAGCCAGGCAATCACTTCCTTGTCTTCTTTGCAGCCTTCCCTGCACCCTTCCTTGCAGCCTTCCCTGCACCCTTCCTTGCATCCTTCCCTGTAACCTTCTCTGAAGCCTTCACTCCATGCTTCCTTGTAGGCTGAGGCTCTGGTGGTGGACTTGTGGCAGGAGGAGGAGGAGGATGGGCGAGCTCACATACGTGGCTGTTCTCTGTCAGCTGGCCCCTCAACCCCTTCTGAAGGGCCTGAGAAAAAAATCCCTCACAGAGGAGGCGTTGGCCCTCCTTCAATTTCTGTAACCTAGTGGCTAGATAGCAGCCATAGGCCTCTTCAGCGTTGCGGGGGCTTCTGAGGACCTCACTCGCCTACCTAATGAGGCCCAGTGCTGCCTCCTCTGGGAGGGGAGCCACCTGGGATCGGGTGAGGCCACTGGGCCCCCGCCACCTCCTGGCTGACACGGGTTCCGCCACCTCCTGGCTGACACTTACCCCCGTCTCCTGCTTGCCACTTTCCAAACCCTCATCCTGGCTGACATCATCCTGTGTATAAAAAAGGGACATAGTTTTAGTTTTTGGTTCAGCAATCACACAGAATTTTCAGCTCATGACTGTGGCAAATTTAATGTTAATAAATTGAAAAGACTATGGCCCAGATTCACAGAGTGTGGGCGCACATTACGCCGCCGTAGAGTAACCAATGTACGCTACGCCAACGCAGCGCAGAGAGGCAAGCAATGAATTCAGCAAGCCAGTGCTCCCAACGCTGCGCCAGCGTGGCGTGGGATTCGAAGGCAAACGCCGGCGTAGATGGAAGTGGGCGTGACCCATGCAAATGAGGCGTGACCCCATGCGAATGATGGTCCGAGCGCCAGACAGATACGTATCACGAACTGCGCATGCGCCGTGACTTGGACGCATCCCCCTGCGCCTGTTTACAACTATGTTGGAACAACTGCCTAAACTACGCCGGATCACTGCGTACGGCGTGAATGTAACCTACGCCCAGCCAGACACACGTCCAACGTAAAATACCCTGGCTTGTGTTCCATGGTGCAGACTTTTGCATGTCTGCTGCTGGGTTGCACCTCCTTTATGGGGAATAACTTTACAAAACACAAGACAAAAACACTATGTCAGCCTAAACTCTCAGAAGCTTATCCCAATATAGGCCTCAATCTTGAAGCAGTATAGGTCACTGATGCCCCAAGTTTCAAATGTACCTTCGTTAGGACGCTCGCAACTTCAGTTCCTCCTTCCTCTGCACACAGAACGTAGGTACGACACATGCGTGTTAGCTTTATATACACTGCGCATGCGTGAAACTCCACCCGTGTTGCCCTGCCCCTGACGTTTTTTCTAGTCTGTTCCCCGCCTCTTCTCTTTCGGCACGCAGTATGATCTACATGGCGGAGACACAGCAGGTGGCTGATAATTCCAGAAACGAGGAGGAAAGCCCGGTGGCAGAAATGTCATGATCCAGGAGGAGATATAAATCCTCAAATATGTCCTTTGCCGGGATGGTGGACATCTTGAGGAGAACAGACTATGATGAGAAGCATGGACCGTACACCAACCCTAATGTGAGAAAGGCCAAGATCATGTCTAAAGTTGTGAGAAGTCTGCACAGGAATTTTGGGGAACGATGATCCAAGGAGCAATTGAGGAAACGCTGGTCAGACCTGAAATTGAGGAAGCATGATCAATACAGAAGGATCAAGAAACTGCTTCTAAAAAGTACTGTATTTATCGGGGTATTGCGCGCTCCCGCGTATAGTGCGCACCCCTAATTGTGACCCGTTTTTCCTGTAAAGAAAACATTTTATTACATTTTACTACTTACAGTTTTGGTGTCTTGCCCGGCGTCCATCGGCGGCCTCGTCCGGTCCGGCGCCTGTCTGCGACCTCGGTGGTGTCCCCCTGGCTTCTTCCGCGCTGTCTTCATGTCGAATCCCTGCTTCCCGCGCTCAGTTTGAAGCCTCCGCCGACGTATACCGAGCGCAGTACACTCGGGTATATTCGGCCAGGTTCGGCTTCTCACGCATAAACGTCACAGAGGGTGACTACGAGTGAAGCCGAGCCTGGCCGAATGTACCCGAGTGTACTGCGCTCGGTATATGTCGGCGCAGGCATTCGAACATTGCGCGGGAAGCAGGTATCGGTGTATATCGCGCACCCACGATTTTGCCCTGATTTTCAGGGCAAAAAAGTGCGCGATATACGCCGATAAATACGGTAAGTATTTCTCCTGTATTATTATTATTATTATAATTATTATTATTATTATTATTATTACTTGCATGTTGCTCCATATGCTTTTCTTGAATGTTGGACATTTTAAAATGGCAACTTTCAGGTTAGTGGGCACAGTAATCGGTCATAGTAAACATCATTCGTCCAATAAATACGATGTTTTGGGCAGATACAGGTTAACTACATTTGGTCATGCCTATTTGTTTTAAATTAGTTTAGTACATGTTGTCTAGATGTGTTTGTAATTAGAATGAAATGCAAACTTGATTCAGTGTAAAGGAGAGGACACTCAGCAGCTGTTAAAGCGGAGTTCCACCCAGGAAAACAACATTTGGCCAAAAGTATTAAAAAAATAAAATAAAATAAAAGTGAAAAAAAAAAAAATTATACTCACCCGAAATACCTGTTGCTATGCGGAAGTCCGTAATCTGCCTCTTCGGCACCGCGGAATGTTTTCTTCTTCTTCTTCTCCTAGTGAATGGGGCGCGCTGCTTTCTGGGAACTGTGTGTGTTCTCAGAGAGCAGCCGCCCATTCACAAGCCGGCACGAGACTCACACAGGCGTAGTAGGAAATGGGCAGTGAAGCCGTAAGGCTTCACTGCCTGTTTCCCCTAGTGTGAATGGCGGCGCGGGACCTGCATCGATCGTGGGATCGGCATCGGGGGGGGGGCCATCAGCGCGGGCACGTAGGACAAGGTAAGTGTCCTTAGTAAATGTCAGCAGCTACACTGTTAGTAGCTGCTGACTTTAAAAAAAATAATAATTGCGGGTGGAATCCCGCTTTAACACATCTGGACTCTGGAGCACTAGTGTGGGACACCAGAACAAACTTTTTAGGGTGTCCCACACAGGTCCTCCAGTGGGTACTTGGGGTGTCTCCATGTGTGGAAATTGTCACAAAAAGGTAAAGTATTCCAGCTTTGGTAAGTGCTAAAGATTCCTATTTCTGGCCTCAAATATTTGTGTGCTAAGTATACCTTTTGTTTGATTCTCATGGGGGAGCAAAGAAGACTTGGAAAGGTCACTATTCCTCCCACTGACACCAATATATGTGTTTGGGCCTCCCCCTGTGCACATCATTTGCCTAGATCAGTGGTCTCAAAAATGTGGCCCTTTTGCATGCCTTTATCTGGCCCTCAGGGCAGTTTTCCTCTCACTGATACAAGAAACTATTCTTCCCACTGACACCAACAATGGGGCAGTATTTCTCCCACTACCAAAGATGGGGCACTATTATTCCTACTGACACTAATGATGAAGCACTATTCCTATCACTGACACCAATGATGGGGCACTAGTCTTCCCACTGACACCAATGAATGGGCACTATTCCTCCCACTAACACAAATGATTGGCACAAATTTCCGGCTCCCCTAAAAGACTTGGGGGTAATCCACAAAAGGGATACGCCGGCGTATCTACTGATACGCCGTCGTATCCCTGTTTCTATCTTTGGAACTGATCCACAGAATCAGTTTCCAAGAGATAGACAGAAGATCCGACATGTGTAATTGAATTACACTGTCGGATCTTAAGGATGCAATTCTAGGCCGGCCGCTAGGTGGCAAGGCCATTGCGACCAGCCTAGAATATGCAAATGAACACTTACGGCGATCCACGAACGTTCCGACGGGCCCGTCGCGCTAATTCTACGTCGTTTATGTCGAGTTACGGCGTGTAAAAATAGGGCTGAGTCCTATTTGACTAAGCCCTATTAAGTATGGCCGTCGTTCCCGCGTCGAAAATTCAAACTCTACGTCGTTTGCGTAAGACGTCCGTGAATGGCGCTGGACGCCATTTACGTTACCGTCTAAGCAAATGACGTCGGAGCGACGTCTGTTAGCGCAATGCACGTCGGGTAAGTTACCCGACGGAGCATGCGCAGTACGTCCGGCGCGGGAGTGCGCCTAATTTAAATGGGACTCGCCCATTTGAATTGGCCCGCCTTGCGCCGGACGGATTTAAGTTACACCGCCGCAAATTTCCAGGTAAGTGCTTTGTGGATCGGCACCTAACTTGGCAACTTTGCGGCAGTGTAACTTAAATGGAAAAAGTTACGTTGCGCTGGCTGGCTGTGGATCTGGCCCCTTATGCGTACAACACGTACGACGGCAGTGTAAAACAGAAGTTTAATTCCAATGGCGCCACCCTTTGGGCTGCTTTTGCTGGTGTCGTGTTAGTAAAAGTTTGGTGAGAGACGATTCACACTTTTCAGTCTTCGTGCTTTTCAGTCTTCGTGCTTTCAAATCGTTTTCTGACGTTCAGTTGGTGCTTGTGGGTTCGTAGCTGTCAGAGCGTGTAGTCAGGTCGTATCTGTTTTTCAGTGCGTTCTTGGCCACTCATTTCTGATTTTCAGGTCGTTCTTCATAGGCCTTTCTGTTCTTCAGTGCGTTCTGTTTAGTTCGTTCTGACCAGCCGACCGTTTTCTGGCCATGTTGCAGGTATGTACTTGTCGTAGAGTTCGTGCTGTGCATGGGCTTGGTGTTGGGGTTCATGCTTTAACTCAAGCTCTGTCCATGAACAGGGTGAGGGGGAGTTCATGGATGAAAAATTGGTTGCTCCAGTGGGACCAATTCTGTCACATGCCTTTGCTGCAGGAGATCCAGGAGAATAATCCTGATGATTTTAGGAATTATCTCCGGATGACGGACCCTGTTTTTCGGCTTTGCTGTCCCCTTATATCACGAAGCAGGACACCTGCATGCGGCAAGCCATCACTCCCGAGCAGAGGCTAGTTGCCACATTGGCGACAGGGAGAAGTCTGCATGACAGGCATCTCCCCCCAGGCTCTGGGGATTATTATCCCAGAGACCTGTTCTGCCATCATTCAAGTCCTGCAACAGGACTATATTAAGGTAAGTTTTCTCCTTTAACTTCACATTCCATGGTTCTAATATACTGTGATTGTCCCCTTTGTCTCCATGCATGCTGTAAGCTTTTAATGCTCCTTTTTTGGCCTACATGCATATTTTCCTTCACTATCCTCTTCAGCATGCTATCCTTGGCCCATACACACCTAGCCTAGTCACTTTACAATGTAAGACTCCACCATCGGACATCCGGCTATTCTTCACTTTGACCGACTAACGCATGTCTAGACCAGGTGGAGGTCTGGGACCTTGTTAATCGACTTTTGATGGTGGAGAAATGTGTCAGACTCGGACCCTCTTATGTCTAAAATCATCCTATGTCCATTAGGGGCATAGGATGACTGAGAAATTATATCTTGGACTACCTGAGATGGGATTATTATGTAATTATTATCCACAATATATTCCAGGATATCTGTAAAGAACTATTTACTGGTTGATGATTCTGAACTCAATGGGTTAATTGTAAGAGTCACTCATTCATACTGTTAGATGCTAATGCCATCACCTCCAGCCATCTGTCTGTTCTCTGTGCTAATTGACCCTGGTATTGTGTGAAGATGTCCTGTGTTTACACTTATGATAATGTGTATTGTATAGCAGGTGAATGCGGAGATGGGACGTCTTCTCTGAAAGGTCATATCTCAGGGTCACCTCGTCTGGGTAAATGATTAGTTAATTAGCTCATGTTAATTTATGTTCTGGTTACCTCTAACTGTATATAAGGTTGCATTCTTGGTTCTATTAAACACTTCATGCTTAGCACACTAACAAGTTTCGTCTCGTTGTGTGTTGAGGGCAGCTGGAATATCTGATATCCATATCCAGACTGATAGGAAGCGGTATATGCAGGAAGCACTCAAGCGGAGTGTGGGACGTGCCTCATCATTGGTGTGAGTGGAAAGAATAGTGCCCCATCATCGGTGTGAGTGGTCAGTGCCTTATCCTTGGTAGTGGGAGGAATACTGCCCCATTGTTAGTGTCAGTGGGAGGACAAGTGCCCAATTGTTGGTGTCAGTGGGAGGAATAGTATCTTGTATCAGTGAGAGGAACACTGTCCCGAGGGTCAGGCCAGATAAAGGCAAGCAAAAGACCACATATGGCTCCCAGACCACAGTTTGGAGACCACTGATCTAGGCGAATGACATGCAAAGGTGGGAGGCCCAAAAAAGAGACCGTTATTTAAGGATATCAGGGGAGGAGGGGTGGAGAGGAGGGAAGAGGGCCAAAAAGGTGAGGAGTCACATTAAGATTTTCTTCATTTGTGATGGGCAAAACTCAAGGAAGGAGGATCCTCTTTTCAATGAATGTCATCATAGGTTTAAAAATGTATCATCTGAACCATGTGAGTGTGTCAGAAGACTTCACCTTTGTCCCGAAAAAGAGAACCAACAAAAATGTAAAGATGGTTGGAGTGGGAAGGGTTGGTCATGGGGCTATGAATGACAATAGCTAAGAGCTGAATTGTGGATTTCTCCGCAGTCAAAAGGTAAATTGTAAGTGAGTACAGCTTTACGAAGGTCAAGTTTCAGGTTGTTAAAATAACACCGGCGGATGTCCTGTCAGGTGACTGTGACGTAGCAGTATTTAAATGCTGATGTACGAGCTCATAAATCAATAGGCAATGCTTACCACTGCCTGAGCGAAATAGGTACAGTGCCTTGCAAAAGTATTCACCCCCTTGGCATTTTTCGTGTTTTGTTGCCTCACAACCTGGATTTAACATTTATTGTTTCAGGATTTGCATCATTTAATTTAGAGAACAGGCCTTCAACTTTGAAGATGTTTTTTTTTTTTTTTTATTGTGAAGCAAACAAGAAATAGGAAAAGATAACAGAAAAAGTAAATGTGAATAACTATTCGGCCCCCTAAAGTCAATACTTTGTAGAGCCACCTTTTGCGGCTATCACAGCTCCAAGTCACTTTGGATAAGTCTCTATGAGCTTGCCATGTCTTACCACTGGGATTTTTGCCCATTCCTCCTTGTAAAATTGCTCCAGCTCCTTCAAGTTGGATGATTTGCACTTGTGAACAGCAATCTTTAAGTCTGACCACAGATTTTCTATTTGATTCTCCCAGCTGTTCTCCACCTAGTGAATATTTCTCAAATTAGACAGATCCAAAGAAGATGATAACCATGAGACAGTTTTTTCAGTATTGGATTTTTTAGAAGAATCAGTCCAGAAATGATTAGAAAAATCTTTTTTTTTTTTTTTTCCATATCCTATAAAGTTTTGGACCTGTAGATAAAATGTGGGTACATGGTACAAGGGATTTTCATATATAAAAACTTAAAAGGGTTCCGAGTGAGGGTTGGCAGACTCTATAAAAGTGCACACATTTTCCTGGTGCAGAAAATATCCGATTGGGTACTAATTGCCGATTGCTACTAAAAAATTAAAACTTAAATTCACAAAAAGCTAAAAGTCAAAACATGCTCATTTGTGGTTGCACAATAGCTGAATGCTGAATTGTGTGAATCCAGTTTTAAATCTACGGTAATTCCAAAAAATGTGTAAAACAATGGGCTAAACTCAGAACTGGGATGAGTAAAATTGAGAATTCATACATTCCCCCATAATTTTGTTGAACTTTTGGCATTTCACCAACATGCATTGAAGTCACCGGGGAAGGTGAGAGTAACCTCTTTTTCCACCAGGGCAATTTTTTTTAAATTTTCAACATTTTTAAATCTTATTTTTTGCTAGAAATGACTTTAAACCTCCCAACAATTATATATTTTTTGAAAGCATAATACAATGGTGGCAGTTACAATTGTTTATGTTGAGTGATATTTTCCCAACTGTTAACCAAAAAAGTTAACATTTTAGTACAAAAAAACACAAGTTAATATCCAATTTTTCTGGTACAATATACAAGATTGGGATGTGTTGAGTAAATAGATACCAAGGGCCAGATTCATAAAGAATTGCGGCGGCGTAACGTATGTCCTTTACGTTACTCCGTCGCAAGTATTCGTCGTAAGTGCTTGATTCACAAAGCACTTGCGTGTAAACTTGCGGCGGCGTAGCGTAAAGCCGTCCAGCGCAAGCCCGCCTAATTCAAATGGGGTGGGGACCATTTAAATTAGGCGCGTTCCCGCGCAGAACGTACTGCACATGCTTCGTTTTGAAATTTCCCGCTGTGCTTTGCGCGAAGTGACGTCGCCCCGACGTAATGTTTTGAACGGCGACGTGCGGAACGCACTTTCGTCTTCCCGGACGACTTACGCAAAAAAAAAAAAAATAATTAAAATTCGACGCGGGAACGACGGCCATACTTTAACATGGGCTGTCTATTGTTACACCACCTAAATAGCAGCCGTAACTTTGCGACGCGAAAAGCCGACTAGCGACGACATAAGAGAATGCGACGAACGCGCATACCTTCGTGGATCGCCGTAAACAGCTAATTAGCATACCCGACGCGGAAAACAACGCGATCTCCACCCAGCGGCGGCCCAAGTATTGCATCCTAAGATCCGAAGGCGTCCTCTGTACTGGGAACAAACATCGGTTTCCTCACCTTTGACAGGACATGGATCTTTGTGTTTACACAAACAGATCCACGGTCCTGCCGTAATTGCGGGGCAATCGCAGGTGCCCGGGGGACATCGTGCCTCCTAGATGGCCGGGAAGCCCAGGACGTCATATGAAGTCCACCCAGGATGGGAGATCCCATCTGTGGACGTCATATTACTATGGGCGGGTAGGGAAGTGGTTAAACGATAGAGACAGAATCACAACAAAAATCCAGATAAAACACATGAAACAAATGTTGAGTTGCAGTTCCGTGAGTAAAACAAGTACCGTATTTATCGGGGTATTGCGCGCTCTGGCGTATAGCGCGCACCCCTAAAGTGGACCCGCATTCCTGTAAAAAAAAGATTTTAGTACTTACAATTTTGGTGTCTTGCGCGGCGTCTATCGGCGGTCTCGTCGGGTCCGGCGTCCGTCTGCGGCTTCGGTGGCGTCCTCCTCGTCGGGTCCGGCATCCTTCTGCGGTGTCCTCCCCGCTCAATCCCCGCTTCCCGTGCTGAGTTTGAACCACTGCGCCGGCATATACCGAGCGCAGTACACTCGGGTATAGTCGGGCAGGCTCCTCTCGCGGTCACGTCCTGTGCGTCCTGTATATCCAGGACGTGACCGCGAGAGGAGCCGAGCCTACGCGACTATACTCGAGTGTACTGCGCTCGGTATATGCCGGCGCAGTGGTTCAAACTCGGTGCGGGAAGCAGGTATCGGCGTATATCGCCCACCCACGATTTTGCCCTGATATTCAGGGCAAAAAAGTGCGCGGTATACGCCGATAAATACGGTATTTGATCCCCAAGCAAAACATGACTTAGTACTTGGTGGAGAAACCCTTGTTGGCGAGCACAGAGGTAAGACGTTTCTTGTAGTTGTTGACCAGGTTTGCACACATCTCAGGAAGGATTTTAGTTTACTCTTCTTTACAGATCTTCTCTAAATCCTTAAAGTTTATTGGCTTGGCTTTAAATTGTTAATATGTTGTTAGCTGGCAGTTCTGATTGCTGAGTCTCTATTGCCTCCCCCTGGCTTCTGGAATCTTCCTGAGTCTTCTAGAACTTGGAGGGCGGAGGGCCAGAGACCAAGTCCTGAATATTTATGGGATTTTTACCAATCCCTGGGTGAGGATGGCCTTGAGATAGCCCTTAAATATTGTAAAGCCTGGCCACGGGGGGAGAGAGAAACACATATGAGGTCACACATAACCCCTACAGTGCCCCCTAGTGGTTAACTCCTAAACTGCAATTGTCATTTTCACAGTAATCAGTGCATTTTTATAGCACTTTTTGCTGTGAAAATGACAATGGTCCCAAAAATGTGTCAAAATTGTCCGATGTGTCCGCCATAATGTCACAGTCACGAAAAAAATCGCTGATCGCCGCCATTAGTAGTAAAAAAAAAAATATTAATAAAAATGCAATAAAACTATCCCCTATTTTGTTATCACAAAAAAAAAAAATTGCACAATCCAATCGATAAGCGCTTATTGCGATTTTTTTTTACCAAAAATAGGTAGAAGAATACGTATCGGCCTAAACTGAGGAAAAAAACGTTTTTTTTATATATTTTTGGGGGATATTTATTATAGCAACAAGTAAAAAATATTGAATTTTTTTCAAAATTGACGCTCTATTTTTGTTTATCAAGGTGATCAAATACCACCAAAAGAAAGCTCTATTTGTGGGAAAAAAATTACGCCAATTTTGTTTGGGAGCCACGTCGCACGACCGCGCAATTGTCAGTTAAAGCGACGCAGTGACGAATCGCAAAAAGGGGCAAGGTCCTTAACCTGCATAATGGTCCGGGTCTTAAAGCGGGGGTTCTCCCTAAAAATTTTTTTTTTTCTAGCATCTTATTCAGCATAGTAGCGTGAGCTACAGTATGCCTTTATATTTTTTTTTGGCGCCGTACCCACTGTGTAATCGCGTAGTAAAGTTTCAGGGGAATGGGCGTTCCTATGCAGAGGGCTCGTGATTGACGGCCGGCTATGGCGCGTCACGCTTCACGGAAATAGCCGAAATAGGTGTTTGCTCTTCACGGCGCCTGCGCAGTCAGCTCCGATGTCTGTGCGCAGGCGCCGTATAGCGGCGGGAAGAGCCGAGACCTACTCCGGCTATTTTCGCGAAGCGTGACGCACCATAGCCGGCCGTCAATCACGAGCCCTCTGAATAGGAACGCCCATTCCCCACGGGTGTCTGAAATTTTACTACGCGATTAAACAGTGAGTACGGCGCCAAAAATTAGATTCCTGGCCAGCAATTTTCGCTGGTCCTCCGCAGTCATGTGATCGTAACTGCGTCCACCTTTGATAGCCACTCCTGTCACCTAGAACCAGTTGCAGACATCCAGCCCAGTACAGCCGCCTGCTTTGCTAATCATTTATGACTCGATTTACAACTGGTCATATTTTCAATGTTACTTGTCCTGCGGCAATGGGATGTGACAGCATCAGATACATCAAAATACCATCAGCACCGCACGTCACAATATATACTTGGCTCAGGTGTGAGAGCTTATTGTTCTTAAAGACACTGCAAGCTAAATTAAGACACAGCAAGCTTCCAAAAATAATCTATCACATGGAATCGATCGTGAAGCAGGGCACCTGTGTGAGCAGGCTCTGATGGAAGCAGCCATCCCTGAATCATATGCAGCGTAGTAGTTGTGGGGAAGTTTAGGGGAATCTGTTAGCAATCACTTCTATGAAATGAATGAGGCATGGCAGATTCCTGATGACCCAACCATATTGGGGCTTTCCTTCAAGCCAGTTCAGGGTGTGCGCCCTGAGAACCGACGTAAAGGGCTGTATTTTATTTTGGGGATTTTTTTACAGATGTTTGTTTAAAGATATAAGATTAGTGTCATCTTCTCGGGGGATTGTCATTGAAATGTATTTATTTAACACAAAGAACATTGGCCCAGATTCTCAAAGGGCTTACGACGGCGCAACGCCATGTACGCAGTCCTAACCTGGGCCGTCGTATCTATGCGACTGATTCTTAGAATCAGTTACGCATAGATATCCATTAGATCCGACAGGCGTAAGGCTCTTACGCTGTCGGATCTTAGATGCATTTTTTTTTTCGCCGCTAGGTGTCGCCTCCGTCGTTTTCCCCCGTCGAGTATGCAAATTAGCAAAATACGCGAATTCCTGAATGTATGCGTGGTCGACGCAGTGAAGTTACGACGTTTATGTTAAATTTGCGATGCGTAAAGTTGCCCCTGCTATATGAGGGGCAACCAATGTTAAGTATGGCCGTCGTTCCCGCGTCGAAGTTAAAAAATTTACGTTGTTTGCGTAAGTCGTCCGTGAATGGGGCTGGACGCCATATATGTTCACGTCGAAACCAATGACGTCCTTGCGACGTCATTTAGCGCAATGCACGTCGGGAAATTTTAGGGACGGCGCATGCACAGTGCGTTCGACGCAGGAACGCGCCTAATTAAAATGATCCACGCCCCCTACCCGGCTCATTTGAATTAGGCGGGCTTGCGCCGGGGGATTTACGCTACGCCGCCGCAACTTTACAGGCAAGTTCTTTGTGAATAAATCACTTGCCTGTAAAACTTGCGGCGGCGTAACGTAAATGACATACGTTACGCCGCCGCAGTATTACGCCCATCTACGAGAATCTGGGCCATTATATATATTTATGTTAGGGAATGTAAACCCTGACAATGAACTTCTCTTATTGGCTCCCTTTTGTTTTTGTTTTTTTGTTTTTTTAGGAGTCTAATTAGTCCTCCTAGTTCCTATCTTGGACTACAATGAAAATGACCCCTTATGTAATGGAGATGAGAACAGGGGCAGGGATTATGTAGTTCAGCAAGAGACAACTTGGCAGGGCTGACACCATTTCTTGTGATATCATAAATGCTGTGAATATATATATATTTAGCCGGATTCAGTAAGACTTACGACGGCGTATCAGTAGATACCCCGTCATAAGTCCGAATCTGCGCCGTTGTATCTTTAAGCGTATTCTCAATCTGAGATACGCTTCTCTGTTGCTAAGATACAACCGGCGTTAGTCTCCTACGCCGTCGTATCTTAGCTGCATATTTACGTTGGCCGCTAGGGGCGTGTACGTTGATTTACGCCTAGAATATGCAAATGACCTAGATACGCCGATTCACAAACGTACTTGCGCCCGATACGCTGTTTACGTAAGGCGTTTTTCCGGCATAAAGATAAGCCACCAAAAAGATGGCGCAGCCCTTGCAAGGTATAGACGACGGAACAGCTGTCGTATTTTACGTAGTTTGCGTAAGCGTACGTAAATGGGGCTGGGCGTAGGTTACGTTCACGTTGAAAGCAAGGAGTATTTGCGATGTGATTCTGAGCATGCGCGCGCATGCGCAGTACCAACGGCCCTTATTTACATGGGGTCACGGCTAATTTACATGGAGCACGCCCCCTACCTGCCTAATTTGAATTAGGCGGGGTTACGCCGGGCCATTTGCGCTACGCTAACGTAACTTAGGAGGCAAGTGCTTTGTGAATGCAGTACTTGCCTCACTCTGTTACGTCGGCATAGTGCAAATGGGATGCGCTATGCCGACCTAAAGAAGAGCCGCTCTACCTGAATCCGGCTAATAGTATCTCATCCCTTTAAAATTCTTCTCACCTGCTCGCATTTTGCGAGTGGAATTTGAGGGCTGAATAGGAGTCCTTCTCCCAGCGATCGCGGAGGGGAAGACAAAGGTGATCAGAGTGCGAGGAATACAGCGATACACTATCAAAGTTCCCTGGCCAGGAGGAGGGGCTGTATGTGAAGGTGAGCAGCGGGGAACACATCCATTGAAATGAAAGCTGGGGTGCCAAGGTTCGCCATCACTGGCCTAGGCCATCTTCATGTAGAGCAACAATTATTTTTTTCAGATCCTCAGAGAGTTCTTTGCCATGAGGTGCCATGTTGAACTTCCAGTATGTGAGAGTGATAACACAAAATTTAACACACCTGCTCCCCATTCACACTTAAGACCTTGTAACACTAACAAGTCACATGACACCGGGGAGGTAAAATGGCTAATTGGGCCAGCAGTTTAGACATTAAGGGCCAGATTCTCGTAGAATCCGCAGGGGGCGTAGCGTAAGCCATTTACACTACGCCGCCGCAAATTACTGGAGCAAGTGCCGTATTCTCCAAGCACTTGCTCCGTAATTTGCGGCGGCGTAGTGTAAATGACCCCGCGTAATTGAAAGGGGGCGGCTTGTATTTAAATTAAGCGCGCCCCGCGCCAATCTAAATGCGCATGCGCCGGGCGTAAAAATAGCCCAGTGCGCAGTGCTCCAGCTCATGACGGAAAACGTCAATGACACCGTCGTGAGCGTCATTGACGTAAAGTCCTATTCGCGAACGACTTAGGAAAACGACGTAAACGACGGAAAAAGACGACGCTGACCCGACGCCATACTTAACATGGCATACGACGGACCTTCGTAAACTTGCCCCTCATATAGCAGGGGCAAGTTTACGCTTATGGAAACGTCGTAAATTCACTGCGTCGTCCGCGCGTACGTTCGGGAATCTCGCGTAAATAGCTAATTTGCATAGACGACGGGGAAAACGACGAGGCGACACCTAGCGGCGGAAAAAAAAATTGCATTTAAGATCTGACAGCGTAAGAGCCTTACGCCTGTCAGATCTAATGGATATCTATGCGTAACTGATTCTAAGAATCAGTCGCATAGATACGACGGCCCAGATTAGGACTTACGACAGCGCAAATGGCGTTGCGCCGTCGTAAGCCCTTGGAGAATCTGGGCCTAATGGCTTAGATTAGTGTGTTGAGTTTGTTTGAGGAGACAGCAAATTTACACTGTTATACAAGCTGTACACTCACTACTTTACATTGTAAAACAGTGTCATTCCCTTAGTGTTGTCACATGAAAAGATATAATAATATATTTACAAAAATGTGAGGGGTGTACTCACTTTTGTGAGATACTGTATATATCTAGAAGGTGGTTTCTCCTCAATTTGAACAGATTATCTGTCACTTCATGTTGTGTCTGTGGGGCAGGAAGTGGGGGGAAATATCTCCAGTGACCTAGACAGCAAAAACAACTAAAACAAATGAACGTGTAAAATCACACAAATGAACACATCCAAGGAAAGGACAATCAAAAAGGAAATCCACACAATTCATTTATTTTTGGCTTCAGTGAAAACAAAGGCATTAGACATATTAAATAAATAAACCATATTTTAGTTTTTATTGCGTTGATCTAAGGTATAAAGAAAGAAAAATGTTACTGCGCTGATCTAGTTATCCAGAGGGTTTAATCTCTGGAAGTGTGGGCTGTGGGCTGATATAATACACAATCAACCATATGTGGAAAGATATATATCAGGGATACAATGTACCCAATATTGGGTGTGGATAACCTAAATACAAAACAATCTATAAAAATTCATGCAAATGTGACACAGTAAAAAGATATAATATATGTGAAATTAGTGTGTCGGCATACACATCAATATGCCACAGTGCTCCTGTGAAGGAAAAAATGTTTTGGCTACTGTTGCTACTACCAGCCGACTAAATAGTGAAAACAAACAATACAAATGTATATATAAAAATATAAAAATAATCAGAAACCAACACACAATGTGCAATGTGCCAACTGCACCGTGAATTGTCCAATGACTAATATTGGAAACAAATAATGTCGAAAAATAATAAAACATTTTTAAACAACCAATAAAATGTGCAATGTGCTAGCTGCACTGAAAATAGTCCAATGACAGACAATCTTGCTCTTATACAATAGGTTCCAGTGTAACAAAAGGTTCAATGCTGGTAGTGCTGTATACAGAGAAGTGCCGCTATCTCTTCCACCCGACAAAGATGTGCCACCATCATCAATGGTTAAACTCAACACTCACCAGACCCCAGATATTATTAGGCCCCAAAGTGGTGCCTTTTCTTTGTCCGTCAGTGGGTGTTGCCTCCTTTTCCCTTTTACAAGGTATCAATTTAGAGTGCCTATGACCGGCACTGAGTGTCTTTGGCAGTGTCAACCGTTAAAAGCCGCTGACCAGCATTTAGGCTCCATTCACATCTAGGCGGACAAAATCGCGGCGTTTTGTCGCCGCAAATCGCGGTACAAATAGCTGCGTTTTGTACCGCATTTTGCGGTGACAAAACGCCGGTATTGTCCGCCTAGATGTGCCCCAGATTGACCCCCTCTATGGAGATGCTTCCCATCTCCTAGCCGAACGCCGAAAGACGCCTGAAAAAAAGGTCCGGGACCTTTTTTCAGGCGGCAGGCGTCCGGCGTTCGGCGTGGAGATGTGAACCATCTTCATAGAGGGACATGTGTTTCCAGCCCTCTGGCGGCAGCGGCGTAGCGCTACAGGCGTAAAAACGTCTAGATGTGAATGGGGGCTTAAGTGGCGTCCTAGAAGGTGTGCGTACCCCGCTTTTCTCCACATGTGTTGCTACAAGGGATCCTTGCGTGCTGGTGTGCTTCACCCTCCGTGTATGTGTCCAGACAGATATTGGTAAAAAGATGAGGGATGGACAGCCGCACTCCAAACCAAACAGGTTGTCTTTATTCAAATCAACAGCAAGAACACAGCAGATCACAGCAATAGGAACAGGAGAATACCGACGTTTCACACTGGCTTCAGTGCTTATTCAGCCATGAATAAGCACTGAAGCCAGTGCGAAACGTCGGTATTCTCCTGTTCCTATTGCTGTGATCTGCTGTGTTCTTGCTGTTGATTTGAATAAAGACAACCTGTTTGGTTTGGAGTGCGGCTGTCCATCCCTCATCTTTTTACCAATATTTGCCTTAGTGCATTGCCTGCACCCTTGGAGTCCTATATTTTTGAAACGACCCTACAATAGACCTACCTTGAGCGGTGATCTTCTCTCTCATATGTGTCCAGACAGCCTGAGGCTGGGGTCTGGTGAGTGTTGAGTTTAACCATTGATGATGGTGGCACATCTTTGTCGGGTGGAAGAGATAGCGGCACTTCTCTGTATACAGCACTACCAGCATTGAACCTTTTGTTACACTGGAACCTATTGTATAAGAGCAAGATTGTCTGTCATTGGACTATTTTCAGTGCAGCTAGCACATTGCACATTTTATTGGTTGTTTAAATTTTTTTTATTATTTTTTGACATTATTTGTTTCCAATATTAGTCATTGGACAATTCACGGTGCAGTTGGCACATTGCACATTCTGTGTTGGTTTCTGATTATTTTTATATTTTTATATATACATTTGTATTGTTTGTTTTCACTATTTAGTCGGCTGGTAGTAGCAACAGTAGCCAAAACATTTTTTCCTTCACAGGAGCACTGTTGCATATTGATGTGTATGCCGACACACTAATTTCACATATATTATATCTTTTTACTGTGTCACATTTGCATGAATTTTTATAGATTGTTTTGTATATTGGGTGCATTGTATCCCTGATATATATCTTTCCACATATGGTTGATTGTGTATTATATCAGCCCACAGCCCACACTTCCAGAGATTAAACCCTCTGGATAACTAGATCAGCGCAGTAACATTTGTCTTTCTTTATGTACTATTAACCCCTATCTAGGGTACACAGTACTGCAGCAGATCACGGTTTTTATATTATTTTATTTCTTTTGCGCCGGTGACACCTATAACAAGTTGATCTAAGGTAGACCAACCTAACATTCTCATGTTGCTGGATAAGATTTAGAAATGTTGGCAGCTATGAGAAAGGAATCTCCAATTTTTTGCAAGTTATGAAGTAATGAGCATGACATGAGGGCTATTTTGCTAAGCAAACAAAACATGAAAGCTTCCTCTGCTTATAAAAACAGAGATATTCGAAAATCACGAAGAAGCTCAGAAATTTCTAATGAATACCGAACACCCCTCCTTGGGGTTACCACATCGGAAGTACTGGAGAGCTAACCTATTAGTCACGCATATTCATCGTGAGTCTGGGACAGGGCCGGTATCAGATTCTCTTTTTTCCATCCCTTCGTTCCAGAAAGTGTTTCTGCATCACACAGACGAGAATTTGTCCAAAGAAAGTCAAGATGACGATCAGTGGCGGCTGGTGCTCAAAATTTTTGGGGGGGCGCAAACATAAAAAAAAAAAAATTGCAGCCTCACTGTGCCCATCAAATGCCGCTACTGTAGCATCAATTGTCACCACTGTGCCATGCCATCAATTGTCACCACTGTGCCATGCCATCAAACGCAGCCACTGTGCCATGCCATCAAATGCAGTCACTATGCCATCAATTCGCACCACTGTGCCATGCCATCAAATGCAGTCACTGTGCCATGCCATCAAACGCAGCCACTGTGCGATCAATTATCACCACTGTGCCATGCCATCAAATGCAGTCACTATGCCATCAATTCGCACCACTGTGCCATGCCATCAAACGCAGTCACTGTACCATGCCATCAAACACAGTCACTGTGCCATGCCATCAAACGCAGTCACTGTGCCATCAATTGTCACCGCTGTGCCATGCCATCAAACGCAGCCACTGTGCCCCTTAATTGTCGCCACTGTGCCAATTGTCACCACTATGCCCCTCAATTGTCGTCACTGTGCCAATTGTCACCACTGTGCCCTTTAATTGTCGCCACTGTGCCCATTGTCACTACTGTGCCCATTGATGCCACTGTGCCCATTGTTGCCACTGTGCATGTCACTGTGCCCTTTAATTGTTGCCACTGTGCCCATTGTCACTACTGTGCCCATTGATGCCACTGTGCCCATTGTCGCCGATGTGCCCTGTAAAATGCACTTACCTTAATGCAGTGCATGAATGTATGTTATTTTCAGTGGCGGTGCGGAGCACCCTCTATGAACGGACGACCACTGATGACGATGCTAAAATTCAAACTAACCAAGAGCTGGGTAGGTGGAGTATTGGACTCAGGGCAGCCATCAGAATTTTTTGGGCCCCTTACACAGCTTTAAGCCTGGGCCCCCCTGAGCCTGACCACCAACATTCCCCAGGGCTTGCCCACGGGCCATCCCAACGAATCCATACACCGACCACCTCACCTGTACGCACTCAGCCCCCCCACTCAATCCTGTATGTATGTCAGCCTCCCTCACACCTGTATATACATCAGCCCCCCCACACACACCTGTATATATGTCAGCCCCTTCACACACACCTGTATATATGTCACCCCCACCTATTTATATGCCAGCCTCCCTCACACCTGTATATATGTCAGCCTCCCTCACACCTGTATATATGTCACCCCCACCTGTTTATATGCCAGCCTCCCTCACACCTGTATATATGTCAGCCCCCACCTGTTTATATGTCAGCCCCCTCACACCTGTATATATGTTAGCCCCCACCTGTATATATGTCAGCCCCCACCTGTTTATATGTCAGCCCCCTCACACCTGTATATATGTTAGCCCCCACCTGTATATATGCCAGCCTCCCTCACACCTGTATATATGTCAGCCCCCTCACACCTGTATATATGTTAGCCCCCACCTGTATATATGCCAGCCCCCTCACACCTGTATATATGTCAGCCCCCTCACACCTGTATATATGTCAGCCCCCTCACACCTGTATATATGTCAGCCCCCACCTGTATATATGTCAGCCTCCCTCACACCTGTATATATGTTAGCCCCCACCTGTATATATGCCAGCCTCCCTCACACCTGTATATATTTCAGCCCCCTCACACCTGTATATATGCCAGCCTCCCTCACACCTGTATATATGTCAGCCCCCTCACACCTGTATATATGTCAGCCTCCCTCACACCTGTATATATGCCAGCCTCCCTCACACCTGTATGTATGCCAGCCCCCCTCACACCTGTATATATGTCAGCCCCTCACACCTGTATATATGTCAGCCCCCACCTGTTTATATGTCAGCCCCCTCACACCTGTATATATGTCAGCCTCCCTCACACCTGTATATATGTCAGCCCCCACCTGTATATATGTCAGCCCCCTCACACCTGTATATATGTCAGCCCCCTCACACCTGTATATATGTCAGCCCCCACCTGTATATATGCCAGCCCCCTCACACCTGTATATATGCCAGCCCCCTCACACCTGTATATATGTCAGCCCCCTCACACCTGTATATATGTCAGCCTCCCTCACACCTGTATATATGTCAGCCCCCACCTGTATATATGTCAGCCCCCACCTGTGTATATGTCAGCCCCCTCACACCTGTATATATGTCAGCCCCCACCTGTATATATGTCAGCCTCCCTTACACCTGTATAGATGTCAGCCCCCACCTGTATATATGTCAGCCCCAACCTGTATATATGTCAGCCTCCCTCACACTTGTATATATGTCAGCCCCCACCTGTATATATGTCAGCCTCCCCTCACACCTGTATAGATGTCAGCCCCCACCTGTATATATGTCAGCCCCCACCTGTATATATGTCAGCCTCCCTCACACCTGTATAGATGTCAGCCCCCACCTGTATTTATGTCAGCCTCCCTCATACCTGTATATATGCCAGCCTCCCTCACACCTGTATGTATGCCAGCCCCCCTCACACCTGTATATATGTCAGCCCCTCACACCTGTATATATGTCAGCCCCCACCTGTTTATATGTCAGCCCCCTCACACCTGTATATATGTCAGCCCCCACCTGTTTATATGTCAGCCCCCTCACACCTGTATATATGTCAGCCCCCTCACACCTGTATATATGTCAGCCCCCACCTGTATATATGCCAGCCCCCTCACACCTTTATATATGTCAGCCCCCACCTGTTTATATGTCAGCCCCCTCACACCTGTATATATGTCAGCCCCCTCCTGTATATATATTTTTTTAAATATGTTGTGTATATATATAAATGGAATTATTTTTATAAAATGTGTTGTATGCTAATAAAGGGGCTGGGTGGCCATTTAATCCAGAGGGTGTGGTGTACTTATTTATTAAGTAAGGTAAGGTAAATAAGTTGGGGTTATGGTTTTAGGTGGGGCATACGGGACATTCAGCTATACACCAGTCCTGGGATTACCTTACTGCCTATGCAGGATGGTGACACCTATAGCTTATTGTGTCACTTGCCTGATTATTAGAATATGCAAGGATGTCATCACACTTCTAAGGAACTTTCTATGCTCTCCTCCCTGGCCATAAATGGCTAGAATTTCTTTTGAACCTTTCTACAGAAATTCTGAAACATCTTTCTTTAGAACATTCTTTCTCGTCATAAAATTTTTATCCACAAAATGGAATTAAACAGGTTTAATTGTATGATTTTTTCCAATGGAAAACCACATTCACAGTTAGAATTTCATTCATTCAAGAACGATTTTCTATCCTGCTCTTTCGAGTTTTCCCATCACTACAGCTGAAATCAAATGCAGATTTAACCCCATTGACCATTAGACAATAGAACGAACATCTCAACAAACACAAGTTTCAAAGGAAATTCTACTGGTGCATCGCCATCTTTAGCCCCTCCCAGCGCCCAGTATCTGAAGACATGGTAGACCCATGGTTGCCAACCTTTCGGACCTCACGGACTAATAAACTCACAATTTTGAAGCCTGTGGAACAATAACATGTGTAGCATTACCCCCAGTGGAGCTGCTGGATTTTGGGCGGTGTGTTACCTCGTGGCTCCTCCGAAATTCCTAGGGGTGAATGATGCGTATTGCATGTAGTAGAAGTAAAGGAATGTCCAGACAGGTGCTCTTTGCTGAGCTCTTTATTTCCCAGCCGGCTAAAAACAGTAACTTGCGGTGAGCAAAGTAAAGCTGAAGAAGATAGGAGAATAGCAGATTCAGACGTAATGATAGGAAACAGTCCTGCTCCCAGACCAGGGGAGGGCTGGCAGGGGGGGCAGGGTGGAAATCTCCCCCCGGGCTGGTGACACTATGCGCAGCCACCGGCCGCCACTACCAAATGCTGTTTTTACAGAGCAGGAATATGCCTGCTGGAGCTCTGTTAACACAGGTCACGGCCGCTGCTCACCTCCCACTGTGCAGCCATGCCTGTGTCAGCTCCCAGGTAGATGGCTTCAGTCAGAGCTGAGCTATGTCTCGTCTCACACATAGCTCAGCCTCAGCGCACATCAGCGCTGACATCACCTTCTCTCTCTGCACAGACACAAGGAGAGAAAGAGCTCATTTTGTCCTCCTCCTTCTAAGTCTGCCCTGCCCACACTCCCTGGGCATGTGTGGGCACTGGACAGGAAGTTTGAACCCAAAAAAAGCATCAGACAGCCTGCCTGCGCCTCAGCCTCCATCCTGGTAAGCTCACCCTCTCTAGTCTCTCCTGCCTCCCAGTGTATAAAAAGGGGTGCTCTGTGGACTTTGTTAAAGGAAAGGGGGGGGCAGGCTTTGGTGAGCAGAGACCCTCTTTACACAATAATCCACAGCATGCACCCTTAAATCAAGTTTCCCAGAACACCCCTTACATCAGATCTGATGTATATGGGGTCTGTGCGGACTCTGATGTATATGGGGTCTGTGCGGACTCTAATGTAAGGGGAGGCTCTGTGCAGACTCTGATGTAAGGGGAGGCTCTGTGCGGACTCTGATGGAAGGGGAGGCTCTGTGCAGACTCTGATGTAAGGGGGGCCTCTGTGCGGACTCTGATGTAATGGGGGCCTCTGTGCGGACTCTGATGTAAGGGGGGCCTCTGTGCGGACTCTGATGTAAGGGGGGCCTCTGTGCGGACTCTGATGTAAGAGGGGCTCTGTGCGGACTCTGATGTAAGAGGGGCTCTGTGCGGACTCTGATGTAAGGGGGGCTCTGTGCGGACTCTGATGTAAGGGGAGGCTCTGTGTGGACTCTTGTGATCATGAAAAATCTTAGACTGTTTTCCTCGATCCATCACTTTTCCATGCTCTATGGGCCACTTGACTTGACTTGCCCCCCAGGCCTAAGGCTGCCAGCCCTCCCCTGTCCCAGATGTAACACTTCTTAGCACCACTCCCTCCGGAATGGGTTTAGTGTACCCGGACAGGCCTCTCTCACTGACCTGCCAGCCGGAGAATCACTCGGACAATTGTAGGATGAAGTCTCTGCCACAGACCCTCCTTGGTGAACTTAAACTTGGGAGAAAGTCTCTGCCACAGACCCCTCTCAATGAGCCTTAGAAAGATACCTCTGCCACAGGTCCCCTCTGGGTTTGATCCTTGGAGATATGCCTCCTTAAATAAGTTACGTCTGGATCTCCTTCAACTTGTCGCCCAGGTACCGACCGACAGGTGATCAATCCCTCAGTGTCCGGCTACCTCGATCCCCGGTGGTTTGTCCAGTCCCTTTTGGACCGCCAGCTTCCCAATGGCGCTCCTCAGACTGACTCCCTACCGAACAACAGTACAGCTTGGGATCCTCAAAGTGCTGCTAGGCAGAAGTGCTAACCACTACACCACTGTGCTGCCCAACTACACACAATGCTCCGGCTCTCTGCCCTGCTGAACTCTGCCTTACACAGACTCATCATTGGATTTCACCTCCTTATCCAGCCATGTGCTTGAGCCCTGTGCTCCTTCCCACAGTCTGTGATCAACTCTGCTATTGAAATGGCCTCTCCTTTTTCTTTTACAAAAACTTTTATTGTCATATAAACCAACAGTACAGGTTTACGATAGGGTATTATAGTACATACCTCCCAACTGTCCCTGATTTCGAGGGACTGTCCCTGATTTGGAGCAATGTCCCTCTGTCCCTCATTCTCCTCATTTGTCCCTCATTTTGGTCTGATCTATACAGATGTATATAAAATGCACTTTTTATCTATCAAAAAGTGTTTCCCAGTGCTAAACTTTCATCTGATTTCTAAATTGCTGCATTTGTAAATTCCAAAAGCCAATATAAAGAAATAGTAGTGGTAAAAAAAGCACTTGTGGGTTTAACCAATCTTATTTTTTTGTACAATTCTCCTTTAAGGGGGCGTGGCAAGGGGTGTGTCCTATTCCTGCATACTTTTGCTGATAGGTGTCCCTCATTCTCATCTCAGAAAGTTGGGAGGTATGATAGTATACATCATACAAAGCAAATCCGGGCCTGCAAGCCCTAACCAACATAAAGGAAGCAGGAGCCCAGCTCTTATGCTATACTCAAATATAAGATAAAAAAGAAAAAAGTAATTAGAACCTCTAGAACCCGGGCTATGCCCAGCTGTCTGTAAACCTGTAGAACAAGTATATAATACACAACAGAAGAACCTAAAGGTTAGCATCCTCTAGAAAGAGTAGAGAGGATTAACTGCCAAGAGAAAAGAGACTATGGGAGAATGGAAAAAGAAAAAAAAGAATGGAGCAGAGCGAGAAGAGGGGTAGAAGGCGAAGAGGGAACGACAGAGGTAGGGGGTGTGAGGTCCACAGGGTGCGCGCAAGAGGAGTCCTATATTGACAGTAATGCAGCGTCAAACCGAGAAGGGTGGTGGTATGTAATCCAAGGCTGCCAAACCTTAAGAAATTTGTCATGCGTATCAGAAAGAACACCGTCAGTTTCTCATTAACCATAATGTCATTCAGGGGGTTTTTGACTGCCTCAAAACTAAGTGCGGGGGTTTTCCATGCTCTCGCGATTGTCAACCTCCTTGCAGTAAAGAGATGCTGGGATAATTGCCCCTCTGGTGGCAGAAATTCCACAATAGGCTTACCAAGGAGTGCTACATAAGGATCCCTTTTAATATTAATCTGAAATAAATTGCGAAGGAGAGTGTATACCCTAATCCACAGTCTGCACGCTCGTGGGCATGACCACCATATGTGTGCCATGGAGCCCTCCTGGGAGCACCCCCTAAAACAGTGGAGTGGAGAATAATTTGGAATAAAGCTAGCCAATCTCATTGGTGTGTAGTACCACCTGTACCGAACCTTATAGGCGTTTTCCAAGATCAACACGTTACGTGAGCACTTGGACAAAGTTAGTGTCATCGCCTGCCAGTCCTCAGGGTCCAACCGCTTCCCTAACTCTCTCTCCCATTGAAGGTGGTAGGATCTCACCGGGGGTCTCCTTGTGGATATCACAGCAGAATATATCAGTGAAATCACGCCCGGTAAATAGGGTTTGGCTCTACAGAGACCCTTAAAGGGGGCCAAAGTATAAGGGGCAGGCTGAGACTTAAGACTCTGAAGAAAGTGGCGAAGCTGTAAATAGCGATAGTGCTCTCGTAAAGGAATACTGTGAGAAGAGCGTAAAGCTTCAAATGTCAGAATACTAGAAGTCCTCAAGAGTGAATGAACGTCTGTGAACCCGTTCGCGGTTCACCATGAGATCTGGGATGGATTTTCGCGACCCAGCGGAAATAGAGGGCATTTTAAAAGTCGTAAGAGTGGGAGATGAGGAGAGATCAGTCATGCAGAGTACTTTACCAAGTCCCAGAGGCGCAGAGAACGGGCCAGACATGGCCCAATATCCGCTGGTCGATGCACAGGAGGGAGCCAGGGCAAAGAGGAGATAGGAACAGGATCAATGTCAACCAAATCAAGCATAGCCCAGAGCGGAAGCTGATAAGTCTCATGAAGGCGTGAGAGAGGCGCTATATTAGCAGCTATATAATAGGCCCGTAGATTAGGAACCGAGAGACTGCCATTGATTCTCTTAGCAAACAAGAGCTATTTGCCAATTCGGGGGCGGGTCGAGCCCCATATAAATAGCATTATTCTGCGTTGATGTATGCCCAGAATATGCGAGGGAACTAGAACAGGCAAGACATGGAAAAAATATAGTAATTTTGGGAGGTAGGACATACGAATAGCCGTTATTCTGCCGAACCAAGACAAAGGCAAATGTGACCAGGACAGCAGCATATCCGTTAGCCTTTTAAACAAATGTGGAATGTTAGCCTGGTACAATCCAGAATACGTAGGGGTAAGGTGGATCCCCAAGTGGGGTAGCGAGGAGACCCACTGGAAGGAGACAGACCAGGAGGAAGATTGACCGATAATGCTTTCGATTTGGAAGGGTTAACCCGGAGCCCCGAAAAGGGAAGCAAAAGGGATTGTAAATTTGGTAAGGAAGTTCTGGGGGAGGTCAAGGTAAGAAGAATATCATCTGCAAAAAGGAACATTTTATGGGGATAGCACGCTACTTCAATACCCCGTATATACGGATGTGAGAGAATTGCCTCCGCCAGGGGTTCCAGAGCCAGTACAAAAAGAAGAGGCGACAGGGGGCATCCCTGGCGGGTTCCCCTCTTGATATTGAAAAGAGAAGATTCAAATCCATAGTACTTAATTTTTGCCCGGGGGGAGTCATATAAGACTGATATCCAGTGCATAAACGATGACCCGAAGCCATAATGCCTAAGAACAGACATGAGATAGGGCCACAAAGTGTCAAAGGCCTTGTTTACATCCAGAGACAAGAGCAAGGATTCCAGCGAGCGAGTGTGAGCTATGTGTTGGAGTTGCAATATACAGTACGCCGGATAGCATCATTAGCCTGTCTCTGAGGTATAAAACCAACTTGGTCCTTCCCAATCAACCAAAGGAGAAAAGAGTTTAGGCGATTTGCCAGAATTTTGGTCAGGATTTTCATATCGATATTAATTAGGGAAATAGGCCTAAAATTGGACCAGGAGGAGTGATCACGATCTGGTTTAGGGATCATCACAATGCTTGCAGTTAAGAGATCCTGGGTGAAGGAATGACCATTTTTAACAGAGTTAAACATGGCCGTTAAATGCAGGGCTACCATAACAGCCAATTTTCTATAGTAAAGTGCCGTAAAGCCATCCGGCCCTGGTCGTTTTCCCACCTTAAGATCCTTAATACCCTGGAGAACCTCTGAAATTTGTATGTCCTGGTCCATAAGGGTAACATGAGCCTCCGTTAGAGTCGGGAGTGAGAGACGGCTGAGGAAGTCAGCAGTGTCCCGAGCGTTAAATTGCTCCGGGTCCGAAAACAATTTAGTGAGGTGGGATCAAAACTCCTCCAGGATATGTAACGGGTTACCCGTAAGGACATTGTGACGGTTGCGCAAAGTGATGGGAGTGAATTTGGGAGTGAAAGTCCTGAGTCTATTTGCCAGCATTCGATTCGGTTTGTTTGACCTGGTATACCACCTCTGGCGGGACCAACGTAAAATGCGTTCAGCCCCCTCAGTGAGACAAAGATCTAACTCCGTATGGGCTTGCTCCAAGAGTTTACGATTACCAGGGGTGGGGTATTGTTTAAAAGCCGCAGATAGCGCCTCCAGACGGGACTCCAGAGCCTTCTGCTTCAGACCCCATTCTCGCTTACGTGTCGACGCCAACCGAACAATGTGGCCTCGGAGTACCGCCTTATACGCCTCCCAGAGCATTACAGGCGAAGCAACTGACCCCTCATTATCGCGGAAGTAGTCCTCCGAGGCCTTGAGGATACCTTCCTGGACCTCTTTAAGCGATAAAAGCAAATCATTCATCACCCAGGGCGAGAATTGGGGTCTGTCCAGAACAGAGTGGCAGACCACCAGAACAGGGTCATGACCAGACCACGGAGCAGCCAAAATAGAGGCTGTGGTCACCATAGGAAGGTGGCGTCTCAGCATAAACATATGATCAATTCTAGAGTGGGAATGATGAGATGAGAGTAATGTGTGTAGTCCTTACCCTGAGGATGACATTCCCTCCAAAGATCCACCAGATCATATGATTGTAAAGAGCGAGCAAATTTTTTAGCATCGGGCGAGGGAGCAATACGCTCCGAGGGATATTTCAGGGATATCCAGCGCGGGATTCAGAACTAAATTCGAATCACCCGCAAGAAGGCCTCTCCTTCTTCACCTCCCGCTCTCTGCACTACTCCCAGCGTCTCCCTCTGAGTTCACAGGAGCTGTAACTACAGAGGAGGCATCAGGTATCAATGCGTATTGACCGTCAGAGTGCCTTGAGAACAATGCTGGAAAAAACATTGGACAGTATACATCTGCCACAAAGTGGAATTGCAGCATAACCCATGGGGACCACCAAAATTTTCTTGTGGACCATGAGTGGTCCAAGGACCACTGGTTGGTGACCACTGTGCTAGACTACAAAAAAAAGAAATGGACAGGCTCGGTCTGGGATGGACTTCTCTGTCTTTTTTCTGGTGTCAATTTTCTATGTTTCTACTACCAGCATAATACAGTACAGTAGCACACTTATCCCTGACGAAAAAGATTTATCAATCCATCTATGGCCACCAGCAAATTTTTCACTCGTGGCTCGAAGCCATAATTACAAGACATACATTGAGAGATGATATCTCTGGCTGGAGATGTACCGAACACACAAAGTACACAGAGGCTGCATAAGAACGCAGTAAAACTGGTCTGTACAAAACCCTGATTCACTGTCTTCATGCATGAGAAAGATAATATACTGTGTGTCAAAATACACAAAGTAAAGAAGACACTTTTTAAGAAACTCCAGTTTCTTAAAAAAATATATATTTTTTCCGAATTAAGGTAGTTGTAAAGGTATTTTTTAAATTAACATAATAAACTTGTTATACTTATCTGCTCTGTGCAATGGTATTGCACAGAACGGCCCTGAACCTTTTCTTTTGGGGTCTCCCCCCCAGCGCTATCTGCTCCTCCTCTTTTGTGTCTGCCCACATGGCAAGCCACGTGCAGGCTCGATCGTGACTGGGGCTGTGTGCATCTCTAGACACACACAGCGTGGCTTGGCCCCGCTCTCTGTTCACAGGATTTGATTGACAGCAGCAGGGCCCAATGGCTCTGTGCCTGGGAGAGAGAGGGAGAGAGAGCAGTGCTACAGGATGCAGGTAAGTATTTGGGGGGTGGCTGGGAGGAGCTGATCATGGAAGTTTTTTTTACCTTGATGCAGATAATGAATTAAGGTAAAAAAACAAACAAACCTTTATGCATTTAGAACCACTTTAAACAATAAAAACAGGTCAGGCTGCGATACTCACCTCCTGTCACACGCTGCCCATGCAGAATAAACGCTCTTTGATTCAGCACTAGTCATCTTCTTGGTTGAATAATAACCCAGTTGGAAATCCACCCAGCCGGATGCACCAGCAGTTTCCAAAAACGTGAAAGAGCAGATTCCAGCCAGACTGACAGTGTCTATTGAGAGGGAACAGAATGCAGCTGGGTCATCTTGTGCCCAATCGGGAAGGTGTCCAGAAGAGATGCGATCCTACGCTTTCCCTCCTCATCAGGAACCTTTCCCTAGCACCAAAACTGTCCCTCACAGGTGGGGTACCTGTCCCTACTCTACCAACTTGCCTAAAGCGCGCCAAAGAAAGAATGTTACCGCTCCAGGTGGATTGTGTTAGAATGATCAGTATGGTCTCAGGAAGTCAAGGGTGCTGGCAATGCACGCGTTTCGCACTATAAATGAGTGCTTAATCGTATGATTAAGCACTCATTTATACAGTTGTATTCAAAATTATTCAACCCACACTGAAATTGATTGTTTTGCCAAGTTTGACATTGATTTTGATCATCCTGTCATCCTGCTTACAATTAAATGTAGGTCAGACAAATATAACATAACATTTATAATGAAATAACCACAAATGTCTTTTCTGTGCTCACAGCATTATCAGTTTTATTCAACCCCCAATTGACATTCAATCTTAGTACTTAGTACAACATCCTTTTACAGTTATAACAGCTTTTAAACTTGAAGCATAGCTTGACACAAGTGTCTTGCAGCGATCTACAGGTATCTTCGCCCATTTGTCATGGGCAAAAGCCTCCAGTTCAGTCACATTCTTAGGCTTGCGCACTGCAACTGCTTTCTTTAAGTCCCACCAGAGGTTCTCAATCGGATTTAAGTCTGGTGACTGCGATGACCACTCCAAAATGTTCCAGCCTTTAATCTGCAACCATGCTCTAGTGCAGGGGTGGGCAATCTCGGCCCTCCAGCTGTGGTGAAACTGCAAATCCCATCATGCCTCTGCCTCTAGGAGTCATGCCTGTGATTGTCAGGGTCTTGCAATGTCTCATGGGACTTGTAGTTTCAAAACAGCTGGAGGGCCGAGTTTGCCCTCGCCTGCTCTAGTGGACTTGGAGGTATGCTTGGGATCATTGTCCTGTTGAAAGGTCCAACTTCTCCCAAGCCTCAGGTTTGTGACGGACTGCATCACATTGTCATCCAATATCTCCTGGTACTGAAGAGAATTCATGGTACCTTGCACACGCTGAAGCTTCCCTGTACCTGCAGAAGCAAAACAGCCCCAAAGCATGATTGACCCCCCGCCATGCTTCACAGTAGGCAAGGTGTTCTTTTCACCATAGGCCTTGTTCTTCCTCCTCCAAACACAGCGTTGATCCATGGGCCCAAACATTTCTAATTTTGTTTCATCAGTCCACAGAACACAATCCCAAAACTTCTGTGGTTTGTCCACATGATTTTTGCATACTGCAGTCGACTCTTCTTATTCTTTGGAGACAGCAAGGGGGTGCGCCTGGGAGTTCTGGCACGGAGGCCTTCATTACGCAGTGTGCGCCGTATTCTCTGAGCAGAAACTTCAGTACCCACATCTGACAAATCTTTTGTCAGTTCCTCAGCAGTCACACGGGGACTTTTCTCCACTCTACGCTTCAGGTAGCGCACAGCAGTCGAAGTCAGCATCTTCTTTCTGCCACGACCAGGTAGCGTTTCAACAGTGCCCTTTGGCTTGAATTTGCAAATGATGCTTCCTATGGTGTCTCTTGGTATGTTTAACATCTTTGCAATCTTCTTATAGCCATTGCCCTTCCTGTGAAGAGTAATCACATCTTCTCTTGTCTTCCCGGACCATTCTCTTGACTTCACCATGTTTGTAACCACACCAGTAAATGTCTAGAAGGAGCTGAGTATCACAGTCATTTTAAAGCTGCCTGATTGGTGCTTATTAGGCTTTATTGCTGCTCCCTGACATCCACAGGTGTTTTCAATACCTGATGGAAAACACTTCAATGAACCTCTGTTCTTCACAGTGATAGTCTTTAAGGGGTTGAATAATTGTGTAAATGAAGAATTCACAAAATAAACATTTACTACTGTATTACAAAACCAATTGATGTCATTTTAGTTGCATGTGGTTCTTTAAGAAGTCCTTGTAGGATTTCATTCTGAATACAATTACAAATGTACACTAAATTCCCTAAAACCCTTTACAGCATTGGGGGGTTGAATAATTTTGAACACAACTGTAGTGCGAAACGCATCAGCTGTTTTACTCCCGTGTAGTGTGCCGTGACTTGTAGTGCATTTTTCCTTTTTTAAATAAAGACAACCATCAAGGTTTTTTGGAGTGCGGCTGTCCATATTTTCTTTTTCCATTTAAAGCGCGCCAAACCTGGGAGCCAGGGCCTTAACCACTTAACCACTTAACCACTTAAGCCCCGGACCAATATGCTGCTAAATGCCCAAAGGCGTTTTTACAATTCGGCACTGCGTCGCTTTAACAGACAATTGCGCGGTCGTGCGACGTGGCTCCCAAACAAAATTGGTGTCCTTTTTTCCCCACAAATAGAGCTTTCTTTTGGTGGTATTTGATCACCTCTGCGGTTTTTATTTTTTGCGCTATAAACAAAAATAGAGCGACAATTTTGAAAAAAATGCAATATTTTTTACTTTTTGCTATAATAAATATCCCCCAAAAATATATATAAAGAATTTTTTTTTCCTCAGTTTAGGCCGATACGTGTTCTTCTACATATTTTTGGTAAAAAAATCGCAATAAGCGTTTATGGGTTGGTTTGCGCAAAATTTATAGCGTTTACAAAATAGGGGATAGTTTTATTGCATTTTTATTAATTATTTTTTTTTACTACTAATGGCGGCGATCAGCGATTTTTTTTGTGACTGCGACATTATGGCGGACACTTCGGACAATTTTGACATATTTTTGGTACCATTTTCATTTTCACAGCAAAAAATGCATTTAAATTGCATTGTTTATTGTGAAAATGACAGTTGCAGTTTGGGAGTTAACCACAGGGGGCGCTGTAGGAGTTAGGGTTCACCTAGTGTGTGTTTACAACTGTAGGGGGGTGTGACTGTAGGACTGACGTCATCAATCGAGTCTCCCTATAAAAGGGATCACTTGATCGATGCCGCCGCCACAGTGAAGCACGGGGAAGCAGTGTTTACATACGGCTCTCCCCGTTCTTCAGCTCCGCGGAGCGATCGCGACGGAGCGGCTATAAACGAATAGCCGCGCCGTCGTCCCGGATCGCTCCCCGTGGGAATCCGACCGCCGCATGTAGCGGGGGGTCCCGATCGGACCCCCGACCCACGTCTAGGCAGGGACGTACAGGTACGCCCATGTGCCTGTCCGTGCCATTCTGCCGACGTATATCTACATGCGGTGGTCTGGAAGTGGTTAAAGCGCGCCAAACCTGGGAGCCAGGGCCTTAACCACTTAAGGACAGAGCCTGTTTTTCAGACTTGGGGTTTACAAGTTAAAAAATAGTTTTTTTTGCTAGAAAATTACTTAGAACTCCCAAACATTATACATTTTTTTTCTAACACCCTAGAGAATAAAATGGCGGTCATTGCAATACTTTTTGTCACACCATATTTGTGCAGCAGTCTTACAAGCGCACTTTTTTTAAAAAAAGTTTACTTTTTTGAATAAAAAAATTAGACAACAGTAAAGTTAGCCCAATTTTTTTTAGATTGTGAAAGATAATGTTACGCCGAATAAATTGATACCCAACATGCCACGCTTCAAAATTGCGCCCGCTCGTGCAATGGCGTCAAACTTTTACCCTTAAAAATCTCCATAGGCGACGTTTATACAGGTTACATGTTTTGAGTTACAGAGGAGTTCTAGGGCTAGAATTATTGCTCTCGCTCTAATGATCGTGGCGATACCTCACATGTGGGGTTTGAACACCATTTTTAGATGCTCACGTATGCGTTCGCTTCTGCACATTGGCTCATCAGGACGGGGCGTTTTAAAAACATTTTTTTTTTCTTATTTATTTTACTTTATTTTATTGATTTGAAAACAGTTAAAAAAAAAATTGGGTCACTTTTATTCCTATTAAAAGGAATGTAAACATCCCTTAGAAAAAAGCATGACAGGTCCTTTAAATATGAAATCTGGGGTCAAAAAGACATCTCATATTTGGACTTAAATGCAATAAAAATAATGTCCTTTTAAGAGGTATGGGCGTAAGTGACGTTTTGACGTCGCTTCCGCCCTGCTATGGTATGAAGACGGGTGGGGGCCATCTTGCCCTCACTCGTATGCATACCTAACAGGACACAGGTTCCGATCACCTCCGCTGCTACTGACGGCTCCAGTAAGAGGCAGAGGGCGTAGGAGAGCAGCGGGAGGGGGGGCCCTCTCCTGCCACCGATAACGGGGATCTTGCGGCGAATCCACCAGAGAGACCACCATTATTGTAAACAGGACCGCTCACTGAAAAGATGGATACCTCAGTTGTGGCAGTTAAAAAAGATATCCATCTTTAAAGTGCCGACGTATATATACAGTGGGCGGTCGTGAAGTGGTTAAAAAGGCTTTGCCTGACACAAGATGGTTGCCAGAGACACATGGGGCAGCAGCATCCAATCGGATCCCCGGTGACCCAGGAAACCATAGAGGAACCATGTTCCTCCTGGCTTCCTCTCCCCCTGCTATGCCGCTGTGGATAGCACCACCTGCAGTGGAGAAAATAGACTGCACCTGCCTACAAGGGAATCAAAGATGGGGTTGCACCATCGGGTAGCTCTGGACTTGCAGGAGTTGCCCTGCAACTGAGCTTAGTAATGCTTACAAAACTGTCTACAAATGTATTTTTCAGCTGTTTCATGGATTTTGACCTTTCACCTTCTTCTGATTGACGTGTTCTTTAGTGTTCTTTTAAAAAATGTACTTTCATTTATGTAACTTTCATGTTGAGTTCTTTCTCCCTGTGCGTCCCCAAGCTGCAGGGCGAACATACCATGACTCCTTGTAACCTCTGAGCCCAGGGGAACCGAGTAAGCTGTAATTGGTGAAATGGAAAAACTGATCCAAAGAGAGAATGAAAAAATTGCCAAAAGAAAGTCTTGCCTACTTAAAAATTAGAATGATGACGTGTTCGCCCGCACCCAGGCAGTTCCAGGATCTACAGCTGGCGTAACAGAGGGCATGGCCTGGGTACCCTGCAGCTGCACTAACTCTTGCTGGTATGGGTGGTTAGGATAAACAGACCTAAAGCTGAACTCAATGAGCTGCACTACAAGGTCGAAATGCTCCCTACGTATAGGGGAAAGGGAACAGGTAGCAATTATTACCATATTCTTTGCTCTTATAGGTTTCCTTTCTGCCATATGATAACTTGTTAGGGCTGGAGACTGCGCTGGACTGACTCGATCAGTCACTGGTCGTGGGTGGGTGATACCGTGGGTGAGTCAGAAGAAATCCTTTTCAGTGGTTTGTGCCCACTTTATGGATGGTGACGTTGAGCCCTCTTAGGGCTTGGGTGTGGCCTTATGGTCGTTCACGCATTGGAACCTTGGAAAGAGCGCCTGTTGCCCAATAATACGCAAGTTGGAAGGTTAAAAGGCATTTATTGAAAATAGAAACAAGTACATCAAGCCGATGTGTTTCAAGGACACCCCCTTCTTCAAGGCTCAAGATGGGGAAGGTTCCTAATGTAGCGCTACCACCAGGGGTCAAGTCCTGGGGAAAAAAGTGTCCACTCCCCCACCAAAAAAAATAAAAATTATACACTTATATGCATAATTACTAAACCGCATGTTTGTTTGTTTTTCGATCCACTGTACCTTAGTAATCCTTTATGTTACTGCCCGCTTCCTGTATATGGATTCATCGGGTAGTGTGCGGGTATACTTGCGAAAGCAAGTTCTTTTTAAATCCTGCGATAACTCGCGGCAGACCTCCGCATTGTCTCCTGGGAACAATGACAAAAGCTCCTAGGAGACATTTTGGCATCGAGGAAGTGACGGAATACCTGCACACTACCCGATGAATCCATATACAGGAAGCGGCCAGTAACATAAAGTATTACTAAGGTTCGCCTGCCCCTGACAGTGACTCGAGCTGGGCATCGCCGCTTAGTGAAGGAAGGGCTCGGGCGGCTCGGCTGCTCTCGGCTGCTCTGGTCCTGCAAAGGGAACTGCGTTCCTGCTGTGAAAAAAGTGCAGGAACTCCGTTCCCACGCGTTCCCGCAGGACTTGAGCCCTGGCTACCACCCGAAGGAGCCGCTGATTGTTTTGGGACCGGTGTATTAAGTTACCCTGCAGTGTGTCTAGGGGTGATAGCAGTGAGTCAAACCAGTGAGCGAATGTCCAGTCATCAAATGGATTTTCTTGAATGCTTTATTCCAAGGCCCAACACGGCCAACATCAACATGAGGTAGGATAGGAAAGGTTGTTGAAGCATAAGAGGAACGAAGGTATCAGGCCTTAGATATGAAGAGAGCAATCCTGCTCTCAGTAACAGTGAAATCAGTTCGTCGCCACTCTAGCCAGAGTGGGTGAAGTGCCCCCGGACAGACTTCTGCCACAAGCCTGGTAGCCGAAGTGTCACTTGTAGATCGCTGGGAGGAAACAGGCCTCTGCCACAGGCTTAGGAATTTAATGAGCGATGGTTGGATTGAGCGAATCCTCCCAGCAAATTCAGTTAGAGCTACCGGTAGACAGCTGCACTGTACCTGTCAGTATCTCAGTGACCAGACTCCTGATGGTTCGTTCAGAACTCCCAGATAACCTCTCTCTGGGTTCTCCCTGAGCCGATCCCCCACCGAGCAGCCTTCAACCTAGGATCTTCCTAGTAAAGTTCAGGACCCAGCAAGTCACTGGGGCCCCTTTCAACATCAGGATGGAGCTCCGCATGGTGCGCAACTCTGGCCAGGTAGGCCATGGTGGCGGGGTCCATGGATGCGCACACCCCAAAGGTGGATGCCGCACCTGGAATTCGGACCCAGCAGAGAGAGACGAATCAATGGTGTCTGCCACAGATATACCCCTCCCCAGCATGCCCAGCGAGGGAAAACTCCTCTAATTGGCTGCTGGTGAAAAGTGACTCTGCCAGAACCTCTCTAGCGCCAACTGTCGCCCAGGGGTGGGATCGCACCCCTGGAACGCAGACTGACTCATAGGACAGTTCCGGAATGACAGCAGCCCAAATTTAACAAATCGTGAATGGGAGCAGAAATTAACTCTTCCATTCCCCACTAACTTTAGTGTAGTGCCCATACTGAAAGTAAGGGGGCGCTACACTAATAAGGTATGTTAATAGCAAAAATCCAAATGATAACTGTCAAGGAGTCGCTTTGGCTCCTTAAGCCTGGTACACACTACTAGTTATTTTTCGTTCAGCCCAGTGGGTACAGTGGTCTCCCCCTGCTGGGCTATTGTGTTCTGACAGGGGGACGCCCCCCCCCTGCCAAAACACTCAGGGCAGTGCTAACACTGAGAGCATGATTGAAAGCCGGTCGTAAGACCTTTTTCGGTCATGACCCTTCGACAGAAGCTGACCAAATGCCTCTGTTGTACACATGGGCCGAATGTCAGCCAGGTTTCTATTGAACCGGCCGATGTCGCCCGACATTCGACCCGTGTGTACCAGGCATTATAGTTATCATTCAGATTTTTGCTAGTAACACACCCAATTGGGACCCTTCCCCATCTTTTAGCATGCAGCAACAGCCTTGAAGAAGGGGACGTCCTTGTTCCCCCGATACGCGTTGACTCAATGTGCTTATTTATATTTTCAATAAATACCTTCTAACTAACCTTCCAATTTGCATATTACAGAGGGTCCCCGACTTAAAAACGCCCGACTTACGAACGAATGGCCAGAAGAGCCCCAGAAGCGCCCGGAACATGCCACATTGCTGCACAGGCGAAAGCCGGAACATCTCACAACCCTGCACAGGCGAAGTTACACTTACAAGCAGTGTTCCAACTTACGAACAGATTTCACGTACAAACCTACAGTCCTTATCGCGTTTGTAAGTCGGGGACCCCCTGTATTGGACGCAGGGTGCTCCTTTCTACCCATCTTTCCATGTTTTTTGCCATATGATGGCACTCCTTTTCACCTGTTGACCAGTTGTGACCCCTTCAAAGTTGATCACGTGCAATACAGGACCAACTGAGGGTCTGCTTGCATACTAGTAGCAGGGGAGAGAGCTGCTCACCAGGAAAAAGGAAAAGGTAGGTAATGGTGTGCATCCCTCTCCCTCTAACCCAGAGGTATCCAAACTTTCTAAACAAAGGGCCAGTTTGTTGTTCTTCAGGCTTTAGGGGGGCCAGACTGTTGCCAATGGGAATGGAAATTTTCCTGGCATCAGTGGGAGTAAACATCACCACATTTGATATTAGGGGGAGGAATAGTGCCACATCGTTGGAATCATTTGGGTGGAATAGTGCCCCATCTTTGATATGATAGGGAGGAATAGTGGCCCATCCATGTTATCATAGGGAGTAATAGTGGCCCATTGTTGGTGTCAGTGGGAGAAACGGTGCCCCATTGTCGATGTTGGTTGGCAGAATAGTGTCTCGTATCAGTGAAAGGAATAGTGTGTGCCCCAAGGGCCGGATAAAGGCAAGCAAAGGGCCGTAGTTTGGAGACCCTGTTCTAGCACAATTGAGCATTTATCCTTTGAAAAAATAAAGATTTAACCACCACGCTTCTTCCAGCAGCATACAATGACAATTACCCTTCCTTTAAGCGGAGGTCAACACAAAATGGAAGCTCTGCTTTTCAGAACCCTCCCCCCTCCGGTGTCACATTTGGCACCTTTCAGGGGGGGGGGTGTAGATACCTGTATAATACAGGTGTTTGCACCCACTTCTGGGCATAGACCCCTGCAGAATCTGCGGGGGTCTACGTCACTTCCTGCCCCCGCTGTCTTCTGGGAAACACACATGTCCCAGAAGACAGCAGGGACTAGCGAGGACACGCAGCGTGACTTGCGCATGTGCAGTAGGGAACCGGGAAGTGAAGCCGCAACGCTTCACTTTCTGATTCCCTCACCGAGGATGGCAGCGGGGGCAGCCGAGAGCCGAGCGATTAATCGGATTCGACTGCCTAAATCGCGGGCGCCCTGGACAGGTAAGTGTCTATTTATTAAAAGTCAGCAGCTGCAGTATTTGTAGCTTCTGGCTTTTAATATATATTTTTTTAGGCAGACCCTTTTAGGCAGAATAAGTGCACTTTCAGACAAAGTGCTCTTGGGGTGGATTCAGTAAGCAATTGCGTCTGCGTAACCATAGTTACGCTGCGCAATTGCTTAGTTGCGCCGGCGTAACGACTTTTCTGTATTCAGAAAGCTTGTTACACCGACTGCAGCCTAAGATATGACTGGCATAAGGCTCTTATGCCGTCGTATCGTAGGCTGCATTCTTATGATGGCCGCTAGGTGGCGTTCCCGTAGTGGTCAGCGTAGAGTATGCAAATTGCATACTCAGGCCGATTCACAACCCTACGCGCGCCCTGCGTACGCATTTTACATTGTTTGCGTTCGTCGGGTTCCGCGTAAGGCTGCTCCTGCTATTAGCAGGGGCAGTCAATGCTAAGTCTACCCGCCGTTCCCGCGTTGCGATGTTTGAAAATTACGTTGTTTGCGTAAGTGAATCGTGAATGGCGCTGGACGTCATTTACGTTCACGTTAAAGCAAATGACATCCTTGCGACGTCATTTGCCGCAATGCATGTCGGGAAAGTTTCCCGACGGAGCATGCGCACTACGTTCGGCGCGGGAACGTGCCTAATTTAAATGATTCACGCCCCATACAGGATCATTTAAATTACGCGCGCTTACGCCGGCCATTTTTACGGAGCGCCTCTGCAAATTACGGAGCTACTGCTTCCTGAATCAAGCGTAGCGCAAGTAATTTACGGAGGCGTAGTGTAAAAACGTAACGCTGCGCCTCCGTAAGAAGTGCGCAGCAGTACCTGAATCTACCCCCTTGTTTTTTTTTTTGTTCCTTTTTTCCCCAACATAAACCATCCTTCCCTCCCCCACTACAGATGTATACTTATTGAGATCTGATGGCCGTGACCTCCATTGTTTCAGCAGTGTTGTTTGCATTCAGCAGTTAAAGCAGTGTTGCCAACCTACCAGATCGAAATTTACTGGCACGACACCCGAAATTTACTGGCGCAGCCACGTTTTTACTGGCAATTCACAAAAGTTACTAAATTACATTTTTAGGTGCACATTTCAGTATTTATGACTGGATTCAGAAAGCTTTACGCCGGCGTATCAGTAGATACGCCGTCGTAACTCTGAATCGACGCCGTCCTAAATTTAAGCGTATTCTGCTTAAATTAGGCCTCAATTAGGCTAAGATACGAGCGGCGTAAGTCTCCTACGCCATCGTATCTTAGTGTGCAATATTTACGATGGCCGCTAGGTTGCGCTTCCGTTGAGTTCGGCGTAGAATATGCAAATGACTAGATACGCCGATTCAGAAACATACGTGCGCCCAGCGCATTTTTTTTACGTCATTTACGTATGGCTTTTTCCGGCGTTAAGTTAGTCGAACAAATAGCTGGCCTAGTCAATGTTAAGTATGGCCGTCGTTGCCGCGTCGAAATTTGGAAATTTTACGTCGTTTGCGTAAGTCGTCCGTGAATGGGGCTGGACGTAATTTATGTTCACGTCGAAACCAATACGTCCTTGCAGCGTACTTTGGAGCAATGCACACTGGCAAATTGTTACGGACGGCGCATGCGCCGTTCGTAAAAAACGTCAATCACATCGGATCACCATCCATTTACATAAAACACGCCCCCCTCATCCTCATTTGAGTTAGGCCCCATTTACGCTACGCCGCCGTAACTTAGGAGGCAAGTGCTTTGTGAATACAGCACTTGCCTCTCTGACTTACGGCGGCGTAGCGTAAATACGATACGCCGCCTGAAAGATGCGCCGCCGTACCTGAATCTAGCTATTAGGCTACAAACATGTATGCTAGGCAAATAGCAATGTGATTTAAGGTAGATATTAAGGTAAAAAAAACATATTTTTGTCATTTTCGATATAATAAGGGCAAATTATTTAGTCACATCACCCCCTGCCTCCATCCCCCTCTGCCACCAACACCCTTTGCCTTCACCCCCCTCTGTGGTGCCACAACCCCCCTGCCTCCAATCTCCCTCTGCCTCCAATCTCCCCCTGCCTCCAATCTCCCCCAGGCCCCCTGCCTCCAATCTCCCTCTGCCTCCAATCTCCCCCTGCCTCCAATCTCCCCCAGGCCCCCTGCCTCCAATCTCCCTCTGCCTCCAATCTCCCTCTGCCTCCAATCTCCCCCAGGCCCCCTGCCTCCAATCACCCCCTGCCTCCATCATCCTCTGTGGTGCCACCAACAACCCCTGTCTCCATCCCCCAACCTCTCCGGTGCCACCATCCCCCTCTGCGGGGCCACCAACACCCCCTGCCTCCAATCACCCCCTGCCTCTATTGCCCCCTGCCTCCATTTCCCTCTGCGGTGCCATAGCAGCCATCATCACCCCCTGCCTCCAATCACCCCCTGCCTCCAATCACCCCCTGCCTCTATTGCCCCCTGCCTCCATTTCCCTCTGCGGTGCCATAGCAGCCATCATCACCCCCTGCCTCAAATCTCCATGCGCAGTTCCAAGCCGAACCGATCTCGGCTATTCTTACTAGCACATTCCCACAACCACGAACGTTTACAAACGAGGGAAAAAGTGCCCGTTTTTACGAACTGTCCGTAAAAATACGGACGGTTGGCAACACTGAGTTAAAGGCTCCCTCTCTTGACTGCGCCTGCACATAACAACCTGATAGACTTCTCTAGGGCCATCTCCCAATCAGGAAAGAAGAAGAGTGAGTATGACTTTTTTTGTTGGTATTCACATAAAGGAAATAGTAAGCCCTTAAAAAAACACAGGTTCAGCTTTCAGCACTCTTCATTGACATGGAGAGCAAAAGTAATGTTTTTACAGCTAAGCCAGAAGTTGGGTTCTAACCCAGTGGGAAGCTGTCAGTGCTGGGCCAATCCGTTGCAACTGAGGCATTTCTTGCAGGTGCACGCACACAAAGGGGCAAAGGGGTGGGGATGCTCTTGTTGTTATTGACCTTATATGGTAGCATGAACTTATTAGGTCAATGACAATGGCCATGTGGCCATAATAGGTCAATGATGTCACAAGCACTCTCGCCACTTTGTGCAAGTGCAACTATGGGGCAGGGAATGCCTCCGATGCCTAGCATTGAGAGATTCCTTCTGAGGATGGCCGAACAAACTCAAGCCAAATCCAAGCTCATCCTTGTTATAACAAATGCAGTAATTAAAAAAATGCATAATATACTGTTTATTTCATCAACCCAGAATATTCACTGGAAGGACAGATCCTGAAGCTGAAACTCAAATACTTTGGCCACCTAATGGGAAGAGAGGACTCATTGGAAAAGATCCTGATGCTGGGAAACATGGAAGGAAAAAGGAGAAGAAGACAGCAGAAAACAAGATGGATAGATAACATCGTCGAAACATTGAACATGAAGTTAAACAAGCTCTGGGAGGCAGTGGAGGACAGAAAGCTTGGCATGCTATCAGGGCCGTCTTTACTATTGAATGGGCCCTGGGCAAATTGCATATTCACTTCTGTATCCTCATCCACCTCTATATCCTTTCGTCCACCTCTGTACCCCTGTCCACCTCTGTACATCCCCATGTCCAGAGGCGATTAAGTTCGCATGTGTTGCGCTATATAAGTTTTCATTCATTCATGGGCCCATGTCCACCTTTGTACCCCCGTCCACCTATGTGTTCATCTCTGTACCCCTCTCCACTAGTGTTGAGCAGAATATGCCATATTCGATTTCGCGATATATCTCGAATATATATTCGAATATTCGAGATATATTCGCTAAATTCGAATATTCGTGATATTTTATCGAAATTAAATGATTGCGATTTTTCGCTATTGCGAATGCGAAAATAATTGCGATTTTTTGATAACTGCGGTAGGAGCACTCTGATTGGCTCAGAATATTCGTGATATTTTATCGAAATATCGCAACATGCGAATGCGATATTTATTGCGCAATTTCGAGAAATGCTGGAGGAGCGCTCTGATTGGCTCAGAATATTCGTGATATTTTATCGAAATATCGCAACATGCGAATGCGATATTTATTGCGCAATTTCGACAAATGCTGTAGGAGCACTCTGATTGGCTCAGAATATTCGTGATATTTTACAATACAAAATAATTGCGAATATTCGGCAAATGCGGAAGGAGCACTCTGATTGGCTCAGAATATTCTTGATATTTTACAATACAAAATAATTGCGAATATTCGGCAAATGCAGAAGGAGCACTCTGATTGGCTCAGAATATTCTTGATATTTTACAATACAAAATAATTGCGAATATTCGGCAAATGCGGAAGGAGCACTCTGATTGGCTCAGAATATTCTTGATATTTTACAATACAAAATAATTGCGAATATTCGGCAAATGCAGAAGGAGCACTCTGATTGGCTCAGAATATTCTTGATATTTTACAATACAAAATAATTGCGAATATTCGGCAAATGCTGAAGGAGCACTCTGATTGGCTCAGAATATTCGTGATATTTTACAATAGAAAATAAAAAGTGTTTTGCATTGGTGGTGATTCTTTACTCTATCCATCTGTCACAGCCGTTTGTCAATCAAACACCTTGAAGATTGAACACGTTCATGCTGCATGCTTTGGACTTTTTTTCACTTCACATATCAAAGACATTTTTATGAAAGATTATTTTTCTATTATTGGGACTATATTTCTTTATATATTTGTTTCACTGTGTATTTCACAAGTTATTTGCGCTTGCTTATTTTATAATTTGCCCACATGTCTTGTCACTAGACATATTTTTTATTCTTGTAGAGCGACTCCATTTTCTGTCTTGTATTAATTTATGTTGTATAACATTTTTGAGTTGCTGCTGTATTCTCCCCTTTTTTTAAGGTATGCGCAATTTTTTCCTTCTTACAAAAAATAATAATATCAAACATACAAATATTCATAACAGAAACATACACAAAGCCCCCCCCTTTTGCATCAGAGACAATCAGAGTTCTCCTACCACAGTTATCGAAAATTCGCAATCATTTTCGCATTCGCAATAGCGAAAAATCGCAATTTTTTTTTTTTTCAATTTGGCAACATAAAAGGATCGCCTCAGCTTAGCTACTCGGCCCAGGGTCTCTAATCATACCAGCAATGCTTTTAGACGTCGATAGGATGTGATCTGTTTTAAAAATCAAATTGAAAAAATGCGAATATTCGGAATTGCGAATATTCACCGCGAAATTCGAAATATAGCGCGATTTCTCGAATATGCTATATTCGAGTCGAATATTCGCAATGCGAATATTCGTGAGCAACACTACTCTCCACCTCTGTATCCCCTCATGTCCAGCTCTGTACCCCCCATCCATCTGTGTCCACCTCTGTACCCCCATGTCCACCTTTGTACCCCTCCATGCCCACCTCTGTACCCCTCCATGTCCACCTCTGTACCCCTCCATGTCCACCTTTGTACCCCTTCATGTCCACCTTTGTACCCCTCCATGTCCACCTCTGTACCCCTCCATGTCCACCTTTGTACCCCTTCATGTCCACCTTTGTACCCCTCCATGTCCACCTCTGTGTTCATCTCTGTACTCCCCTCCACCTCTGTATCCACCAATGTCCACCTCTGTACCCCCCATGTCCACCTCTGTACCCCCCCATGTCCACCTCTGTACCCCCATCACCTAAGTTCCCCCATCCACCTGTGTTCTTTTCTGTACTCCACCCACAGTACCACCTCTGTACCCCTCCATGTCCACTTCTGTGTTCATCTCTGTACTCCCCTCCACCTCTGTATCCCCCAATGTCCACCTCTGTACCCCCCATGTCGACATCTGTGTTCACCTCTGTACCCCCCATGTCCACCTCTGTACCCCCTCCACCTAAGTTCCCCCATTCACCTGTGTTCTTCTCTGTACCCCCACATGTCCACCTCTGTACCCCCTCCACCTCTATGTTCATCTCTGTACCCCCCCTCCACCTCTGTACCCCCCCCCCCCATGTCCACCTCTGTTCCCCCTCCACCTCTGTTCCCCCGTCCACTTGTGTTCACTTGTTTACCCCCCCCCCATGTCTTCCTTGGTACCCCTGTCCACCTCTGTGTTCACCTCTGTACCCCCCCTCCACCTCTGTTCCCCCGTCCACTTGTGTTCACCTGTTTACCCCCCCCCCATGTCTTCCTTGGTACCCCTGTCCACCTCTGTGTTCACCTCTGTACCCCCTCCACCTCTGTTCCCCCTCCACCTCTGTTCCCCCGTCCACTTGTGTTCACCTGTTTACCCCCCCCCCATGTCTTCCTTGGTACCCCTATCCACCTCTGTGTTTACCTCTGTACCCCCCTCCACCTCTGTACCAGAAATTCTCTGCACATATGAATACCCTTCCCTACACAGTCTCTGCCTATCAGACCCAGCACACAGCCAGAAAACTTCACTCGGCTGTGTGCTACACTGGTCTGCCAGGCGGCGGTGGGGGTGGAAGGAGCACAGAGCGCTGCTCACTATGTCATTCCCTATGACTGTGATCCGCAGCACCTGACAGAGAGAAGCGGGACGACTCAAGCGGGCTCAAACACATGAAACCCGCAGCTGTCCCGCTCTCCTGTCATAATGAATGTGGCCGCCACTTGGGAGAGCAGGGGGGGGGATCGGCTGCACCCACTATTCCAGGGAAACTGTGGGCTTAAGTGGCAGCTGCTTTGATCCCCATAGCAATGACAGGGCCCAGAGCAGCTGCCCCTTTTGCCCTGCGTTAAAGACGGCCCTGCGTGCTATGGTCCATGAGATCATGAGGAGTCAGACACGACTAAACATCCCTGATCTGCCTCATGTCCTTATTGGCCAGGAGGAGAAGCCAGAAGACAATAGCGAATATTGATTTGCTAGTGTCACAAGTGGGTGGGTTCTGGGCGCAGTGCTCTGTGTCTTGTGCTCAACCTTTTTCAAGCCAATTAGAGCCTCAGGGCCCAATTATGTGGCTTGAAAAAAAAAAAAAACCTCGTACAAACATCTGAGTCCAGCACCCTGCATGCAAACTAGGAGGGCATTGCCCCTATGCCCCTAATGGACCGGCCCGCTCCTGCTCCAATGTTTTTCTTCTTCCTCAGTTTTTCTCCCTTACTCAGCCAATGTGAACCCAGTGCTGATGGAGAGGGGCAAACAAAGATGCTGCATAGGCACCCACTGCCCTCCTTATCACCCTATGACGCCATTGGTGGTTAGGACACCGGCGGTTAGAAGGTTGTAATGGTGAACAATGAAAACCTGACTTTGTGTAATGAAATGGCAGACTTGATCCACCTTCTGGCTTGTATATAATTTGTAGGCAATTTTTAGGCATTTTTCCAAGGCACCCCAGAAAAAACATGAAGGTACCCCAGGGTGCCTAGGCACACTGGTTGAAAAAAGCTGCTCCGTGATCGTGCCCGCAGGACCCGCGGACTCGATGTCCGCCGGTGTCCTGCGATGGGGTCACAGAGCTGAAGAACGGAAAGGTGTTAGTGTAAACACAACATCTCCCCGTTCTTCCTAGTGACATGTCACTGATCGTCTGTTCCCTGTCATCGGGACCAGCGATCAGTGACGTGTCAGAATCACTCCCTAGGTCACACTTAAACACTTCAGCGCCCCCCTACAGGTTAACCCCTTCACTGCCAGTGTAATTTTTACAGTAATCAGTGCATTTTTATAGCACCGATTGCTGTAAAAATTACAATGGTCCCAAAATGGTGTCAAAAGTGTCTGATATGTCCGCCATAATGTCGCAGTCATGATAAAAATCGCTGATCGCCGCCATTACTAGTAAAAAGCAGTTGCGACCCGGTCCGAAGCTCCGTGACCGCGCCCGAAGGAGCTGAAGAACGGGGAGAGGTGAGTGAAAACAAACCTTCTCCGTTCTTCTCTGTGGCAATGTCATTGATCGTCTGTTCCCTGATATAGGGAACGACGATCACTGACATCACACATACAGCCCCGCCACCCTACATTTAGAAACACACATTAGGTCACACTTAACCCCTACAGCGCCCCCTAGTGGTTAACCCCTTCACTGCCATTGTAATTTTCACAGTAATCAATGCATTTTTCTAGCATTTTTCGCTGTGAAAATGACAATTGTCCCAAAAATGTGTCAAAAGTGTCCGATGTATTCGCCATAATGTCGCAGTCAAAAAAAAAAATCGATGATCACCGCCATTACTAGTAAAACAAAATATTAATTAAAATGCCATAAAACTATCCCCTATTTTGTAGACGGTATAACTTTTGCGCAAACCAATCAATAAACTTTGCGATTTTTTTTTTTACCAAAAAAATGTAGAAGAATACGTATCGGCCTAAACTGAGGAAAAAATATGTTTTTTATATATTTTTGGGGGATATTTATTATAGCAAAAAGTTAAAAATATTGCTTTTTTTTTCAAAATTGTCGCTCCAATTTTGTTTATAGCTTAAAAAATAAAAACCGCAGAGGTGATCAAATACCACCAAAAGAAAGCTCTATTTGTGGGGAAAAAAGGACATCAATTTTGTTTGGGAGCCACGTCGCACGACCGCGCAATTGTCAGTTAAAGCGACGCAGTGCCAAATTGCAAAAAGTGGCCTGGTGTTTGGCCAGCCTAATGGTCCGGGGCTGAAGTGGTTAATGGTTTAGTGTGCAGGCCTTCTTTACCAGCCTGCTCAGTAACCTCTGCATGAACTGTCTGTGTTTGCTCACTAATACGAATGAGTGATCGGCTGTAATATACTGTACCCACACTATACCGCACCCCACCCCAGGGTGTAAGACTGCTAAGGAATTCCTGTGCCAGGAAACTCTAATAGAGAACAAGCGTAGGAGACATCCAGTGACATCGGATCAGATCTAAGCCTACGTAAACCAGACACAAATGCCTATATACTGTATGTTCTTATCTCCAATACATAAAGAGAAGCTCTTTATGAATAATCTCTACACTTCACTATTAGGTACACCTGTTTAATTGCTTGGTAACACAAATTGCTAATCAGCCAATCACATGGCAGCACTTTCATGCATTTAGGCATCTAGATGTGGTGAAAATGACTTTCTGAGCATCAGAATGGGGAAGAAAGATGATTTAAGTGACTTTAAACGTGGCATGGTTGTTGATGGGCTGGCCTGAGTATTTCAAAAACTGCTGATCTACTGGCATTTTCATGAAAAACCATCTCTCGGGTTTACAGAGAATGGTCTGAAAAAGAGAAAATATCCAGTGAGCGGCTGTTGTGTGGAGGAAAATGCCTTGTTGATGTTTACAATTCGTACAGGCTCACCAAAATTAGACAAAGAAGATTGGAAAAACATTGGCCCAGATTTTCAAAGGAGATACGACGGCGTATCTCCAGATACGCCGTCGTATCTCAGAGTCTGGGCGGTCGTATCTATGCGCCTGATTCTAAGGCCCCGTACACACGAGAGGATCGATCCGCTGGAATTGATCTGCGGACCGGCTCCAGCGGATAGATCCCCTGGTGTGTCCCCGGGGATGGATTTCCAGCGGATCAAAATTTCTTGACATGCTAAGAAATCGATCCGCTGGAATCCAGTCCAACGGATTGATCCGCTGGTCTGTACAGACTCACCGGATCAATCCGTCCGAATCCATCCCCCGCATGCGTCGTAATGATTCGACGCATGCGTGGAATTCCTTATATGACAGCGTCGCGCACGTCGCCGCGTCATCATCGCGGCGACGGCGCGACACGTCACCGCGGACGGAATTCCGCGGGGATTTTAATCTCATGGTTAGTACAACCATGAGATCAAAATCCGCCAGAGGATTTATCCGCGGAAACGGTCCCCCGGACCGTTTCCGTGGATAAATCCTCTCGTGTGTACCCGGCCTTAGAATCAGTTACGCATAGATTTCTATTAGATCCGACCAGCGTAAGTCTGTTACGCCGTCGGATCTTAACTGCATATTTTCGCTGGCCGCTAGGGGCGTGTACGCTGATTTATGCCTAAAAATATGTAAATCAGCTAGATACGCGAATTCACGAACGTACGCCCGGCCGACGCAGTACAGATACGCCGTTTACGTTAGGCTTTTCCCGGTGTAAAGTTACCCCTGCTATATGAGGAGTACATGCGGCGTACCAATGTTAAGTATGGACGTCGTTCCCGCGTCGAATTTTGAAAATTTTACGTTGTTTGCGTAAGTCGTCGTGAATGGGGCTGGACGTCATTTACGTTCACGTCTAAACCAATACGTCCTTTGGAGCAATGCACACTGGGATATTCCACGGACGGCGCATGCGCCGTTCGTGAAAAACGTCAATCACGTCGGGTCACAAGTTATTTACATAAAACACGCCCCCCTGTTCCACACTTGAATTAGGCGGGCTTACGCCGGCCTATTTACGCTTACGCCGCAACTTACGAAGCAAGTGCTTTGAGAATACAGCACTTGCCCGTCTAAGTTGCGGAGGCGTAACGTAAATAGGATACGCTACGCCGGAACAAAGATATGCCGATCTACGAGAATCTGGCCCAGGGCCGTCTTTAATATGGTTTGGGCCCTGGGCAAACATTTTTTTTGGGCCCCCCTCCAGCTTATTTTGGGCCTGGCTGGTTCACATGTATGTGTTTTGGCGGCCCTCATTTGTGCAGGTACAGCAGCCCATTGATTTGAATGGGCTGCTATGCCTTCGTTTCCTGCAGAAAAAAGGTGCATTCAGCATTTTAAAAATACAGTTGCCTTGAAATCCATTCTGCTTTTGCACCATGCTACTTACCTGCAGTTCTTGCACACACAAATGCCCTGTGTTTTTAAAAGCGTGACCTAAACGTCTAAAAATGCAGCAAGTTTGACAGTGCGGGAACTGCAGATAAGTCACAGCAGACAGCAGAATGGACAGACAGTGCTGTATTTCAGTGCTTGATGGGCATAGGCGTGCCGTGTGCGCAGCCTATTACATGAGGCATGCGCTTTTCTTTGCAGGAAAAGCAGGCATGGCGGCCCATTCAAATGAATGGGCTGCTGTGCCTGCGCAAATGTGGGCCGCCAAAACACATACATGTGAACCAGCCAGGCCCAAAATAAGCCCATCAAGCAGTTAAATACAGACAGTAATGCCATGTGCTCTGAGGCTTTACTCAGCCTGGACTGCAGGTCTGGTCTGTGATTTAAAGAGTTCCTCTATTTTACACATGGCATGGCATGGGGTCCCATGGTGCTAAAGCAGAATGGACAGACAGTGCTGTGACCCCCATGCCATGCCATGTGTACAATAGAGGAACTTTTTAAAACACTGACCAGACCTGCAGTGAATCATCAAATATTATAAAGACTTTGGGCACACTCTACAGAAAACTTCTATTTACAATATAGATTAGCAAATAATGACATACCTTGAGGAGCAGGACATGAAGAAGTCAGCCCCGGGAAGAGCAAACTGGGGATGTTATAAAATCACATTCTAATTCACTTTTATATACAAGCAGCACCCAGTGGCAGGAAGGGAGAAGGGGTGCTGAAAGGCAGAAAGGGAAGCCAGGGGTGCTGTACATTTTAAAACACTGGGAAGGGAAGCAGTACTGTCACTGGCTGTGTGCCGCTGATGATTTTCAGCCTGATTTGTGGGCAGCACAGGGGCTTAACGGGAGGCAGGGCCGCCATCAGGAATTATGGGGCCACTTACACAGCTTCAGGCATGGGCCCCCTGGAGCAGAGAACCGGGATGAGGGGTGCTGCCGCCTGAAATTGAGAAGCAGGGGGGGGGGGGGCTGCCGCGAATTTAGAAGCGGGGGGCCCTTTACAAAAAAAGAAATAAAGAAAGAAATAAAGAAAAATATATATAAAAAAAGGGGTGTAGCCATCCGGGGCCCTGGGGACCTCTGTGCCCTTTAATAAAAAGAAAAAAAGAAATAAAAAATATATATAAAAAATATATTTTAAAAAGGGGGTTGCCATCTGGGGCCCTGGGGACCTCTGGGCCCTTTAATATATATTTATTTAATAAAAATAAATTACAAAAAAAAGGGGGATGCCATCCGGGACCTCTGGGCCCTTTAATAAAAAAATATATATATATATATAAAAAAGAAACATTTATAAAAAAAAAAAGGAGGTTGCCATCCAGGGCCCTGGGGACCTCTGGGCTCTTTAATAACAAAAAAATATATAAACAAAAATAAAAAAATAAACATTTATAAAAAAAAATAAGGGGTGTTTGCCACATGGGGCCCTGGGGACCTCTGAGCCCTTTAATAAATATATATATATATAAATAAAAAGAAATAAAATAATATATAAAAAAAATGTTTTTTTTATAAAAAAAATGTTTTTTATAAAAAAAGGGGGTTGCCATCCGGGGGCCCTGGGGACCTCTGGGTCCTTTCATAATAATAATAACATTTAATATATATATATATATATATATATATATATATATAAAAGAAATATATAAAAAAATATTTTTTTTATAAAAAAAAGGGGGGTTGTCATCCGGGGCCCTGGGGAACTACGGGCCCCTGGGGACCCCCAGACCTCTAAAAAAAAAAATTGGCCCTTTAATAAAAATAAAATATATTAAAAAATAAATAAAACAAGGGGGGTTGCCATCTGGGGCCCTGGGGGCCTCGGGGCCCCTGAGGACTCCTAAAAAAATTGCCCCTCCGGACCCCTAAAAAAAAAAAAAAAAAAATTTTTTTTTTTTTTTTTTCAAAGGGGGTTGCTTTGGGCCCCCAACAGTGACAGGGCCCAGGGCACCTGCCCCATTTGCCCTGCGGTAAAGACGGCCCTGATCTGGCCCATTGCCTGGCGAAAATTCAGATGGTCGGGTCATAAACAACATGGAAGCATGGATCCATCCTGCCTTGTATCACCGGTTCAGGCTGGTGGTGGTGTAATGGTGTGGTGGATATTTTCTTGGAACACTTTGGGACCCTTAGTACCAATTGAGCATCGTTAAAACCTGAGTATTGTTGCTGACCATGTCCATCCCTTTATGACTACAGTGTCCCCATCTTCTGATGGCTCCTTCCAGCAGGATAATGCACCATGTCACAAAGCTCCAATCATCCCACCACTGGACAGTGAGGTCCCTGTACTCCAATGGCCTCCACAGTCACCAGGTCTCATCCAATAGAGCACCTTTGCGATGTAGTGGAACGGGAGATTCGCATCATGGATGTGCAGCCGACAAATCTGCAGCAACTGTGTGACGCTATCATGTCACTATGTAACAAAACCTCTGAAGAATGTTTCCAACACCTTCTTGTATCTATGCCACAAAGGATTAAGGCAGTTCTGATGCAAAAGGGGGTTCAACCCGGTACTAGCAAGGTGTACCTAATAAAGTGGCTGATGAGTGTATGTATTTATTTCTTATTATAGGGTAGGAGCTAGAAGCTCTATCAGATATGTTTTTCTGGCTGTGTCCCTCTCCATTGTAACCAAGACAGAAAATGATGGACAAAAAAATCGCTGATCGCCGCCATTACTAGTAAAAAAAAAAAATTATTAATTAAAGTGGAGTTCCACCCACTAATGTCATTAGTCCTTTAAGAATTTTTTTTTTTTTTTTAGATGCCTTCAAAGTGTTGTTGCTAGGCAGAATAGTTAATCTTCCCACTTCCTGCACCTAGGTGCTTAAGCTTCCTAACCTACACCGCACAGACTCCTGGGAATGTAGTGGGTGTAACTTTCCAGGAGTCTGTGCACTCCCCAGTCTCAAAGAATCATGTGACTTGGACAGTACAGGTGCTGAAACCTGATCTGAAACCTATTACACTGCTTGTGCAGCACTGAGCATGTGCGAGATCTGCAAGGCTGAAATCCAGGAAGTCATACAGTCTGGCTTCATGATGCCCACACTTAAGATGGCCCCAGTCAATTTCTATTTTATAAAGTGTCTAAATGCTGTAACAACCTAACAAAACGGACCTTAGTTTACAGACTAACTTTACTATAATACATTAAGCTTGTGTATTACAGGGGTATTTATATTTAAAAAGTGAAATTGTGGCCGGAACTCCGCTTTAAATGCCATAAAACTATCCCCTATTTTGTAAACGCTATAAATTTTGTGCAAACCAATCGATAAACGCTTATTGCGATTTTTTTACCAATAATAGGTAGAAGAATACGTATCGGCCTAAACTGAGGGAAAAAAGCGTTTTTTATATCTTTTTTGGGGATATTTATTATAGCAAAAAGTATAAAATATTGCATTTTTTTTTCAAAATTGTCGCTCTATTTTTGTTTATAGCGCAAAAAATAAAAACCACAGAGGTGATCAAATACCACCAAAAGAAAGCTCTATTTGTGGGGAAAAAAATATGCAAATTTTGTTTGGAAGCCACGTCGCACGACCGCGCAATTGTCAGTTAAAGCAACGCAGTGCCGAATCGCAAAAAGAGGCAAAGTCCTTAACCTGCATATTGGTCCGGGTCTTAACCAGTTAATACTAGGGTGTTTTTAGGGAATGTAACAATAACAATTTACTAGAATTTATCAAGAAAATTGGAAGAGAAGATACCCCGAGGCTTGCAGATAGCATAATGTATGACTGTAATTTGCAAGGTAAAAAAAAAAAATCTTGAAATATTAATTTGTTGAATGTTTCGAAATGCCTTTGCATGCTCATTTTTTTTAATAACCCCAAATTGTGCTTTAAAGGGGTTGTAAAGGAATTTTTTTTTTTTCATAATAAGCATCCTTTACCTGCAGACATTCCTCTTTTCACTTCCTCATGGTTCGTTTTTGCTCAGAAGTTGCTCTATTTCTTCTCTGTTCTGTTCACTTCCTGCTTGTCTGATTGTTACTTACATCTGTGCGGCAGGACGCTCTCTACGTGTTAGAGACTTCAAGGAGGTGTGAATTACTGGGCGTGCCGCAATGCATACTGGGAAATGTAGTTCTTACATGAACGAGCTCCGCAAACCAGGAAGTGAATGAGAGAACAGAAACTAGACCGCCGGAGATGATATAGATGAAGGAATTTAATAGGTATTTACTAGTTTTTTAACAGAATCATTACACTATTCTGTCTGTCTACCTTGCAGACATTGGGCTAGATTCACATACCTGCGCTTGTTCTTACGGCGGCGCAGCGTATCGTATTTACGCTACGCCCCTGTAACTTACAGGTGCAAGTGCAGTATTCACAAAGCACTTGCTCCGTAAGTTGCGGCGGCGTAGCGTAAATGGGGCCGGCGTAAGCGCGCGTAATTCAAATGTGGAAGGGGGGTGTGTTTTATGTAAATCTATGATGACCTGACGTGATTGACGTTTTGTACGGATGTGCCGTCCGTGTACATATCCCAGTGTGCATTGTTCCCAAGTACGCCGCAATGACGTATTGGTTTCGACGTGAACGTAAATTACGTCCAGCCCTATTCGCGAACAACTTACGCAAACGATGTAAAAAATTCAAATTTCGAAGCGGGAACGACATCCATACTTAACATTAGCTGCGCCTCCTAATAGCAGGAACAACCTTATGCCGAAAAAGCCTAACGTAAACAACATAAATAAATTGCGCCGGCCGTACGTACGTTTGTGAATCGGCGTATCTAGGTAATTTGCATATTCTCCGCCGAAAACAACGGAAGCGCCCCTAGCGGCCAACGTAATATTGCACACAATTATACGATGCCGCATTCAAGTTACGTCGGCGGAGGAATCCTATTTTTTTGAGCGTATCTGCCTTTGAGAATCGGCGTAACTATACGCCGGCACAGATTTGAAATTACGGCGGCGTATCTGGAGATACGCCGCCGTAATAGCTACCTGAATCTAGCCCACTAATTTTAGGCACATTTTTTTTTTCCTTTAGTGACCCTTTAAGTGGAAAAAGCATACCCGTCACAACACCTCCTTCTGCCGAATTTGCTATGTTATGTAATCTCTCAGCTTTTGAAGTCGCAGGAATAAAACTATAATCTAACACTTTAATATCTGTTGTGTCCTTTTCACGTGTGACTCATAAAACAAACAGCCGCATTCCTATTTGATCCCTATTTATTTATATCCAGAATCACAGAGTACATACATTGGATCTTGTGAGTTCCAGCTAAGATAAAGCCACTGTGAAGTAATTGATGCAATATATAAACTATACAACTATTCTTCCGAATGGTGGTTACGGATTACTTCTACGGATTACATAAATGCATTAACTTGTCTATCCCTATAATTAGCTAATCTAATAAGACTCTGATAAACACAATGATATAAGGTCATCTATGAAAGTAAACACACTGCTTAGTAAAACAATGTCTTTCATTTATTTCCCAAGAAAATAGGAATATGCAAATAGTACAACAGCATAACATCAAAAATACTCATCACAATCCTCTAGACCAATGGTTCTCAACCTTTCTAGTGTCGTGACCCCTTGATAAAATTTCCCAAGTTGTGGGGACCCCTAACAGTAAAATTATTTTCCTAGCGTGGGTTGTCAGCACCCAAGGCAAGACAAGTAATTTGCGCCCCTAATCCACAGACATTTAGTGCTCCCTGAGTCCCTTCCACTCGTACAGTATTAAAACCCCTTATGGTACATTTTGGGATGCTCCTTTTTTCCCTTTTATCTCTCTCTATCCTAACTTCTAATTTTTTCCCCCATTCCTTCTCTTTTTTTCCCCATTCCTCTTCCCCATTCCAAGTATTCTCTATTTTTATTCTTTCTCTTTCTCCTTGGTGGGGGGGGGGGGGGGGGGGGGAATGGGATGAGTGGCAGTGCTGGGAGGGATGGGATCAGTGGCAGTTCTATGTTAGTTCTAATCAGCCAACTTGGGTGCTCTTGATCAAGGTCATCTGCTGATCTGAGAACTGTACTGGGGAATGGCAACTCACAGGTAATGTTACTCACTGTGTCTCCAGCTCTGTAGTGTCTCGCAGCAATGACACCTATGCCGAAATCAGAAGATAGGGTCTACTCCAGCCCCTCCCACTTCACATTCCTCACCAGCCTGACCTCTATGCTGTGAACTGAATGGGCAGCCGTGGGTTCCAGGAACAGACCAGCTGGGCAGTCACAGGCTTCAGGGACAGCTCTGCTGGGCGGCCACAAAAAGGCTGGGAGAGTTGTACGGGCTTCAGGAACAGCCCAAGATTTGGTGACCCCTGGAAAATCATCATTCGACCCCCTCGAGGGTCCCGACCCCCAGGTTGAGAACCACTGCTCTAGACATAGTCTTATCGGCTGGGCTCAAGATGGCAAAAGAGGGCCATACAGAAGTGTATTTAGGTTTTTTGCTGCCCTAGGCCTGACTAAACTCATTGCACCCCCTAATTTAAATATGGCCCACCCCTTCCTGTCAAGGCCACACACCCTTCTGTTTAAGACCCACCCTGAATTTTTCAAGTGGGGACACTATAGTTCTGGGGGGCATTGGATTCCCTTAATTTGCATAGGTTTCCTCTCACTTCCTGTCTGGCTATGGGGCAGGAAGTGAAGGGAAATCTCTGCAATGGACAGGGATGGTAAAAAATAAACTGACAGCGGCTATAACCCTCCCTTACTCTATCCAAAATGAAAAAACAAAAGTGTTACCTATAGTTCCACAGTTGCGGAATGCCCACCGCCCGCATACCGGAAGCAGTGTGGCCGCTTTATGGGGGCGCTAGACTAATTTGCCTAACAGTGTAGCGCAAGTGGGCAGGGACTCTTTTCGTGCTGCCCTCTGCAAAGTGCTGCCCTAGGCCTGGGCCTTGTTGGCCTAGGCCAGGATATAGCGTTGGGGCAATAGCGATGAAGCTCAGGCCAAAGCCAGGATCCTAAAAGAAAGGGATGATTCCTCTTGTGTGTGTATTTTTATACGTTCATTCACACCCACTCATAAGCACCCAGGGGCAGATCCAGGGGGGGGGGGGCAAAGGGTCAATTGCCTCCCCCGAAAAACTAGTGAGCAGGCTGTGCTGATGTAGACCCCCAGGCCCCATCAGGACAGGACAGCGGCGCTGAAACTGACAGGCTCTGTGAGGAGACACAGGCAAAGCCGCAGCTGCAAGGGATTTCCACCCCTCCCTTGAGCATTCACCTGCAAATGCCTGCTCCTATTGGCTACATTCAGAGCCAATGACTGGGAAATTAGAACCTAGAGCATTATGGGACATATAGTCTAAGATACCAGCAGGCCCCAGGATGATTCCCTGAGAGGACTGGAGCCCCCAGCATGCCGAACAGGAGGGGGAAGAGGAAGAGAGACCATGAGGCTGTCGGGTGGAAGGAGACATAAATGCTATTATCTTCCAAGGTAAGAACTTACCTCCCCTCCACCAGGCTGCTCCCACCCTGTCCTCCTCTCCACCTGGCTGCTCACAACCACTCCTCCTCTCCACCTGGCTGCTCCCACCCTGTCCTCCTCTACACCTGGCTGCTCCCACCCAGTCCTCCTCTACACCTGGCTGCTCCCACCCAGTCCTCCTCTACACCTGGCTGCTCCCACCCAGTCCTCCTCTCCACCTGGCTGCTCCCACCCTGTCCTCCTCTCCACCTGGCTGCTCCCACCTTGTCCTCCTTCCCACCTCAATATTTACCTCCGCCCACTCCTAAAAATTATTATAATTTCTCTATCACTCCTACACGGATGATACGCAACTTTATTTTCGTATCAGCGACAAAAAGAAACAATACCCCGCATTAGAACAATGCCTCACTCAGATAGACATCTGGAGTCACCTCAAACTCAATGGAGCAAAAACAGAAATCATTCAACTCCATGCAAACAGGGGGAAACTGGCCAGGACTATCTGGACCCCTCGCAAAATAAACGAAGAAAACTCTGGACTGCCGCACTCCAAAATGACTAAAACAAATTAGGTCTTTATTTTCAAATGCACATGCATTCACCGCAAGCAAAAAGGTACAGTATTGGCCGACGCGTTTCACGCTGTACTTCAGCGCTTAGTCATGGCTGGACCCCTCCACCTATTTTAGGACAAACCATCACCCCTAGCAACAAGGTCAAAAGTCTAGGAGTCATCTTTGACTCGGACATGACAATGGATGCACAAATAGGATCAGTAATTAGCGGATCGCACCATCTTCTACGGCTCCTACGAAGAGTGGTTCCCTTCATCCCTAAAGAAGACGCAGTGGTAGTGGTAGGGTCAATCATTAACTCCAGATTAGATTATGCAAATGCCCTTTACCTCGGACTCCCAAAGTACCAACTCGTCTGGCTCCAAATTATCCAAAACATGGCAGCTCGACTGGTAACAGGGAAAAAACCCTGGGAACCAATCACCCCGTCCCTGAGATCCCTTCATTGGCTACCCATAAAGGACCGAGTCACTTTCAAGGCCTTATGCATAATGCACAAATGTGTACACGGAAGCGTGCCCCTATTTTTAAGTGAGAAAATAACACAACAAAACCCAAATCGAGTTCTTAGATCAACTAACCAAAAATGATTACAAATTCCCAAAGCCCGATATAAGACCAAAGCAGAACGTCGTTTTTCAGTTCAAGGACCTCGACTATGGAACGCTTTACCAACTTATATCCGAATGGAAATTGATCACCTGGCCTTCAGAAAAAAACTAAAGACCCATCTATTCTGAGGGTTAAACTGAAGGAAAATGGATGCTAAGCGCCTTGAGGCGATTCAGTCCGCATTTGTAGCACTATATAAGTAATTCACTCACTCACCTGGCTGCTCCCACCCAGTCATCCTCTCCACCTGGCTGCTCACACCTAGTCCTCCTCTCCCCCTGGCTGCTCCCACCCAGTCCTCCTCTCCACCTGGCTGCTCCCACCCTGTCCTCCTCTCCACCTGGCTGCATCCACCCTGTCCCCCCCTCTACCTGGCTGCTCCCACCCTGTCCTCCCCTCCACCTGGCTGCATCCACCCTGTCCCCCCCTCTACCTGGCTGCTCCCACCCTGTCCTCCCCTCCACCTGGCTGCATCCACCCTGTCCTCCCTCCACCTGGCTGCTCCCACCCAGTCCACCTCTCCACCTGGCTTCCCACCCTGTCCTCCCCTCCACCTGGCTGCTCCCACCCTACAAATTGCCTGCAAATATTTTGGCAGTGCCCCTCCCAAGATTAGACTCTGGATCCGCCCCTGTAAGCACCCCATAAGATATTGCCAAGAGGTAGTCCTTTTAATATATTATATTGGCCTCTAGGGGCAGCATTGTCCATGTCTATGAGCACTGGGCCATCTTCTGTGTTAGCTAACCCTTGTTCTCTTTGAAGCCTGTAATCACACGAGGTAGGCTTGAGCCAAGCCCTTGTTAAACTTGCTAACTTTCAGAAGCTGATGCTGATATGCTACAAAGCTTAGTTACATTCCAACTTGGAACCATCTGTCTGTATCAACCAGGAAGTGAAATTCCAGACACCTGGTTGAAACAACCAAAAAAAACCCTCCAGAGTTCCTATTTCAAACACATCTTGTATTATGAAATAAAACATGTTGCCTTCCAACACATTGTAACTAAGCAGTTTTTATGGGTCTTTATGGTTATCTCTAAAAATGTGGGTCCCTGCAAATGTCCTTGCTTTTCTCTGCTGTGTAAGTTAACTGGAGTAGACCTTGGCCTTTTGGCACTCGCCAATTGGGATCATGGGTTATAGAAAATTGGGGTAGCTCCCTGGGTTGTTTGTTGGAAAACCAGACAATGTATTGGTAACAGCGGACTTATTATTTTGTTGTCTGGACTTCACCAGCAGGGATGATGTAATGTGGTGCCAGCTCAAAGGGAGCCCCCCTCAGGATGAGCACTAGGACTATTACAAAATTGGGGAGGTAAGACTTGTAGGAATGGCTAAACATCTACTTTCTGTATGGGCACTGGTCTCTCTCTCTTCATAAATACATCTACCACCGTCCTTCAATAAATGTATTCTGCTTTTAAAAGGAACATGACGTGGACTCTTATCTTTTCTATATTTATATATATATATATTTTTTTTACTTAGGGGTGTACTCACTTTTGTTGCCAGCGGTTTAGGCCTTGTACACACGATCAGATGGAAACGGACTGAAGTTCAGTTTCATCGGTCCAAACCTACCGTGTGTATGCCCCATCGGACTTTTGTCCTTCAGACCAAAGTTTTAGAACTTGCTTTAAAATTGAACTGATGGACGCCTGACCGATCGGTCAAAACCGATGGTTAGTACGCAAAAGCATCGGTTCAAAACCCGCGCATGCTCAGAATCAAGTCGACGCATGCTTGGAAGCATTGAACTTCGTTTTTTTCAGCACGTCGTTGTGTTTTACGTCACCGCGTTGGACTCGATCGTTTTTTGAACCAATGGTGTGTAGGCACATCAGGCCATCAGACCATCAGTCCGTTTTCATCAGTTTGGACTGATCGCGTGTACAAGGCCTTAGTTAGACATTAATGGCTGTGCGTTGAGTTATTTTGAGGGAACAGCAAATTTACACCGTTATACGAGCTGTACACTCACTACTTTACATTGTAGCAAAGTGTCATTTCTTCAGTGTTGTCACATGAAAAGATAGAATAAAATATTTACAAAAATGTGAGGGGTGTACTCACTTTTGTGAGCTACTGTATGTATGTGTGTGTGTGTGTATATATATATATATATATATATATATATATTAAATAGGCATATAAAGTACATAATAATATAAAAATGTCTAAAAAGTGATACTACTAATCTTAAAAAATGCAATTCCCCATATAATTAAATACATTGGTAAGCTATATGAAATGTGGCGCGTGCTGGATATACTGTACATTTTTGATGAACCTGAAAAGTATCATATAATAACATTAAGGGCCCTTACACACAGGACAGATCCGTGATGATCCGCCCCGTGAACCTCAGTTTGCTCAGCGGGGATCGCTCCGTTGATCCCCGCTGAGCCGCCCTATCTTTTCTCCGCTCTCCCCTATGGGGGGATCGGATGAGCACGGACCGTCTGTCCGCATTCACCCGATCCGCAGAGGGAAGGAAAAATAGGGTTTTCCTCCGTCTGCAGGATCGGAGGAATAAGGAGGCGGGCGAGATCTGGTGTCAGCGGATGTTCATCCGCTGACACCCGCGATCTCATGGGGACCAATGTATGTCCCTTTTTCATACGCACAGATAGAGATACGACGGCGTATCTCCTGATACGCCGTCGTATCACTGAGTTCCGTCCGTCGTATCTATGCGCCTGATTCATAGAATCAGGTTCCGCATAGATCTCCCTAAGATCCGACAGGTGTAAGTGACTTACACCATCGGATCTTAGGCTGCAATTCCAGGCCGGCCGCTAGGTGGCGTTTCGCTTTTTGTACGCAAGAAATATGCAAATGAGGAGTTCCGCCGATTCAGAAACGAACGTCGTTTGCGTTCGGCTTTTTCCGGCGGATAGTTACCCCTGCTATATGCGGCGTATCCTATGTTAAGTATGGCCGTCGTTCCCGGGTCGAATTTTGAATTTTTTACGTCGTTTGCGTAAGTCGGTCGCGAATACGGATGGACGTAATTTACGTTCACGTCGAAACCAATAACGTCCTAGCGACGTCATTTGGAGCAATGCACGGTGGGAAAATTTGCGGACGGCGAATGCGCTGTTCAATCGGCGCGGGGACGCGCCTGATTTAAATAGTACACGCCCCCTAGGCGCGGAATTTGAATTCCGCCGGGGGATTTACGATCCGCCGGCACAACTTTCGCAACAATCGCCATTTTATTCTCTAGGGTGTTAGGATAAAAAATATATATAATGTTTGGGGGTTCTAATTAGAGGGAAGAAGATGGCAGTGAAAATAGTGAAAAATGACATTAGAATTGCTGTTTAACTTGTAATGCTTAACTTGTAATACCAACGGCCACCATCAGATGGCGCCAGCTTACACATCTGGTGGTAATAACTTGTAGTACCAACGGCTCACCACCAGATGGCGCCAGCTCACAAAGCCAAGTCGCCAGGACCCTATTTCAAGTCGCCATGGCAACCTGGCGACCGGGATTTGTCGAGCCCTGCGCTAATCTATCTGAATCTAGCCCACGGTCCGCAAGTGTGAAAGGGGCGTAACAAGTATCATATCTATATATATTATTAAAAATATTATTTATAATCATACTATCAACAGCAATAATACAATGTATTTCATGTATAATCTTTTATATACAATATAAAACATTATAAATGAAATACATTTGATAGTGTGATTATAAATAATATTTTTTTATTATCTCCAATACTGCTAACATCATTAATGTTAGCAATATTATTACATTGCACAATTATTATTATTTTATTATCATCTATCTAGTGAAATTATATTTTTATTGCGCCCCAACAGGTTTTTTATTTTAATTTTACGTTGGTTGAATTGAAGTGTAGAAACGATATTTATTATTTTTTTATTTTTACTTACATTTTTATCTCTGATGAAGGCAGTAGAGTGCAGCCCCCAAAATACGATGGGGCAGATCCACAGTGAGAGTACCCCGGCGTATCTACTGATACGCCGGCGTACTTTCAAATTTCCTGCGTCGTATCTTTAGTTTGAATCCTCAAACCAAGATACGACGGCATCTGGGTTTGATCCGACAGGCGTACGGCTTCGTACACCTTCGGATCGTAGATGCAATACTTCGGCGTCCGCTGGGTGGAGTTTGCGTCGTTTTCCGTGTCGGGTATGCTAATTAGCTATTTCCGACGATCCATGAACGTACGCGCGGCCGTCGCATTCTCTTACGTCGTCTCTAGTCGGCTTTTTTCCGGCGTATAGTTAAAGCTGCTATTTTGCGGCGTATAGATAGACTTGCCATGTTCAGTATGGCCGTCGTTCCCGCGTCGAAATTTGAATTTTTTTTGCGAAGTCGTCCGTGAATCGGGATGGACGTAAATCACGTCTAAGTTTAAAAAATGACATTGTTGCGATGTCATTTCGCGCAATGCACGGCGGGAAATTTCGAAACGGAGCATGGGCAGTTCATTCGGCCCGGGGACGCGCTTCATTTAACCACTTCCCGACCTACGCATGTACATATACGTCGGCAGAATGGTACGTACAGGCACATGGGCGTACCTGTACGTCCCTGCCTAGACGTGGGTCGGGGGTCCAATCGGGACCCCCCCCCCCCGCTACATGTGGCGGTCGGATTCCTGCGGGGAGCGATCCGGGACGACGGCGCGGCTATTTGTTTATAGCCGCTCCGTCGCGATCGCTCCTCGGAGCTGAAGAACGGGGAGAGCCGTATGTAAACACGGCTTCTCAGTGCTTCACTGTGGCAGCTGCATCGATCGAGTGATCCCTTTTATAGGGAGACTCGATCGATGACGTCAGTCCTACAGCCACACCCCCCTACAGTTGTAAACACACACTAGGTGAACCCTAACTCCTACAGCGCCCCCTGTGGTTAACTCCCAAACTGCAACTGTCATTTTCACAATAAACAATGCAATTTAAATGCATTTTTTGCTGTGAAAATGACAATGGTCCCAAAAATGTGTCAAAATTGTCCGAAGTGTCCGCCATAATGTCGCAGTCACAAAAAAAATCGCTGATCGCCGCCATTAGTAGTAAAAAATTAAAAAAACTATCCCCTATTTTGTAAACGCTATAAATTTTGTGCAAACCAATCGATAAACGCTTATTGCGATTTTTTTTTACCAAAAATAGGTAGAAGAATACGTATCGGCCTAAACTGAGGAAAAAAAAATGTTAGATATGTTTTTGGGGGATATTTATTATAGCAAAAAGTAAAAAATATTGCATTTTTTTCAAAATTGTCGCTCTATTTTTGTTTATAGCGCAAAATATAAAAACCGCAGAGGTGATCAAATAAAACCAAAAGAAAGCTCAATTTGTGGGGAAAAAAGGACGCCAATTTTGTTTGGGAGCCACGTCGCACGACCGCGCAATTGTCTGTTAAAGCGACGCAGTGCCGAATTGTAAAAACCCCTTGGGTCATTTAGCAGCTTATTGGTCCGGTCCTTAAAGCGGGAGTTCACCCATTTCTAAAAAATTTTTTTTTCTCCCCTTAGCTTCCTGCTCGTTCGGTCTAGGGGAATCGGCTATTTGTATTAAAATAGGTGCAGTACTTACCCGTTTTCGAGCTGCATCTTCTTCCGTCGCTTCCGGGTATGGTCTTCGGGAGCGGGCGTTCCTTCTTGATTGACATTCTTCCGAGAGGCTTCCGACGGTCGCATCCATCGCGTCACTCGTAGCCGAAAGAAGCCGAACGTCGGTGCGGCTCTATACTGCGCCTGCGCACCGACGTTCGGCTTCTTTCGGAAAATCGTGACGCGATGGATGCGACCGTCGGAAGCCTCTCGGAAACCTGTCAATCAAGAAGGAACGCCCATTCCCGAAGCCCATACCCGGAAGCGACGGAGAGGATGCGTCTCGTAAACGGGTAAGTACTGCACATATTTTAAAATAAATAGCCGATTCCCCTAGTAATAACGAGCAGGAATCTAAGGGGTAAAAGTGCCCTCTAAGGGTGAACCCCCGCTTTAAGTGGTTAAATGAATCACGCCTCCTAATCGCCGATTTGATTTCCGCCGCCAGAAATACACTACGCCGCCGTAACTTCCCGCGCAAAATCTTTGAGGATTTGAAAGAACGCTAGGTAAGGTACGGCGGCGTAGCGTATCTCTGATACGCTGCGCCGGTGCAGATCTATGTGGATCTGCCCCGATGGTTTTGTAAACCATTCGCCTTTGTAATAAACCAGTATCAGGTCTTGGCACTTTTTTTTTTTTAATCTTTATTTTTATTTTTAATAAATGGTCTTGGTACTTTAGTTCTACATTTATTTATCCACAGTAAAAACCTGATAGGTGTTCTAATCCTTCCTCTATCTGGGACTAGAAGAAAAAAAATAAAAACCTTTTGGCTTGGCATACACTTTAACCACTTACCCCCCGGACCATATTGCTGCCCAAAGACCAGAGTACTTTTTGCGATTCGGGACTGCGTCGCTTTAACAGACAATTGCGCGGTCGTGCGACGTGGCTCCCAAACAAAATTGGCGTCCTTTTTTTCCCCACAAATAGAGCTTTCTTTTGGTGGTATTTGATCACCTCTGCGTTTTTTATTTTTTGCGCTATAAACAAAAATAGAACGACAATTTTGAAAAAAATGAATATTTTTTACTTTTTGCTGTAATAAATATCCCCCAAAAATATATAAAAAAACATTTTTTTTCCTCAGTTTAGACCGATACGTATTCTTCTACATATTTTTCGTAAAAAAAATCGCAATAAGCGTTTATTGATTGGTTTGCGCAAAAGTTATAGCGTTTACAAAATAGGGGGTATTTTTATGGCATTTTTATTAATATTTTTTTTACTAGTAATGGCGGCGATCAGCGATTTTTTTTTCGGTATTGCGACATTATGGCGGACACTTCGGACATTTTTGACACATTTTTGGGACCATTGGCATTTTTATAGCGATCAGTGCTATAAAAATGCATTAGATTACTATAAAAATGCCACTGGCAGTGAAGGGGTTAACACTAGGGGGCGGGGAAGGGGTTAAGTATGCCTGGGTGTGTTCTTACTGTGGGGGGGGGGGGTGGCCTCACTAGGGGAAACACTGATCCTCGGTTCATACATTGTATGAACCGAAGAAAAGCATTTCCCCTGCTGACAGGAACGAGAGCTGTGTGTTTACACACACAGCTCCCGTTCCCCGCTCTGTACCGAGCGATCGCGTGTGCCCGGCGGCGATCGCGCCCGCCGGGCACACGCACGGGAGTCGGGGGCGAGCGGGGGGCGCGCGCGCGCGCCTCCGGCGGCGCGTGCGCCCCTAGTGGCGGCTAAAAGGCAGGACGTCATAATACGTGATCTCGCCTAGGAGAGCCACCTTGTGGACGTATTATGACGGTGCGGCGACGGCAAGTGGTTAATTTAAAGGAGTTCTCTAAGCTAAAACTTTTAACCCCCGCTGTGCCCGGGCTGTAAAACTATACAAAATACCGACCCCCAGGAAGTGGAAGAGACCGGGACCGGAGAACGGGACGGCGATATCGGAACAACGGGGGATTGTAGGCAGGTAAGTGAAAGTTTATTTTGTATAGTTTTACAGCCCGGGCACAGCAGGGATTAAAAGTTTTAGCTCAGAGAACTCCTTTAATGCCAGAAATTGGTTGCAGGTGTGGTTTTGGCATGGAGTTCTAGAATCTGAAATCTCAGCTCTTGATTATACAACCCGTTGCTATTTTATCACCAAAATATAAATCAACTCTTTACCACGGAACACAAACACACCCCTGCTATTTACATGGAAGCCAGGTTTATGTTTACCATTCATTTCTGAATAATGTTATGACACTAAAGGACAAGTTCTAATTATTCTGTTACAACATCTGAGTGTATGACCCAACCAGGGCTTGGATTAAGCCCAGATTAAACTTTCGCTGAATAAAGAGAGAATTCTATTTTCGTCATACCTCGGGTGAGACATTACTCACTCCGGGGAATGTTTGCAGAATAGGAACGTCCTATTGTGACTAGGTGAGGGCATTGTCGGTGAGGACGGCTAATGACAAATCTTCTCTGGTTTCTTGGTATAGGAATAATTTTCGTGCCAAAAAAATATTAATTAATAAAAGTGCCCATCCCGGCACTGGGTCTGCAGGCTCGATAATCAAACAGGCAGGTGCCTCCACTCCCGTATCGGTGTGTGCCCTCTTACCGTCTACGGCAGTACACAGGGACGGATGGTAGGGGAAGCAAATTCCAACGTGACCAGGCTACGCCGCCGACGATCGTTTCGTAATACGTCTTCAGGGGGGTGTGTTTCTTTGTAGCCTTTGCCGTTGACGAAACACCGTGTCCACCAGTCAGTGGTGTGTTCAGGTTTTGTGCTGCCCTAGGCCTGACGAAACTCGTGCACCCCCCTAATTTAAATATGACCCACAGCTTCCCACCCTTTCCTGTCAAGGCCACACCCCCATTTAATACCTGCCCTGACATTTTCCAGTGGGGATACTAGTTCTGAGGGCCTTGGGGGGGGGGGGGCAGTAGAGTCCTGGCTTGCTATGGAGCCCGTCAGCTGACTGTTTGACAGTTTTTTAGCCTCCTGACATGGCATCTGTCTCTCTCTAGCTGAGAACTCAGGTGGGAGGTCTACTGTTATGATAGGACAGTCAAAACTAGAAGTAACGCAAAGCCGCCCCCTCCCCCCCCCCAGTTGCGGAACGCCACCCACCCACACAACAACTCATTGGTTGGGGTCTGCCTCCCTAGCCTCCTTCATGTGTATGCCCCCCCCCCGATGGTGGCCCTGCCAGTATTATTATACCGACAGTAGTGTGGTCGCTTTATGGGGGCACTAGACTGATTTGCCTCCTGGCCCAGTCCGCCCCAAGACTGGCGCTACACTAAAAGTGTAGCTCAAGCTACGGGGACTCTTTTCGTGCTGCCCCCCTGCAAAGTGCTGCCCTAGGCCTGGACCTTGTTTGCCTAGGCCAAGATACAGCATTGCCACCAGTGTTGCCAACCCCCGATGTGAAATTTACTGGCAGGATGCCAAAATTTACAAATGGCACCAATTTTTTACTGGCAGAAAATTGTGAAATATACTGACAAAGCCACATTTTTGTACTGGCACTGCAAAAAAAGTACAGTATATACTCGAGTATAAGCCGACCCGAATATAAGCCGAGGCACCTAATTTTACCACAAAAAAATCGGAAAACGTATTGACTCGAGTATAAGCCTAGGGTGTCCATCTGCATGCCTCACTGTGGCTCACTGTGTCCATGTGCATGCCTCACTGTGTCCATGCCTCACTGTACCCATGCCTCACTGTGCCCATGCCTCACTGTGTCCATGTGCATGCCTCACTGTGCCCATGCCTCACTGTGCCCATGCCTCACTGTGTCCATGCCTCACTGTGCCCATGCCTCACTGTGCCCATGCCTCACTGTGCCCATGACTAGACTGACGTTTAACATGGGAGTCTATGGAAGGGGTGCATGGCTTTGAAAAATCGGTGCTCCCCAGCCGTAGGTCTTGAGTCTGAGGCATACGCACGGTGCCGGCCGCCGTGTCACAGCTAGGAACGATTGGAGCGGACTCAGGAATCTATTTAAAAATCACGCCATGCAGCACCATTACATTACTGCGCATGCGTCACATATGGCTATCCATCATATTTAGCTACCCGTTGGAGTGCGCATGCGGGACGCCGCCATATGCGTTCCAAGGCTTTTCCAACTGTGATGCGTAGTCGAATTTGACGAAGAATATAGCTAGAAAATGTATCTGAAAGGAATTTGTGAACATTTTAGTAATTGCTTTTCGATGAGAATTTTTCTTTTTTATTTACAAATCATTTTTATTTTTTTCTATATCATTTTATCCAGTTAGGGCTCAGATCTATTTTACACAAGGACGTTGAATTTCACGAGTTTGATTTTTCAGTTTATTCAATCAAGGGTGAGGTCCAGCGCACATAATTCCACTTTGCGCTACATTTTTATATTAACCGGTAAATGTTTGCAATGTTAAGAATGCTTTTAGGGACGTAAATGTGATCATAAAAAACACCCAAATATTATTCATACGGATTTCTTTAGTATGAGCCTCGGGAAATACTCAGAAACACTTCAAATATGATACACGGTGTACTTCTGCCTGCAACCAACTTTATTCGAGCTGAGCAGGACAAATAAAGGACAAACATTAATGCAGCTCTATAATCATTAATACATCATTCAGTTGATTTATTTTTTATGCAAGCAGTGTAAGTCCCTGAATTTGATTTGGTATCAGCCTTTTGCAGTAGACATGTGCAGGATCAAAAAATATATATTTGTTTTGATTCGTTAACCACTTCCAGACCTTAGGTGTTTTTCAGATTCGGTGTTTGCAAGACTAAAACAGTTTTTTCTGCTAGAAAATTACTTAAAACCCCCAAACATTATATATATATTTTTTTCTAACACCCTAGAGAATAAAATAGTGGTCATTCCAATACTTTTTGTCACACCGTATTTGCGCAGCGGTCTTACAAGCGCACTTTTTTTGGAAAAAATTCACTTTTTTTAATTAAAAAATAAGACAACAATAAATTTGGCCCAATTTTTTTATATATTGTGAAAGATAATGTTACGCCAAGTAAAATGATGCCCAACATGTCAGCCCAAAAATTGCGCCCGCTCGTGGCATGGCGTCAAACTTTTACCCTTAAAAATCTCGATAGGCGATGTTTAAAAAATTATAGAGATTGCATTTTTTGAGCTACAGAGTATCTCTAGGGCTAGAATTATTGCTCTCGCTCTAACGATCGCGGCGATACCTCACTTGTGTGATTTGAACACCGTTTTCATATGCGGGCGCTACTCACGTATGCGTTTGCTTCTGTGCGTGAGCTTGTCGGGACGGGGCGCTTTAAAAAAAAATTTTTTTTGTTTTCTTATTTCTTTTTATTTATTTTATTATTTTTTACACTGAAAAAAAAATAATAATAATTTGATCACTTTTATTCCTATTACAAGGAATGTAAACATCCCTTGTAATAGAAAAAAGCATGACAGGTCCTCTTAAATATGAGATCTGGGGTCAAAAAGACCTCAGATCTCATATTTGGGCTTAAATGCAAAAAATAAAATAAAAATAAAAAATGTAATTTTTTCAAATGACCAAAAATTTTTTTTGTCTCTTTAAGAGGCTGGGCGGGACTGACGTTTTGACGTCAGTTCCGCCCAGCCGAGCTATGGGGACGGGTGAAGGAGATTTTTCCTTCAGTCTCGTCCCCGCTCACCAGCCGAACAGTCGCGATCTCCTCCGCCGCTACCGACGGCTCCGGTAAGCGGCGGGAGGGGGGGGGGCCCTCTCCCGCCACCGATAACGGCGATCTCGCGGTGAATCCGCCGCAGAGACCGCCATTATCGGATTCCAGACCGCGCACCCTAAAGATTGATACCTCGATTGTCGTTACCGAGATATCAGTCTTTAAAAATAGGACGTACATCGTCGTGCGCAGGTCTGGAAGTGGTTAATCTAGTTAGTTTGTTTCGTTAAATTCAGTTGATTACCGATAGTTTAATTCGTACATTAGTACCTTGGATTACGAGCATAATTAGTTCCAGAAGCATGCTTGTAATCCAAAGCACTTGTATATCAAAGCATGTTTCTCCATAGGAATCAATGGAAACTCTGATGATTCGTTACACTGCTAGTGTATGCAGTACCGCATGTGGCCAGAGGTGGGGGCGCCGGAGACACTCGGAAACACTCAGAGAAGCTCGGAGACACTCAGAAACACTAGGAGACGCTTAGAGACACTAGGAGACGCTCAGAGACACTCAGGAACCGCGTTTCTCTGAGTGGTTTCCAAGCGTCTCCAATTGTTTTCGAGCATCTCCGAGAGTCTCTGAGCGTCTCTGAGTTTTTTCCGAGCATCTCCGAGTGTCTCTGAAAAACTGAGGGTTTCCAAGAGTCTTCAATCGTCTCCGAGTGGTCTTTGAGTGTTTCCAGGGCCGTTGGAAGAAATTTGGGGGCCCCCAGGCAATATGGGGGCCCCCAAGCACCCCCCGTGCACACAAAACCTGCGTTAGCGCTACACTAATTTTTACACCCATGTTCTTACTCCCCCCCCCCAGTCCCTATGTTTTTCTATTCTCACTTCCCCTTCTTCCCTGTAGGCTGCCGCTGTAGTGTGGCCGAGCTCCTTTTAGTCCAGTGTTCTATCATTATGGGTCCCCAGTCCCCTATCAGGCCCCTACCCGGCCCAGCCCCTATGCCGGGGCTGGGCCGGGTACCGCGTGTGGTACATGAGATTCAGTTTCCTGTGTTCCCAGCCGGACTGAAAGGAAGTGAGCACTCAGTGTGCACTTCTTGTCAGTCTGGTCGGAAACCGGAAACGGAATCTCCTGTACCACGCGCGGTACCCGGCTGGACTGACAGGACTCCAGGAGGAAGGAAAAGGAGCTCGGAGACGCTACAGTGTGGGAAAGGGAAGTTGGGGGCCCCAGGCCAGCTCTGGGCCCCAAGCAATTGTTTGTTTTGCCTGTTCTGTAGCAACGGGCCTGAGTGTTTCCAAGCAACTCCAAATGTCTCAGAGCATCTTTCAGTGGTATTCAAGCATTTTTGAGTGTTTCTGAGCATCTTTGATCGTCTCTGAGTTTCCGAGTGTCTCCGAGAGCCTATGAGCATCTCTGAGTGTTTTCCGAGCATTTCTGAGTGTCTCTGAGAAACTCTGAGTGTTTCCAAGCGTCTCCAATTGTCTCCGAGTGGTCTCCAAGTGTTTCTGAGCGTCTCCAAATGTCTCAGAGCATCTTTGAGTGTTTCTAAGCATCTTTGATCGTCTCCGAGAGTTTCCGAGTGTCTCCGAGTGTCTCTGGGTTTTTCCCAAGCATCTCAGAGTGTCTCTGAGAAACTCTGGGTGTTTCCGAGCCTCTACAATCATCTCTAATCGTCTCAGAGTGGTCTCTGAGTGTTTACGAGCGTCTCCATATGTCTCAGAGTGTTTCTGAGCTTCTCTAAATGTCTCCAGCACCCCCACACCTCTGGCCACATACGGTACTGCACGCCGCAGAGGCTTGAATCCTGCTCGTTTTGTGAGACAATGCTCGCAAATCGAGTCAGGATTAAAAAAAAACAAAAAACAGCTCGTTATTGCAAAACGCTGGTAAACCACGTTACTCACAATATGAGGTTTTTCTGTATTTGAAATTTGTTTTCAGAATTTGTATTCCGAATTTTTTTCGAATTTACCGTTCTTTTTCTATTCAAGACATTCGAATCGATACATTTTCTAATTGGTCGAATCGAAAAATGTCGTAAAGTGAACAAACAAAAGAAAAATCTTCATCAAATGATTACAATGACTCTTTTAATCACTTTTGGCTTAACAACAAGAGCATTATTTCCAAATGGTACTCTAATAACACGCACAGGGCCGGATTCAGCAAGAATTTACGCCGGCGTATCTATAGATACGGGGCTAGATTCAGATAGGTCAGCAGATCTTTAGATCCGCGTAACCTATCTGATTTACGTTACGCCGCCGCTATTTTTTGAAGCAAGTGCTTTATTCAGAAAGCACTTGCGTCTAAAGTTGCGGCGGCGTATCGTAAATCCCCCGGCGGAATTCAAATTCCACGGCTAGGTGGCGTGTACTATTCAAATCAGGCGCGTCCCCGCGCCGATCTAACAGCGCATGCGCCGTCCGCAAATTTTCCCAGCGTGCATTGCTCCAAATGACGTCGCAAGGACGTCATTGGTTTCGACGTTAACGTAAATTACGTCCGGCCGTATTCGCGAATGACTTACGCAAACGACGTAAAAAAATTCAAAACTCGGCGCGGGAACGACGGCCATACTTAACATAGGATACGCCGCACTTACCCCTGCTATAGCAGGGGTAACTTTCCGCCAGAAAAAGCCGAACGCAAACAACGTAAAAAAAAGCGCCGGGTGGTCGTTCCCTTCTGAATCGGCGTAAATGCTCATTTGCATATTCGACGCGTAAAAGACACGGAAGCGCCACCTAGCGGCCGGCCTGGAATTGCAGCCTAAGATCCGACGGTGTAAGTCACTTACACCTGTCGGATCTTAGGGATATCTATGCGTAACCTGATTCTATGAATCAGATATGACTGGTCGGCCTTAGAGATACGACGGCGTATCAGGAGATACGCCGTCGTATCTCCTATCTGAATCTGGGCCACGCCGCGTAAATTCAAAGCTGCGCCGGCGTATCTTCTTTCTGTATTCAGAAAGCAAGATACGCCGAAATTAGGCTAAGATCCGACTGGCGTAAGTCTCTTACGCCGTCGTATCTTAGGGTGCATATTTACGCTGTATAGTGTGGTGAGGGGCGCTATATCAAAATAATGGATGCGTGTCACAATGTGCGTTTGAGTAGTACACAGTGTAACTGTGTACCCAAATCTATGTGAAAAACCAAACAGATTATAGTCTAAACTCTAAAAGGGCAATAGTGCCAAATGCCGTGGAAAATAAATAAAATATAAAAAAAAAATTAAAAGAATGTCCAGCAAATAAATAGTTAAGTGCAAAATGGATCCAGTGTTGTATCAAGTCCAGGTGCAAAATGCAAATAATCCAATTCCAAATCGCAGGGAAAAGTGCAAATGCTAAAGTGCTTGTGAATCTTCAAAATAGCCAAAGTGCGAGAAAGAAGTGATCCGCCTTCAGGTCACCAGAATAATAATGGATGGCTCCTTACCACACGGTGTTGACCAGATTACTTAAAATATGGTCAATCAAAGTGCGTGGCTATGCGTGCGCGCTCGGATACCGCCTCGACGTCACGTTTCAGTTAAACCGTCTTCAGGAAGCGTATCTGAAGACGGTCTGAACATTTTGCACCTGGACTTGATACAACACTGGATCCATTTTGCACTTAACTATTTATTTGCTGGACATTCTTTTAAATTTTTTTTTTTTTTTTTTTATATTTTATTTATTTTCCACAGCATTTGGCACTATTGTACTTATAGAGTTTAGACTATAATCTGTTTGGTTTTTCACATAGATTTGGGTACACAGTTACACTGTGTACTACTCAAACGCTCATTGTGACACGCATCCACTATTTTGATATAGCGCCCCTCACCTCACTATACAATATATGCAAGTCAGTCACCTGATTTTATTTGGGAGCAGCTTCACTCAGTTAGTCACTTGATTTATCAAGCATATAATTTAGTGTAATTCATTTGGCGCGAGATTTATTTTTCCTGTGTGCATATTTACGCTGGCCGCTAGGTGGCGCTTCCGTCGTTTTCTGCGTAGAATATGCAAATGACGTAGATACGCCGATTCACAAAGGTACGTGCGCCCGGCGGAATTTTTTACGTTGTTTGCGTAAGGCTTTTCCGGCGTAACGTTGCTCCTGCTTCTATGAGGCGTACGCAATGTTAAGTATAGACGTCGTTCCCGTGTCGAATTTGAAATTTTTTACGTCGTTTGCGTAAGTCGTTCGCGAATAGGGCTGGACGTCATTTACGTTCACGTCTAAAGCATTGACGATTTGCGGCAGGATTTCGAGCATGCGCACTGGGATTCTTTTTACGAACGGCGCATTCGGATACATCCGAATCTCCGAATAACGAAAATTTGTCCGGATTTTAATTCGGAACTAAACTAATTGCACATTTCTATTTTGCAGCAAAGAACCGAGTGGGGGAGGTAGAAGCAACACAAGTAGCCAATAAGATGCAGATGCTTCATCAGTTTAAACCGATACGTATTCTTCTACATATTTTTGGTAAAAAAAATCCCAATAAGCGTTTATTAATTGGTTTGTGCAAAAGTTGTTACATTTATAAACTAGGTGATAGATTTATGGCATTTTTATTATTTATTTATTTTTTACTAGTAATGGCGGCGTTCTGTGATTTTTAGAGGGACTGCGACATTGCGGCGGACACATCAGACAGATAACTAACATTTTTTACACTTTTTTGGGAACTAGTGACATTATTACAGTAATTAGTGCTAAAAATATGCACTGTTACTGTACTAATGACACTGGCAGGAAAGGGGATAACATCAGGGGCGATCAAAGGGTTAATGTGTTCCCTGCAGGTGTGTTCTAACTGTATGGGGGGTGGGCTGCCTGGGACAACATACAGATCCATCTCCCTGCATAGAAGATGGACAGGATCTCTGTGTCACCCCCCTGTTAGAACGGAGATCTGCCTTGTTTACTTTGGCAGATCCCCGTTCTGTCTCTGTGGGGAACGATCGTTGGCAACCGGCTGAAAACATCGAGTCTGCCTGACCCACTATGGCCAATCAGCCGGCCCCCACAGGATAGAACTTTTTTAATGTTTTTTTCTTTTTGAATTTTTGTGCCATTCTATTCTTTTTTCTATATTTCAATTTTTCTTACATTATTATTATATTATTATTATTATTATTATTATTATTATTATTTTTTTTGTTCTTTTTTGTGTTATTTCGATTTTTTTTATTTCGATTTTTCTAAACATTATTATTTAAAAAAAAAAATTCTGTTTTGTTTATTTCTTTTTTTTTTTACTGTTTCATTAACAACAAAAAAAACTATTTTATTATAATAAGAAAAATGACTTTTGATCTTACACTAACATGTCGAAGAGATTTTAGCGATTGGGTTTACATCCATTGGCCCGGATTCACGTAGCACTTACGCCGACGTATGTACCGCGTAAGTGTAAATGTGCGCCATCGTATCTCTGCTCCCTACCCATAGAACAAGATACGCCTAAAAATAGGCTTCTTTTTCCGACCGACGTAAGTTTCCTATGCCGGCGTATCCTGGGCGCATATTTACGCTGGCCGCCTCATTGCAAATATGCAAATGAGGGAGATACGCCGATTCACGAAAGTACTTGCGCCCGTCGCAGAAGTATACGCCATTTACGTAAGGCGTACGTCCGGCGTAAAGTTATTCCACCTAAAGGAGGCGCATCCCATGCAAAGGTATGGACTACGGAACAGCCGTCGTATTTTAAGCTGTTTACGTAGGACTACGTGAATAGGGCTGGGCGTAGGTTACGTTCAGTGATTCGACGTATCTTAGGCATTCGTTCCGACGTGATTCTGAGCATGCGCACTGGGAAGCGTCTACGGGGCGGCGCATGCGCCGTTCGTTCGGCCCATCATTTGCATGGGGTCACGGTTCATTTAAATGGATCACGCCCACTGTCCACCTACTTTGAATTAGGCGGGCTTACGCCGAATAATTTACGTTACGCTGGCGCAACGTAGGGAGCAAGTGCTTTGTGAATACTGGGCTTGCCTCTCTGTGTTATGTCGGCGTAGCGCATATGAGATGCGCTACACCGGCAGAAAGATGCACCGATCTACCTGAATCCGGCCCATTATATTTACGAATGGAAGGCAATGGGAACGATTGGACTGAAGCTTCAGAATGAGTGTGCAGAAGGGAAAATGACATCTCTCATGGACAAAATAGCTGAAATAAAATAGCGAGTCACTGCCACCTAATGGACATACTATAAAAGATGTTTTTTTTTTCAATTTTTTTATTTTTTTTTAATGAATTAGTGGTTGTGCGCCATAAAAGAGAATTGATTTGTCTCACAGGTTTGAATTGCTTAGTTAAAATATATACATGTCAACTCAATCACTAAAAAAAAGTTCTTTAACATGTTACCACCATTTCAAAAGTCATATTTTTTTTTTTTAAAGCTGCAGCTTTTTGTAAAAAAAAAAAAAACCTGGTGATCCTGCCATGACTGTCTTCAGGCACTTCCTGTTATAGGGTGACTACAATATATTGACCATGAGATGGGGTTTAAAATAGAGTATATGTTTTTCCATATCCATCTTCATATCAAAAGCACAATCAATTTTTTGATTAGTCCGTTCCGCCCCCTTGCTGTGAGTGACAGGTTATTTACATATCCCATGCACTAGCCTGTAAGTGCATTATAAAAGGGTCATGTGAATAAAGTTTTTATAAATGGAAATCTGCCTCTCTATTTCATGTAACTCAAGTTGGAAATCGAGTTCTGAAAACTTAAAGTGTCTGGACTATAGGAGGATCAAAGAGAGGTGGCCAAAGGAGAGGAGTTGAATTAATACTACAGATGGGGCATGATTGTATATATGTGTCAGGGCACCGACCGCAATAGAAGTGCCTGAGGACCTGGCAGCTCTGCCAGTACTTCACATAGTTGTAGAAATTCTGATGGGTGCAAAACCAATGCACAACGGTGAACACGCATGCGTACCAGCGAACGGGTGCACGCAAACCGCATAGGCGCTCAGACATGCGTGCCCCAAGCCTAGTTTTGGTGCCAATGGGCCTTTATAAGTAAGCATGTCAGCGACTATAGTTGCTGGTTGATCTTCGACTCCTCCAGTTATCTTCATGATATTCCTGTTCCTGTGTCTCCTTTTACCGACCCGGCTTGTCCTTGACCTGTCTCCTGCCTGTTTCCTGTGTTTGACCTCGGCTATCCGCCTGACCACGTCTGCTCTAGAACCCACCTGGCTCCCAACCTCGGCTATCCGCCTGACCATGTCTTCTCCGATACCCACCTGGCTCCTGACCTTGGCTTCCTCCAACCATGCTCCAGTCTTGGCAATATCCTAAACCTGCAACATCTCATGGGTGCCACCTGGTAACTGATTCCAGCACACCAGCTATACTCTGGAACTTTCTGCACACAGTCCAGCACGTGACCCCTGCTATTTTGGGCCTGACCTCTCCTGTTTCACCCTCAGGAAGGCCTGTAACTTAGCCGCAAAGAAAAGCCCTATCTTCATTGGCCTACAGCAGTGTTTCTCAATTCCAGTCCTCAGGCCCCCCCAACAGGTCAGGTTTTCAGGATTTCCCTCAGATGAAAAGGCTGTGGTGATTACTAAGGCAGTGAAACTGATCAAGTCACCTGTGCAAAATAATGGAAATCCTGAAAACCTGACCTGTTGGGGGGGCCTGAGGACTGGAATTGAGAAACACTGGCCTACAGCAACAGGTACATGGTAATATTTGAGGTGAGCAGATTTTTCACCTGGGGTGAAGGAGCAGGAGGCACTGGAGGAGAAAAAGATAGATAATCACAGACTGTGTGGGGAGCACTGGATTATTAGCAGGTGAGAGAATACTTTACTTTCATGGAGGATGTCTTTATCATGTCTTACAGGAAACAGCACTATACAAGTACATGCTTATGCTGGCCATACACTATACGAAAATTAGGCTGAAATTCGGTCATTCAGAAAGATCTTTTGTTTTTCGAACAGTTAATGGGCACAAAATCGAAAATCATTGGGACGTTTTTGAGCCGAAAAAACGAAGGACAAGTTTGGAAATTTTCTGCCGAACGAACGATAAATCGGAAGGTTAATGTGTTTCCTGTCCGAACTTTCTGCACTAGGTATACGTAAAAAAAACGAACCCAATTTTTTTTATTTATGTCCACTAAACGATTTATCGGTCATTACATGATGGCACTATCGTTTGCACTCACGACCGAACGTTCGTTTTTCGAAAGTTAGTTCGGACAATTTTTCGTGGAGTGTATGGCCAGCATTAGATACAAGTACATCCTGTGGGGCAGATCCATAAAGATCTGCCCCGGCGCATCGTATCCGAGATACGCTACGCCGCCGTACCTTACCTGGCTTTAAATCGAATCCTGGAAGAATTTGCGCCGTAAGTTACGGCAGCGTAGTGTATCTCAAGCGGCGTAACGGCGCGGAATTCAAATCGGCAATTAGGGGGCGTGTTTCATTTAAATGAAGCGCGTCCCCGCGCCGAATGAACTGCGCATGTGCCGTCCCTAAATTTCCCACCGTGCATTGCGCTAAATGACGTCGCAAGGACGTAATTTTTTTTAACATAGACGTGAATTACGTCCATCCCGATTCACGGACGACTTACGCAAAAAAAAAATTCTAAATAAATACGGGAACGACGGCCATACTTAACATGGCAAGTCTATCTATACGCCGCAAAACATCAGCTTTAACTATATGCCGGAAAAAGCCGACTACGTACGTTCGTGGATCGTCGGAAATAGCAAATTTGCATACTCGACGAGGAAAACGACGAGAACTCCACCCAGCGGACGCCGAAGTATTGCACCTACGATCCGAAGGCGTACAAAGTTTTTGGACGGTCGGAATTTGGTGTCTCTGTGTGTATGCAAGACAGCTTGAGCGGAATTCCGTCGGGAAAACCCGGAGTTTATTCCGACAGAAAACAGATTGGGCTAGATTCAGAATTGATTTACACGGCGTATCTATAGATACGCCACGTAAATTCAAAGCTGCGCCAGCGTATTTTCTTTCTGTATTCAGAAAGCAAGATACGCCGAAATTAGCCTAAGATCCGACTGGCATAAGTCTCTTACGCCGTCGTATCTTAGGTTGCATATTTACGCTGGCCGCTAGGTGGCGCTTCCGTCGTTTTCGGCGTAGAATATGCAAATGACCTAGATACGCCGATTCACAAACGTACGTGGGCCCGGCGGAATTTTTTACGTCGTTTGTGTAAGGCTTTTTCCGGCGTAACGTTGCTCCTGCTTCTATGAGGCGTACGCAATGTTAAGTATGGACGTCGTTCCCGCGTCGAATTTTGAATTTTTTACGTCGTTTGCGTAAGTCGTTGGCGAATAGGGCTGGACCTAATTTACGTTCACGTCGAAAGCAATGACGATTTGCGGCGGAATTTCGAGCATGCACACTGGGATTCTTTTAAACTTAAAATACGCGGGGTCAACAATAATTTAAATAAAACACGCCCACATCATCCTCATTTGAATTAGGCGGGCTTGCGCCGGCCCACAAACGTTACGCCGCCGTAACTTAGGGCGCAAGTTCTATATGAATATGGAACTTGCGCCCTAATTTACGGCGGCGTAACGTATCGGAGATACGTTACGCCCGCACAATGTTACGCAGGGCTACCTGAATCTAGCCTATTGTGTGTACAGGACATAAGAGCTGGGTGGAATGGAGGCACTTTGGTACCCTCACCTTGCGTTTCGTAGAACTTTGTCCCAGTGTTGTCAGAACACCGGCGCAGCCCATCAGTACTGTAGTTTGACTTTGGCACCTGCCTTCTTTTATTGTTTTACTGACTGTGATATTTACTAATCACTTATTCAGCATCATTAACATACCTGAAGCGATTGTTTTGTTGAAAAACAAGAGCGTTGCCTTCCTTTGCGCTCCCCAAGATAAAGACGTATTTTATGAGTATATCATTAGTATACAGTCACACCTGCGACGTATGGTTGTAACCTCCTGGAGGATCTGAGTAATTAAACATATGGTAATCTGCATTGTGCGCTGAACGCATAGGAAACACGAAGTGATGAGTAATCGCAGAGAATCTCTCAGGTGACATTCCTGTGAGGTCAGGGTCAGCGGGGTTGTAGGCAAGCCTTGATCTAGGTAGAAGATGACACAAGTGGGATCGCCTTGTTCTCACCGGGGGCCCCTATGTAGTCTCTGTAGTCAATGCAATGACTCATGCACACAGCCCTGGTCTGCAGCACCCAGCAGAAGGCACAGCAACGTATGCGGAACAAATCAGGTAGAACGGAATGTGGTAGGTAGGGCTGTGACATCCCATCCCTATAAAGTGTATTTAACCCCTTCAATACCGGGCACTTTCACCCCCTTCCTGCCCAGGACGATTTTCAGCTTTCAGCGCTGTCACATTTTGAATGACAATTGCGCGGTCGTTCAACGCTGTACCCAAACGACATTATTATCATTTTGTTCACACAAATAGAGCTTTCTTTTGGTGGTGTTTAACCACTTAACCACTTGCCGCCCGCCAATGACATATTGACGTCGGCAAAGTGGTTGTAGAATCCTGACTGGACGTCATATGACCTCCTCAGGATTCTGAGCCGCTGCACGCCCCCGGGGGCGCGCATCGCGGCGATCGTTGTTGCAGGGTGTCAGTCTGCCTATCCTTGCCCGTCCGTGCCGCCTATTATCCATGCTGCCTATCAGTGCCCATTCATGCCGCCTATCAGTGCCCATCCGTGCTGCCTATCCGTGCCCGTCCTTGCCCTGCCATGCCGCCTATCTGTGCCCATCTGTGCCACCTATCCGTGCCCATCCGTGCCGCCTATCCAAGCCCATCCATGCCGCCTATCCGTGCTGCCTATCAGTGCCCATCCCTGCTGCCCATCAGTGCAGCATATTAGTGCCCATCAATGCCACTAAAATCAGTGCCACCTCATCGGTGCCCATCAGTGCCGCCTTATCAGTGCCCGTCAGTGAAGTACCATCAGTGCCCATCAGTGAAGGAGAAAACGTACTTATTTACAATGTTTTATAACAGAAACAAAAAAAAACGTTTTTTTTTCTAAATTTTCGGTCTATTTTTTATTTTTTTTGCAGAAAATAAATATCGCAGAGGTGATCAAATACCACCAAAAGAAAGCTCTATTTGTGGGTACAAAATGATAAAAATTTAGTTTGGGTACAGTGTTGTATGACCGCGCAATTGTCATTCAAAGTGCAACAGCGCTGAAAGCTAAAAATTGGTCTGGGCGGGAAGGTGTATACGTATACGTGCCCTGTATGGACGTGGTTAAGGACCCCCTCACGCCGACATACGTCGGCAAAATGGCACGGCTGGGCACAAGCACGTACCTGTACATCCTCTTTAAGAGCCCAGCCGTGGGGTCGCAAGCGCGCTGCCGCCGACTAGGGTGACCACATGTCCTGGATTGCCCGGGACCCACATTTTGCAGGTCTGTCCCGGGCACCTTTATTCCAGGACAATACAGTGTCCCGGAATGAAACTGAAAAAGCCACCCCCCCCGTGCCAATATGATGCCCCCCAAAAAAAGGCCGCCACATCACCGCTTTACTCACTGACAGTACTTGTCCTGGCCGGGAATGCCTGGAGAAGCACAATCCCCGCCTCCTGCTTGTCATTGGAGAAATCATAAGTCCCGCCTCTTGTGTCCAATCACTGTACTGTGATTCGTTACAGCACAAGCTGATTTTTGAGAACGGGGGGTGTCCCTGAATGGCAGTTTGAAAATGTGGTCACCCTACCGCCAACACGCTCGCGACCCAGTCCTAAGCTCCTTGACCGCGCCCGCGGGACCCGCAGACCCGATTGCCGCCGTTGTCCCGCGATCGGTCGCAGGAGCTGAAGAATGGAGAGACGTGTGTGATCGCCTGTTCCCTGATATAGGGAAAGATGATCACTGACGTCACATGTCCATCCCCGCCCCCTACAGTTAGAAACACATATGAGGTCACACTTAACCCCTTCAGCGCCCCCTTGTGTTTAAATCCTAAACTGCAATTGTCATTTTCACAGTAATCAGTGCATTTTTATAGCACTTTTTTCGCTGTGAAAATGACAATGGTCCCAAAAATGTGTCAAAATTGTCCGATGTGTCCGCCATAATGTCGCAATCACGAATAAAATCGCTGATCGCCGCCATTAGTAGTAAAAAAAAATTATTAATAAAAATGCCATAAAACTACAGTATCCCCTATTTTGTAAACGCTATAAATGTTGCGCAAACCAATCGATAAACGCTTATTGTGGTTTTTTTTTTACCAAAAATAAGTAGAAGAATACGTATTGGCCTAAACCAAGGAATTTTTTTTTTTTTTTATATCTTTTTTGGGGGTATTTATTATGGCAAAAAGTAAAAAATATTGTTTTTTTTTTCAAAATTGTCGCTCTATTTTTGTTTATAGCGCAAAAAATAAAAACCTCGGAGGTGATCAAATACCACCAAAAGAAAGCTCTATTTGTGGGAAAAAAAGGACGCCAATTTTGTTTGGGAGCCACGTCGAACGAATCACAAAAAGGGGCAAGGTCCTTAACCTGCATAATGTCCGGGTCTTAAGTGGTTAATCACCACTGCGTTTTTTTATTTTTGGCAAAAAATTTTTGAAAAAGCTTGAAAATATTGGGGAAAAAAAAACATGTTTTTCTTTGTTTCTGTTATAAAATTTTGCAAATAAATAATCTTTCTTCATACATTTTGGCCAAAGTGTATTCTGCTACATTTATTTGGTGAAAATAACCCAAATCAGTGTATATTATTTAGTCTGTAGGAAAGATACAGAGTCCACAATCTATGGGATATATATGAAAATTGATCAATCGTGATGTGACAATCCCAAAAATGTCAGGACAGTACCGATATCTACCCAAATGAGCCCTTTTTGTAAAGTAGACAGTCCAAGGTATTTAGTAAGAGGCATGGCAAGTTTTTAGAAATTGTAATTTTTTTTGTCACAAATAGTCAATTACAGTATTTATTTTTTACACACTGCCACCAGTGCAGTAAAGCCTTATCATATACTCTCTCTATATATATATATATAGGTTTGTATATACACACAATATTACCAAAAGTATTGGGACGCCTGCCTTTACACCCACATGAACTTTAATGACATTCCAGTCTTAAAGGCGTTGTAAAGGTAAAAAAAAAAAAAAAAATGCCCTAAATAGCTTCCTTTACCTTGGTGCAGTCCTCCTTCACTTACCTCATCCTTCCATTTTGCTTTTCAATGTCCTTATTTCTTCTGAGAAATCCTCACTTCCTGTTCTTCTGTCTGTAACTACACACAGTAATGCGAGGCTTTCTCCCTGGTGTGTAGAAAGCCTCTTGAGGGGGCGAGCAGGAGAGCCAGGACGCCACAGCTCCTTTCTCTATCTGCAAAGTAGAGAGTGTGCTGACACTCCTGCTCACCCCCTCCCCCTCCCCCTCAAGAGGCTTTCTCCACACCAGGGAGAAAGTGTCGCATTACTGTGTGTAGTTACAGACAGAAGAACAGGAAGTGAGGATTTCTCAGAAGAAATAAGGACATTTAAAAGCAAAATGGAAGGATGAGGTAAGTGACGGAGGACTGCACTAAGGTAAAGGAAGCTATTTAGGGAAAAACATTTTTACCTTTACAACCCCTTTAAGCCTGGTACACACAATCGGATTTTCCGCCAAGGGCGTTGGCCAGGAACTTGTCTTGCATACAAACGGCAAACAATTTACGGCTAACAAACACAAACCTAGTGACGTACTTCGTGAAATTTCAGCTCTTGAGCGCCACCCTTTGGGCTCCTTCTGCTAATGTTGTGTTTGGTTAGCATTGATTCCGAGCATGCGTGTTTGTACTTTAGACTTTTGTGTGACGGATTTGTGTACACATGATCGAAAAATCTCACAACAGACCGTTGTCCATGGAAATTTTTAAAGCCTGCCATCCACCATTGCGAAAAATCTGACAACAATTGTCCGATGGAGCATACAAACGGTCGGATTTTAGGCCAACAGACTGTCAACACACAACTCCTGTTGGAAAATCCTACCGTGTGCACGAGGCTTTAGTCTGTAGGGTTCAATATTGAGTTGGCCCCGCCCTTTGCAGCTATAACAGCTTCACCTCTTCTGGGAAGGCCGTCCACAAGGTTTAGGAGTGTGTCTATGGGAATGTTTGACCATTCTTTCAGAAGCGCATTTGTGAGGTCAGACACTGATGTGGACGAGAAGGCCTGGCTTGTAGTCTGCGCTCTTATTCATCCCAAAGGATTTCTATCGGGTTGGTGAGGCAGCATTGATGGGCGCTGGTGAGGCTGCATTGATGGGCGCTGGTGGGGCTGCATTGATGGGCTCTGGTGGGGCTGCATTGATGGGGGCTGGTGAGGCTTCATTGATGGGCGCTGGTGAGGCTTCATTGATGGGCGCTGGTGAGACTGCATTGATGGGCGCTGGTGAGGCTTCATTGATGGGCGCTGGTGAGGCTTCATTGATGGGCGGTGGTGAGGCTGCATGGATGGGGGCTGGTGAGGCTGCATTGATGGGGGCTGGTGAGGCTGCATTGATGGGCGCTGGTGAGGCTGCATTGATGGGCGCTGGTGAGGCTGCATTGATGGGCGCTGGCGAGGCTTCATTGATGGGCACTGGTGAGGCTGCATTGATGGGCTCTGGTGGGCTGCATTTTAAGGGGCGCTTCCTGAAAAAGGTGGGGTATACATGGGCAGGGCAAAGGAGTCAGGGGTGGAGCCAAGGGGGAGGCAAAATGAGGGGTGTTAAAAATCCATGCACCAGCCCTGAGTGAGGGACATAGTTCACTTGGGCCAAGCTGGCCCAAACTATTTTTGTAAAGTATATCAAAAGCTGGAGTTTAGCTACCGTATTTATCGGCGTATACCGCGCACTTTTTTGCCCTGAAAATCAGGGCAAAATCGTGGGTGCGCGATATACGCCGATCTCTGCTTTCCCGCGCCGAGTTTGAACACTGCGCGGCATATACCAAGCGCAGTACACTCGTGTATAGCCTGCCCGACTATACACGAGTGTACTGCGCTCGGTATATGCCGGCGCAGTGTTCAAACTCAGCGCGGGAAAACGGAGATCGAGCGGGGAGGACACCGCAGAAGGACGCCGGACCCGACAAAGAGGACACCCGAAGCCGCAGACGGACGCCGGATCCGACGAGGCCGCCGATGGACGCTGCGCAAGACACCAAAACTGTAAGTACTAAAATGTTTTTTTTTTTACAGGAATGCGGGTCCACTTTAGGGGTGCGCACTATACGCCAGAGCGCGCAATACCGCGATAAATACGGTATATGAATGGGGCAGCGAGAGAGCAAGGAGAAGGTGAAGATCAGATAGGGCTATCCAGTGAAGCAGTTTCATTGCTTGCAATGTTCAAATTAGAGATTCATTTTAAAGTATAATACCAATCACAGCAAAGAATGGCCGGGTACACACCAACGGTCCATTCTAAAAGCCTATCACCGCCTAAACATGCAAAGGGTACATATATGATTGCAGTCATTCCAGGATTTTGATTGGAGGGGAGGAGATCCATTCACAGGCTTGAGGGCAAAAAAACCTGCCGAACAATGAAAAAAATTGTAGAGATTAGACTTGACACGCAAACCACAAAAATACGATAACAAAAACCAATATGGCACATGTGGTAATAGTCAAAGATAATATACACCACAAACCACAATACATAACAACAAACAATAAAGAACAAAAACAGAACCCAACGCAGTACAAATAAGTGATTAGATAAACGTTAAAGACACATTTTTCCTGCAATGGGAGGTAAAGATACTGATCACCTCAAGGATCGACCTTCCTTAAAGGGTCACTAAAGGAATTTTTTTTTTTAGCTAAATAGCTTCCTTTACCTTACTGCAGTCCTGGTTTCATGTCCTCATTGTTCGTTTTTGCTTTCATGTTGCTGTAAATCCTCTCTGTTCTGGACACTTCCTGGTTGCCTGTTTCCTGATAACCACAGTACTGGGAGATTTCTCACGGTGGTCACTAATCAAGGAGCTGTGTGTAAGACGAAACTGGATTGGTGCTGAGGAGTTTTAGACAAAGTATCACTGCTCTCTATTGGCTGACTGCCCTCTAGTGGCTCTCTGTACATCAGAGAACCAGCAAACAACAGCAAAAACGAAACTACACTGCAGGCACATTATATGATTGTTTTTTATCTATTTTTAATCATTTTTAAAAGGAATCAGTTAACTATTATGTCTCTATGTCCTGTAAACAGTCATTTCAGCTAAAAAAATGTTTTCCTTTAGTGACCCTTAAGACCTCACTATAGGCAAAATGTGTGGGAAGAGTTCACTATTCCGTCTGGTTTCTTTGTTTTTATGTTTTCTTCTGTTCAATTTACTGTATGTTGTCATTACAACTAAGACCCCGGTCAAGATTTGAGGTCTTTAACTGCTAGCGTGCTGACCATTTGTGTTTTTTGTATTGTTAGGCCCTGTACACACGAGAGGATCTATCCGCTGGAATTGATCTGCGGATCAGTTCCAGCGGATAGATCCGCTGGTGTGTACAACCCAGCGGATCTTTTTCCGCGGATTTTTTTCGGGCCGACCGATTTCCAGCGGATAAAAATTTCTTAGCATGCTAAGGAATCTATCCGCTGGAATCGGCTCCAGCGGATCGATCCGGTGGTCTGTACAGACTCACCGGATCGATCCGTCCGAAACCATCCCTCGCATGCGTCGTAATGATTCGACGCATGCGTGGATATCCTTTTATGACAGCGTCGCGCACGTCGCCGCGTCATCATCGCCGCGACGGCGCGACACGTCACCGCGGACGGAATTCCGCAGGGATTTTGATCTCCTGGTTAGTACAACCAGGAGATCAAAATCCGCCAGAGGATTTATCCGCGGATCAATCCTCTCGTGTGTACCCGGCATTACAGTGTCTTTGTTGGTCCTGCACCAATCTCAAGGCATAGTTGCGGGATGGATATTTTGTACAGATTTTTATTGTTGTCTATGACTTTAACCACTTCCCGACGGCCGCACGACTATTGACGGCCGCAGGGTGGTTCTACTTCTCTGGGGCGCCGTCAATTGACCTCCGCCCCTTTCCGCGTTCCCCGCGCGCGCTCCCGAGCGCGCAGCGGGGAACTTCTGTGCTGGCCGTGTCCCTTGGACACAGCCAAACACAGATCGCCGTGAACGGCCAATCGGAGTGGCCGTTTGCTAGGCGATCTGTGCGGCCAATGAGAGATGATCTTATATGTTTACATATGAGATCATTTCTCATTGCCGGCTCTCACAGACAGCGGTGCTGTCAGGGAGAGAGGAGACCGATCTGTGTCTCTTGTACATAGGGACACCGATCGGTCACCTCCCCCAGTCACCCCCTCCCCCTACAGTTAGAACACTATATAGGACACACATTTAACCCCTTCCTCACCCCCTAGTGTTAACCCCTTCCCTGCCAGTCACATTTATACAGTAATTAGTGCATTTTTATAGCACTGATTGCAGTATAAATGTGAATGGTGCCAAAAATGTGTCAAAAGTGTCCGATGTGTCCGCCATAATGTCGCAATCGCAATAAAAATCGCAGATCGCCGCCATTACTAGTAAAAAAAAATAAAAAAATAATAATAATTCTGTCCCTTATTTTGTAGGCGCTATAACTTTTGCGCAAACCAGTCGCTTATTGCGATTTTTTTTTTTACAAAAAAATATGTAGAATACTTATCGGCCTAGACTGAGGGAAAACAAATAATAAAAAAAAAATTGAGTTATTTATTATAGCAACAAGTAATTTTTTTATTTTTTTTTTCAAAATTGTCGCTCTATTTTTGTTTATAGCGCAAAAAATAAAAACCGCAGAGGTGATCAAATACCACCAAAAGAAAGCTCTATTTGTGGGGAAAAAAGGACGTCAATTTTGTTTGGGAGCCACGTCGCACGAACGCGCAATTGTCAGTTAAAGCGACGCAGTGCCGAATCGCAAAAAGTCCTCTGGGCAGGAAGGGGGTTTAAGTGCCCAGTAAAGAAGTGGTTAAAGTGGAGTTCCACTCAAAAGAAAAAATAAATAAATAAACAAAAATCCTGTAAAAAAAAAAAAAATGTACTTACCAGAAATGGCGGTTGCTATGTGGAAGTTCCTAATCTGCCTCTCCCCCATACCGTGGCAGGTCTTCTTCCTCATCCTCCCCGCGTTGTCTTATGGGGAATGAGGCGCGCTGCCTTCTGGGAACTGTGGGCCAGATCCACATACATTTAGATCGGCGCAGCGTATCAGATATACACTACGCCGCCGTACCTTACCTGGCGTATATTCGAATCCTCAGCGAGTTCGCGCCTTAAGTTACGGCGGCGTAGTGTATTTCTGGTGGCGGATTTCAAATTGGGCGGGTTGGGGGCGGGTTTCATTTAAATGAAGCGTGTCCCCGCGCCGAATGAACTGCGCATGCGTCGTCCCGAAATTTCCAGACGTGCATTGCGCTAAATGACGTCGCTAGGACGTAATTTTTTTAACTTAGACGTGAGTTACGTCCATCCCTATTCACGGACGACTTACGCAAAAAAAAAAAAATTTCAAATTTCGACGCGGGAACGACGGCCATACTTAACATGGCAATTCTATCTATACGCCGCAAAATACCAGCTTTAACTATACGCCGGAAAAAGCCGACTACAGACGACGTTAGAAAATGCGACGGCCGCACGTACGTTCGTGGATCGTCTTAATTCGCTAATTTGCATACCCGACGCGGAAAGCGGCGTGATCTCCACCCAGCGGGCGCCGAAGTATTGCACCTACGATCCGAAGGCGTACGAAGCCGTACGCCTGTCGGATTGAACCCAGAAGCCGTCGTATTTTGGTTTGAGGATTCAAACTAAAGATACGACGCAGGAAATTTGAAAGTACGCCGGCGTATCAGTAGATACCCTGGCGTACTTCGTCTGTGGATCTGGCCCAGTGTGTATCCCAGAAAGCAGCCGCCCATTCACAAAAGCGCCGCGAGACTCGCGCATACGCAGTAGGAAACGGGCAGTGAAGCCGCAAGGCTCCACTGCCTGTTTCCCTCAGTAAGGATGGTGGCGCCGGGAGCTGCCAGGATTGAGCGATTGGCCTTGGGGGGCCAACATCGCGGGAGCCTAGGACAGGTAAGTGTCCTTATTAAAAGTCAGCAGCTACAGTGTTTGTAGATGCTGAATTTAACAAACAAAAATTGCGGGTGGAACCCCACTTTAATTTAGTAGGAGTTTACTTTAATTTTCTGTCCCGTTGATGACTTGCTCCCTCTCCCAGCTTCCACCCTGCTGCTTTGCCTCCCGAAAGGTAAAGCGGAGTTCCGGCCACAATTTCACTTTTTAAATATAAATACCCCTGTAATACACAAGCTTAATGTATTCTAGTAAAGCTAAGTCTGTAAGCTAAGGTCCGTTTTGTTAGGTTGTTACAGCATTTAGACACTTTATAAAACAGAAATTGACTGGGGCCATCTTAAGTGTGGGCATCATGAAGCCAGACTGTATAACTTCCTGGATTTCAGCCTTGCAGATCTCGCACATGCTCAGTGCTGCACAAGCAGTGTCAGATCAGGTTTCAGCACCTGTGCTATCCAAGTCACATGATTCTTTGAGACTGGGGAGTGCACAGACTCCTGGAAAGTTACACCCACTACATTCCAGGAGTCTGTGCGGTGTAGGTTAGGAAGCATTAAGCACCTAGGTGCAGGAAGAGGGAAGATTAACTATTCTGCCTAGCAACAACACTTTGAAGGCATCTAAAAAAATGTTTTTTTTTCGTAAAGGACTAAAGACATTTTTTTAAAACTACTGATGTAATGTTATATTTATGGGTGGAACTCCACTTAAGGAGGAACTCAGCTTGACACACATGGATATAAGGGTGGACTCTGTCACTCTGATGTTTACTCCTGGATGTATGGGGGGCTCTGCAAGGCACTTATGGATACAAGTGAGACTTGTTTGCTCATTAAATGTAATATTGACATAGGCGTGTGCATGGGGTGTGCCCCTGTGCGCATCAGATCTGTGTGTTAACAGCAAGATTGGATATATACACAAAATTGTCAAAAGTATTGGGACACCACCTTTATACTGAAGTGGCCCACCCTTTGCAGCTATAACAGCTTTAGCTTTTCTGGGAAGGCCGTCCACAAGGTTTAGGAGTGTGTCTATGGGAATGTTTGACCGTTCTTCTAGAAGAGCATTTGTGAGGTCAGGCACTGATATTGGACAAGAAGGCCTGGCTCGTAGTCTCTGATCTAATTTATCCCAAAGGTGTTCTATCGGGTTGAAGTCAGGACTCTGTGCAGACCAGTCAAGTTCCTCCACCCCAAACTCCCTCATCCATTTCTTTATGGTCCTTGCTTCGTGCTCTGGTCCAAATCATTTGGTGGAGGGGGGATTATGGTGGGGGGTTGTTTTTCAGGGGTTGGGCTTGGCCCCTTAGTTCCAGTGCAGGGAAATCTTAAGATGTCAGCATACCAAAACATTTTGGACAATCTCATGCTTCCAACTTTGTGGGAACAGTTTGGGGACGGCCCCTTCTTGTTCCAACATGACTGCGCACCAGTGCACAAAGCAAGGTCCATAAAGACATGGATAAGTGAGTTTGGGGTGGAGGAACTTCAACATCAGTGCCTGACCTCACAAATGTGCTTCTGGAAGAATAGTGAAACATTCCCATAGACACACTCCTAAACCTTGTGGACGGCCTTCCCAGAAGAGTTGGAGCTGTTATAGCTGCAAAGGGTGGGCCAACTCAATATTAAACCCTACGGACTAAGACTGGGATGCCATTATAGTTCATGTGCGTGTAAAGACCGGCGTCAGTGTATACCATAATTTGTAAACATTAGGGCCCAGATTCTCAAAAGGCTTACGACGGCGCAACGCCATTTGCGCAGTCGTAAGTCCTAATCTGGGCCGTCGTATCTATGCGACTGATTCTTAGAATCATTTACGCATAGATATCCTTTAGATCTGACAGGCGTAAGGCTCTTACGCTGTCAGATCTTAAATGCAATTTTTTTTCCCGCCGCTAGGTGTCGCCTCGTCGTTTCCCCCGTCGTCTATACAAATTGTCTGTTTACGCGAGATTCCCGAACGTACACGCGGACGACGCAGTGAATTTACGACGTTTCCGTAAGCATAAAATTGCCCCTGCTATATGAGGGGCAAGTTTACGAAGGACCGTCGTATGCCATGTTAAGTATGGCGTCGGGTCAGCGTCGGCTTTTTCCGTCGTTTACTTTGTTTTCCTAAGTCGTCCGCGAATACGTCTTTACGTCAATGACGCTCACGTCGACGTCATTGACGTTTTCCGTCGTGAGCTGGAGCATGCGCACTGGGCTATTTTTCCGCCCGGCGCATGCGCAGTTCGATCGGCGCGGGGGCGCGCTTAATTTAAATACAAGCCACCCCCTTTAAATTACCTGGCCTTACGCCGGGCCATTTACACTACGCCGCCGCAAATTACGGAGCAAGTGTTTGGAGAATACGGCACTTGCTCCAGTAATTTGCGGCGGTGTAGTGTAAATGGCTTACGCTACGCCGCCGCGGATTCTACAAGAATCTGGCCCTAAACCTTTCATGCAAACCAATCAATATACACTCAATATACAATCAATATACACCTTTTGGGATTTTTTTTTTTTACCAAAAACATGTAACAGAATGCATATTGGCCTAAACGTATGAAGAAATTTTATTTTTTATTGAATATGTTTTATAGCGGAAAGTAAAAAATATTGAAGTTTTTTAACCACATGCTGACCAGCATACAACATTATACGTTGGCACAATGGCTCGGCTGGGCAAATGGGCGTACAGGTACGTCCCCTTTAAATCGTGCCATTGTGGGCACACGCGCGCCCGCCGCATGCTCCGTGATCGTGCCCGCAGGACCCGCGGACTTGATGTCTGCCGGTGTCCCATGATCGGGTCATGGAGAGGCAGAACAGGGGGATGGATGCCTTTGTAAACAAGGCATTTGCCTGTTCTGCCTAGTGACAGGACAATGATTTTCTGCTCCCTGTCATTGGGAGCAGTGTCGTGTCACTGGTAGCCCAGCCCCCACACAGTTAGAATCACTCCCTAGGACACACTGAACTCCTTCATCGCCCCCTAGTGGTTAACCCCTTCCCTGCCAGTGTCATTTACACAATAATCAGTGCATTTTTATAGCACTAATCGCTGTATAAATGACAATGGTCCCAAAATAGCGTCAAAAGTGTCCGATGTGTCCGCCATAATGTTGCAGTCACAATAAAAATTGCAGATCGCCCCCATTACTAATAAAAAAACGATAATAAAAATGCCATAAAACTATCCCCTATTTTGTAGACGCTTTAACTTTTGCGCAAACCAATCTGATTGACCCTTTCATAGAACTGCGTAAAGTTCTAATCCCCTCCTGGAAAACATCCTAACTCTTATAACCTCTGCCTTACAATTTCCAGGCTGCTAAGGTTAGTCGTGATGGTTGCCGATGTAGTGCATCTCCCTCAGACAAGAGGAGATGAGGAGTCACCGGCAGAGTGATCGGCGTGCACACGCTGATACCCATTTCCAGAGAGACCCATGGTCTGTGAGACCAGTAGGGAAAACCTGTGATCACTGTCAAAAATCTTATCAGGAATTTTGGGATTAACCACTACCCGACGGCCGTACGACTTTATACGGCCGCGGGGTGGTTGTCAATCTCTAACAGGCCGTAAAAAGACGGCCTGCACGCGCATACTGCGGGGCGCGCGCGCGCGTCCGACGGCGGCGCGCGCGCGCGTCCGACGGCGGCGCGCGCGTGCTCGCCGCATCGCTGAGATGCCGATGCGAGTGCCTGGCGGCCGTGATGTCTGCCAGGGACTCGCGATCGGCGGCTACAGGGACAAGACGTGGAGCTCTGTGTGTAAACACAGAGCTCCATGTCCTGTCAGGGGAGAGAGGAGACCGATCTGTGTCCCTTGTACATAGGGACACAGCATCGGTCACCTCCCCCAGTCACCCCCCCTCCACACACAGTTAGAACACAATTTAGGAAACACATTTAACCCCTTCCTCACCCCCTAGTGTTAACCCCTTCAATGCAGTCACATTTATACAGTAATCAATGCATATTATAGCACTGATCGCTGTATAAATGTGAATGGCGCCAAAAATGTGTCAAAAGTGTCCGATGTGTCCGCCATAACGTCGCCATAATGTCGCAGTAACGGAAAAAATGCTGATCGCCGCCATAAGTAGTAAAAAAAAATAATAAAAAATAATAATAATTCTGTCCCCTATTTTGTAAGCGCAATAACTTTTGCGCAAACCAGACGCTTCTTGCGATTTTTTTTTTCCATAAATATGTAGAAGAATACGTATCGCCTAGACTGAGAAAAAAAAAAGTTTTTTTTAAAAAATTGGGCTATTTATTATAGCAACAAGTAAAAAATATTGTTTTTTTTTCAAAATTGTCGCTCTATTTTTGTTTATAGCGCAAAAAAAAAAAAAAACGCAGAGGTGATCAAATACCACCAAAAGAAAGCTCTATTTGTGGGGAAAAAAGGACGTAAATTTTGTTTGGGAGCCACGTCGCACGACCGCGCAATTGTCAGTTAAAGTGACGCAGTGCCACAAGCTGAAATTTCACCTGGTCAGGAAGGGGTATATGTGCCCAGTAAGGAAGTGGTTAACTAGTTACCGACCGCCCACCGTCGTTATACGTCATCACTTTGAAGATGAATATCTCGGTAACGGCAGCAGCTGCTGCCACAATCGAGATATTCATCTCTTCAGTGGGCGGTCCGGTACACGATAACGGCGGTCTCCGCGGCGGATTTGCTGCGAGATCGCCGTTATCGGTGGCGGGAGAGGGGCTCCCGCCGCTCTTCCGTGCCCTCCGCCGCTTACCGTAGCCGTCGGTAGCGGCGGAGGCGATCGGGACTGTTCGGCTGGTGACTGGGGACGAGACTAAAAGGAAAAATCTCCTTCACCCGTCCCCATAGCTCTGCTGGGCGGAAGTGACGTCAAAACGTCAGTCCCGCCCAGCGTCTTAAAGCAACATTTTTTTTTTTTTGTCATTTGAAAAAATGACATTTCCACATTTTTTTGCATTTAAGCCCAAATATGAGATCTGAGGTCTTTTTGACCCCAGATCTCATATTTAAGAGGACCTGTCATGCTTTTTTCTATTACAAGGCATGTTTACATTCCTTGTAATAGGAATAAAAGTGATAATTTTTTTTTATTTCAGTGTTAAAAATTGTAAAATAAATAAAAATAAATGCGAAAACCAAAAAAAAATTTTTTTTAAAGCGCCCCGTCCCGACGAGCTCGCGCGTAGAAGCGAACGTATACGCGAGTAGCGCCCGCATATGAAAACGGTGTTCAAACCACACAAGTGAGGTATCGCCGCGATCGTTAGAGCGAGAGCAATAATTTTAGCCTTAGGCCTACTCTGTAACTCAAAAAATGCAACCTGTAGAATTTTTTAAACGTCGCCTATCGAGATTTTTATGGGTAAAAGTTTGACGCCATGCCACGAGCGGGCGCAATTTTTAAGCGTGACATGTTGGGTATCATTTTACTCGGCGTAACATTATCTTTCACAATATATAAAAAAATTGGGCCAAATTTATTGTTGTCTTATTTTTTAATTTAAAAAAGTGATTTTTTTCCAAAAAAAGTGCGCTTGTAAGACCGCTGCGCAAATACGGTGTGACAAAAAGTATTGCAATGACTGCCATTTTATTCTTTAGGGTGTTAGAAAAAAATATATATAATGTTTGGGGGTTTTAAGTAATTTTCTAGCAAAAAAAAATGTTTTAGTCTCGTAAACACCGAATCTGAAAAACAGGCCCGGGGCTAAAGTGGTTAAAGAAATTGGAGGGAAGGTATAGGCCAGTTGCCCAATCCAAGGATTGGTAAAGGCATCTGTCCCCTCCACTAGTGGATGAGGGTAGCGTGAGAGGAACCGGTTTCCCTTGTAGTAGGCTGATGAGGCAAAACAAAAATCTGTTATAAAATAATCTTTTTTAATACAAGTACCCGACACTAGAAAAAAAGAAAAAAAAAAGAGAAAATACGATTTAAACTAGTTTATGACTGCCACCTTGTGGTAGAAAGTGGTAATGCTTAAATGTTCAAAAACTTCAGCAAAAAATGTAACCATTCCAGTCTCAAAAATGAGCCTGTGCTTTTCATAGGCTTACTGCTAATAATGGGGGTAATCAATGTTATCACCGGAGTTTAAGATCTCTTAAAAAGATGGATTCTGAAAGCTTTGGTTTGTGAATATCCAAATTTGTTCAAGAGTCTCTTTACACTGATTTAAGGAAGCCTGTTGTCTAAAATGACAATTTAGGCTCTTGGCGCACAGGGCTGTATAAGATCAGTGTGCCCATCCTGGTGTTTTAGTGCACCCGGGAATGACAGGTGCAGCGCCCACACAGCAGGAAGCCTGATAAATTCCACGGTAGAGCACAGACAGGGCTGAACGCTGTACAGGTGCTTATGTATAGGGCCCTGTGTATTCTGGATCTTCATCCCTAAATGCGCTTAAATGCCCTGTGTGTTGATTGTTAAGGATTCTGATTGGGTAAAGCCCTGGCCCTACCTCCTAGTGACACATCTTCTCCCACCTTCCACACTTTTCTGTTGGCTTCCGGGTTCTCACTCCCGCGGGAGTAGGCGTTGCTATGCAGCGGCGCAATGTCACCTGGGACTTAGCCCTCATGATTGACGTGCTTGATAAAAACTTCCCCCGGCGGATAAGGCGCGTCACGAGTTCCGAAAATAGCCGAACTGGGATCGGCTCTATACGGCGCCTGCGCAGTCAGCTCTACACGGCTCCTAGTCTGTGCGCAGGCACCGTATAGCGCCGCATAGAGCCGACTCCCAGTTCGGCTATTTTCGGAACTCGTGACGCGCCTTATCCACCGGGGGAAGTTTTTATAAAGCACGTCAATCATGTGGGCTAAGTCCCAGGTGACATTGCGCCGCTGCATAGGAACGCCTACTCCCGCGGGAGTGAGAACACGGATGCCAACTGTATACGGCTGTATAAGGCGCTATACGGCGCCTGCGCAGTCAGCTCTACACGGCTCCTAGTCTGTGCGCAGGCGCCGTATAGCCGCCGTATACAGCCGACTCCCAGTTCGGCTATTTTCGGAACTCGTGACGCGCCTTATCCGCCGGGGAGGAAGTTTTTATAAAGCACGTCAATCATGTGGGCTAAATCCCAGGTGACATTGCGCCGCCTGCATAGGAACGGCCTACTCCCGCGGGAGTGAGAACCTGGAAGCCGGGTGGAAAAGAACAATAATACGGTATGTACAGCGAAAAAATTCAAAAAACAACAGCATACTGTACATGTCGGAAGTATGCCGAATGTAATGGTATATACATGTTTTTAGGGTGAACCTCCGCTTTAATATTAAACCCTATGGACTAAGACTAGGATGCCTTTATAAAGATCATGTGCGTGTAAAGGCAGGTGTCCCAATACTTTTGACAATAGAGTGTATATAAACTTTTTTTTTAAGGTGACCCAGAGGTGACAGGGTCACTTTGGGCTGTTGTGAAAGGCCAGAAGATCTTATTGCGGCATGACGAGACCTTTTAATTACAACAGGCACAAGTGGTTGGATTGGGGTTGGAAAAGTCAACAGGGATCCTGGTTAGAAGCATCCATAAAGAGTTAGCACTTCGTTAGAATGTTTCCAACACTTTGCAAATGTTTTTGACTGAGGCTGTGTGACTCTTGGATGGTCCGTAGATTTCATCAGGAGGAGTAGAAGGTGGTTTGTGGTGCAGGCGTTCCTCTATTTCTCTGCCACAAAATTCTTCTCTCACCAGAAGGCTCCTTGGGATAACATGTGTTGTCTGGGAAGGTCTGTTATTTGCTATAAGAGAGTACACCATAAACTCTGGGAAGGTTTGTTACTTTGCACGCTATAAGCTCACTTGCCCCCCCTAGAGGAGATCACACAGCAGATAATTAGTAATATAGGGCCAGATTCACAAAAGAGATACGACGGCGTATCTCCTGGGAGAACGTCCACCGCGCTGTAGACGTCTTTTGTCTATAGCGCGGTTGTAAAGAGGTTAAGCACTGATTGACCGCAATGATGGGCACTATTAAGCACTTATAGGCTGAACTGACGGGCACAGATAGGATGCACTAAAAGGCACTGATAAGGTGGCACTGATGGGCCTTAATAAGGTGGCACTGATGGGCACTGATGAGGCAGCACTGGTGGGCACTGATGAGGCAGCACTGGTGGGCACTGATGAGGCAGCACTGGTGGGCTCTGATAGGAGGCATTGATGGATGGCACTGATAAGGTGGCACTGATGATTGGCACTGAGGGCACTGATAAGGTGGCACTGATATGTGGCAATGTTGTGCACTGGTAGGTGGCACTGGTGGGCACAGATGAGGTGGCAGTGGCTCTCTGTGTGAGGGACCGATGTCCTGACAGTAGCCGGTGATCAGGTTTTTTTCGTCTCTTCACACTGTCAGCGTGAGGAGAAAAACTAGCCGATTACTGGCTCTGTTTACATCACGTGATCAGCTGCCATTGGTCGACAGCTGATTACGTGGTAAGGGGTCGGGATCGGCCCTTTACTGCGATCTACGATCAGTCGCATCTACTTGACTTGCTGATCCCAGAGCCCGCCGGAACTCAGTTTACTCTCCTCCAATTAGCAGACTTGTCTTAACATGCCCCCCTTCGCCTGCACAGCCATTCACTGGGGAACTCAGTGGGCTGCTGCTTCTCCTCCCCCAGTTCCAATGCAGCGGACAGAGGGAATGTGATCACTTGTTTTGCCTTTCATTTCTATTTTAAGCTGAATGTGTAGAATCACTTTAAGGTTGTGAAACTGTATTCTATTCATCTAAAATGTGAGCTGTGTCTTGGACCTCTAATGTAATTGTTTACTCATCCCTTGACTATGGTATAACAGATGTGCAATTAACCGTATTATTACTCCACATACCCAAACCCAACCTTCTTCCCATTAAATGGAGACCACACCAGTTGTTGGGTAAAATTATAGGCCGTAGCAGCCTTATTTTTATTAAAGATAATAATTTAACAATTTTAACGTAAACAAACACACTGTCCCTCTAACTAACTGACGTTGGTCTCCGCAGGCGAAAGCCTGTAACTGTAACACTAATAAAATATATATAAACATATATATACACAAACTCAAACCCTGTATATATAAACATATATATACAATTAACTCCTCAATTGCACTGCGGTCTCTCGTGCCCTTCTGACAGGCTCAAGCCGATGCAGGCTCAGAGACCCTCCCGTCCGCAGTGCACCATACCGTTCCCTCCAGGTAACCTCCGTTATCTGGGCACCATCCTTTTTCCTGTCACCGACAGGTCTTAACTCCCTTATTTTCTGGCTCCTCCTTCACCCGCATAGACCAAAACCACGCTGCCACGACAACCTTGCTGAACCTATGGATGAAACAAGCAAACACAAACCAACATACACGACACAACACTGACGTACAACATGACCTACATGACCACAAGATACGAAAAAACAAGGGAGGGTGGGTGGGAACTTTTCAGCGTGCTGTGCGTGCCCAGGGGCGGGAACAGCCCCTTTTATGTCCTCCTCTCTCCTCCCCCTCTCCCCCTAGCAGCCAATCATTAATTTCTGCTGTTCACCCAGTCATGTGGGCCCTACTCTGAGTCACTGAGCTCCTGGCTCCGGGCCTTCTTGACTATGGTATAACAGATGTGCAATTAACCGTATTATTACCCCACAATACCCAAACCCAACCTTCTTCCATTAAATGGAGACCACACCAGTTGTTGGGTAAAAATTATAGGCCGTAGCAGCCTTATTTTATTAAAGATAATAATTTAACAATTTTAACGTAACAACACACCTGTCCTCTAACTAACTGACGTTGGTCTCCGCAGGCGAAAGCCTGTAACTGTAACACTATAAATATATATAAACATATATATACACAACCTCAAACCCTGTATATATAAACATATATATACAATTAACTCCTCAATTGCACTGCGGTCTCTCGTGCCCTTCTGACAGGCCTCAAGCCGATGCAGGCTCAGAGACCCTCCCGACCGCAGTGCACCATACCGTTCCCTCCAGGTAACCTCCGTTATCTGGGCACCATCCTTTTTTCTTTTTTTTTTCATTCAAATTATGTTTATTTTCAATAAAAGTACATACATTTGTACTATAACAGCAGTATACAATTCAGTAATACACAGTAAATAATAAATCCAATGCATTGTTTTACATAGAAGATGGTCTTGTCATAGAAACTGACTATCATATACAGCCATATCATATGCTATCACCATACGGTGTGAGTATAACAGATTGTAATAGTTAAAAAGAAAAGCTAGGTATAACCAATAATTTATAATTAAATAAATAAAAGGATATTTCCATATACTATAAATTCCTTAGGCTTATTGTTGTCACACAATAAAAACCCCATGTGTGTACTGGGTCTAATTTCATGGAACGAATAAAGGACAGGATTTCTGGACAACAATGACCTCTCCGCACCCCCACTGGGAACAGTCTGTGTCCAAGAGGTAAGCAAACTTTCAATCCCCCCTTCCCTCCCCTCAATAATTATCACCAATACCCACCAGTATCTGTAAATATATATTTTCAAAACCCTTAACATGCCATAACATCCCCCAAAAATTTGGTGGAATCTTTTGATAACCCAAACATAGGCATACTTACAAATGTTTAATATATATCTTTTTTTTTTTTCTAAACATAACACTCTGAGAATGAGAAATAACAAGGATGTTATCCTCGTGTAAAAAACAAAATTATCAAATCAAATAACAATCAATGAAAAGAAGAGAAAAAAGAGAAGAAAAGAAAAAAAAAAGAAGATCAGGGGAAAGTAAAAGGAAAAAGAGATGGCAGCCTGCCTGTCAACAAACAACATCGTCCTAAGGATATAAATATCCACCACAGCCTTTATGGGATAAAAGATATTCCCATAAATTTCATCCACGGTTCCCATATTTCATGGAAAAGAGTAGACATATCCAACATGGAACAGACCCTCTTTTCTTGTTCCATAATCCATGTAACCTTTTGTTTCATATACCGGATGGAGACAGTAGATTTTTTCCAGCGCAGCTGCAATTGTGATCCTGGCCCTGTCAGAATGTATAGATGAGTTTTCTAGTAACCTTGGAGGTTTGGGTAACATCCCGTTAAGTAAAGCGATAGTGGGGATTGATGCAAATTACAGCCTGTGACACGTCTTATTATGTGAACACCTTATTCCAGTATCACGTATTTTGGGACATTCCCACCATATATGTACATAGACCCCAATCCCTGACAACCTCTGAACAAAGGGGCGAAGTTGACGGATACATGGAAGCCAGTTTAACGGGAACTAAATACCACCTAGTATAAATTTTTACATTAGCCTCTACAAGGGATATATTCACATATCCTTTAATGGATCTAGTATAATTACTACACCAGTCAGATAAATCCCAGTTGTTATTAAGTTCCCTTTCCCAGGCCAGCATATGAGGTAATTTGGTGCAGTTATTAGCAAGCGATTGATATATGATTGAAATATTCCCCTTCCTGATCAAACCCTGATCACAATTACTTTCATAAGGTGTCAATAGTCCAGAGATCGAGCCACTATCCCATAGGCTTTGTGCATAGTCATGTAGTTGAGAAAATCGTAATTTTTCTGAGACAGGAAGACCTAGCTTGTCAATGAAGTGTTGTTCAGGAAGTGGACCCGAGCGCGAAAAAAAACGGCCTATACGATACAACCCTTTGTCATGCCACCATTTGAACGAATCTACTTCAATTTTAGAAACAAAGAGTGGGTCTTGAAAAATACTCGATAAAGGTCTGCCTTTAGAAATTAGAGAGGGATTGTTTTTAAGTGAATCCCATAAAACAAAGGTTTGAGAAAGAGTCGGAGATAAAATAGAAGGCCTATTCTTGGTAGGACTCCACATTAACTCCTCTATCGTTAGATTCGGGGTCGCCTGCTCTTCTATATCTAACCAGTCAGGGCGTTCATGTTTAAGAAAAGTTTCCGATAACTGTGCCAATCTTGCTGATTGATAGTACCATAATAAGTTGGGTACCCCCCCGACCCCCCCTGTTCAGGCAAGTTATAGAGAGTGCGAGATGGAAGGCGTGGACCCTTATTGTTCCAAATAAACTTGATAATCTTTCCTTGAAAGGATTTAGATGACTTTTAATTATCGGTATGGGTAATGATCTAAAAAGATACAAAAGCCCTAGGGAGAAGAGTCATCTTAACCGAGTTAATTCTACCAATCCAACCTATATTCTGAGTCCCCCAATCTCTCAAATCTTTCTCAAGTTTTCTATACATAGGTGGATAATTGGCCAAATACAAGTTTTGGATGTTGGGAGTCAAATAGATACCTAGGTATTTGATATAAGAGGTGTCCCATTTGAATCCATAATTTTCCTTTAGTAGAGAAACCGTGGATTCAGAGAGAGAAACATTGAGGGCCCTAGACTTGGCCATATTCACAGTTAGACCTGAAACTATAGAAAATTTGTCTAAAAGAGAATATAATTCCGGTAGGGATGTATCTGGAGCGGTCAAAAACATTAAAAGGTCATCTGCAAACAAGGCACATTTATGCTCCATTTTGGCACATCTAACTCCCCTGATGTTTGTGTTCTCACGAATAGCTATAGCCAAGGATTCCATAACTATTGCAAACACCAGGGGAGACAGAGGACAACCCTGCCTAGTACCCCTATGAATCTCAATAGGTTCCGAAAAGATACCCTGAAAGCGTATATTAGCTTTAGGATGAGAGTAAAGTGCAGATAAGATTCCAAGAAATTTCGTGCCAAACCCCCAACGTTTCATCACTTCTAACATGAATGGCCATGATACTGAGTCAAATGCTTTCTGTAGATCAATAGAAAGAAGCATTCCCCTTTGATTAGTATCACCAGTCCAACCCGAGTTCAAAATGGAGATCAGATCCACAGCCCTCCTAACCTGATCAGGACCTTGCCTTCCAGCGATGAAGCCTACTTGATCTTTACTAACATACTGGCCAATGAAAGAGGACATTCTATTGGCCATTACCTTAGTGAGTATCTTAAGATCGTTGTTAATGAGGGATATAGGTCTATAGTTTTCCACCAGGCTATGGTCTTTTTCTGGCTTTGGGATAACCGAAATATAAGCTAAATTAAGTTGCCTGTCTATGGGAACTCCACCGGTCATGTGGTTGAAGAATTTAACCATGTAGGGTGTTAAAATGCTCGAATATGTTTTATAATAAGCACTTGAAAACCCATCAGGGCCCGGGGCTTTATCTAATTTTAGGTTTTTAATTACTAACAATACTTCTTCAGCTGATATGGGAGACTCCATCATTTCTCTATGAACTTCAGTCAATTGAGGTAGATTCAAATTGTCTAGAAAATCATCCATTCCCTCTGAAGAAGAATCATCAGTGGATGCATAAAGCTTAGAAAAAAAATCATGAAAGGCCTCCATTATCTTCCTAGGACTCAGGGTAAGAGAACCATCAGTCATCCTTATTTTAGGGAGAGACCGTGATTGAAATCTGGGTGAGAGTTTATGAGCTAGCATCGGGCCTATTTTATCTTTAAATTTATAGAAATTAGCTCCAGTCCATTTCATATCTTCCCCAGCTTGGTGGTAAGTACCAAGTTTAGGGCAGATCTAGCTGCATCAAGTGCCTGAGTAGGAAAGTTAAGAGGATCAGATTTATGTTTTTTACGGAGCTCTATATAGTTGTTTTCCAGCTTCCTTATGTCTATGTTTCTTTGTTTCTTGAGGCCAGCGGCCACTTGTATAATTTTGCCTCTGATAGAAGCCTTGTGGGCAGCCCACAGAGTTTCAGGGGACACATCTCCTGTATCATTATGCTTAAAGTATTCTAGAAGAGATCGCTCAATATCCTTCATTAGGACAGGGTCCTTCAAAATAGACTTATTTAGTGTCCAATGAGACACTTTAGGAGAAGTGTCCTCTCTCCTCAGTGACAATAGAACCATCGAGTGATCTGACCAAGAAACATCAACTATATGAGACTTAATGGCAGCTGGGACGTGATGGTTAGAGATTAATATATGATCTATACGCGAATAAGAGTGGTGAGGGTTAGAATAGTGAGTATAGTCCTTAATTTTGGGGTTCATCTCCCTCCAGATGTCAGTTAATCTAGACTGATGTAGAATGCGTGCTACTTGTAGACTAAGTTTAGTCGGTCTGACGATTCCCTTGACAGAAGGTTTGGACTTATCCAATCCTGTGTCGAAAGCTAGGTTAGAGTCTCCACCCATAAGAATGATCCCCTCCATAAATGGTCGGAGGGTATCAAGCATCTGTGAGAAAAACTTTTTCTGACCTCTGTTAGGAGCATAATAAGAGATAAATGTGTATAGTCTGCCATCAAGGGTACCTTGTAACAATAGAAACCTACCTTCCGGATCTCCAAATTCTTTAGTCAGGTTAAAATTACAATACCTAGAAAACAAAATGGCCACACCCTTAGTTTTGTTTTCTGCTTTAGCTAGGTAAAACAATGGAAAGTGGGCATGCATAAAGGAAGGGTTGTATCGTTTAGGAAAGTGGGTTTCTTGAAGGAAAACCACATCTACACGGAGAGACTTGTATACTTGAAAGGCTTTGCGCCTCTTAACAGGAGAATTCAACCCCCGAGTGTTGTGAGTAACAACACTAAGGGGTTTAGATACATCATTCGATCCAGCCATAAGTCTTGTCTACATCTATGAACATGCGGGACCGTACAGATATCATCAATAGTCTCGCAAATACGAACAATGGCAGGCAGGCTGAAGAAACGAAGAGAGTATGAAGAAGAAAGAAAAAGAAGTGAAAAGGAGAGATAAAAAGAGAAAAATAAAAAAACATATGGCACAATAAACTATTAGATCGTGCAAGGTCAATTCGTGACCCAGAATGGGGGAAGAGAATGATTCTCCTTCCCTCATTCAAACAAGAAATTTTTGTATAGTCCCAGAAAAGGACTATATTCTTACCCATTGGGTCGACAAAGTGTCGACACAAGAGGTAAGTTGAGGTTCAATACCTCACCGTCGTCAGTTGCCGACAGATTAAACATTACACCTTAAAACAAGTTTAAGAAAAAAGGCATGTGAATCATAGGATGACCCAAAAACAATAGGAGAATAATCTAAAGAAAAACGGCATTAAACTAGACATGTAATCCCGGAATCTTCTTTTTTTAAAAAGCATCCGGGATAAAAATTCATCGGAATTAAAGATTAAGAGATACGTCCTGGGTAAGTCTATTCAATATCAGGGTGCTTGGTCCCCTCCAATTTTCCTGTACTTGACCTTGTTCCAAGGATTTTGAGTCGGACTAGTAGGTGTGTTCCTCTTGGCAGATGGAAGTTGAGGCGGATTAGTGTCCATGACAGGATCAAGAGATATAATTTTCAGATCAGACAGAAGTCGTTCACCTTCTTGGAAATTATGTATTATATGGTTTCTACCATTATAATTGAATTTTAAGGCGAAGGGGAAAGCCCATTTATACTTGATGTTTTTGTTGATGAGGGCAGACAATAACGGTTTCATTGCTCTTCTTTTCTGAATGGTATATGGTGAAATGTCAGAAAATATTTGTATATTAGTACCTTGGTATTGAAGATTCTCCTGTTGTCTGGACCGTTTCATAATGTCTTCTTTGGTGGAGAAATAATGAGGCTTGACCACCACATCTCTGGGCAAACCATCTCTTCTCAGTGGACCTAATGATCTATGAGCCCTATCAATTTCCAATTTTATATCAGGTGCAGATGGAAGGAGGATTCTCATAATGTCTCGTATTGCTGAATGAACGTCCATAATGGACTCAGGAAGACCCCTAACCCTGAGGTTTTCTCTTCTTGACCTGTTTTCCAAATCGTCAATCTTAGCTTGAGCAGCCTCCAGTTGTTCTTGTAGGAAATGGATATGATCATCATGTTGTTCAGTTTTAGAGACGTTAGTGTCCAATTTATGCTCAACTGAGCACAAACCAAGGCTGCTTGGGGCCTGATTAATTGACCATAGATCGAGAAAGAAAAGGAGGGAAGGTTGTTTGGGACTTTGAAGGCACTGGTATACAACAATATAAAAAATATATATAAATATTTATTTGGACAGATTATATTAATACAAATTGTACAAAAGATATACAAAACAATTGGGACAAACCCCACTAATCACATTGATCACAGGACCATTGTCTAATTGGTGGAGTTGTAGTCTCGACCGGTTTCGCAGTATAAAACTGCTTCTTCAGGAGAATGTCTATAGGGTATATAGGTGAGATATGGAAAAATGAACAGGTAAATCGCAAGCAATTATATACAATAGTTTAATAAAGAAATTTCAAACACTCAGTGTTGCGTCTTGTAGGAGAGTCGAGGGACTACTCACCTTAATTTGCCAAAGTGATCGTAGATCGGCCAGGGCGGTGGCCCCCTAGGGCGCACGTGGGGGATAATAGGAACGGGCTCTGATAGAAAGGGTTAATAGATTATTCCTAGTAATGATTGTAATGAGGGACGGTTGTGCAAGAAGAAAGGGATAGTGGAAAAGTAAGGTTGAGGGAAAACGAAGAAATAATAATAAAAGAAGAAAAGGGAAGAGGGAGTGGGGAAAAAAGGGGGGCGAAAAAAAAGGGGGAGGGGAAAGGTGGGGGGTAAAAAGGAGTGAAAATGAAAAAGAGAAAAGAAAGAAGAAAGAGGGTATAGTTGAGAGTAGAAAATGAAATAAGAAGGATAGGTGGGACAGGAAGGAGGGAAAGGGGAGGGGGAGAAGAAAGGGAAAGGTAGGAATTGAAAAAAGAGGGGAGAATTAGTTGAGCACAAGAGGAAAATGGAAAGGAAAAGAGGTCATCGTGGGGTAGTGAATAGTGGAGATCCAAAATGCCCAAACAGAGGACTAGAAGGGATAACCAAAAGGAATTGATAGTTCAGCAACAAGACACCAGGGGGTGACCATCAGGAGGTGACACTCAGTGCTGGGATGGAGGGGGTTAAAAATGATAAACTCCAGCTTACCGTCCAGGATAATTTAATCAATTTAATTGATACTGGGGTGATGGACCCCAGTATCAATTAAATTGATTAAATTATCCTGGACGGTAAGCTGGAGTTTATCATTTTTAACCCCCTCCATCCCAGCACTGAGTGTCACCTCCTGATGGTCACCCCCTGGTGTCTTGTTGCTGAACTATCAATTCCTTTTGGTTATCCCTTCTAGTCCTCTGTTTGGGCATTTTGGATCTCCACTATTCACTACCCCACGATGACCTCTTTTCCTTTCCATTTTCCTCTTGTGCTCAACTAATTCTCCCCTCTTTTTTCAATTCCTACCTTTCCCTTTCTTCTCCCCCTCCCCTTTCCCTCCTTCCTGTCCCACCTATCCTTCTTATTTCATTTTCTACTCTCAACTATACCCTCTTTCTTCTTTCTTTTCTCTTTTTCATTTTCACTCCTTTTTACCCCCCACCTTTCCCCTCCCCCTTTTTTTTCGCCCCCCTTTTTTCCCCACTCCCTCTTCCCTTTTCTTCTTTTATTATTATTTCTTCGTTTTCCCTCAACCTTACTTTTCCACTATCCCTTTCTTCTTGCACAACCGTCCCTCATTACAATCATTACTAGGAATAATCTATTAACCCTTTCTATCAGAGCCCGTTCCTATTATCCCCCACGTGCGCCCTAGGGGGCCACCGCCCTGGCCGATCTACGATCACTTTGGCAAATTAAGGTGAGTAGTCCCTCGACTCTCCTACAAGACGCAACACTGAGTGTTTGAAATTTCTTTATTAAACTATTGTATATAATTGCTTGCGATTTACCTGTTCATTTTTCCATATCTCACCTATATACCCTATAGACATTCTCCTGAAGAAGCAGTTTTATACTGCGAAACCGGTCGAGACTACAACTCCACCAATTAGACAATGGTCCTGTGATCAATGTGATTAGTGGGGTTTGTCCCAATTGTTTTGTATATCTTTTGTACAATTTGTATTAATATAATCTGTCCAAATAAATATTTATATATATTTTTTATATTGTTGTATACCAGTGCCTTCAAAGTCCCAAACAACCTTCCCTCCTTTTCTTTCTCGATCTATGGTCAATTAATCAGGCCCCAAGCAGCCTTGGTTTGTGCTCATTGATCAAAGACATACCTATTACAAATACTAGGGATGTTGGCATAGTTTATAGATTTTGTTATTCAATTTTAATGAGGCAATACTCACAACTTTGATTATGCTCAACTGAGTCTATCCTGTTGCCAAGACATTGGAAGTCTGCCCTAATATCTTTAGTAATTTTCTCAGCCGTGTGAGCTAAACCCCTTTCCAGCATTTCAGAGATCCTGTTATAGAGATCAGCAACATTGAAAGAAACTTCTGGAGCAGTTTCAACGTTAGCAGTTACTTGTATAGGGTCATGTGATGGAGAAACCATAGGAATCCCATGATCAGCCATTATAGGTATTATACCCTCCCTTACTACAGATGAAAATAAAGCTGAAGATGTAGTAGAACTTAAGGGAGGAGGTGATGAGGAGGGTGTCACATGAGACGAGAAATGTTCAGTAAACTTAGGATCCACCACAGGTACCTGAGGACTTGTATGAGGAGGGGTGTCCATATCAAAAAGACTCTCCTTGATAATTGAGTTCTTATTTTTTTTGCCCTGTTTCCCCTTCATATATAATAAGTGTTTTAGTGAATTCTTATCAGCAGGGGTAGAGTTGTTTTATATCGTAAAATCAACAGTTCACTCCTATATCAGCTCCTATAGGCATAACAGTCTTATAACCACCATCTTACAGTGGGTATTGCTTATGTGAACAGACCAGGCCCAGATTTGAGCCTTTACAGTAAGTATTGTGAAAAGATCAGCATCATAAAAATGCCTCAAATTACATATCATGCAGGTGTTATATTAGCGGATTGGTTTGTAGCTTTTGTCGACTAACATCGGACGGTGTGTATGAATACCTCAGCAAGTTTCCATAGCAGGGGCAATCATAGGGTAATCCTACAATATACAACACCTACCCTGGGCACCGTATCCAGTTGGTAACCAATCTTTGACTACCGCTATTAGACTATTATTGCAGTCAGGTAGCCAGTGTAAAAAGAATTACCTCAGTTTAGAGAAGAGATAAATACAATAAGAACTCCAAATAGCGTGACACATTGGATTATGTATGTTTCAAAATTACCACAAGTCACCACACATCGAGTTTAAGCTACTGAGGCGGATTATGAGAGAAAAGTGTGTATTTTCAGTAGTTATTGCCACAGAAAAGTGTTCATATTATTTTTATAGTATCTTGAAGTATGCAGGCCGCAAGATGGCAGCGTTAACTCCTCATATAGACCTCAAATGATGTCTGTGGGCTTATGATAGTAAGATCGGGCTCTTTTCCCGGTCGCCGATCACCAGGAGGTTTTCTTTTCCGTTCCCCCCCTTTTTTTTTTTTTTCCTTTTTATTATAAGTACTTGGGACCCCGAGGAGAAGTTCTATTAGGATACTGTCAGTTTTATGGAAATTCGCAGTTAAGCATCCATCCACAAGCCTCACCCTGAGTATCAGTCTCCAGAAGATAATTTAATAAGTAAAAAAACAAGTCTCAGTGGAATAAGCCACACTATATGATATATGTGGTCATAAACTTGCAGGCCACAAGATGGCGGCGTCAGAACTGCAGTTATAATATTAATTGAAGTTTGTAATAATAAACCTGCAGGCCACAAGATGGCGGTGTCACTTCTGCTGTTGTAGTATATCTGAAGTCTGTGGCAATGAACTTTCAGGCCACAAGATGGCGATGACGCATCAGCAATTGTATTAAAAACTGCGTCAGAGGGCCTCCGGTAATAAAAACGGAAGCCACTTCTAATCTCCGGTCGGATGTTTGCTCCGGGAATCCTTCTCAGAGCGGCGCCTCACAGGTGGGAGTGAGTCGGTGACTGATCCGTCCGCTGTACCCTCACCACTCGAGCGCGGTGTCGTTCTCTGCGGACTAGGCCTCAAGATGGCGTTGGAATCCAAGGGTGGGAGTAGGCCTCGGTTTACACCGTAAGGTAAGCAGACGTCCCGGATACCCAGAAAGAGTACAGCGCCGTACAGGGAGAGTCCCGGGTACAGGATGAGGAGTTTGGGGCACTATAGGAACAGAACGGGCGTTAGATGGCTATCGATTCAATTCTGTCAGACGGAGCTCACCGAAAGTACGTCCAGCGCCATCCTCGTCCAGCCACGCCCCCACCATCCTTTTTTCTGTCACCGACAGGTCTTAACTCCCTTATTTTCCGGCTCCTCCTTCACCCGCAGAGACCAAAACCACGCCACAGCACCCAAGGGTAAAACCTTATCCTTGGGTGCCCCTCCACACCCTAATGGCCCTCTGGATCCCGTCTTGCAAGCCCAAGAACCACATGTCTATCCCAACTGACGTAAGATGCACCCCATCCCCTCGTAAATACCTCCATGTTTCTTCCTCCAACTCCATGTGGCGCACCACCAACCCCCCGTTCCGAGCCATGAACCTGCCCACATCCCGGTTGATCTTCCTTCGGGCCCGGTTGATCCTGCTCACTGACCTCGCTAACCTCCAGGCGGTCCGAGCAACAATGTCGGACCAAACTATCACCGTACCCGGAAACTCCATCCTCAACCTTAGGATATCAAACTTAATATCCCTGGTGACCTCGAGCATTGATCTGACCCCCAGATCGTTGCCTCCGACATGTAACAATAGTACATCGGGAGGCCGGTCCAGCCGTGCAAAACGATGCACCTCTGGTACCATTCTGCCCCAAAGCATCCCCGGGACCCCCAACCAGCGCACACAGGCTTCTTCCCTCGGGAAGCCCAGTTGCCGGCCATCCGGCCTAACATCAGCCCGCCTAGCTCCCCATACTACATACGAGTGGCCCAGGATCCACACCAAGGCAGGGGTACCATCTGAAAGAAAGATATACAAAAAAAAACGGTTAACTCACAGCACACCAACACACTGACCCCCAATTTTTCAACCATGATACACACCAACCACTTCGCCCCCCCCCCTATCAGGGCTTACCCATCCAAAAGGTGAGGGCGGACGTAGCTCCTAAATCTCCTAGATTCCCACCTGCCGATTTGCTTCACCACCTCTACTCCCAAACCGCATCTATGTGCTTCAGTTGCCGCACCAATACGGAAGGAGTGAGAAGAAAAACGTTTCTCATCCACTCCGACCGCACGGAGCCCTTTTTTAAAAATGGTAACAAATTGGTACCTGGAAAGGGGGGACCCATCACCATGTATCAAAAAGGAACCCTCTGCCCCCGGACGCATGTTAAGAAACGCCCGAACCGCCCCCACCGGGCACAGAGTAGACCCAGGCAGAGCAAATAGTAGAACCTCCCGTCCCTTTCCCATCTGATCCGTTTTTGACTTGCGCAGCCACAGCGACACCCTGTCTCGCCCACAACTTACCTCGTGATAACTCAGGCCGCCGGGCCTCTTCTTCGATGGGCTCACCAACTCCCCTATCCTGAAGGCCCCAAAGAACGCCAATATGAACGCCACCTTAAATAACGCTGACTCGTACTCCGAGGAACAAATACACGGCAACTTCCCCACCAAACCTTGCAACACCGAGAACGAAACCGGGCGCCTAACATCCCGGGTCATACGAGCTTTCCTGTACCCCTTGAGCGCCTGCCTAACCCAGAAATCCTTGGTGAAATCTTGGCAACCCTGCAACTTGAACAGGAACGCCAAGCCTGCCATCTTCTGATTTAGTACCGACACTGAAACCCCATCCTCCATGCACCTAGCTACCCAATAGAATAACAAACCTCGCACGTCCGGCCCACAAGGATCAATCGCCGCCCAGGTAGCCAAAGACTCCCAATCTTGCCATACCTTACTGTACGCCACCCATGTGGCTTCGCTCACTGACTTTCTGAGCCAACCGGAGATCACGCCAACGCAATACTCCACAGCTCCTCTGGACAAGGCACTCCGTGTTGTTCCGATCCCGGCACCAACTCTCGGAACCTGTCCCACTGAAAACGAGATAAGGCGTCAGCAATGACGTTCTCCACTCCCGGTATATGAACTGCATGAATAAATACATTCCTTTGCAAACATCTCAGCACCAGGTGTTGCAGCAATCACACCACCGGTGGCGAGGATGCCGACACCCGGTTAATCGCCTGCACCACCCCCAGATTGTCACAGTGAAATCTCACTTTTTTATCCCTAAACTCTGCCCCCCACAGTTCCACTGACAGCACAACTGGAAACAATTCCAGCAGGACCAGGTTCCTTGTAAACCCTGCTTCCACCCAGCTGACCGGCCACGGGCCCGCGCTCCACCTGCCCCGGAAAAAAGCTCCGAAGCCTGTGGATCCAGCCGCATCCGTGTATAACTCCAAGTCAAAATTGCTGACAGGGCCCGTCATCCATAAAGCCCTCCCGTTAAACTCCTCCAAAAATGAGTGCCATACCCGTAGATCCTCCCTGTGTACCTTTTGCAAGCTAACAAAATGTGTAGGAGACTCCACCCCCGCCGTGCTAGCCGACAGCCGCCGGCAAAAAACCCGCCCCATAGGCAAACTGCGGCACGCAAAATTCAGCTTCCCCAGTAATGACTGGAGCTCCTTAAGCCGAACCTTGTGCACCCCTACCATGCCCCTTACTTCAGCCTTAAGTGCCACTACTTTGTCTTCTGGCAACCTGCATTCCATGACTTCGGAATCCAAAGTGATCCCTAGAAAAGTCATGACCGTGCGCGGCCCCTCTGTCTTCTCAGGGGCCAGGAGGAACCCCAAAACTCTCCGCCACGTGTTCCAGGGTGGCCAGGAGCACTGACGCCACCCTGGAGGAAGCCGGTCCCACGCACAGAAAGTCATCCAGATAATGGATAACCGAATTCACTCCCGACACGTCCCGCACCACCCATTCCAAAAAGGAGCTAAACGTTTCAAAGAACGCACAGGAGATAGAACACCCCATGGGAAGGCACCGATCAACGTAGAACTGCCCTTCCCAGTGACATCCCAACAGCCTAAAGCTGTCCGGGTGAACCGGTAGCAGCCGGAATGCCGCCTCCACATCCGTCTTTGCCATTAACGCCCCTTGCCCATAACGCCTGACCCAGTGAACCGCCGCATCAAACGATGTGTAACTGACCGAACAAGCCTCCGGATCAATGGCATCATTGACCGACCCACCCTTCGGAAACGACAGGTGGTGTATTAGCCTAAACTTGTTAGGTTCTTTTTTGGGCACCACCCCCAGAGGAGAGACCACTAAGTCCACCAAGGGTGCTACCCCAAAAGGACCTGCCATGCGCCCAAGAGCCACCTCCTTCCTCAGTTTCTCAGAAACCACTTCCGGATGAAGTAACGCAGACCGCAAATTGCGTGGCACCGGGGGAACAACCCCCAGCTCACACGGAATCAAAAACCCCACTGAAAAACCCCTCTCTAACATAGCTGCCGCCCTTCTATCAGGATATCTGCCGAGAAACGGCCGCATCCTTTCCACCTTCACCGGAGTCGCCCCTCTTGTGAGCAGACTCCCCGGTACGGCCCCTGCTCTGCTTAAAACACTTGGACTGTGGGTGGGAGCCACCGCAGCCCGAGCACTCGTGTTTGTAACGACAGGCACCCCCGAACTTGCAGGAGCCCGCATTAAATTGCCAACACACCCCTTTAGCCCTGCCGGCCGGTTGCCCCTGGGAATTGGAACCACCGGCCCCCCTGGAAATAACTGCCCTGGAGCCCTGGCCGCTGTCATCAAGCACAACCATAAGTTCATGTCCTTCTGATTCCAGCGCAGGTCAGGCCGGACCGCCATCCTCTGCCTAAACTGTTCGTTGTACCTAAGCCACGCCGAGCCCCCATACACCCTGTTTTTTCATTTATGGAAAATAGAAATGTGAACCTTGATGATGTCTTTAACCCACTCAATAAAACACGTAATACGGACCTTGAGAGCTTAGTCAGAAAACTAGGTCACCACATGGAGAAAAAAGTGAGTCTCTGGTGGGATATTAACACCTTTGACAGATACATTAGGGAAAATATTGCCCCCCGTAGATTACGGTGGGAACTTCCCCCTAATGACAGCTTGACCGACAAAGAGTCTATGGATGAATGGTTCGAATTTTTTAACACCAAAAGCGTTGAGGGCCTCAAATTTCTGCTGAAACGGAAACAACGTAAGGCACGCACCATAGAGAAACAGATAGAAGAATTGAAATCGAAACTAGATCCACACAAAGAATCTGAGGACTTTAAGAAACTCACAACACAATTAAACAAAGATCTTAACAGTAAAGATCTGGAAGTGCAACAACGAAAAATGAAAAAGTATCAACGCGATGTTGGCGATTATAAGTCAGACCTAGTCTTTAAATGGCAACAAAAGGTCGAAGCAACACAACCTACTTCGACCTATTCAACACCGGAGAGAGAGGTCAGAATTTTAGACCCCACACCTATGATTAACCGTGTTGAATCGAGACTAGATGAGAGAACATATTATCCTGAAACCAGTAGACCATATCAGGAACCAACACAATATGCTAGACCGTACTATGAACAACCACAGAACACTAATCAGGGACAGCGTACCCCCAAGAAAACGGGGAAAAAAACCTTTTAAAAAACCTTTTAAAAAACCCTCCAATAATGGATCAAATGGACAAAACTATCAAGTCCACCAGAGGGAGTATAGAGGGCCGCCACCACAACGATATGAATATCGCGGGGGGGCTGATAGAGCCCCTATATACACACAAAATAGATTTGAGCCCCTACGATATTATCAGGATCCCTACTATGATCAGCGCCAACCTTTGAGTTATTACGATCATAGTACACAAAGGGCTTTTTTAGACAGGGAGAGGAGAGACCCCTCCCCACGACGGCAATCAGAACACTACCGTTTGCCACTAAGGAAAACTCAGGAAGACAGGCTAAATCCCGAACAAAGAGAGGCCATCGAGCGGGAAAGGGATTCCAAGCGAAAAAGAGAAAGATCGGTGGAAACGTGGTAAATTTGAGTGGGAAATCTGTGACAGCAGAAGAATTGGCGGTCTTAGATAAAGGATTGAAACATGCACCCACCAAGAACCTCAATAAATTCGACACATACATTGGAATACGGAAATATGTGAGGAAACTCACTATTAAAAAGGCCATCTTAAATAACCCTTTCACATCCCGCCCAATTACAGCAAGTAATGGGAATATACCAGTACACAGTACCCTGAGAAATAACTCGGTTTACAACCCCCAAATCTCTAAGAACCAACATATTGACGTTTTTAGCAAAATGGTTTTACAAGACCTGGAGTCTCTGAAACTAAAAAATAGGAGCGACCCCATCCATATAAAGAAAGGTATTAAACTACTTAAAGAAAGAACTGACATCGTTATCCGCCCTGCAGATAAGGGAGGAGCAGTTGTGATACAATCGAAAGAACAGTACCAAAACGAACTGAGTAGACAATTACAAGATGGCACCACTTATACTAAACTTCTGGGAAATCTGATCAGAAAATATAAGAAAGAACTGGCATTACTTATTGATTTAGGAAAGAAAAAAGATATCCTGAATAAAAAAGAATCTAAATATTTAATGCCAGAAACCTGTAGAACACCTGTTATATATACTGTCCCCAAGATCCATAAATCCCGAGAAAACCCACCAGGAAGGCCTATTGTAAACGGGATAGATTCCCTGACTGCGAGGATGGGACAGTATATAGATTATTTTATCCAGCCTGCAGTCCAAGCTACACCAGCTCACCTCAAGGACACAAAACATATACTACAGTTATTAGATACAGTACCCGTGAGCGAAGGAAGAACGTTGATCGCCACGGCAGATGTTACATCACTGTACACTATTGTACAACACCATGACGCCTGCTTCGCCGTTAAATGGCTTTTACGTAAATTTAGTAACCTCATATGTCCACAAAGGAAGTTTCTCATTAAATGCCTTGATTTGTGCCTTAAGTGTAATTACTTCTGGTATGACCAGAACTTTTACCATCAGGCAATTGGTATTGCCATGGGAGCGAAATTCGCACCTAGTGTGGCAAATGCCTTCATGGCATTATGGGAAGAGTCAGCTATATACGAGAATACTCCCACTGAGTTATCTCTCTACAAAAGATATATAGACGACATCATTATCTTGTGGAGTGGGAATAGAGAGAGCTTGGACAACTTCCTTGAAACACTCAATAGAAATGATAAAAATATTTCCCTGGTGTGGAAAATCGATGATAAATCTGTAGACTTCCTAGACCTGAATATTAGTATTGAGAAAGACAAGATTGTTACTAAAACACATTTTAAAAACGTAGATATGAATAGTTATCTCTCAACTGACAGTTGTCATTTTAAACCTTGGCTTTTTAACATCCCTAAGGGGCAACTAGTTAGATTAAGAAGAAATTGTACATATGAGAGTGACTACTCATTACAAGCAGACATGATTGGTTTGAGGTTCAAAGAAAAAGGATATGAAGAGTCATGGATTAAAGGCCAAATAGACACGGTCAAAAAACTGGATAGAAAAGAGATGCTACAGGACAAACCAAAAAAGTGCCAACAACAAACAGCACCAGTACTTATCCTTGATTACAACTCCCAATATAAAGATGTGGCCAAATTAATTGGAAGACACTGGCACATTTTAAAAGGAGATAAAGATTTAGGGAAATTACTTCCTGAAAAACCAAGGATAGTATATAAACGAGCACCTACTCTAAGGAACTTAATTGTAAAATCAGTAGTAGAACCACCATCAAAGCCGGGATATTCATTCTTTTCGGGAAAAGGCTTCTATCCATGCAAAAATTGCAATGCATGTCGAAAATCACAAAAGTTTCAAAAGAAACGTACCGAGTTTGTGGCAACAAACACAGGAGAAACCCATGTGATTAGAGACTTTATTGGATGTCACACCGAAGCAGTGGTATATGTGCTACAATGTAGCTGTAATTTACAATATGTTGGGAGAACAAAAAGGGCCTTGAAGGTTCGAATTAGTGAGCATGTGGAGAACATAATAAATGGCTTCCCGAAACATAGTGTCTCTAGACACTTTGATCAGATACACAATCGGGATCCCTCACAATTGCAATTCTGGGGCATTGACAAATTTAACCCCTCTTGGAGAGGAAGCCACAAGGTGCGCACGATAAGTCAAAAAGAATCCCAGTGGATTCATAAGATGCGCACCCTGACACCAGGAGGAATGAACGTTGAGTTTGACCTCAACTGCTTCCTCAGCAATTTTTAGTTCTCCACATTTTTAGACTAGTTATATATAGGTCCATCAACACCCATTGACCATATTTTTTATTAAATTGCCTATTATCTGTGTGTATGTATATATATTCTGTGGTTGTAATGCGACAAACCGAGTGTACGACCACCATATATATGTATTATTTATATACACCCTCTACTTTTAATTTTAAATTTTTTAACATATTTAAATATCAGTATTATATTTATTCCATATTATTAATTTATATGGGAGCCCCCTGTGGCTATAGATATAGATACTACTAGGTTTTTTACACATGTTAAGTTTTATTATGCTTTAAAGAATTTTTAATATATATCATTTTACATATATTTATTTTATCATTGTAAAACCCAGTTATTACCATGTAAAGGTTACAATAAAAGCCATAGACTTTAGCTCATGAGCGACACCTAGTGGATTGTCATTGATGATGTCCATGCTCTGGTGCTAGTCTCAATTACATTATGCTGGTCATATGACTTTACGGTTCACTATTATTATTTTATAAACGTCTCCATTAATAGTCTTTACTATGTATAATTTAGCTGGCCTTTATACCAGGAACCGTACGTTTGCCCGTTTTAAATATAGTGCTCGGTATCCTCTACACACGTTTTCTATTGCCGAGCTCTAGAGTGGTTTATGCCCCCTCTAGTATGTCTGATGTCCATTAGATCACGGTCTACAAGAAAATGGCCGCGATGAGACTTCCTGTTTTTCGGTTATATAAACAACAGCCACACTACCAATCAGATTCCCCAGACGAAGACACGTGGTGTCGTAACGCGTAGGAATTGGAGGACGTACACCCGGAGTGACGTAAGCTGGCGATTCAAACGCCGCTTGTTTGTTTCCTCATTGCACTTTTATTTTTCTTTTAATGTAAGTGCAGGCTTTTCCTCAATAAACATATTTTACCTGCACCAAACGTTACCTCACTATGGGAGTCCCCTCTCTCTCTCTCTTATAACCCACATCATCCATCTGGTTTTGAGGAGCATCTGTCCCAATTAAGGAAGGATCCATCAGATCAAGAGAGGAAACATCAGGGACCACCCATAGAAGGCTGCGAGTGACCTGTACATCAATGCCCATTTAGGAGGGCTGAGAGGTAAGAGTCCCGGGAGCTCAGCCAGGGATCTGGTTTATCTTCTATCGCACGGCCGTGCACTCACACCATAGAGCTGGTGCTCACCTTCATCCAGTGCATTCAGAATATCTGCCCTGACAGCTGATTTGTGTTTACTATTGGGATCGAACTTCCATTCCGTTTTTTTTGCACAATATTCTTTATATATTTTTGCACATTCGCCTTATGAGTATTATATATTTTGGACTCACTATTCACTATTTGAGTATATATATATTTATATTTGGACTCACTATTCTCCTTGCATTTAATACTATATGCTGATTATTTGTCAGCTCTTACATTTATCTTGCTTATGTGATATCACTATTCCATTAGTGTGATATGTTGCGCAGAATCACCATTTATTTATAACCCTGTGAGCCTCCCCAATGGCATTCTGGTAAATAAACAGACCCGAACAACATTCCGGCTTCTTTTCCCCTACTACACATGCCAGTATGCTAAACGCCTGCAACCAATTGGCGAACGTACGCGGGATCAACCACAGACACCAATACCCCGGGCACCCCTCCCCCCCCCCCGCAACTCTGCCCCCCCACATTCAAATCTACATCAAGCAAATAAGGAGAAATTGACTTACCCGGCTGCCTAGGGTTAGAACCACTAGCCGACGCGAACGACTCCACCGCAGCTGCCCCCCGCCGGGGGGGTGGTTCCTCATCAGACTCCGAAAGCTCCCCTTCGGACCGGAGCGTAGCAGGCTCATCCGACAACTCACCAGGGGAAGGATCCCTGGCGGCCGCAGGCCTGGCGTCCGACCGCCCGCCAGACCCGTTCGCCGTTTTCGCCGTCGCCTTCCGTGGGCCAGGGGATGGGACCCCAGCCCCGTCGACCGCTACCACGCTGTTCACTGCAGACACTGCCACATCTGGAGACAGGCCGCCGGCTGCGGAGGTATCTGGCCTGGCGGTCGTGCTCCTAGGTCTCCCACGCAGAGGCATCGACCCCCGCGTAGCTGGACTGGCGGAGCGGCTGCCCGCAGAACCCCGTCCGCGCAGGGGATTCCTCCCGGACCCCCCCCCCCAGAATTCTTGGCCGCACGCTTCGCGGGGGGGCCCGAGGATCGGGATTCCCAAATTGACGCTGGGCTCTGGGGGACGAATCCGGCGAAAAGCGCTCCGGAGGCCGCGACCTCTGAGCTCGTCCCGTCACCCGTCCCCCCTCGCTTACTGGTGCGGGAGCAACCCCCAATATGGGCCGCAGCTGATCCCGAAGCCAGTCGGGTCCATGGGCGGCTGCTTCAGCCTGCAGCTGGGCCCAAATCGCAGCAAGGTCTGACATACCTGCTCCTGTGAACTTTTCAGAGCGCTGTGCGTGCCCAGGGGCGGGAACAGCCCCTTTTATGTCCTCCTCTCTCCTCCCCCTCTCCCCCTAGCAGCCAATCATTAATTTCTGCTGGTCACCCAGTCATGTGGGCCCTACTCTGAGTCACTGAGCTCCTGGCTCCGGGCCTTCTTGACTATGGTATATTCTGTATTGTTGTCTCTTGTATAGTTGTGGTGTACTCGCTGCATTCCTCTATATGTGTGCTCTGTGTTTTACCACAACCCCTCCCCCTTCCTCCCGAATACATACTGGACAAAGGAGGTGGTGAGTAATGATGGAAAAGTGGAAATCATGAGGATGAATCAGAAGATAAAGGGGAACAAACCACACAGTGACAACAGAAGCAATTGAATATGCAACTCATCTTTGGTGCAAAGCACATGACATCTGCATTGAAGTCCAACTGAACTTTCAGGCCCAGATTCTCGTAGATGGGCATAAAACTCGGCGGGCGTAACGTATCTCATTTACGTTACGCCGCAAGTTTTACAGGCAAGTGCTTTATTCACAAAGCACTTGCGTGTAAAGTTGTGGCGGCGTAGCGTAAATCACCCGGCGCAAGCCCGCCTAATTCAAATTAGGCGGGTAGGGGGCGTGTAGTATTTAAATTAAGCACGTTTCCGCGCTGAATGTACTGCGCATGCGCCGTCTGAAAAATATCCCAGGGTGCATTGCTCCAAATGATGTCGCAAGGACGTCATTCGTTTCGACGTGAAAGTAAATGGCGTCCAGCCCCATTCACGGACGACTTACGCAAACAACGTAAATTTATACATTTCGACGTGGGAACAACGGCCAAACTTAACATTGGTTGCCCCTCATATAGCAGGGGCAACTTTACGCCGGAAAAACCTAACCTAACGGGCGCGCGTACGTTAGGGAATTCGCGTATCTAGCTAATTTGCATACTCGACGGGGAAAACGACGGAGGCGACACCTAGCAAAAAAAAAAAATTGCATTTAAGATCCAACGGTGTAAGAGCCTTACGCCTGTCGGATCTAATGGATATCTATGCGTAACTGATTCTAAGAATCAGTCGCATAGATACGACGGCCCAGATTACGACTTACGATGGCGTACATGGCGTTGCGCCATCGTAAGCCCTTTGAGAATCTGGGCCTCAGTTTGAATCAACTAACAGTCCTGCCCTCCTAAAGCCTTAAGGACAGTAAATTGGCGCTTTGCTTAGAAAGTTTGGAGACCCTTGGTGTAGGCCATTTACATCCCTCCCGAAAAACTACCAGAGACGATATCATCTCATCCTGTCGTGTTGCTAGGATGTTGCTAAGACACTCCCAGCTGTTACTGTTTACCCCCACCATCACAGGAACGAGCTCTCAAACCCTTGCACATGTGTGCTCCACTATCTCCTCTCTTGCAGCATCACTGAGCTCAGATCTACTGTGGCAGGGGAGAGAGAGAGCAAGCAAGGGGGTTTTAATCAGCTGGAAGTATCTTAGTGTAGCAGGGGCATTTTTGCCTTTTAATCTTGTGTTAATGTTGTGCAGTCTTGTTTCATGACTAATGCTATACATTCTATAAATTGGTATTTGGCACCATCTAGTGGTTAAAATGTGAAATGGACTTCATTCATTTTGTTTTCAAGAACATGGTGAGGTATTATGCAAATCACTTACCCATGAACACTTGGGGCTGAAGCGCATGCTGGGAAGGAGATAAAAAGAGCTGTAGCGGCCATCTTAGGTCTCTGGCTCCTGGGACGCATGGCCTGCAGCAGAGCTCTGTGTGTGTGTGTGTTCCACAGAGCTCTGGCCTACATTTTGCTGATCAAACCAGCGACTCTTGGAGGAGGTAACTGAGAACTCCTGGTCTTCTGTGAAAGAGAACAACGCAGCAGTGTGATCAAACCAGCGACTCTTGAAGGAGGTAACTGAGAACTCCTGGTTGTCTGTGAAGCAGAACGCGTGACAGTGTGTCGCAGCAAATAGACTGAGATCCTGTGGAGCGGAGGCATCCATCTGCCTGGACATCGTGTGGTGAGAGGGCTGATGCCCAGAACTTTGCACTGCTTTTCACACACCTAGACTGAGTGCATAGTATTGCTGGGACCGGTAGTCCCATGGAACAGTTCAGTTCAATAGAGCCACATGTGTATAGGCCTCAAGCCTGAATTGATTGTTTGGTGACTGCTGCTGAAGGTGCGCCTCTGGGAAGGAGTGCACAGATAATTTTCACAATTTAAACTACAGTTCCATGTTGTTCTACATTGCTTATTGATCTCAGAAAGCCCTTTGGATTACAATCTTTGTTTCACTATAGCTAGCAGAAGAAAGAAGACTAGAGACTGTGCTGTATTCTTATCGCAAGGCCTTGCAGTGCTGTTACCACTTACTAGAGACTGTAAGGGGGATATCGAGTTAATTATACTGTGATATATCATTCTTGACAAATACTGTGTGCCGCATAGTGGGTTTCATAGTGTCTACATGGTGTGCTGGAAGTGGGAAGGTGCTCAGTGCTGAGGTTGTTGCCTGAGCATTAGTCCCACTTGGAAACACTCCTGCTGAAGCAATACAGGACGCTCTCAGACGGTTGCCACTTATAGCCTCTTGTCTCATTGTTGTATACCAATTGTGATTCCATGTTAACGTTAAAACCTGTTCTAGTAAAGTTACCTTTTGCTTTAACATAATCTGTTGTGAGAGTTGTTAATTCTCCAAGCAGGTGTAACAGTGTATGCTCGGGTGACAACACAGGTAAAGTGTATATGATCTGTGTCTATTTACTTGTCCTTTATTATTGAGCTTTACACCAGCACTGCACCACAGCTGTGTCAAGAGGAGTGAGACCAAATTATTGGGGGGTTTCAAAGCAGAGTACAGCCCCAATAAATTACCAGCGGCTCCTTCGGGGGTAGCGCTACATTAGCAACATTCTAGCAACAAGGCAAGATGGCTTGCCATTACTTTGAGTATTTTTGTCAGCCTTAGGGAGGTTCTGTACATAAATGGCCTATGCCTACAGCAGACTGGGCTGGGGGGGCAATTGCCTCCGGGCCTCTCTGATGCCCCATAAAAAGGCTGCACCGCTTTCACCACAGACATGCCTAAAGGCTTTATGGTGAAGAGGAGTAAAAAGTCCCTGCAGGTGTCGTACTGAGTGCAAGATGTGGGCAAGGACAAAGCAAAGAACCCCCCCCCCCCCCCGGGTTGGATTGTGTACTCCGTGTCTGAGCAGAGGTCGGCTCCATGCCCCACCAGAGGCTCTCCTCTGGCCAGCCCTGACTGAGCTGCCCTGGCTCACCCCTGCAGCCCCTGACCGCCCCTTGCCGACCAGCTCAGGAACTTGGAGTCGGTGCAGCATGCGCTGTCCAGCCTGACCTGCCCGGTGAGCAGAGAGTACCTGAAGTGGAGCTTCAGCCTGGGATGGGGATTGGGAGGAGGCAGGTGTCCCTTACCTGTATAAATGCCAGAGGACAGTCACTGGGCTGAAAAACGCAGATCAGCTGCTTGTTTTTACCCCTCTGCTGCCTGTGTGAATGAAGCCTTAAAGCATTTTAAAACCGAATAATAAAATGTTTTGCAGCTTATCAGTCCTTGAATGTGGTGGTTGCATTTGTTTTGCTTTCTTTTTTTTTGCAAATACAGAAAAGATTCCTGTTGATCCTACCAGAAAAATAAGTTAAGGGCCCATTGAGACCTAGGCTGCAACACATGGTTTAGATGATATTATTAATTACAACTGTACATATGTACACTAAGGCTTGGTTCAGTCCTAAAGGTGCTACCAAGCATGGTTGTGTTTCCGTGCATTTTTTTGTCTCTGACTCCGAAAAACATGCTGCACCAAACTACATGGTGCTGCGGCACCACGTCGTTTGGCATGCATGTTTAGCACCCTGATAGTAGACAGGGTTGCTAACAAATTTAGCTTGCTAGGTGGTAACTAGCCTTGTTAATAAATAGGGGATTCACTGGCTTTTCCCCTAACTCCTAGATTTGATGCACCTCTCTCTTCTGTCACTAGGTGGCATTGTTGCCTGTGCCAGTAGAATGATGAGGGCTTAGGCTAGGCCAGTGCTACCACTAGGCAAACTAGGCTGCATAGTCCACCCAGCCACTGGTGTTCCTACTCTCTTCTCTGAAGTAACTAATGCCTTGTACACACGATCAGTTTTTCCGAGAGGAAAACTGTGTTTTTTTTTCAGCAGGAAAACGGTTCAAACTTATGTTGCATACACACGCTCACTCAAATCTTAGCTGAAATTCCGAACGTCAAGAACGTGGTGACGTACAACATGTACGACGAGTCTAGATCAATGAAGTTCAATAGGCAGTTCGGCTCTTCTGCTTGATTCTGAGCATGCGCGTTTTTTTGCGCGTTGTAATTGCATAAGACGAACTCGATTTGCGATAGGAATTTGTCCTGTCACGAAAATTGAGATCCTGCTCTCAATCTATTCTAGGCAGGAAAACTGACAGAAAAAGTGTGATGGAACATACACACGGTCGGTTTTCCTGACAAAAACCTCACATTGCACTTTTCCTGTCAGGTAAAGTGATCGTGTGTACGAGGCATAAGTATCAGCATCAGCAGGCAACCGCCGCTCTGTTTGCACATAATGTCAGAAGTGCAGCGACTGCAGAGGACTGTGTCTGTGTCCCGACCCCCAAATGAATGGAAGCAAGCAAACATTCATTGAAGGGCAATGGTAGGCTGCATTGATGGGCGCTGGTAGGTTGCATTGATAGGCACTGGTGGGCTGCATTTGATGGGGGCTTCATTAAAAATTTGATATACATAGGCAGGTCAAAGGGGGTGAAGTCAGGGGTGAAGTCAGGGGGGGGGGGGGGGGCAAAATGAGGTTTCACCTAGGGTGTCAAGATTTCTTGCACCAGCCCTGGGCATAGAGATTCCAGACTAGGAGTGAATAGGTTGACTCAGCCAATTGGCAGGGGTCTCTTTGGTCCCTTGGCCTTCTGGGAGCGCCTATTTATTCGGGAGGAGTCATGTGATAGGGGTTCTGTGCCACCTTGACGGCTGTCTGGGTAGATGTGTGTCACAAGGCTTCGGTCTGCTAGATCAGAAGCCTGAGGCTTATCTCGGGAGCACCTGGCTGCTAGTCTGTCTGAGGCCTATCCAGGTTTGAGAGAGGCAGCGTGGGGGTTGGGGCTTCAGGCTGGAAGTCCAACCAAGTTGCATAGATTCCACCGGATAGGGAAACTGGGTCATTGCCAAGGAGGAACAGTTGCCACAAGGGACAGCCACTCCTGTCGCCAGGGGCAAGTGATGATCACGGCCAGAGGTAAAGGGAGGAATAGTCGCCAGGAAGGGACAACCATTCCTGTTATCAGAGGCCAGTGTATGGAGGTCTGAAGAAGTACCAGAGCAGCCTTTTCACCAGCCAGGGACGGTGATGAAGTAAGAAAGCTTCAGCAGAGTGCCAAACCAGGGACCCAGCGGGTTAGCGTGGGTAAAGCTTGAGGAGTTTCAGCGGGTTAGCTGTGGAAGAGCTCAGGGGATCCAGAGATGTCTGGGATCTTGAAGTCTAAAGAGAGACCGGTAGCTCAGTGAGTGAAGATCCACAGTGGGATACTGTGAGATGTGAGAAAAGATCGCTTTACTGTGAGTTACGTGTATGGATCTCTATTGACTGTTCAAAGTTCAATAGCCATAGGAGATTGCAGTTCTACAAATACAGTTACTGCAGCCAGCTTAATACGGAGGATCACCCAAAAAACAAGTATATAACATTATATTCTGTATACCTCAAACATGTACAGTATGCTATTTTTTTTTTGGGGGGGGGGGTGTACATACGGTATTATCGCTATTTTTCACCTGGCTTCCGGGTACTAGCTCCCGCGAGTGTAGGCGTTCCTATGCAGTGGCGCAAGGTCCTCTGACTTCGCCCAGATGAATGACGTGCCTGACAAAACCTTCCCCCCGGCGGATAAGGCGCGTCACGAGTTTCCGAAACTAGCCGAACTGCGAGTCAGCTCTATACGGCGCTATATGGCGCCTGCGCATCGACTAGGAGCCGTGTAGAGCTGACTGCGCAGGCGCCGTATAGAGCCGACTCGCAGTTCAGCTAGTTACGGAAACTTGTGACGCGCCTTATCCGCCAGGGGGAAGTTTTTGTCAGGCACGTCAATCATCTGGGTGAAGTCCCAGAGGACATTGCGCCACTGCATAGGACCGCCTACTCCCGCGGGAGCTAGTACCCGGAAGCCAGGTGAAAAATAGTGATAATACCGTATGTACACCCCCCCCAAAAAAATAGCATACTGTACATGTTTGAGGTATACAGAATGTAATGTTATATACTTGTTTTTTGGGTGAACCTCCGCTTTAAAGGCCTTCTACCTGTATTGCTGTCTGCCTATTTTTTTATCTCGGAGTCTGCCAATTACTATTGCATCTACCCAAGTGTGTCCTGGCCCTAATCCTCTCTCCCCCAGTTCTGTTTAAGAGGCTATACATTTATTTTCTTGCATTCCAAAAAGTGACTGGCGCCCATGTTTCCAACTTGCAATACACCCACCATAACTAATAACCCACACTACAAGGAAGGATGTCAGCTCTCCCTGACTCTGGAGGTCACCATTAGGCCTTTGGAGGTTGTGGATGCTGCTACACAGGTAAATGCAGATGCCTGGGGGTGCCAATAACAGTTGATTGCACCGTAGGTGTGCGCACATCCTAATCACCCTGTGTGGTGCAGATTCCCCCTAATATTTCACCAAAGCACCTTAATGGGGCTCCCACAAACAACTGAAAAAAATAATATTTAAAAATTACAATTGTAAAAAAAAGAATAATACAAATAAAATCTCTTGACACCAGTCTCTGCCCTAATGACAGAGTCCACTGCTCTACTGATATCGTCAGTGTAACGGTATGGCCCGTGATACCCAGAGACTTTTGAAGGATGCAGGGTACTCCTGTGCCAGCTTCACCAATGACTATTGGGTCTAGGGTCATCCTATGTCCAATAGGGGCATAGGATGACTGAGAAATGATATTTCGGATTACATGAGATGGGACGGTAATGATACTTCATGTATTGCAGGATATCTTGAAATATTACAGGTGGTTAATTCTGACCCCAACAGGTCAATAGGAGAGTGACTCATTCATGTGGGGACACATACTGTTGAGGTGTTGAGTCTGGCTCCTAAGATATTTCATTGTATGCAAGTCTATTGATGATAGATGTGCTGGGGGTTGGCAGTCTGAAAGGTCAGATGGCTGACTTTTCAGCTGTAGTGGATTAGCATGTCAATTACGTCTACAAAGGAATGTGTATTGTGTATCAGGTGAGAATAGCTTATCGCGGAGTCAGAACGTCTGGGTAAATGACTAGTAATTAGTTCATCTAGATTATCAGAATGTCATTATCTAAAGGAATGTGTATTGAGCACCCATTGTGTCATGTTGTGGGTGGAGTTAAGCCATTGTTTCTTGGGGCTTCTAACTGTATATTACAAGCCTGAGTTTACCATTAAAGTATCCAATCTGTTTGGAACCAGAGAACGGAGCTGTGTCTCGTTATTCTGGGGGAAATCCAATGGGTCCTGTCTGCTGGATTGTGGAAGCTGTCTTGGGTTGGTGGAATGGAATATCGTAACAGCGTTAACCCCTGACCGTTACAGTCAGTATTTATGCACATGCATGTGTGTTTGAGCTTTGGGGTGCACACCCTAATGCAATAGGCTGTACACATCTCTGATTGCACCACTGTGCATCTGCTACATGGCAATGCGTTTCTCTGCATGTTGGGACAGCGCAAACTTTTACGTATTTCTAACACACATAGCTATGAACCGAGCCTGAATAGAGATGAAACAAGATACAATACATTCCAACATTACATTACAACAAGATTACATTACATCAGGGACACTTGCTATTGCTGTCTCAGCGCCGAACGGCAGGCACATGTCTGAATTATAGCTTATAAACCATAAAAATACAGTAATTCATTCATTACAAGCCTGTGAGCGATCGCAGACCAACAAATTAGCAGAAACAATAAGGGTAAGTACACATGACCTTTTCTTTTTTATATCTTGGCTTTTAAACAGAAGTCTGCAAAGTTTCCCATTTAACAAGGAACTAGAAAACCACCACAAGGCATTTAATAAGCATTTATTTAGTTCCAGCCGATTGCAATCCAATAGTCAACCGCTTCTTTTAACCACATAAAGACCAGGGCCCGGATTCAGAAAGAATCGCGTATCTTTAGGCGGGCGTAGCGCATCTCATATACGCTACGCCGCCGTAAATTAGAGAGGCGAGTACTGTATTCACAAAGAACTTGCGCCCTAAGTTACGGCGTCATAGCGTAAATGGGCCGGCGTAAGCCCACGTAATTCAAATGAACAAGGCAGTGGGCGTGTTGTATTGAAATGAGCCGCGACCCCATGCAAATGAGGGGCCGAACGAACGGCGCATGCGCCATCCGTGGACGTATCCCAGTGCGCATGCTCAGAATCACGTCGCAAATACTCAATGCTTTCGACATGAACGTAACCTACGCCCAGCCCCATTTACGTACGACTTTGCGCAAACGACGTAAACCACGTAAAATTTGACGCTGTTCCGACGTCCATACTTAACATTGGCTGCGCCTCATATAGCAGGGGTAACTTTACGCCTACAAAACACCTTACGCAAACGACGTATATCAAGGCGGCGGGCGCAAGTACGTTCGTGAATCGGTGTATCTAGCTCATTTACATATTCTACGCGTAAATCTATGGAAGCGCCCCTAGCGGCCAGCGTAAATATGCACCCAAGATACGACGGCGTAAGAGACTTACGTCGGTCGGATCTTGGCCAAATTCCGGCGTATCTGATTCTTTGAATCAGGCGCCGAGATACGACGGCACACATTCGGACTTACGACGGCGTAGCTGGAGATACGCCGTCGTAAGTCCTTTGTGAATCCGGGCCCAGGCCTTTTCTGACACTTTTTGTATACATTTAAAAATCTGTATTTGTTTTCTAGAAAATTACTTAGAACCCACAAACATGATATATATTTTTTTTTTTAACAGAGGCACTAGATAATAAAACACAATTTTTTGCTAGAAAATTACTTAGAACCCCCAAACATTATATATATATTTTTTATAACACTCTAGAAAATAAAATGGCGGTCGTTGCAATTTTTTTTGTCACACCGTATTTGCGCAACGGTCTTACAAGCACACTATTTTTTGGAATAAATACACTTTTTTTAATAAAAAAATAAGACAACGGTAAAGTTAGCCGTTCAACATGTCACGCTTCAAAATTGAACTCCACTCGTGAAATGGCGACAACATTTTACCCTTAAAAACCTCCATAGGCGACATTAAAAAAAATTCTACAGGTTGCATGTTTTGAATTACAGAGGAGGTCTAGGGCTAGAATTATTGCTCTCACTCTACCGACCGTGGCGATACCTTACCTTTTTATTTAATTTTTTTACACTGTTCTTTTTTTTTTAACAAAAAATGTGTCAATTTTATTCCTATTACAAGGAATGTAAACATCCCTTGTAATAGAAAAAAAGCATGACAGGTCCTCTTAAATATGAGATCTGGGGTCAAAATGCAATAAAAAAAATAATAATTAAATGTCATTAAAAAAAAAAAAAAATCGGACCTGATCGCTGCCGGTTTCCCGCGATCAGGTCACAGGAGCTGAAGAACGGGGAGAGGTGAGTGTAAACAAATCTTCCCTGTTCTTCTCTGTGGCAGTGTCAGTGATCGTCTGTCATAGAGAACGAAGATCAGTGACGTTACATGTCCAGCCACGCCCCCCTACAGTAAGAAACACACATTAGGTCATACTTAACCCCAATAGCGCCCCCTAGTGGTTAACCCCTTCACTGCCATTGTCATTTTCATAGTAACCAGTGCATTTTTATAGCACTTTTCGCTGTGAAAAATTACAATGGTCCCAAAAATGTGTCAAAAGTGTCCGATGTGTCCGCCATAATGTCGCAGTCACGAAAAAAAATCGCGGCCATTACTAGTAAAAAAAATATATAAAAAAAATTCCATAAAACGATCCCCTATTTTGTAAACGCTATTACTTTTGCGCAAAACCAATCAATAAACGCTTATTGCGATTTTTTTACCAAAAATTTGTAGAAGAATACGTATCGACCTAAACTGAGGAAAACATTTTTACTTATATATTTTTTGGGGATATTTATTATAGCAAAAAGTAAAACATATAGGCCAGGATTCACAGACACTGGCGCATATTTATGCCGCCGTAGCATATCTCCTTTACGCTACGCCGACGCAGCGCAGAGAGGCAAGCACTGAATTCACAAAGCACTTCCTCCCAAATCTGCGCTGGGTTTCTCAGGCGTAAGTCGGCGTAAGTGGAAGTGGGCGTGAGCCATGCTAATGAGGCGTGACCCCATGCAAATGATGGGCCGAGTGCCAGACAGATACGTATTGCCATTTGCCAACTGCGCATGCACCGTCCCGTGGGCGCATCTCAGTGCGCATGCTCACAATCACGTTGCAACAACTGCCTAAGAAACGTCGGATCACTGCCTACGGCGTGAACGTAATCTACGCCAAGTTATTTTCACGTCCTACGTAAATTACGTAAAATACGTTGGCTTGTGTTCCCTGGTGCAGCCCTTTGCACAGATGCTGCTGAGTTACACCTCCTTTATGGGGCATAACTTTACGCCGGACGTATGACTTTACGCGCACTGCATCGGACGTACGTACGTTTGTGAATCGGCGTATCTCCCTCATTTGCATATGTGAATTGAAAATAAATGGGAGCGCCAAATATGTCCAGCGTAAATATGCGCCCACTCTACGCCGGCGTAGGCAAGTTACGTCGATCGGATGAAGCCTGTTTTTAGGCGTATCTTAGTTTCTGAGTCTGGCGCATAGATACGACGGCGCATATGTGCACTTACGCGGCGTATCTCGAGATAAGTCGGCGCAAGTGCTTTGTGAATCCGGGCCATCGTTTTTTTTTTTTAATTGTCGCTCTATTTTTGTTTATAGCGCAAAAAATTAAAACCGCAGAGGTGATCAAATACCACCAAAAGAAAGCTCTATTAGTGGGAAAAAAAAGGACGCCAATTTTGTTTGGGAGCCACATCGCACGAACGCGCAATTGTCAGTTAAAGTGACGCAGTGCCGAATCGCAAAAAGGGGCCAGGTCCTTAACCTGCATTATGGTCCGGGTCTTAACCGGTTAAAGTGTCGCCTATGAATAGTAGAATGCACGTCGCTTGTCGCCGTTGCCTGGGCGTGCGCAATTAAATTTTTTTTTGATGGGGGCATCCAATTTTAGTCTTGCCTAGGGCAGCACAAAATAAAAATACACCACTGGGTAATGCCCACATGTAATGCTGAGCCTCACAATAGAAAGAACTGAAAGCCGATGAATAAAAGGGAGGGGCCAGGGAGCTCGCAGTGCGCAGTGAAATGAGAGGAGTCTGTACACCTGTACAAGACTGAAGGGAAGGCTGGAGGTCAGATTTAATATGTTTCAGACTTTTTTCCTTCCCCCAAAATTTGCATCCAACTTCCTGTTTAATTTGGAGTCAGCGCTAATTTTCCCTGACACGCTTGTTTTATAGGTTCCTGATACTAAATATAGAGGAATGTGCGGAGTTGGCGTCTCCAGCAAGGCGTTGTAATAACATCCACACTTATTTATTTACTGATTGCGTCACTTCTCCTCTCCACTTGTAAAGAGAAATGTAGAGGAAACGTGTGTATTGTGGTGACAGCTGCAGCAACCCGCTTCTTCTCCTCCGAGGCGGAGACCAAGGCTAGTGAAGATTCGAGAACGAGCCAAATGGAAAATGTATCCCAGTCATCTGTTGTGGTTGGAGGGATGGTAGAAAATAATGGTTCCAACCGCTCCTGGAGCTGCCAGTTCTTCTGAAATGACCCATCTCTATTTTTATATTCATTCCCAGAATGAGCTGCATCACGTTGGCTACTAAAACCCCCTTATATTGATTTTATGACCATCATAATTCTAGTAATAAAAGTACAGAAGACTCTCAGAGACCACCTAAAAAGTACAGTAAGTCCAGCAAAAACGTTTTCGTTAACCACTTAAGCCCCGGACCATTACGCTGGTCAAAGACCAGGCTGCTTTTTGCGATTCCGCACTGCGTCGCTTTAACTGACAATTTCACGTTCGTTAGGGTGACCACATTTCCAAACTGCCATTCAGGGACACGCTCCCTTACCAAAAATCAGCTTGTGCTGTAACGAATCACAGCACAGTGATTGGACACAAGAGGCGGGATTTATGATTTCTCCAATCACAAGCAGGGGGCGGGGATTGTGCTTCTCCAGGCATTCTCGGCCAGGACAAGTACTGTCAGTGAGTAAAGCGGTGATGTGGCGGCCTTTTTTGGGGGCATCAGATTGGTCCAGGGGGTGGCTGTGTCAGTTGCATTCCGGGACACTGTATTGTCCTGGAATGAAGGTGCCCGGGACCGACCTGCAAAATGCGGGACTGTCCCGGGCAATCCGGGACACGTGGTCACCCTAGCGGTCGCGTGACGTGGCTCCCAAACAAAATTGGCGTCCTTTTTTTCCCACAAATAGAGCTTTCTTTTGGTGGTATTTGATCACCTCTGTGGTTTTTATTTTTTGCGCTATAAACGAAAATAGAGCGACAATTTTGAAAAAAAAAAATCGATATTTTTTACTTTTTGCTATATTAAATATCCCCAAAAAATATACAAAAAAGCATATTTTTTCCTCAGTTTAGAATGATACGTATTCTTCTACATATTTTTGGTAAAAAAAATAACGCAATAAGCGTTTATTGATTGGTTTGCGCAAAAGTTATAGCCTCTACAAAATAGGAGATAGTTATATGGCATTTTTATTAATATATATTTTTTACTAGTAATGGGGGTGATCAGCGATTTTTATCATGACTGCGACATTATAGCGGACACATCGGACACTTTTGACACATTTTTGGGACCATAGTCATTTTTACAGCGATCAGTGCTATAAAAATGCACTGATTACTGTGAAAATGACACTGGCAGTGAAGGGGTTAACCACTAGGTGGCGCGGTAGGGGTTAAGTCAGTACTAGGGAGTGATTCATGTCACTGATGACCGTTTCCCGATCACGGGGAACAGCCATCAGGGACAGTGTCACTAGGCAGAATAGAGGAATGCCTTGTTTTTACAAAGGCATCCCCCTGTTCTGCCTTTGCTGACCGCAATCACAGGCCGCCCGGGAATATCTAGTTCCCGGGACCCGCGAACACGCTCACAAGGCACGCGGTGGGTGGCAAATTAAAAGGGACGTACCTGTATGCCAATCTGCCTGCCTGTGCCATTCTGTCGACGTACATCTGCGTGCGGCGGTCGGCAAGCGGTTAAGCAGTACATTGCTGGGGCGGAAGGATTTACTGCACAAACCCCTCAGTACAGATGGTCCCCTCAATACAGAACCCTAAGTACAGACCCCCAGCACAGACAGGCCCCCCCTCAAGCTCAAGCACAGACCCGTTAGAACAGACAGTCACCTCAACACAGACCCCCAGTACAGACTCACCCCCCCCCCCCCCAGCACAGACACCTCAGTTCAGATGGTCCCCCAACACAAATCCTCAGTACAGAACCCCAGAACAGATGGGATGGATCCCCCCAGCACAGACCGCCAGTACAGATGCCCCCCTCAATACAGACCCCTCAGAACAGACCCCTCAGAACAGACAGTCCCCTCAATGCAGACCCCCAGCACAGACTGAGCTCCCTAGCACAGACACCTCAGTATAGATGGTCCCTCCAACACAGAACCCTCAGTACTGACCCACCAGCACAGACTCCCCCCCCATCACAGACACCTCAGTAGAGATGGTCCCCCCCACCACAAACCCCCAGTAAAGACCCCCCGAGCACAGATTAAGCACCCTAGCACAGATGCCTCAGTACAGATGGCCCCCCCCAACACAGGACCCCCAGTACACACAGCCCCCCAGCACAGACCCCTCAGAACAGACAGTTGCTTCAACACAGACCCCCCACCAGTACAGACCCCCTCAGCACAGATTGACCCCCCCAGCACAGACGCCTCAGTACAGATGGTCTTCCCAACACAATTCCCTCAGTACAGACGGTATCTGGGGTTGTGAGGTGGAGTCCTAGAGGAACCTCTACCGGTTTTGCGGGTGACCGCTTCTTCAAGAGGTATAGTCAGGAATCAAGGACCGTAGTGCAAATTCGCTGACCAAGGTCCACCGTAGCGAACAAGGGGGAACAAAAGTAGGTAAAACTCTATGCTAGTAAGAGCATTAGATTTAGGGCAGCTGGGGAGCAAGCATCAAGGCAGGTAATTGATATTAGGGTGGCAAGCAGCTGAAGGTAGTCAGCTGAATGCCGAGACAAGGAGACCCCCAACACTGAAGAACAGTGAGAGTTTGAGGGAGCCAGCAGAGATTACCGCACTGCCATGCAGCGTCCCAAGATTCCAGGCCTGCATGGCAGTGCGGTAATCTCTGCTGGTTCCCTCAAACTCTCACTGTTCTTCAGTGTTGGGGGTCTCCTTGTCTCGGCATTCAGCTGACTACCTTCAGCTGCTTGCCACCCTAATATCAATTACCTGCCTTGATGCTTGCTCCCCAGCCGCCCTAAATCTAATGCTCTTACCAGCATAGAGTTTTACCTACTTTTGTTCCCCCTTGTTCGCTACGGTGGACCTTGGTCAGCGAATTTGCACTATGGTCCTTGATTCCTGACTATACCTCCTGAAGAAGCGGTCACCCGCGAAACCGGCAGAGGTTCCTCTAGGACTCCGCCTCACAACCCCAGATACCCTACGGTTCTTTCCGTCTGTAATAACAATTCTATATCTCTAGTGAGGTCGTTAGTCCTAGCCTTGTTTTATATACGAAAAACTGTATGTTTTTATGTATGATAAATGATTTTTTTTATCATATCGACTCATGTTATCAGTACCGAGAAAGTCCATTGATACACAATTTTACTGGGTAATAGTCTGTATGAGTCTGCGGTACTAGCAGCCGATACCCCTCTATTCCTGATCCCCCTCCTTTTCCTAAACAATTTCGGATGATGGTACATTTTATTTTTGATCCAATCAATTCTATCTGAGGCTATACTCAAATTCTATGCTTATTTGGCTATTTCCTATGCTGGTAAAATGTTTTTCCATGATTTAAAATGGAGCATACTGTATTTGGCCACTAGATGGAATTCAGTATCATGGGAATTTCCTGTAAACCTTATTGACATCTAGTGGATACATTTGGTATTTTCCATTTAAATAGATGAAAAGCATTCAACTAGCACAAGAACCTTTTAATTTTTATCATATATATATATTTTTTTTTTTATTTAAAATGAAAAAGTGGAAAACATTGATTTAAAACCGAAAAAAAATAAAAATTGCATTTGGCCATTGGATGGGGCTATATATCATGAAAACATTCTTCTTATGATACTTAGCATCACCTACTGGCCAAATGCAATATTTTACATTTTAAATAAATGGAAAACATTCCACCAGCACAGGAAATAGCCTAATAATGGGGTTATGGGGATGGTGAGGAGGGGAGGTGTCCTGTAGTCCTGTTTTAGCTTGACAACACTGCTCCTCCATAGATACAGTATGGTGAATATTGTCACCCTAGGACAGGAAGTGTGGTCCTGGCAGGATCACCAAGTGAAAATGAAAGGAAAAAAGCCTGGAATGAAAACTAATGAGGCCATCACATCTAAGGCCTGGTAAGCTGCAATACATGACATTTTTTTGAGGGGGTTAAGATACGCTTCGAAACAACCTAATACATTAGGGCAATTATAAAAAAATAAAAATAGCTTTTGCAAAAACTGGAGCCGTTTCAACCGAAACGTTAAGTGTTGCCACAATGCAATAATAATGTGTCTCTCTGTCCTCATCTTCTAACAGACAAATAGATCTTTTGTTGTGGATTTTGCCCTTGTGTATTAAAGAATGTTTTGGTCTTCAATTAGCCGAGTCAGTAATTACAGACAAAGGGAAACTTCACTCAGCATTGTGTAACACATCTCACACTTGAACTCTGATGCAAAAACAAAACACGTTATTGGGCTATTTCCTATGCTGGTAAAATGTTTTTCCATGATTTAAAATGGAACATACTGTATTTGGCCACTAGATGGAATTCAGTATCACGGAAATTTCCTGTGAACCTTATTGACATCTAGTGGATACATTTGGTATTTTCCATTTAAATAGATGAAAAGCATTCAACTAGCACAAGAATCTTTTAATTTTTCTCATATATTTAAAAAAAATATTTAATCTAAAGTGAAAAAGTGGAAAACATTAATTTAAAAGCAAAAAAAATAGCAAATTAAAAAAAATAAAGTTTTGGTCTACAATTAGCTGAGTCAGTAATTACAGAGAAAAGGAAACTTCACTCAGTATTGTGTAACACATCTCACACTTGAACTCTGGTGCAAAAAAAAACAGATTACACCCCCTAACACTATCACCACTCCCCAGACAACCAATGGAGTCTTGGAGTGAGAGGAAGTCCTGCTCTTTTGCCCCCAGCAAGTGCACACCCAGAGTTGATTGCACACCCCCCCCCCCCCCTTAGTGCACCACCCTAGTGACTTTAAGTGGTGTAGTTTTGTGTGGTTCACTCAGTAAAAGTGCATGTCCATGCAAATAGGGCTATTTCCAATGCTGGTAAAATGTTTTCCCATAATTTGGAACACATCTGAGGCCCCGTACACACGACCGAGTTTCTCGGCAGAATTCAGCCAGAAACTCGATCGGAGCCGTATTTTGCCGAGAAACCCGGTCGTGTGTACACTTTTGGCCGAGGAAGCCGACGAGGATCTCGTCGGGCCAAATAGAGAACATCTTCTCTATTTCCTCGTTGTTCAATGGGAAATTTTTCGGCTCGCCGAGATCCTCGGCGGCTTCACAAGGACCTCGACGAGCAAAACGATGTGTTTTGCCCGTCAAGTTTCTCAGAAGTGTGTACGGGGCAAAAAAAAAACGTATCTGTATTTTAGAATGTATATATATATAAATAAATTAAAAAATTGGGGTTTTTGTATTTTTAAAGCCTAACAGACATTTTTTTCCAAAGTGCCCATTCATTTTGGCCAACTAAAAAAAAAAGTTGTAACTATTTATTTTTAGCTGAGGTCAGTGTAATTAGAAAAAAAGTCTTAGGGGCAAAGCTACATTTTAGAGAACAAACTCCTATTTACCAAAAATATATATATCCACTTCAAAACCGGTCACTTTGACCCCTTTCCTTCCCAGGCCAATTTTCAGCGCTCTCGCACTTTTTCAATGACAATTGCGCAGTCATGTGACACTGTACAGCTTTTTTTTTCATTGTGTTCACACTAATAGAGCTTTCTTTTGGTGGTATTTATGCACGACTCTGGTTTTTATTTTTTGCTATATAAGCGGAAAAAAAAGAGGACATTAAAAAAAAAAATATATATATATATATATATATATATATATATATATATATACTATACTTTCTATTTTAACCACTTAAGACCCGGACCAAAATGCAGCTAAAGGACCCGGCCAGGTTTTCGGCACTGCGTCGCTTTAACAGACAATTGCGTGGTCGTGCGACGTGGCTCCCAAACAAAATTGACGTCCTTTTTTTCCCACAAATATAGCTTTCTTTTGGTGGTATTTGATCAACTCTGCGGTTTTTATTTTTTGCGCTATAAACAAAAATAGAGCGACAGTTTTGAAAAAAAATGCAATATTTTTTACTTTTTGCTATAATAAATATCCCCCAAAAATATATATAAAAAAAAAAATTTTCCTCAGTTTAGGCCGATACGTATTTTTCTACCTATTTTTGGTAAAAAAATTGCAATAAGCGTTTATCGGTTGGTTTGCGCAAAATTTATAGCGTTTACAAAATAGGGGATAGTTTTATTGCATTTTTATTATTATTTTTCATTTTTTTACTACTAATGGCGGCGATCAGCGATTTTTTTCATGACTGCGACATTATGGCGGACACTTCGGACAATTTTGACACATTTTTGGGACCATTGTCATGTTTACTGTGAAAATGACAATTGCAGTTTGGGAGTTAACCACAAGGGGGTGCTGATGGGGTTATGTGTGACCTCATGTGTGTTTACAACTGTAGGGGGGTGTGGCTGTAGGTGTGACGTCATTGATTGTGTATCCCTATAAAAGGGATCACACGATCGATGCCGCCGCCACAGTGAAGAACGGGGAAGCTGTGTTTACACACACTTCTCCCCGTTCTTCAGCTCCGGGGACCGATCGTGGGACTCCAGCGGCGATCGGGTCCGCGCGTCCCCCCGTCCTGGTCACTGAGCTTCGGACCGGGTCACGTGCGCGCGCCGCGCTGGGCACATGCACGTACGTGCATGTGCCCAGCCGTGCCATTCTGCCGATGTAAATGTGCAGGAGGCGGTCCTTAAGTGGTTAAAAGAAATAAAATCGAATTTTGACAGAAATTTAAGCCAAAATGTATTCTGCTACATGTCTTTGGTAAAAACAAAAATCCTGTTAAGTGTATAATAATTGGTTCGTGTGATCATTGACGTATGTACGTAGATGATCACGGACCTATGTGTGCAGATAATCATTGGGACATATGATTTTACTGGGACGTGTGTGGGGACATGTTTGTGGAGACACTATTTTGGAGACACTGTGGGCCAGATTCTCGTAGATCGGCGTATTTTTGTGCGGGAGTAACATATCCTATTTACGTTACGCCTCCACAAATTAGACGGGCAAGTGCTGTATTCTCAAAGCACTAGCTCCGTAAGTTGCGGCGGCGTAGCGTAAATAGGCCGGCGTAAGCCCGCCTAATTCAAATTTGGAACAGGGGAGCGTGTTTTATGTAAATAACTTGTGACCCGACGTGATTGACGTTTTTCATGCGCCGTCCGTGGAATATCCCAGTGTGCATTGCTCCAAAGTACGCCGCCAGGACGTATTTGTTTCGACGTGAACGTAAATGACGTCCAGCCCCATTCACGGGCGACTTACCCAAACGATGTAAAATATTCAAACATTAGTACGCCGCATGTACACCTCATATAGCAGGGGTAACTTTACCCCCGGGAAAAGCCTAACGTAAACGGCGTATCTGTACTGCGTCGGCCGGGCGTACGTTCGTGAATTCGCGTATCTAGCTGATTTACATATTTCTAGGCGGAAATCTGGAGATACGCCGTCGTATCACCTTCGAGAATCAGGGCCTGTGTGTGTTTACACTGTGTGGAGACATGTGTGTGGGGATACTATTTTGGGGGACATGTGCGTGTGTACACTGTGTGGGGACACTATTTTGGTGACATGTGTGTGTTTACACTGTGTGTGGACATGTGTGTGGGGACATGTGTGTGGGGACACTATTTTGGGGACACTGTGTGTGGATACGTGTGTGAGGACATTAGGGTGACCACATTTCCAAACTACCATTCAGGGACACCCTCCTTTCCCAAAAATCAGCTTGTGCTGTAACGAATCACAGTACAGTGATTAGACACAAGAGGCAGGATTTATGATTTCTCCAATCATAAGCAGGGGGCGGGGATTGTGCTCCTCCAGGCATTCCCGGCCAGGACAAGTACTGTCAGTGAGTAAAGCGGTGATGTGGCAGCCTTTTTTTGGGGGCATCAGATTGGCCCGGGGGGGGGGTGGCTGTGTCAGTTTCATTCCGGGACACTGTATTGTCCTGGAATGAAGGTGCCCGGGACAGACCTGCAAAATGCAGGACTGTCCCGGGCAATCCGGGACACGTGGTCACCCTAGAGGACATGTGTATAGGGACACTATTTTGGGGACACAGTGTGTGTTTACAATGTGTGGGAACATGTGTGTGGATTACTATTTTGGGGACACTGTGTGTGTTTACACTGTGTGGGGACATGTGTGTGGGGACACTATTTTGGGGACACTGTGTGTGTTTACACTGTGTGGGGACTTGTGTGTGGGGACACTATTTTGGGGACACTGTGTGGGGACACTGGGCCGGTGATCAGTGTGTAAAAAGCTGTAAAAAACAGCTCATATTCACTGATCACCGGCCGGCTGCAGAGATCCGCTCTCCTCACTGACAACTAATGTGTGAGGAGAGGAGAGATGATCGCTTAGCAAGCAGCTCTCTGGTTACATTACATGAGGGCTGTGATTGGACAAGTGGCGGTTCGTCCATAGAGGGCGCTGGAGCGCCGCCCCCTCTGGCTCTCACCGCCACTGAGTCTAATAACATAGATTCATGCATTGCACGAATCTATGTTATTATCGCCGCTGCCGCTGTTCTATTCAGATGATCGGCGCTCATGTCCGGCCATCTGAATAACGGCAGCTGGTTGGCTGTACGGAAGTGCCTATCAGAGCCAACAGCTCTGATAGGCTTTTCCGAGTACAGCCCTCGGGTCCCGGGAAGCTTATACAAGGAACGCACTAGGGATGCGCTCCTTGTATAAGACTGACAGGCGCCTCAGCCAATCAGGTTGGCCGATTCTGGCTACCGGTAACCTAATTGGCTGAGACGCCTGTCAGTCATCGAGGGCGGTAGAAGACATCGAGGGACGTGGATGGCTGACTCCAGTAAAGGTAGGTGCCAGGCAGGGGGGGGGGGGGAAGGGGCACTTTTTCAGGGCACAGCGGCGACATCAATGGGCACAGTGGCGACAATAGGCACAGTGGGGACAATGGGCACAGTGGGGACAATTAAAGGGCACAGTGGCGACAATTAAAGGGCACAGCGGTGACAATTAAAGGGCACAGTGGTGACAATTAAAGGGCACAGTGGTGACAATTGATGGCACAGTGGCTGTGTTTGATGGCATGGCACATTGGCTGCCTTTGATGGAATGGCATAGTGGTGACAATTGATGGCACAGTGGCTGCGTTTGATGGCATGGCACAGTGGTGACAATTAATGGCACAATGGTGACAATTGATGGCACAGTGGCTGCATTTGATGGGCACAGTGAGGCTGCAATTTTTTTTTCCGTTTGCGCCACCCCAAAAATGTTGAGCACCAGCCGCCACTGGATTGGACACAGTCGTCATGTGATCAGGAGGGACAATCACAGAGCCCCCCCTGCCGATCGGTGATGCGCCGTGTCCGGGTGACACAAGCACATCAGGATCGTACTGTATATGCGTATATGTGCAGTGGTCGGGTGGGAGGTGGATTTATATATACAGTATATTATATGCTTGCTGTGTACTCACTGTAATCACTCAATGGTTTCCCTTGGCAAAATTGTATGTTTATATATACATCTAAACTTCCTCTCGTGGACGCAATAAAAGCCAAGGCATTACAGGGAAGTGTATCATACTGGTAACACGGCGCCGCCAAAACCCACCACCTTGTAATTACATTTGTCAGAAGTTCCTGTCCCCGGGGCTTAGTAAGTAAAGGAGAATTTTTCTTTGGTACCAACAAGAAAGGAATAAATATTGTTATTGCCACTTCAAGCTTTCGTAAAATCTTTTTTGGAGTATTAATTAGAGGCTAAGCGATAACAAGTTAGATGACTGAACCTGGTGTCATTGCGAGGAATGGTTCTCATGCTGAGAACTCTACATCTTGTGTGAAGATTCTAATGCTAGAAGACTAAACCTCCCATCTGCTTTCCGCAACTCCAGCCAAATACTAAACACACATTGGAAACACGAGTGTAGATGCTTTCAATTGAGGGTAACCACGCCAAAAAAAACATTGTGCCAAATTTGTATCAATTACCGTATCAAACTTGATGGAGTTGGCCTTCATACTGCAGGTTCACCTAGCCGCAGTAAGTGTTTTATTATATTTAATCCGTGAGTGCAAAAGAAGTCTACAAAACAGCTCATCGGTGGTCCAATTGGTAGAGGTGCCCCCTCACCCCATCAGTCTTCTCACCCATCACTAATTAGACATCTCAGCCTGGATGTCACACCACTTCTCCAAACTCAATCTATCCAAAACCGTAAAATCATAATATCCCCCCACGTGCCCCTTCCCCAGACTTCTCGGTCAAAACCAATTGCATTAATTATCAACCCGTCCCTGCATGCCAAGGAGCTAGGTGTTATCCTAGACTTCGAACTATCCTTTCGGTCCCATATCCAAGACTTTCCGCCGCAACCTCCGCAACATCTCCAAGATGCGCAACTTCCTAGCCAATGACTCCACAAAGCTCCTAGTTCACTCTCTGGTCATCTCTCACCTCAACTAGTGCAACTCCCCCCTCATTGGCTTACCCTTATATAGGCTATCCCCTCTTCAGTTGAATGCTGCTGCCAGGCTCATCCACCTTACCAACAGTTGAGTGTCTTCTACTCCTCTCTGCCAATCCACTGGCTGCCACCCACCCACCCAACAAATTAAATTCAAGATTTTGAGTGTCTGCTACTCCTCTCTGCCAATCCACTGGCTGTCACTCGCCAAACAAATTAAATTCAAGATGTTGAGTGTCTTCTACTCCTGTCTGCCAATCCACTGGCTGCCATTCACCCAACAAATTAAATTCAAGACGTTGAGTGTCTGCTACGCCCCTCTGCCAATCCACTGGCTGCCATTCACCCAACAAATTAAATTCAAGATGTTGAGTGTCTTCTACTCCTGTCTGCCAATCCACTGGCTGCCACTCGCCCAACAAATTAAATTCAAGATATTGAGTGTCTGCTACTCCTCTCTGCCAATCCACTGGCTGCCATTCGCCCAACAAATTAAATTCAAGATGTTGAGTGTCTTCTACTCCTCTCTGCCAATCGACTGGCTGCCACTCACCCAATAAATTAAATTCAAGATGTTGAGTGTCTTCTACTCCTCTCTGCCAATCCACTGGCTGCCATTCGCCCAACAAATTAAATTCAAGATGTTGAGTGTCTTCTACTCCTCTCTGCCAATCGACTGGCTGCCACTCACCCAATAAATTAAATTCAAGATGTTGAGTGTCTTCTACTCCTCTCTGCCAATCCACTGGCTGCCATTCGCCCAACAAATTAAATTCAAGATGTTGAGTGTCTTCTACTCCTCTCTGCCAATCCACTGGCTGCCACTAGGGCCAGATTAAGAACATCATGGGCCTGGTGCTAAGGGTTTTTTGGGCCTTTTATAAATAATAAATAAATATGCAAAATGTTTTTGTTATAACAAATTAAATTAAAGAGAGAAAGACAGTGAGGTCAAGAGAGGGGTGAGGGGTAAGAGAGGGAGGATGAGAGAGAAAGGGGGGGTAAGAGAGAGAGGATGCGCAAGAGCATGCATGGGAGTGACATCAACGCAGCCCAGCCAAGGAGAGTCAGTACGTCCACTAACACACAGTTCCTTTCTCTATCTGCAACGTAGAGAGCGTCCTGACTCCCCCGTAGTCCAAGGGAGGGGGCGAGCACGACACTCCACACCAGGGAGAAAGCCTTGCATTACTGTGTGGAGTTACAGACAGAAGAACAGGAAGTGAGGATTTCTCAGAGGAAATAAGGACATTTAAAAGCAAAACGGAAGGATGAGGTAAGTGAAGGAGGACTGCACTAAGGTAAAGGAAGCTATTTAGGGGGAAAAAATATTGTACCTTTACAACCCCTTTAAGACTTAAGCTGTGAGAGGCAAATGCAGACCAGCATAGAGACCACTCACACTTCTGTAGCAGATGATGCAAGTCCGAAAAAGAGGGTTGCAAAAGAATCTTTATTGGAGACAGAAAACATGGATCTGCCAAGGTTAGTAATAATGGGCCAGATTCACATAGAAGTGCGGCGGCGTAACGTATCGTATATACGTTACACCACCGTAAGTTTTCATCACAAGTGCCTGATTCACCAAGCACTTGCGTGAAAACTTACGCCCGCGGCCTCCGGCGCAAGCCCGCCTAATTCAAAGGCCATTTAAATTAGGCACGCTCCCGCGCCGGACATACTGCGCATGCTCCGTTTTGAATTTCCCACCGTGCTTTGCGCGAAGTGACGTAATTTTTTTTGACGGCGACGTGCGTAGCGTACGTTCGTATTCCCGGACGTCTTATGCAAAAAAAATAATAATTTGAAATTCGACCCGGGAATACTTTAACATGGCTCGACTAAAGTTAAGCCATGTTAAAGCAGCCGTAACTTTGCGACGGGAAAAAATTACTAGCAACGACGTAAGGAACGCGAAAACCGTTGTGGATCGCCGTAAATCCTCATTTGCATACCCGACGCTGGAATACGATGCGAACTCCACCCAGCGGCGGCCGAAGTATTGCATCCTAAGATCTGACGGTGTAAAACAATTACACCTGTCGGATCTAAGGGCCAGACCACCCCACCTCCCCCTTACATCAAATGTCAAAAGCCCCCCCCCCCCCATCAAAAGTCAAGTGTTCCCCACCCTTTGTTACATCACAGTGTACCCCCCTTACCTTGTGCTGTTGCCCAGAAGAAGCTGTGGGCGGAGCAGAGAAAGTGAAGAGTCTGGAGGAGTACCAGAGGAGGGCAGGAGTCACCTGCTAAATGCTGAGAACAGGGGGGGCAGAGACGAGGTGGTGCTGTGGCTGCACACAGAGGCACAGGATCTGTAGGAGGAGTTCTGTCCTCATCTCTGCTGCAGACTGCTGAGATGGGGGAGGCAGAAATGAGTCTCTCCGCAGCTGCACGGAGACGCACAGGATCAGGCGGAGGAGTTCTGTCCTCATCTCTACTGCCAACTGCTGAGACAAGGAGGGGGCAGAGACAAGGGGGGCACCACAGCTTTAGAAGAGGTGCAAAGGCCACATGAAATGGCCTGGTGGGCTGGATTTGACCCACAGGCCTTGTGTTTGGCATATGTGCCCTAGAGTGACTGTAGCCTTTAACAGATGTAAGTAATTTGCTCTTTTTCTTTTTTGCTATTGTTGAACAGTTTTTGAGCGAATTATCTATATTGAGACAATTAATATACACTATAAGGGCTCTGCCACCTACCTCTTTCTTTTTCAGTAGATATCCTGAGCTACACCAAAGACCACTGGTCAGTCCATTGGAACCAAACCCCTCTGGCCTTAGTAGACCACCACATCCTAGAGCTTATTACATCTAAGTTATCACTTGATACAGGTAAAGGTCATCCCATAGCTGTTTCCATAAATTCACTTTTTTAAAGTTTTCTAGGTTATTAAAAGTACCGTATTTATCGGCATATACCGCGCACTTTTTTGCCCTGAAAATCAGGGCAAAATCGTGGGTGCGCGGTATACGCCGATACCCGCTCGTTTCCCGCGCCGAGTTTGAATACTGCGCCAACATATACCGAGCGCAGTACACTCGGGTATAGTCGGGCAGTCTCGGCTCCTTCCACGCTCACGTCCTGGACGTACAGGACGTCAGCGCGAGATTTGCCGAGCATTGCCGACAATACACGAGTGTACTGCGCTCTGTATATGTCGGCGCATTATTCAAACTCGGCGCAGGAAATGAGCGGGGAGGACGCGAGGACGCCACAGAAGGACGCCGGACCCGACGAAGAGGACACCCGAAGCCGCAGACGGATGCCGGACCCGACGAAGAGGACACCCGAAGCCGCAGAAGGACGCCGGACCCGACGAAGAGGACACCCGAAGCCGCAGAAGGACGCCGGACCCGACGAAGAGGACACCCGAAGCCGCAGACGGACGCCGGACCCGACGAAGAGGACACCCGAAGCCGCAGACGGACGCCGGACACGACGAGGCCGCCGATGGACGCCGCGCAAGACACCAAAACTGTAAGTACAAAAAAACCTTTTTTCCCACAGGATTCGGGGCAACTTTAGGGGTGCGCGGTATACGCGGTAGCGCGCTATACCGTGATAAATACGGTAACTGACTGACTCAATTTTCTCATATATGATTCTATGATATCTGACATTTTCAAGGCATTTGAGGTGAAGGCTGAGAAAAGTATGTCCTGCAAACCACAAAAATGTAAATCACTGAACAAAGAATATCTCTGAAGAAACTCAATCGTCAAAGGTTATTTTGTCTGGAAAATAATTCTTCTTCATAATGAACATGGAACTTGCTAGCTCTTCAGTAGGTATTTTCCTTTAAGTTAACTCCATGTTTGAAAAAAAAAAAAGGATAGATAGATAGATAGATAGATAGATAGATAGATAGATAGATAGATAGATAGATAGAATATACATACAGCAGAGAGATAGATACACTATATTGCCAAAAGTATTGGGACACCTGCCTTTACACACACATGAACTTTAACCACCTCAATACTGGGCACTTTCACCCCCTTCCTGCCCAGGCCATTTTTCAGCTTTCAGCGCTGTCACTGTTTTTTTTTTTTTAACTATTTTTTTCTCAGTTTAGGCAGATATGTATTCTTCTACATATTTTTTGTAAAAAAAATGCAATAAGCGTATATTGATTGGTTTTTACAAATATTATAGGGCCAGATTCTCGTACAGCGGCGTATCTTTGTGCGGGCGTAACGTATCCGATTTATGTTACGCCTCCGCAACTTAGACGGGCAAGTGCAAGTGCAGGGTCTTTCTAACAGACTCTCCAACAGAAGCCCTCTGTGTGTCCATCAGAGATTCCCCCCTCCAGGTCCCAATAAAGTACTCTGCTTCTCTTGCTGTATTTTGTTTATTGTTAAGAGATCATGTAAGGATCCCAGGTTAATGAAGACTTTGTGGGGGAGCATCTCTGTGGTTGGGTCATTGCTATAGAAATATTTGTAAAGGGGAGGGGTTAGTAAAATGACCACACCCATGTGGGGGCACCAGAAATATTAATGCACCCAGGCACCTGTGACCCTAGGATCAGCCCTGGGAGGACAGGACTAGATGATGCTAGCTAGATGTTCTTCACCCAGGAATTGAGGCTGGAGTTCTCTGATTTGCTGCAGCTTCTAATGCACATTGTGAGAAGCTCACAGTGTGCAGTGAAATCAGTGTAAGCTATCTCAGTCCAGGAAAGGAGCAGGTACAACTCTGCAGGCTGGAGGTCAGGCTACTAGAATTTCTGGTCTGCTCTGTCACCTTCCAAGCATCCATCCAGTGGACAAGTGACGGGACACAGAGCTCTTTTCATCAGAACAGTATTTGTGTGCCGAGCCCTTGCATTATTCTGAACTGTGTGGTTATACGATCTCATATTGTCCTCGAGGTTTACCGCACCGGCCTCTCTCAGTCAAATTGCATATTTCATGTTTTGCTTTTTCGACATTTGCTAAAAATGATTCATTCAGCTGCAGCCTTAACCCTACGCCTGCCGGGATCTGGTGAAGTCCATGGGCTGGAAAATAGGAACTAAGGGCCAGATTCACAAAAGAGATACGACGGCGTTTCTCCTGATACGCCGTCGTATCTCTGTTTCTAACTATGCCACTGATTCATAGAATCAGCTACGCATAGATAGGCAGAAGATCCGACAGGTGTAATGGACTTACACTGTCGGATCTTAGGATGCAGTACCGCGGCCGCCGCTGGGGGGAGTTTGCGTCGTAAACCAGCGTCGGGTATGCAAATTAGGAGTTACGGCGATCCACAAAGATTTTTCCTGTCGTTACGTCATCGCGAGTGTTAGATTTCCGTCGCAAAGATAGGGCACCTTTAACATGGTGTAAAAGTACTCCACCATGTTAAAGTATGCCCGTCTTTCCCGCGTCGCTTTTGAATTTTTTTTTAAATCTTTTATTTTTCCCGGCGTAAATCTTTTTTCACGTCGCGATTCACAAAACGTCTGCGCGTCGTAATTTCGCGCAAAGCACGTCGGGAAATTTGCGACGGGAGCATGCGCAGTACGTCCGGCGCGGGAGCGCGCCAAATTTAAATGGTACCCGCCCCATTTGAATTGGACCGCCTTTGCGCCGGACCTGTTTACGATACACCGCCGCAAATTTCCAGGTAAGTGCTTTGTGGATCGGGCACTAAATCGGAAAAATTGCGGCGGTGTAACGTAAACCGGTTACGTAAACTTGCGCCCACTATACGTGAATCTGGCCCTAAAAGAACTGTCAAGCCGTGGGGAACCTCACCTAAACTCATGTAAACATTCACATAGTCTGTGACAGTCCATGTATTCTAGACAGGATGACTCCTCTGTCTTCAGCATGTGATTGTGGTTAATAGTGGAGGAGGCATAAACACAGCGTGGTTCCCGATTCTACTAATTCGAATTCTCAGTTTGATTCAACTAAAAACATTCCAGGTGCATCAAAAGGAATCCAAAGTAATTTTTGTAAAAAGTAACCACAGACACAGAGTGGAAAAGCCTGTCATCTGCCAGCATGTAGGAAGGTGCCGTTTGCTTTCTCTACAGCAGATGGGGCTCTTCGCAGTGGCAATGTTGTTGGAGAGGAAGTCAAGAGGAACAGGGTGCCTCTATGGCTGGATGCTGCCGACCCATGTGACTCTGATATCTATATCTATATATAGATATAAATAATAAATATTAAATATAATATCTGCAAAAGGGCAGCACGTTTTTGTAGTTCTGGGAAAGTGCGTGATTTTGCACGTTTTCTCGCACCTCATCTGGAGTGAACAAAGGTTTAATTTTTAGAAAGTAAGTTTTGCTTCCTGTTAGTAATTATAGCTGTGGTCAGGTCAGAGAAAGGGAGATTTATTAATGTACAGCATGGGGAACAAGTCTGTGCAGGTGATCACTGCCAAGAGTGAAATCCAACACACAGCATGCTAGCCAGAGCAGGTCCAGATACATGCTCAGCATATTGATTTCCTCTATGTCCATGGTGCACCATTCATGGGTGTATCTCTTCAGTCTGGGCTTGTCTCTAATAGGTAATGGTCTGTTGGGATTGAATGTGAACAGCCGAGCCCTGCTCCTTATAAATCAAGGTTTATTTGTTAAAATATTAGTTATTTGTAAACCCAAAGAGACTGCAGACATGCTACTGGAGATGATCAGAGACTGTGGACATGCTACAGGAAATACTCAGAGACTATGGATATGCTACAGGAGATGATCTGAGACCACAAACATACCAGGATGGTAAGAGACTGTAAACATGTACTGTACTTGATGGTAAGAGACAGAACATGCTGTGGGAGACGATTAGAGACTGGACCATGCTGTAAGAGATGGTAAGGGACTGGAACATTCTGCAAGAGATGGTTAGAGACTGAAATGTGCTGCAAGAGATGGTTAGAGACTGAAACATGCTGCAGAAGATGGTCAGAAACTACAGACATGCTGCACAAGATGGTTAGAGAGTGGAATGGTTAGAGTCTGCTGCAAGTGATGGTTAGAGACTGTAACCGGCTGCAGGTGATGATTAGAAACAGAAACTTGCTGCAGTAGAGGTTTAGAGACTGGAATGTGTTGCAGGAGGAAGTTAAAGACTGGAACGTTTTGCAGGAGATAGTTACAGACTAGAACATGCTGCTGGAGATGCTTAGAGACTGGAACGTGTTGCAAAAGATGGTTAGAGACTAGAAAATGCTGCGGGAGATAGTTAGAGACTGGAAGATGCTACAGGAGATGGTTAGAGACTGGAAGATGCTTCAGAAGATGGTTAGAGACTGTAAAAGGCTGTGGGAGGTGGTTAGAGACTGGAACATGCTGTGAGAAATGGTTAGAGACTGGAACATGCTGTGAGAAATGGTTAGAGACTGGAACATGCTGTGAGAGAGGGTTAGAGACTGAAACATGCTACAGGAGATGGTTAGAGACTAGAAAATGCTGCATGAGATGGATAGAGACTGGAACCTGCTGTGGGAGATGGTTAGAGACTTAAATTTGCTGTTGGAGATAGTTAGAGACTGGAACATGCTAGAGGAGATGGTTAGAGACTAGAAAATGCTGCAGGAGATTGTTAGAGACTAGAAAATGCTGTGGGAGATGGTTAGAGACTGGAAGATGCTACAGGAGATGGTTAGAGACTGAAAGATGCTGAAGAAGATGGTTAGAGACTGTAAAAGGCTGTGGGATCTGTTTAGAGACTGGAACATGCTGTGAGAAATGGTTAGAGACTGGAACATGCTGCGAGAGAGGGTTAGAGACTGAAACATGCTACAGGAGATGGTTAGAGACTAGAAAATGCAGCAGTAGATGGTTAGAGACTGGAACATGCTAGAGGAGATGGTTAGAGACTAGTAAATGCTGCAGGAGATGGTTAGAGACTGGAAAATGCTGTGGGAGATGGTTAGAGACTTAAATTTAATGCAGGAAATGGTTAGAGACTGGAATATGCTACAGGAGATGGTTAGAGACTAGAACATGCTACAGGAGATGGTTTGAGACTTAAATTTGCTGTTGGAGATAGTTAGAGACTGGAACATGCTAGATGACATGGTTAGAGACTAGTAAATGCTGCAGGAGATGGTTAGAGACTAGAAAATGCTGTGGGAGATGGTTAGAGACTGGAAGATGCTACAGGAGATGGTTAGAGACTGAAAGATGCTGAAGAAGATGGTTAGAGACTAGAAAATGCTGCAGTAGATGGTTAGAGACTGGAACATGCTAGAGGAGATGGTTAGAGACTAGTAAATGCTGCAGGAGATGGTTAGAGACTGGAAAATGCTGTGGGAGATGGTTAGAGACTTAAATTTAATGCAGGAAATGGTTAGAGACTGGAATATGCTACAGGAGATGGTTAGAGACTAGAAAATGCTACAGGAGATGGTTTGAGACTTAAATTTGCTGTTGGAGATAGTTAGAGACTGGAACATGCTAGATGACATGGTTAGAGACTAGTAAATGCTGCAGGAGATGGTTAGAGACTAGAAAATGCTGTGGGAGATGGTTAGAGACTGGAAGATGCTACAGGAGATGGTTAGAGACTGAAAGATGCTGCAGAAGATGGTTAGAGACTGTAAAAGGCTGTGGGATCTGTTTAGAGACTGGAACATGCTGTGAGAAATGGTTAGAGACTGGAACATGCTGCGAGACAGGGTTAGAGACTGAAACATGCTACAGGAGATAGTTAGAGACTAGAAAATGCTGCAGTAGATGGTTAGAGACTGGAACATGCTAGAGGAGATGGTTAGAGACTAGTAAATGCTGCAGGACATGGTTAGAGACTGGAATATGCTACAGGAGATGGTTAGAGACTGGAAGATGCTGCAGAAGATGGTTAGAGACTGTAAAAGGCTGTGGGATCTGTCAAGAGACTGGAACATGCTGTGAGAAATGGTTAGAGACTGGAACATGCTGCGAGAGAGGGTTAGAGCCTGAAACATGCTACAGGAGATGGTTAGAGACTAGAAAATGCTGCAGTAGATGGTTAGAGACTGGAACATGCTAGAGGAGATGGTTAGAGACTAGTAAATGCTGCAGGAGATGGTTAGAGACTGGAAATGCTGTGGGAGATGGTTATAGACTTAAATTTGATGCAGGAAATGGTTAGAGACTGGAATATGCTACTGGAGATGGTTAGAGACTAGAAAATGCTGCAGGAGGTGGTTAGAGACTAGAAAATGCTGCAGGAGATGGTTTGAGACTGGAACCTGCTTCAGGTGATGGTTAGACACTGGAACATGCTTTAAGTGATGGTTAGAGACTGGAATGTGCTACAAGAGATGGTTAGAGACTGAAATATGCTGCAGGAGATGGTTAGAGCGTGTGGACATGTCAAGCTTGACTAGCTGCTTTCCCCACTACAATAGCTGAAAAATGACAGCTCTGAACTTGGAAGTGAAGTGAGGCTGGGTACACACTGCAGACAGATGCGACTCACAGGAGGGGTCCGGTGTGTCCCTGTTCTCCTTTTCGGGGATGAATCAGTGGCTACATTTTTGCCTGAATTCGGACCTGAAACAGAACCAAAGACGCACAGGACCCCTGTGCAATTCGCTCCACAGTCGCTCCGGAGATGTGTGAACCGACTCCATTGAGAGCCGGTCATAATCTCCTGTCATGCGAATTGGATGCAGAGTTTCTTCGCACTAGTGTGAAGTCCTCGAATTATGATCTGGTGCTCTAGCCAGAATGTTCAGGCCCCACAGATACAATACTTAAATCAGGAAGGCTGGCAACTCAGATGCTCTTGAATAAAAATACTTTATTAGTTACATAAGTACACATTGATGCATTTCGGCTAAGAAGCCTTCATCAAAGCATGATGAAGACTTCTTAGCCGAAACGCGTCAACGTATAGCCTGTACCCATGTAACTAATAAAGTATTTTTATTCAAGAGCATCCTTATTTAAGGTTCCCTTTTGTAGCCTTTGTTCTCCCTGTCTGACCCTCCTCCCAGAAGTGTCCCCCGGAAGTAATCACGTGACCTGTCACATGACCCGTGAAGCTAGGGTGACCACGTGTCCCGGATTGCCCAGGAAAGTCCCGCATTTTGCAGGTCTGTCCCAGGCACAATACAGTGTCTTGGAATGAAACTGACACAGCCACCCCCGGGCTAATCTGATGCCCCCAAAAAAGGCCGCCACATCACCACTTTACTCACTGACAGTACTTGTCCTGGCCGGGAATGCTTGGAGGAGCACGATCCTGCCCCCTGCTTGTGATTGGAGAAATCATAAATCCCGCCTCTTGTGTCCAATCACTGTGCTGTGATTCGTTACAGCACAAGCTGATTTTTGGAAAGGGAGGGTGTCCCTGAATGGTAGTTTGGAAATGTGGTCACCCTACGTGAGGCTGGACCAGGCCTTATCCTGATGGCCACAGCACAAGCCTGAAGACTCCACACATTCTGCTATCTTCACTTCTATGAGCCGAGTGTATGCTGTAACAGTGTAAGTCACGATTCACAGCGGCGATGATCGGGGTGACGTCCCGCGTAGCTCCTCCCCTTACGCGTAAGGGGAGGAGCTACGCAGGACGTCACCCCGATCATCACCGCTGTGAATCGTGACTTACACTGTTACAGCATACACTCGGATCATGAGTGTTTTTAAATGTGAGTGCCCATGTTTTATCTTTATCTACATTAAACCGGTTTATACAGAGAGCACTAGATATCTTTTGTGTTTCTTCTTATACATGGTGGTCCGCTGATATCTGTATGGTATGGTGATTCCGCTTGGAGGTCGGATCTGACTGAGATTTTTTTGCTGACATGCTTTGTGACTCTTATGAGGTGAGAGTCCATCTTGCTTGTGGTGGTGGATTTCCTTTTGGTGTCTCCTCTTCACCTTCACTCCTGCCGGATTTATTTGTGTGATTCACTTTCACTTAAAGGGGTTGTAAAGACAAAAATATTTTCCTCTTAAATTAAAGTCTGACAGTAGCTGGTAAAGTAAAAAGTAATGTTTTGCATTATAAGTAGTTTGATACCTGTTGAAATCGAGCTGTTTTATTCACCTCCAGCACTCCTGAATCGTTATTCTCACTGACTTCCTGGTTTGCGGTGCGCATTCATTCTTGCTACATCACAGCCTAATGGGAACTACAGTTCCCATTAGGCTTAGCCTCCATGCCTGTGAGGGATAAGAGAACATCTTCACGCAGGGCTGTAGTCATAGGGAGGGGGTGAGCACATTCTGCTTTCCACCATGCAAAACGGCTCAGATGCTGGTGGAAAGCAAGAAGAGGAGTGACAAGAAATGGCATTTTCAAACCTGGATTACTGTATTTTGGAGGTCAAAAGGAAAAACGAGGTAAGCGATATTTAAATGCTCTAGCTTACAGCAATCAATTGATCTAATAAAAAACGAACCTTTAGTGTTCCTTTAAGGACATTATTTGTGGACACGTGGACATTTAATTTCACTGGCTTACATTTGTATTTGTATTTATATTATATATTGTTTATTTTTGCGCTGCACTTTTTCACTTTAATTTATGCTTTGGGAATTTTCTATGAATTTATCCTCAGTGCTGGCTAGCATATTTTTATTTATATTTTTATTTGTATTTGTTTATATCCCAGCGCTGAATTTTCACTTTTTTATTTGCTTCCTTTCTCTACCCCTCTTTTATCCTTATTTAAGTACTTACCTTCCTGATTTAAGTACCTGAGTTTATTAGTTGTAGGGAGGATTGGGAAATGGTGGTTCCTCAATCTCCTCCTGCTCTTGATGTTAGGGGTACAGTATATATCATAGTCTTGGGCTTTCGGGAGGAAAAGGAGGAGATACTGAGAACTGCTATGGGCGGAAGTGGGGGGCGCTCTATTAGCCCCTTAAAGTGATCAGGTGGCTCTGGAACTTCCCTAATTACTTTTACCTAAAAACCCCATCAGCAGCTCTAGATATCATTACCATGAGCTTGTGTCATTCCCTTATATATCAGGACCTTTATAAATGTACCTTGGTAGGCAAGGGGTTAATTCATATGATTATATGCATAAGGCAACTGATTTTGCCAAATGTTTGTGTATCAGTACTGCTAGAACTGGGAAGATGAAGGTGGGACACCCCAAAAGCTTGTCCTCAAAATGTTACTGTTACAGCAAACAAGAAAAGTATGAAGGACAGTCCTCAACCATCCCGGGATAGAGGGAGCCATGAACGCGGTCCTTTGGGAACATCCAGAAAACTCCCCATCTTTATCCTTTGGGCAGAGCAGCCGCACTCTTCCTCCGTGGTTTCCAGCAGGGAAGAGGTTACATCTGGAAGGGGTTGAGCAGCTGTGATTCACAAAGGGAGCCGCTTCCCCATATTCCAGTCTTTGTGCCGGAGATCCGGGAGGACAAGACTAGGAAGAAAGGACATTCCTGTACAGGTAAGAGACCAGCAAACCCCTTCATTGGGCTCATTATAGAGCTGCTCTGGTTGGTGCAACTCTTTATTTTATCTATATTGTTATTATTATTACTTGTATTATTATTATTTTTCTTAGAACATTTAAGGGAAATGCAAAAATTACCAGCCTGACAATCTGTAATATATATTTATTGACTTATCCAAACAAACAAATAAATAAATAATAATAATAATAATAATAATAATAATTATTCTAATAATTAAGTTCCTATTTGATTGACAGGCTTCCGACGGTTGCATCCATCGCGTCACGAGTAGCCGAAAGAAGCCGAACGTCGGTGCGGCTCTATACGGCGCCTGCGCACCGACGTTCAGCTACTTTCGGAAAATCGTGACGCAATGTATTCGACCGTCGGAAGCCAGTCAATAAAATAGGAAAGCCCAGTCCCGAAGACCATACCCGGAAGCGGCGGAGAAGATCTCTCTAAAATGGTAAGTACTGCTTCGATTTTAAAAAAAACTACCCGATTCCCCTAGACAAAATGAGCCTCAATCTAATGTTAAAAATTAACTTTTCGGGTGAACCTCCACTTTAAAAACGACGTTGCCCACACACCATAGTTTTTGAAAAATGATGAACAAAGCGCGGTGACGTACAACACGTACGACGGCACTATAAAGGGGAAGTTCCATTCGCCTTTGGGCTGCTTTAGCTGATTTCCTTGTTAGTAAAAGACGATTCGCGCTTTTCTGTCTGTTACAGCGTGATGAATGTGCTTACTCCATTATGAATGGTAGTTTTACCAGAACGAGCGCTCCCGTCTCATAACTTGCTTCTGAGCATGCGTGGGTTTTTAGGTCGTTTTTGCCCACACACGATCATTTTTTACAACCCGAAAAATGACATTGTTTAAAAATGTCATTAAAAAACACAGCATGTTCGAATTTTTTTTTTGTCGTTTTTCAGAAGCCGAAAAACGATGTGAAGCCCACACTCAAACATTTTAAATTAGTTTTTTTTTCATGACGAAAAGCAATCGTGTGTACGCGGCATGAGTCACAAAAAAGAATCCTTATACATCCGCTATGTAATGACCCTGAACTCTATTGTTTATTAACAGCTTCAATCCTTCACTTTTACCCCCTTCCTGCCCAGGCCAATTTTCAGCTTTCAGCGCTGTCGCACTTTGAATGACAATTGCGCGGTCGTGCTACACTTTACCCATAAGAATTATTTTTTCTGAGACAGATAGAGCTTTCTTTTGGTGGTATTTAATCACCGCTGGGTGTTTTATTTATTTTTTGAGAAACAAATTAAAAAATACTGAAAATTTCTTAATTTCTGCAAAATTATTGCAAAATAAGTCATTTTTCTTTTGTTTTTTTTAATTCCGAAATGCTTCTCCTTCACTGTTGTGGGCTGAAGAGGCTGCACTGATGGGCACTGATAGACTAAACTGATGGGCACTCATAGGTTGCACTGATGGGCAGTGATAGGCTAGACTGATGGGCACTGATAGGCATCACTGATAGGCTGCACCGATGGGCAATGATGAGGCAGCACTGATGGGCACTGATAGACAGCACTGATGCGGAAGCATTGATAAGCGGCACTGATGGGTATTGATAGACAGCACTGATAAGCACTGATAGCCGGCACTGATGGGCACTGATAGACTGCACTGATGGCGGCATTGATGAAGAAGCATTGATAGGCAGCACTGATGGGTATTGAAAGGACTGATTGGGAACTGTTAGGCAGTACTGATGGGCACTGATAGGCGGCACTGATGGGCGGCATTGATGAGGAGGCACTAATAGGCGGCACTGATGGGCACTGATAGGTGGCGCTGACTGATGGGCACTGATAGCTGCACTGATAGACAGCACTGATGGGCAGCATCAATGGGCGGCACTGATAGGCGGTACGGATGGACTGCACTGTAAGGAGGCACTAATAGGGAACATTGACTGATGAGCACTGATAGGCTGCACTAATAGACAGCACAGATGGGCAGTCATAGGCAGCAATGATGGGCACTGATAGGTGGCACTGACTGATGAGCACTAATAGGCAGCACTGATGGGTGGCACTGATAGTTGCTACTGACTGATGGGCGGCATTGTTGGGCACTGATATGCAGCACTGATGGAAGGCACTGACTGATGGGCACTGATAGGCAGCACCGATGGGTAATGCTCAGAAATACAAAATGATGTACATGATGCAGAGCAGCAGTCTGCCCTGGTGCAGTATAACTGCGGTGGGAAGCCCTAAAGTGGTTAAAGTATAACTAAAGGCAAAACTCTTTTTTTTAAATGTTTGGATAGAAGGGGGAGGGATTAGAACCCCTGTCCGTTTTTATTGCTGTCTGTGCCCCCTAGGGTGACCACATGTCCCGCATTTTGCAGGTCTGTCCCGGGCACAATTATTCCAGGACAATACAGTGTCCCGGAATAAAACTGACACAGCCCCCCCCCCCCCCCCCCCCCCGGGCCAATCTGATGCCCCCATAAAAAAAAGGCCGCCACATCACCGCTTTACTCACTGACAGTACTTGTCCTGGCCGGGAATGCCTGGAGGAGCACAGTCCCGCCCCCTGCTTGTGATTGGAGAAATCATAAATCCCGCCTCTTGTGTCCAATCACTGTACTGTGATTCGTTACAGCACAAGCTGATTTTTGGGAAGGGAGGGTCTCCCTGAATGGTAGTTTGGAAATGTGGTCACCCTAGTGCCCCCGTTGAGGAGATTCACCCTCTCTTTATGTCCTGTTTACCATTTTCACTGAGACCCACATTTTGGGTTTCCCCCGGAACAGAAATAAAGGGAAAATCTTCCAATGGGGACACTAGTTCTGGTGACAACTGGGGATTGCCTCACTTCCTGTTTTGGCTATGGGACAGGAAGTGAAGGGGAATCTCCTCAATGGGATACAGAGAGCAAAAATAAAGAAAGCCTGACAGGGATTATAACCCTTCCTTACTCTATCCAACATGAAAAAAAAAAAAAGTTTGCCTTTAGTTCTGCTTTATTAAAGTGACCCAAACCAAAACAATGATTTTATTAATAGAGCTGGTTAAAAAATATAATAATAATAATAATAATAATAATAATAATAATAATAATAATAATAATAATAATTAATAATCATCATTAACCACTTCCCGCCCGCCGTATGCAGAAGTGGTTCTGTTATCCTGACTGGGCATCCTATGACGTCCAGCAGGATAACATGCCAGCGCACGATAATAAGCACATTGATTGTCAGTACAGCCCCCATCAAATGTACCAATAAGCTACCAATCGGTGCCTGATCAGTGCCCCATCATAACCCTCTGCCAGTGCCCAATAAAGTACCAATCAGTGCCCACCACAGTGCCAATCAGAGCCCAGCAGTAACACCTGTCAGTAATCAATCAGTACCTCATCATCAGTGCTGCCCATCAGTGCCACCTGTCAGTGCCAATCAATACCACCAGTGGGTACCACCAGTGGCACCTGTCAGTGCCCATCATGGCCGCCTGTCAGTGCCCCCTATCAGTGCCCATCAGTGCTGCATATCAGTGCTGCCTATTGGTGCCCATCAGTGTTGCATATCAGTGCCGCCTATCAGTGCCTATCAGTGCTGCCTTATTAGTGCTGCCTCATCAGTGCCCGTCAGTGAAGGGGAAAACAAAATTGCCCCCTATTAGTGTCGCCTTACAGTGCTGTCCATCCGTACTGCCTATCAGTGCCACCCATTGGTGCTACCCATCAGTGCCTCCCATTGGTGCTACCCATCAGTGCTGCCTATCAGTGCCAATCAGTGCTGTCTATCAGTGCAGCTATCAGTGCCCATCAGTCAGTGCCACCTATCACTGCAGTCTATCAGTGTCCATCAGTCAGTGCCACCTATCAGTGCAGTCTATCAGTACCCATCAATTCCGCCTATTAGTGCCTCCTCATCAACGCCGCCCATCAGTGCACATCAGTGCCACCTATCAGTGCCCATCAGTGCTGCATATCAGTGCTGCCTATTGGTGCCCATCAGTGCCTCATATCAGTGCCCATCAATTCTACATATCAGTGCCTCCTCATCAGTGTTGCCTCATCAGTGCCGCCTCATCAGTGCCCATCAGTGCTGCCTCATCAGTGCCCATCAGTGCTGCCTCATCAGTGCCCATCAGTGCTGCCTCATCAGTGCCCATCAGTGATGCCTCATCAGTGGCCATCAGTGAAGGGGAAAACAACATTTTATGACAGAAACTATCAAAAATGTTGGTCTTTTTTAGTTTGTTTAGCAAAAAAATAAAAACCCCAGAGGTGATCAAATACCACCAAAAGAAATGTCTATCTGTGGGAAGAAAGTGATAAAAATGTTGTTTGTGTACAGTGTAGCATGACCGCGCAATTGTCATTCAAAGTGCGACAGCGCTGAAAGCTGAATACTGTCCTGGGCAGAAAGTGCCCGGTATTGAAGTGGTGAAAAAAAAAAAAAAATGATAATAATAAATAAATCTGTCCCTCCCTTGATCTAAAATTGAAAAAAAATAATTTAAACTTTTAAACTTTAAACTTCATGGAATCCACCTAGAATAGAGTCAGGCTGACCACACATTTGGAATTTTCCAAGGAACATTTATATCATTTTCCGAGAAATACAAAGAGGAAATAGAAGCCGTTTTTAAAATATTTGCAAGTTCAATAAAAGGTTTAATATAAAAAAAAACTGCGAAGCAATGATGAGGCAAAGTTAGCAATATGTGCAGAATGGAGGAGGAGGGAGGGGGGGGGGGATAATTATAGTGCGCCAGATTCTTGTACTTTCTGCGGCGGCATCGCGTAAGCTATTTACACTACGCCGCCACAACTTACTGGAGCAAGTGCCGTATTCCTCAAGCACTTGCTCCATAGTTTGCGGCGGTGTATCCCCGCGTAATTCAAAGGGGGCGGCTTATATTTCAATTAAGCGCGCCCCCGTGTCGATCGAACGGCGCATGCGCCGGGCTAAAAATAGCCCAGTGCTCATGCTCCAGTTCTCGACGGAAAACGTCCATGATGCCGACGTGTGCGTCATTGACGTAAAGTCGTATTCAAGAACGACTTACGAAAACGACGTACCCGACGGGAAAAGACGACGCGGACCCGACGCCATACTTAACATGGCATACGTGGGACTGGCGTAAGGTTACCCCTCATATAGCAGGGGTAACCTTACGCCTACGCAAACGACGTAAGCGACGGTTACGCGACGCGATTTCGTTCGGGAATCGGCGTATCAGGCTCATTTGCATAAACAAATGAGACCTGAACGTAAACGCCACCTAGCGGCCGGCGGCAAATTACATTTAAGATCCGACAGTGTAAGTGACTTACACATGTCGGATCTTCAGCGTATCTATGCGAAAATGATTCTAGGAATCACTCGCATAGATCCGCGGGTCAAAAAAGAGAGATACGACGGAGTAGCCTGGGTACCCGGAAGTAAACAAAGGCCCAGATTCAGGTAGATCGGGGCAATATTTGCGTGGGCAAAGAGCAAAGATTTTTCTCTGCGCCCACGCAAATATTTCGATTTGCCCGCGATTCACGGAGCAGTAGCTCCGTAAATTGCGCGGGCGCTATGCTAATTAGCCCTGCGTAAGGGCGCCTAATGTAAATGATCCCGCCGGGGGCGGGAATCATTTAAATTAGGCGCGCTCCCGCGCCGAGCGAACAGCGCATGCTCCGTCGGGAAACTTTCCCGACGTGCATTGCGGCAAATGACGTCGCAAGGACGTCATTTGCTTCTAAGTGAACGTGAATGGCGTCCAGCGCCATTCACGAATCACTTACGTAACCGACGTGAAATTTAAATTTCACGAGCGGGAAGCGCAGCTATACTTTAGCATTGGTTGCCCCTGCTATTAGCAGGAGCAACCTTGCGCTAAAGTTGCCGTACGGAAACTCCGTACCTTGCGTGCGCAGGGCCCGCGCAACTTTTGTGAATCGGTGGTAGTATGCAATTTGCATACTATACGCCGATCACAATGGCCGCGCCCCCTAGCGGCCAACGCAAGAATGCAGCCTGGGATATGAAGGCATAAGGAGGCTTATGTCTGTCACATCCTAGGCTGCATTCGGTGTAACAAGGTTCCTGAATCAGGAGCACTCGTTACACCGGAGCAAGTAAGCCCTTGCGCTGCCTAACCTATGGTTGCGCGGGCGCAAGTGCTTCTTGAATCTGGGCCAAAGCCGCAATTGCGACTAGTAAGCATGAGATCGGTGAAGTTTTTTCCCGATCTCATGCTTTCCAGCCTGGAGGAGAGATGTGGGGTCTTATTGACCCCCGCATCTCTCCATAAAGAGGACCTGTCACACACATTCCTATTACAAGGGATGTTTACATTCCTTGTAATAGGAATAAAAGTGTTAAAAAAAAAAATATGTAAAAAAAGTGTAAAGAAAAAAAAAAAAAAACATTTTTTTAAAACACCCCTGTCCCCGGTAGCTCGCGCTCAGAAGCGTACGCAAACGTAAGTCCCGCCCACGTATGTAAAGGTTTTTTTAAACCACATATGTGAGGTATCGCCGCGTGCGTTATAGTGCGTGCAACAATTCTAGCACTAGATCTCCTCTGTAAATCTAAACTGGTAACCTGTAAAAAATGTCAAAGCGTTGCCTATGGAGATTTTTAAGTACCGAAGTTTGGCGCCATTCCATGAGTGTGCGCAATTTTAAAGCGTGACATGTTATATCTATTTACTCGGCGTAACATCATCTTTCATATTTTACAAAAAAATTGGGCTAACTTTACTGTTTTGTTATTTTTTGATTCATGAAACCATTTTTTTTCCCAAAAAAAGGCATTTGAAAAATTATTGCGCAAATACCGTGCAGGATAAAAAGTTGCAATGACCGCCATTTTATTCCCTAGGGTGTCTGCTGAAAAAAAAAAAACATATATAGGGGCCGATCCACAAAAGAATTACGCCGGCGTATCTATTGATACGCGCGTAATTTTAAAGTTCCCGCGTCGTATCTTTCTTTTGTATCTACAAAACAAGATACTGTACGACTGCATCTGGGATCGATCCGACAGGCGTACGTCTTAGTACGCCGTCGGATCTTAGGTGCATTTTTCCACCGGCCGCTAGGTGGCGTTTCCGTCGAATTCCGCGTCGAGTATGCAAATTAGCTAGTTACGGCGATCCACGAACCTACGTCCGGCCGACGCATTTTTTTACGTCGTTTGCGTTCGGCTTTTTCCGGCGTATAGTTACCCCTGCTATTATGAGGCGTACTCAATGTTAAGTATGGGCGTCGTTCCCGCGTCGAATTTTGAATTTTTTACGTAGTTTGCGTAAGTCGTTCGCGAATAGGGATTTGCGTAGAATGACGTCACCGTCGTAAACATTGGCTTGTTCCGGTTTAATTTTAAGCATGCGCACTGGGATACCCCTACGGATGGCGCATGCGCCGTTAAAAAAAAAACGTTGTTTTTGTCGGGTCACGACGTATTTACATAAAACACGCCCCCATCACATTCATTTGAATTGCGCGCCCTTACGCCGCCAAAGATACACTACGCCGCCGTAACTTACGGCGCAATTTCTTTGAGGATTCCAAAAAAAAAGTAAGTTACAGCGGCGTAGTGTATCTTAGATACGCTACGCCCGACGCAAAAATGCGCCGATGTACGTGGATCTGCCTCATAATGTTTGGGGGTTCTGAGTAATTTTCTAGCAAAAGAATGATGATTTGTAGTGTTGAGCAGAATACGCCATATTCGATTTCACGATATATCACGAATATATAGCCGAATATTCGAGAAATATTCGCTAAATTCGAATATTCGTGATATTTTATCGAAATGAAATGTTTGCGAAATTTCGCTATTGCGAATGCGAAAATAATTGCGAAATTTCGACAACTGTGGTAGGAGCACTCTGATTGGCTCAGAATATTCGTGATATTTTATCGAAATTTCGCAAAATGCGAATGCGATATTTATTGCGGAATTTCGACAACTGCGGTAGGAGCCCTCTGATTGGCTCAGAATATTCGTGATATTTTATCGAAATTTCGCAAAATGCGAATGCGATATTTATTGCGGAATTTCGACAACTGCGGTAGGAGCCCTCTGATTGGCTCAGAATATTCGTGATATTTTATCAAAATTTCACAAAATGCGAATGCGATATTTATTGCGGAATTTCGACAACTGCGGTAGGAGCACTCTGATTGGCTCTGATGCAAAAGAAGGGCGGAGAAAATAATCGCGCGATATTCCGATTGCCGAATAATCGCATTGCGATTTTTCGGCAAGATAAAATGATCGCTTCAGCTACTCGGCCCAAGGTCTCTAATCATACCAGCAATGCTTTTAGACGTCGATGGAGATCTCTAGGATGTGATCTGTTCTAAAAATAAAATTGAAAAAATGCGAATATTCGGAATAGCAAATATTCACCGCGAAATTCGAAATATATCGCGAATACTCGAATATGCCATATTCGAGCCGAATATTCGCAATACGAATATTCGTGAGCAACACTAATTTGTACATGTAGGAGAGAAGTGCCAGAATAAGCCCGGTATGGAGGTGGGAATAAAAGCCCGGTATTGAAGTGGTTAAAATCTCTACAACCTTTCCCTTCTAAACAAATAATCGACATTACATTTTTGTCTTTCAGGGCTGGGTAACATGGAAACCTCAACCTCACAGTACTTCACCCCAGACCCCCTGGCCTTCCAGGCCGAGGAGGAAGGAGAGGAATATTTGACGGGGGAGGAGATACCCTCGGAACTTGACACAACACTCCGTTTCCTGTCCATCATCATATACAGCATAGCGTTTCTCCTGGGAACCACCGGAAATGGCTTGGTCATATGGATTGCTGGCTTTAAGATGAAGAGAACCGTCAACACAGTTTGGTTTTTGAACCTTGCAATCGCTGACTTCATTTTCACGTTCTTTTTACCATTGAGCATCACCTACACTGCTCTAGGTTTCAACTGGCCGTTTGGAACTCTACTTTGCAAGCTGAACAGCACCATCGCTTTCTTGAATTTGTTTGCGAGTGTCTTCCTGCTTACCGTCATCAGTGCTGACCGTTGTGTCTCTGTGGTCAGACCCGTGTGGGCCCAAAACCATAGGACTCCAAGACTGGCTTCCGCTATCGCCCTTTCTGCCTGGCTGGCGGCGTTAATCCTCTGTTCACCCTACTTGGCCTTTCGGGACACCATACGAGACAATGAGAACAATGTCACACACTGCTATAATAACTACGCCTTCTCCAATGACTTTGAAGACTTGGAGGTAGTAGCATTGAGGAACATGAGACACCAAGTAATGATATCTGTAAGGTTTCTTTTTGGGTTCTTGCTACCATTTGGACTTATCTTAGTTTTCTATTCTTTGATGGCTTTGAAGTTGAGAAGAAGTCATATTTCGTGGTCCAGCCGGCCGTTCAAAGTCATGGCATCTGTTGTGGTTGCGTTCTTCCTCTGCTGGTTCCCGTATCACATCCTTTCTGTACTGGAAGTTGTTATGCACCACTGGGACAATAAAGGACTAAAGTCAGCTGTTCTTATTGGAAGTCCACTGGCTACCAGTCTGGCTTTTTTTAACAGCTGCTTAAACCCTTTCCTCTATGTCTTCCTGGGCAGAGACTTTAAAGAATCCTTGAGAAGATCGATCCTTTCAGCTTTCGAAACGGCATTTAGTGAGGAGCAAGGGAAGAACGCCTACAGCCTAGCAAATCCCCGGTCTCTTTCTGACCAAGAGTCTCAATTTACCTGACTGAGCCTGGACCAATATGGTGGAGATTAGTCTCAGGACAGATTATTTTTACTTCAGGAATACTATGTTTTGGGCCATCTAGAGGCAATATTGTCTAAGCATTATATGGAAAAAATGGAAAGAAACTGCGCTACAATAACAAAAAAGGATAGAAGAGAGAAAAAGACTTGCAACGTAGTCGCAGTCTATTCACTCCGAGAGCTGCGATTACCATGTAAACAATAAGTACAAGAAAAAAATGTGAGAAAAATATAAATCGCGCTACCTCTAAACACCATACTTGACAAACACGAAATTAAACGATTGGCAAGTGAGTGATATATAGGCCTAGATTCAGGTACGGCCGATCTACGTTGCGCGGGCATAGCGTACCGTATTTACGCTACGCCGCCGCAACTTAGAGAGGCAAGTGCTGTATTCACAAAGCATTTGCCTCCTAAGTTACGGTGGCGTAGCGTAAATGGGCCGGTGTAAGCGTGCGTAATTCAAAGTAGGCTGTAGGGGGCGTGTTGTATTTAAATGAGGCTTGACCCCATGTAGATGCATGGCCGAACTAACGGCGCATGCGCGAGCATGCTCAGTATCACGTCGTATTTACGCCCCAAGATACGTTGGCTCAATGCCTGTGACGTGAACGTAATTTACGCACAGCCCTATTTGCATATGACTTACGCAAACGACGTAAAAAGATACGCTTGTTCCGACGTCCATACTTTGCATGGGATGCGCCACCTAGAGACCAGCTTTATCTTTACGCCGGCGTATCTCTAACGTAAACGGCGTAACTAATTGCGACGGGCGCACGTACGTTCGTGATCGGCATATGTAGTCATTTGCATATTCTACACTGAACTCAACAGAAGCGCCACCTAGCGGCCAGCGTAAATATGCACCCTAAGAAACAATGGGATAGGAGACTTGCGCCGCTCGTATCTTAGCCTAATTTAAGCGTATCTGGTTTCCAGAATACGCTTAAATTTACGACGGCGCAGATTTGGACTTATGATGGTGTATCTACTGATACGCCGACGTAAGTCTCTGAGAATCTGGCCTGTAGTGATATATTTGAAGCCCACTGCTACACATTGGAGTATGATAGCCACTAGGGTGCACTATGCAGCCATCTCAACACCACTCAGTAATAATGAAAAAATTATATAATAGTGAAAAATACAAAAAGAAAGAAAAAAAACAAATTACATTCGGTCAAGAAACATATAAAAAAAATAACTTATTGGTTTTAAATGGATGTACATAAAATAAAATTAGAAATAGTGACAATAAAAGTCCATAAGTGTATAGCAGATGAGATGTCAGACACCCGTGTATTTGTGCCACATTTCAAATCAGTTGAAAAAACGTGTCCAAAGAAACGTGATGAATCCTCCACCAGACTATGAATTGGCTCCTTACCAGATTTCCACAATCCCTTATGACAGGGGATCATAAACAGCATGTAGCAGGTAGTCACTCCCAATCTCGCAGTTCAGACATATGTGGTCCTAATGGGTCTCATTCACGAGCAATTTCACCGTTATCAATGCCCATCATGTAAAAAAACAATAATGGCTCCACATAGTTTATTAAATAAGTAAAAATAATTTATTAAAAAGTAAATCGCACTTACAATCATGCAGTTAAAAATCGGCTTGAATCTGATGTGCCGGCCGGTACACAAACTCTCAGGCACCCGTCCACTGGGGAAACGTTTGGAGCTAGTTAGGTGGCGACAGCACGCCGCTCCGCCCTACGTCCGTTTTGTAAAAAATTACTTCTTCCAGGGGCCCCTGCGATTTACGTTTTAATAAATTATTTTTGCTATGTGGAGCCGTAATTGTTTTTTTACATGATGGGCATTGATAACGGTGAAATTGCTCGTGAATGAGACCCATTAGGACCACATATGTCTGAACTGCAAGACTGGGAGTGACTACCTGCTACATGCTGTTCATGATCCCCTGTCATAAGAGATCATGGAAATCTGGTAAGGAGCCAATTCATAGTCTGGTGGAGGATTCATCACGTTTCTTTGGACACGTTTTTTCAACTGATTTGAAATGTGGCACAAATACACGGGTGTCTGACATCTCATCTGCTATACACTTATGGACTTTTATTGTCACTATTTCTAATTTTATTTTATGTAAATCCATTTAAAACCAATAAGTTCATTTTTATATGTTTCTTGACCGAAATGTAATTTGTTTTTTTTCTTTCTTTTTGTATTTATCACTATTATATCATTTTTTCATTATTACTGAGTGGTGTTGAGATGGCTGCATAGTGCACCCTAGTGGCTATCATACTCCAAGGTTCTGATATAGCAGTGGGCTTCATATATATCACTATATATCACTCACTTGATACCAATGGTACCAATGGTTTCAATTTGTGTTTGTCAAGTATGGTGTTTAGAGGTAGCGCAATTTATATTTTTCTCACTCTAAGCATTATATAATTGTGGAGATTTTATCGAATTATCTGAAGACTCGTAGTTCATCAGAATGTGTTTGACTGTCCACTCTTCTCCTTTGAGTCAGAATACAAGATCTCTACCCAGATACAGGCTACAAAACAGTTTATGAGCTATAGAAAGTTATATTCTATATAAGCTGTGTTAAAACTACTTTTAATAAGTTGGATGTAAGTTGGAAATTAGTCTTTTCAATGATATGCATGAACCAAGCTAGTGGAACTGCCTGTCCTTGTCACTTGGGGCCTTCTCTGAGAACCCTCATCACCACCTTTCTATAGCCTCATACACACGATTGGACTTCAAACAAACTTTTCCGTGAATTTTTGTTTGAAGGGCGTTGGCCGTGTACTTGGTATGCATATACACGACAGGACTTTTTCAGAAAAACTTTCCCAAAATCACGTGTTTTTTCTGCTCTTTACCGCCACCCTTTGGTCAACTTCTGCTATCGTTGGTTGATTTTAACATTGGTTCTGAGCATGCGTATCTGTACTTCGGACTAAAGCCCAATGGATTTCTGTACACATGGCAGGACTTTGCACCGTAGGACTTATGTTGTCAAAAAGTTTGTCCGTTTGCAGAGCGAACTTTTGTCCGATGAAAACTGAAAAAGTTTGTCCGATGGAGGGTAAACACAGTCGGACTTTGAAGTTTGTTGTCAAAAAGTCAGACCGTGTGTATGGGCCTTAAAAATGCTTGGTTTGGTGTCATGGCATTGTTATAATTGAAAATGTACTGGTGACTCATGGTAAGCAATATTGTTTCTATCAGCAAGTCCTACTTTGAATGTGCTGCCACAAAAACTATGCCTTCTTGATTGATTTGGAAGATTTGGAAAGGTAGCGATGATGTACACGAGACACCAAATAAAGATATCTGTACAGTTTACAGATAAAGAAATCCTCACTTCCTGTTCTTCTGTCTGTAACTACACACAGTAATGCAAAGCTTTCTCCCTGGTGTGGAGAAAGCCTCTTGAGGGGGGAGGGGGCGAGCAGGCAAGTCAGGACACTCTCTACTTTGCAGATACGGAAAGGAGCTGTGTGTTAGTGGGCGTCCTGACACTCCTGCTCGCCCCCTCCCCCCTCAAGGGGCTTTCTCCACACCAGGGAGAAAGCCTTGCATTACTGTGTGGAGTCACAGACAGAAAAACAGGAAGTGAGGATTTCTCAGAAGAAATAAGGACATTTAAAAGCAAAATCAAAGGATGAGGTAAGTGAAGGAGGACTGCACTAAGGTAAAGGAATCTATTTAGGGAAAACATTTTTTACCTTTACAACTGTATCTCGCATGGCAGTGGTGCTAAAAACAAGCAATGATGAGCCAACCAGTCATGGAAAGCTGGGCTTCTTGTTGTGCCTTTATTCTATCGAAGAGCAAAGTCATGTTTCAATGTTATAAACCACACAACAGGGCCATCTTAATAGCATCATGGGCCCCTGAGCAAAGTAATGCTCTGGGGCCCCTACAATGAGGACAGTGCAGGTAAACGGACATCAAGTAGGTAGGAGGCAGACTGCCTCCCCTGTGTATCTTTCACTCTCAGTGCCATCATGGGGCCCCCAATTTCGGGGCAGCGTGGGCTCAAGGACCAGTAGCTTTGGGCAAAGTGCAGGGCCCCCCCCCATGCAGTTGGGGACCCTGGGCAGTACCCAGGTGTGCCCTCTCATTAAGACAGCCCTGCCACACAACATGACTGAGAATAAGTAAAATCAGCTGTTTGCCACCATGCTATGCCATAAATTCCACTCAGTTTATGTTTAAAGTGGAAACCCAAGCAAAAAAATAAATAAAAAATATATACTTTCAGAAACTTTATTTTATATGTCACATAGATGTCCTTTAGTTTTATATGAAAATTATAATGATTTTGAATCTTTTTTGTTAAATTTTTTGGAGGGTTTGTAAGATTTTACCTCCAGGAACACATGCACACCCTGGAGCTCCTTTAAGTGTCCATAAGTTGGAAAGTGTCCTTAATGTGAACCCAATCTGCACAAGCAGTAAAAAATACTAAAAAAACAAGCCCTTGTTCACCTCTGTAGCTATAAGCATTGGTGCGAAATTCATCTTTAATATTCATAGCAGATGCACTGAAATCACAGCTCTTTTCCTCTTGACTTTCTATTCCAGCAGAATTGTGTTTGTAAACTGTAATGCCCCGTACACACCATCACTTTATGTGATGAAAAAAAAATGACGTTTTTAAAAACGTCACTTTAATTGACCGTGTGTGGGGGAAAACGTCGTTTTATGTCTTCTAAAAAATGACCAAAAAAAATTGAAGCATGCTTCAATTTTATGTGTCGTTTTTCAAAACGTCAACTTTTACTTCACAGAAATTGACCGTGTGTAGCAAAAAACGTCATTTAAAACGACGTTTTTTCACCCGCGCATGCCCAGAAGCTACTTATGAAGCGAGCTTCAATGGAAAAACGTGGTGGAACGTAACCTCGCTTTGCTAGAACATTGTGAGAAAAACGATGGTGTGTAGGCAACTTCGTCTTTGAAAATTGAAGTTTCAAAAACGTAATTTTTTACTTCACAGAAAATGTTGTTTTTTTTCATCACATAAAGTGATGGTGTGTACGGGGCATTAGAAACTAACTGAAACCAGACTTTAGAGTCTCTGGGCCGTATTCTCAGAAGAGTTACGACGGAGTATCTCAGGAAACTCTGTCGTATCTCTGTTTTTTGACCCGCGTATCTATGCGAGTGATTCCTAGAATCATTTTCGCATAGATACGCTGTAGAGCCGACAGGTGTAAGTCACTTACACTGTCGGATCTTAAATGTAATTCGCCGCCGGCCGCTAGGTATCATTTGTTTATGCAAATGAGCCTTATACGCCGATTCCCGAATGAAATCGCGTCGCGTAACCATCGCTTACGTCGTTTGCGTATGCGTAAGGTTACCCCTGCTATATGAAGGGTAACCTTACGCCAGTCCCACGTATGCCATGTTAAGTATGGCGTCGGGTCCGCGTCGTCTTTTCCCGTCGGGTACGTCGTTTTCGTAAGTCGTTCTTGAATACGACTTTACGTCATTGACGTTTTCCGTCGAGAACTGGAGCATGCGCACTGGGCTATTTTTAGCCCGGCGCATGCGCAGTTCGATCGGCACGGGGGCGCGCTTAATTTAAATATAAGCCGCCCCCTTTGAATTACGCGGGGATATGCCGGGCCTTTTACACTACGCCGCCGCAAACTACAGAGCAAGTGTTTGGGGAATACAGCACTTGCTCCTGTAAGTTGGGGCGGCGTAGTGTAAATAGCTTACACGCCGCCGCCGCAGGATCTTAGAGAATCTGGCCCCATGTTCTAATCTTTGAGAATGAATTACTTTGCATTACATGCAGCTAGAGAGGTGCCTAAGCACAAGGCCCTACCACTGCTCCAACCCTGCTAGAACATGATCCCATCTGCTAATACTGACCCCCTAAACCAATGTGCACCCTGCTCCTTTCGGTAGACCTAATCACAAAATTTCTGGACACAGATCTTTATATCCCAAACAAGGAATGTCCACACAATAGTTAGCTTCACTACACTTTGTTGGTGCTGTTGAGGGAATGGCAAGACAGTCACATCACTAGGACATACATTCTGGAGAAACTTGATATATACAGTCAACCACATAAAGTGGACGGTCCACAGTAGTCAGAAGTAAAAGCACATGCAGGACTTCACAGCTATCTCTCCACAGTCTCTCTGCCTAGGGTCATCAGTACTCACAGGACTGTGTTCTCTGAAGTAACCTCCTAGCTAGTTACAGGGAATCCTCTAGGGAAGCAGCCTCGGCGCAAGGATCACCATCCTGGCCTACAAAGCCTTTTGTAATCTCCCTTGGTTCCCACCTCTTTAAGTGACAGAATGACTACAGCTGGCTCCTTTTGCATACATGTCCTCTTTACTTGGCCTCCTGCCCAGTCCAGGGCCTGCATGTGTTAGTTATATGCTCACAGGTGTGGGGTGTTTGGCTCCCATGCCTCAAATCTGTGTGTCCCTTGCCCCCTAGCTAATAAGCGGGTGCCGTCTCACCTCTGACATCACTGTGGGAGAGCTCTACCTAAAAAGGGCCTACCACCTAGTGTCACTATCTGCTGTACCAGGCACTATTCTGGTACAGAGCCACCTAGCGGCTCTGTACCAGGCACTATTCTGGTACAGAGCCACCTAGTGGTAACTGCACCTGCCTACAGGTGTGTATGGATGTTTTTTTTAATGCAGTGCACCACAACACATGTCTAGTGGCAAGGTGTGTTGAGGTACCATTGAGAAGGAATGGCACCGCAGCACACCAACCACAAAATGCATATATTCTCAGTACAAGCTGTGAACCTTGCCTAAAGTAGAACTCTCATCAAAAAATATATGTGCTGCATTACTTCATTGTAAATTAGAAAAATGTGGCCATACTGTAAGTGAGGCGCATCATAAACTTACCCCCATCAGGGTTGTCACCAAGGTGGTGAGCTGAGTAGTGCAATTCTCTGCATTACTGAGGACCGACCACTCGAGGCCAGTGAAAATCTATTGAGTGGTCATGTGACAGGCTTAAAAGCACCTGGAAAAGGATAAAAATTAGACAAGAAGGTCTCCAAGAGGGCCTCAGAGGGAGTTCAGAGTCGGGCTTTAAGGAAATCAGTAAGATTATATGTAATCATGTGGTTGGCTATGACTTAAGTATGTATTTTTTGGCAATGTACTTTAAAGTCACCAGCATAAAGAGAAACTATTGCCTTTTTAATAGTTTTGTGCATGTATAGTTTAACCATATATGTAATTATAATTAATGTAATCTGTAATTATAATTGATGTAATGTGTAATTACTGTACATGTATTATTATGAATTATTATTAATATTTTAAACAAATAGTTTCCCCTAAGGAGCCGCTGGTGAATTTAGTCCTATTTTTCCCCTTAGAACACACAGTCAGGAACACAGCATTTTCTAAAAGAACAATCTCCTACGCTAAAGAGGAATGTACTGGCAAAGAAGGGTCACCAATCTTCAGCTGCTCCAATATAGGCAAAACCTTGCTGCCCTCAAAGGACTGGGGGAGCCCAAAGATCACACTGTAAAACAAGAACAACAAGGGTGCAACGATACACTCAGTTTTTCTAGGCTGGGTTGCTCAACCACTGGCCTGCCTACTCTGGGATGGCAGGTCGACAAGCCCAGATTGCGGATTCCTGACCCGCCATACCAGAGCATTAGTGTCAAAAATCGAGCCTGGCGCAATATGAGCCATTTGACTGAAGTAGAGAACAGAGCTGATGCTTACAGTATAGTGCCACCTCCTGTCACAGGTGGAGTGATGCCAAATGCACTCCACCTCCTGGGACAGCAGCTGCCAGCCATACTTACCCTGGGGGGGCATCAGTACTTGCCAGCCATAACTGCTCTGTGGGACAGCCAGCAGCAGCCACCAGCCATACCCGCTCTGGGGGGCAGCCAGCAGAAAAAGTGGGTTGGCCCACCCTTTTCTGGTGGACAACTTTCCCAGAAAAGGGTGGGCCAACTCAATATTGAACCCTACAGACTAAGACTGGGATGCCATTAAAAGTGTGTGTAAAGGCAGGTGTCCCAATACTTTTGGTAATATAGTGTTTCTCTGTGAAAGAGCCTTACAGGGTCACCAGCATTCCTATTCAATTAATGCTGTTAAAGAGTCTCCTTGTATAAAACTCCACAAACACTGGTCTATAAATTTTATAAAATTATTGACCTCCGAGATGAAATGTGCTAGGTCTTAAATATTTTGATTAGATGAATTAGATAACAGGTGATAAAGGTGCTGGTTGGCTAAAGTTTTTAAGATATTTCACAATACAGATTTATACAGGCGAGTATATTTGCCTACAAGAAAAGGAAGTATGGGGTCCCCTCCCAGTCCATATCAAACCCACACCAAAATAAATAACAATAAACATTTATACACAGGCCTACAAGGGAAGGAGGTGTCTGATGACTAGGGATGAGCTGAACACCCCCCGGTTCGGTTCGCACCATAACCTGCAAACAGACCAAAAGTTTGTGTGAACTTTAGAACCCTGTTAAAGTCTATGGGACTCGAACGTTTGAAATCTAAAGTGCTAATTTTAAAGGCTAGAATGCAAGTTATTATCCTAAAAAGTGTTTGGGGACCTGGGTCCTGCCCCAGGAGACATGTATCAATGCAAAAAAAAGTTTTAAAAACGGCTGATTTTTCGGGAGCAGTGATTTTAATAATGCTTAAAGTGAAACAATAAAAGTAAAAATATTCCTTTAAATTTCGTACCTGGGGGGTTGTATAGTATGCCTGTGAAATAGTGCTTGTTTCCCGTGCTTAGAACTGTCCCTGCACAAAGTGTCCTTTCCGAAGGAAAAAAAGTAATTTAAAATCACTCGCGGCTATAATGAATTGTCGGCTCCCGGCAATACAGAGAAAAGTCATTCATAAATAAAAGAAAAAAAAAGCGTGGGGGTCCCCCCAAATTTAATTACCAGGCCCTTCAGGTCTGGTATGGATATTAATGGGAACCCCGCGTCAAATTTAAAAAAAATGATGTGGGGTTCCCCCCAAATATCCATTCCAGACCCTTGAGGTCTAGTGTGGATTTTAAGGGGAATTCCATCCAAAATTAAAAAAAAATGGCGTGGCGTTCCCCCCAAAAATCCACACCAGAGCACGCAACCTGGCAGGCCGCAGGAAAAGAGAGGGGGACAAGAGAGCGTCCCCCCTCCTGAACCGTACCAGGGCACATGCCCTCAACATTGGGAGGATGCTTTGGGGGTCTGTGACCCCTCAAATCACCATGTCCCCATGTTGATGGGGACAAGGGCCTCATCCCCACAACCCTTGCCCGGTGGTTGTGGGGGTCAGTGGGCGGGGCGCTTATCGGAATCTGGAAGACTCCTTTAACAAAGGGGACCCCCAGATCCCAGCCCCCCCTATGTGAATTGGTAATGGGGTACGTTGTACCTCTACCATTTCACTAAGAAAGTGTAAAGAATTGTAAAAAAAAAAAAAACACACACACACACTGTGGAAAAAGTCCTTTATTAAAAACAAAAACAAAAATCCAGCGGTGGTAATCCACTCTCGGTCTCCGCTCTAACGCTGCCGGTATCCTGCAACAGGTGATCTCCTCTCCGACGGGGTCCAGCAATGAGAAGATCTCCTCTTCATCCAGGTCCGGGATCCAGCGATGAGATGTCCATCCAGCGCACGCATCGCCTGTCTCCACCGGAGACAGCCCGGCGAATGACACAGCTTCAGCAGTGACAGCTCTTATGTAGGTGAGGGCGGGGCCACCTGTCACGTCACTGGGGAAGCCTGGGCTCTCCCTTGCGTCAAAAAAAAAATTTATAAAAGAATAAGTAATTGTAAAAAAAAAAACTAATGACATATGTGCCATTGTCACATTAGATAAAAAAAAAGTATCGTTAATAGGCATCGGCGGGTACTTGCAAAAAAAGTATTGGTACTGTACAACCCTAATTATTACCTAACTAATTTATTGTTCTTTTATTGCAAGATACATTTGTCCTGGTCAGACCTACACCTCTTCCTATTACATTTGGTGGCTTGTGAAAGTGTCATTGCCTAACAATTCTAAAGAACAGTTGTGTGATATTTCCCCTCAGAAGCCAAGATGACTCGAAACTGTGTAAACAACGCAGATAACTTGCGCTACATTTGGGGCGAGGTACATTTGCATCTCAAAAGTGCAGTATGACGGCATTGGTAAAAAAGGCATTCCACCTATATTTTGTATGCAAATTTGGGGATCAGTACAAGAGTTGGGCCCTCGTTATTGTTGCATTACATTATATGTGCAACTTATCTGTGCCATTGACTAAACAAGAAAAAAAAAGTCCATGCCTTTTGTAGTCCCAATGACAATGAAAAGGATGCAGCGGATCTAGGGCCATTGATATCAGGGGACCCAAACTTTAACTTTTGGTATTAATAAAAAGATACATTTATAATGATTGATGTATCCGAATCTCTGAATGAAATAGTAACGAATTTCATTGAAATTGGTTTAAATTTGTTTAATTTATTAATTTTCTAACTAATTCCACATTTTCAAAACAATTTGAATTCAGATTGGCCAAAAAAAGATTGATCAATTCAAATTATGTGTGAAGAATAGCTTGTTTTTAAGCAGCAGGGTGGGAAGCCAGCTGCTGCATCCTTAACAACCAATGATTCATCAGCTGTCAGCGGGCTCCCCCACTGACAGCCGAAATGTAAACAAAACAATGCCAGCAATACAAAAATATATAAAAGAAAACAGAGTGGGAGCAAGTGAGCCCCCACCCAGTTAAATTGACATGCGGTTGATATTGCCAGCCTGACTTTTAAAAAAAAATAAAGAAAAAAATGACGTGGGGCCCCATCCAGTCCATACCAAAAAACATCAATTGCAGCCTCACTGTGCCCATTAAACGCAGCCACTGTGCCCATCAAACGCAGCCACTGTGCCCATCAAACGCAGCCACTGTGCCATAAAATTGTCGCCACTGTGCCATGCCATCAAACGCAGCCACGGTGCCCATCAATTGTCGCCACTGTGCTATGCCATCAAACGCAGCCACCGTGCCATCAATTGTTGCCACTGTGCCTAACAATTGTCGCCACTGTGCCATGCCATCAGTTGTCGCCACTGTGCCCATCAATTGTCGCCACTGTGCCATGCCAAAGCAGCCACTGTGCCATAAATTGTCACCACTGTGCCATGCCAAACGCAGCCACTGTGCCATGCCATTGTCGCCACTGTGCCCATAAATTGTTGCCACTGTGCCATGCCATTGTCGCCACTGTGCCCATCAATTGTCGCCACTGTGCCATGCCAAACGCAGCCACTCTGCCATCAATTGTCGCCACTGTGCCATGCCATTGTCGCCACTGCGCCCATCAATTGTCACCACTGTGCCATGCCAAACGCAGCCACTGTGCCATCAATTGCCGCCACAGTGCCATGCCAAACCCAGCCACTGTGCCATGCCATTATCGCCACTGTGCCATGCCATTGTCGCCACTGTGCTCATCAATTGCTGCCAGTTTGCCCCTAAAATGCCGCCAGATTGCCCCCCCCCCCAACTGGCACTTACCTTTCTTGGTCAGCCATCCTCGGATCCTCCTCCGCGATCCCTCAAAGTAGTCCCACCCTCAATCTTGCTTCAGCCAATCAGGTTACTGGTAACCAGAACCGGTGAACCTGATTGGCTGAGATGCGTGTCTGTGTTAACTTGGGAACGCACAGCCCGTGCGTCCCCTGGTTAACTATTTGGAAGCCGGTTACAGCCCTCAGACTGTAATCAGGAAGCCTATCAGAGCTCTGATAGACACTTCCACAGCCAACCAGCTGCCATTATTCAGATGGCCGGCGCTCACCAGGGGTCAGCAGCATGAATCTATGTATTGTTTTTCAGTGGCAGTGCAGGAGTGAGAGGGAGCGGCGCTCCTGCGCCCTCTATGGACGCACCACCACTGTACCAGGCCCATACCGAAATAAATAACAATAAAGATTTATACACAGGTCTAGAAGGGAGGGAAATGTCTGATGACCATGATGCCTAGTAACTTCCCGACAAAGTACATTAGAACAATGAAAATTGTACCACCCGGAGGTGTATAAATATATCTTTACTTTGAGACTAAAGTTTATTACCTAACTGTCATTTTTTGTTCTTTTATTACAAGATACATTTGTCTTGGTCAGATCTACACATCATAACATTACATTTGGTGGCTTGTGAAAGTGTCATTACCTATCAATTCTAAAGAACAGTTGTGTGATATTTTCCCTCAGAAGCCACGATGCCTCGAAACGTTGTAAACTACGCAGATAACTTGTGCTACATTTGTGGCGAGGTACATTTGCATCTCGAAATGTGCAGTACGATGGCAGTGGTAAAAAAACAAAATGTTGCATCCAAGCCATGTTGGTAGCCCCTGCAGTTTCACAGACAGCAGATTGTGAGGCGAGAGTATGAAACTGACATGTAATGTCACTGATCGCAGGGAGAGAGACCAACTGATAAAACTCAGTGGTGATGTCGGGAGTGGGCGGGCCCAGCAGCTATCAAACACCAGTCAATGGGATTTGGTCTGGGCGTGTTCGCTACATTTGTGTGGCTCCGCCCTTTTCTTAAGCAGTCCAAATATTGGCTGGTGTTGATAGCTGCTTAGTCCGGCCCACCCTCAACATCGCAGTTGAGTTGTGACAGCTGATCTTTTTGGGCAGTAAGCCAGGGGTGTCCAAACTTTTTTCAAAGAGGGCCAGATTTGATGAAGTGAACATGCGTGAGGGCCGACCATTTTGACTGACATTCTTTGAACCATTTAAATTTGATCTAAGTGTGTTCGTCCGAGCACTAATACACTACTCAACAAGAAATCGCTTGCCTTTGTGGCTGTGTGTGAGTAAAGAGATGAGTTTAGGCGTATTATTTATTGGCATATAACACACATTAAGAGGGAAGTTGCAGGAAAAAATAAATACATTTAAATAAAGAACTGTGAAGCAAAATAAGGGTCAGTGCCCATCTGCAGCCTCAAAAGTGCCCACCATTGCCATGAATGTAGCCTCACCATTGCCAGGAATGCACTCACCATTACCAGGAATGCAGCACCATTGCCAGGAATGCAGCACCATTGCCAGGAATGCAGCACCATTACCAGGAATGCAGCACCATTGCCAGGAATGCAGCACCATTACCAGGAATGCAGCACCATTGCCAGGAATGCACTCACGAGCGCCAAAGATTAATTACAGGAGAATCTCTTGTTTACACAGCGGCCTCTTTAATAGAAAGACCCACCTCCTTTGATGGACAGAACAGTCATCCAATGACAGCGCGGCACTTTCTATTACAGAGGCCGCCCATAAACAGGAAATTCTCCTGTGTGAGTGTATGGTGCTCGTCCCGCCTCCTCCCTGTCCCATTCCAAGGCATATACATCTTTGTGGCCCCAGCGCTGGGAGATCGTCGGGGGCCACAAAAGATATATATGTCCAAGTAACCAGGTGGGCCGTTCAAAACCGTAACGGGGGCAGGACTTTGGACATGCCTGCAGTAAGCAGTTACTTTATATGACAGTGTCACACACTTGCAAGCCTCGATCTGCTGCTTGTGATACTCCCCCTCTCCCCTATCAGTGCCAATCAATGCTGCTTTCCTATCAGTGTCAACCAATGCTGCCTATCAGTGCCAATCAATGCTGCCTTCCTATCAGTGTCAACCAATGCTGCCTATCAGTGCCAATCAATGCTGCCTATCAGTGCCAATCAGCGCTGCCTATCAGTGCCAACCAATGCTGCCTATCAGTGCCAACCAGTGCTGCCTATGAGTACCAACCAATGCTGCCTATCAGTGTCAATAAGTGCTGCCTATCAGTGCCAACCAGGGCTGGACTGGGACAAAAATTTGGCCCTGGACTTCATCCAGACCGGCCCACTTTCAATTTGCAAACACGCAGAAAAACAAGTGAAGCAGGAGGGCTAACGGCATGCAGGAACATTGCTACAGCCTCATTGGCTGGAATTTCAGAAACCGGCAATGCTACACAGCCATTGGCTGCCTTTCAGCAATGCAGCGGCGCTGAGGCTGAGCCAGGTTGCACACTAGGTAAGGTGATGGGCAGTGCAAATGACAGGTCTCTCCTATACAGGCCGGCCGGACAAATCGCCCCCTCCCCCCAGGCTAGCCAACCCAGATGGGCCACCCAAGCCCCCCCCATTCAATGGCCATTAGCAGTTCTTCTTTATTTCTCTTATAGGCAGTACAGCGGTGCTCAAATTAATTGGTGGACATTACTTTGACAGGCTGTCACCGAAACCAGCTCACTGAGCCATCGGCCCACCGGGAAACTCCCTGTAGTCCTGATGGCCAGTACATGCCTGGTGCCAACCAATGCTACCTATCAGTGCCAACCAGTGCTGCTTATCAGGCCCAATCAATGCTGCCTATCAGTGCCAATCAGCGTTGCCTATCAGCACCAACCAATGCTGCCTATCAGTGCCAACCAGTGCTGCCTATTAGTGTAAGGTGACCAGATTTTTAAAATGAAATTCCGGGGACATATTTTCTTTTTTTACTTTAGTAATGGCGGGAATCAGCAAATCTCTGCCCGTCGCCACCCGCCTCACAGCCTGTCAAGTCTCACTCTCCATGCCCCGGCTACTACTGGATGGGGTGCGGAGGAATATCCCTCCACCAGGGAAGGCAAGGAGATAAACAGGCAGGCGGCTGGCCGGAACTTGAACCAAGGCAGAAGAACATGCGAGTGGAGCTGAATGGGCATGCGCCCGAAGAAATATTCCCTCCGCTCCGACCAGCACATGATCAACAGAAGGGGGCACGGATAATGGAAAAAAATACACCCCCCTCCTAAGCTAGTAGGAGCGGCAGAGTGGAGGTGTGTAATTCAGATTTTTTTTTATTCTGCACTGAATGTCTTTGAAATTGCCCCAGCCTCTGTTCAAATCCATTTCGGGGACAAAACCGGGGACAGACGTGGTCCGGGCACAATGTCCTCAATCCGGGGGACTGTCCCCTGAAACCGGGGATGTCTGGTCACCCTGTATTAGTGCCAACCAGTGCTGCCTATTAGTGCCAACCAATGCTGCCTATCAGTGTCAATAAGTGCTGCCTATCAGTGCCAACCAATGCTGCCTATCAGTGCCAACCAGTGCTGCCTATCAGTGCCAATCAGTGCTGCCTTTCAGTGCTGTCAATCAGTGCTGCATATCAGTGCCAACCAATACTGCCTATCAGTTCGAATCAGTGCTGCCTATCAGTGCCAACCAATGCTGCATATCAGTGCTACCTATCAGTGCCAACCAGTGCTGCCAATCAGTGCCAACCAGTGCTACCTATCAGTTTGAATCAGTGCTGCCAATCAGTGCCAACCAATGCTGCCAATCAGTGCTGCCTATCAGTAGGGATGAGCTTTGTGTTCGAGTCGAACCCATATTCGACCCGAACATTATCTGTTCGTACGTTCTTCGAAATTCGAACAAAACGGGTCGTTCGCGCCAAATTCGAGTGACGCGCAACGGCCCATAATTCACTGTGGCATTGCACGCTGATGATTGGCCGAGCATGCACTATGACCCGCATGCTTGGCCAATCACAGCGCGCAAAAAACGGAGAGCCATAATTGGCCAAAGCCAGGGTGGCTTTGGCCAATTATGGCTCAGGGCTTTAGCACACGCCCCACACTATAAAAGGCAGCCTGCAAGGCGGCCGCGTGTAGTGTGTTGCGGCGTTGTTAATGAGAGAAGTCCTATAGAGAGAGATAGAGAGGAGGGGCCAGATTCAGGTATAATAGCCTATCTTTAGGCGGGCGTAGCGTATCTCAGATACACTACGCCGCCGTAAGTTTGAGCAGCAAGTTGTGTATTCACATAGTACTTGCGCTTAAACTTACGGTGGCGCAGTGTAACTGGGCCGGCGTAAGCCCGCCTAATTCAAAATAGGCTGGCTGGGGGCGTGTACTATGTAAAATAGTAGTGACCCCACGTTTTTGACGTTTTTAACGAACGGCGCATGCGCCGTCCGTGGACATATCCCAGTGCGCGTGCTCCAAATGACGTTGTTACGTAAATTACGTCCAGCCCTATTCGCGAACGACTTACGCAAACAATGTAAAAAATTAAAATTTCGTTGCAGGAACGACGCCCATACTTAACATTGGCTGCGCCTCATAGACCCAGGGGGAACTTTATGCCAGAAAAAGCCCGTTTATAGGCGTTTTTAAAGGTGACCTATTTTTTTACATTAGAAATCTAAAAAATGATGGCAAATGATGAAAAACCATTAAAAAAAACATAAAAATATGTAATTGCTTGCATTGCATTGTGGACAATCCACAACTTGTGGCAGGTGACATGGCCAGGTGACGTGGCAAGTGGACAATCCACAACTTGTGGTAGGTGACGTGGCCAGGTGATGTGGCAGGTGATGTGGCCAGGTGACATGGCAAGTGGACAATCCACAACTTGTGGCAAGTGACGTGGCCAGGTGACATGGCAGGTGATGTGGCCAGGTGACGTGGCCAGTGGACAATCCACTACTTGTGGTAGGTGACGTGGCCAGGTGATGTGGCAGGTGACGTGGCCAGGTGACGTGGCCAGTGGACAATCCACAACTTGTGGCAGGTGACATGGCCAGGTGATGTGGCCAGGTGACATGGCAAGTGGACAATCCACAACTTGTGGCAAGTGACGTGGCCAGGTGACATGGCAGGTGATGTGGCCAGGTGACGTGGCCAGTGGACAATCCACTACTTGTGGCAGGTGACGTGGCCAGGTGACATGGCAAGTGGATAATCCACAACTTGTGGCAGGTGTCGTGGTCAGGTGACGTGGCAAGTGGACAATCCACAACTTGTGGCAGGTGACGTGGCCAGTTGACATGGCAGGTGACGTGGCCAGTGGACAATCCACAACTTGTGGCAGGTGATGTTGCTAGGTGACGTGGCAGGTGACGTGGCCAGGTGACGTGGCAGGTGACGTGGCTAGGTGACATGGCAAGTGGACAATCCACAACTTGTGGCAGGTGACGTGGCCTGGTGATGTGGCCAGTGGACAATCCACAACTTGTGGCAGGTGACATGGCCCAGTGACGTGACAAGTGGACAATCCACAACTTGTGGCAGGTGTCGTGGTCAGGTGACGTGGCAAGTGGACAATCCACAACTTGTGGCAGGTGACGTGACCTGTTGACCTGGCAGGTGATGTGGCCAGTGGACAATCCACAACTTGTGGCAGGTGACGTGGCCAGGTGACGTGGCAGGTGACGTGGCCAGGTGACGTGGCCAGGTGACATGGCAAGTGGACAATCCACAACTTGTGGCAGGTGACGTGGCCAGGTGACATGGCAGGTGACATGGCCAGGTGACGTGGCCAGTGGAAAATCCACAACTTGTGGCAGGTGGCGTGGCCAGGTGATGTGGCAGATGACGTGGCAAGTGGACAATCCGCAGCTTGTGGCAGGTGATGTGGCAAGTGACACGCTAAATACACGTACACTGCTGCTCTCTCAGCTGCTACTCACTCTGGTCTCACAAAATGGCTGAAATGGTTAAATAATACTGTTTTTTTTAGCTTAGGGAGGGTCTTATGATGTTTCTTAACTAAACGCTTATAAACGCAAACGCGGTAAAACGCTGCGAAATTCGTGGCAAAAACTGGCGTTTTAAACGCAGTTTTTTGCGTTTGAAAACGTGTGTTTAGATGAGTTTGCATCTGCTTCTCGTGTGCATGGGGCCTTACTGCACTTGTCCTGTTTAATAGCATCTAAGCGTAGTTGCTGTTACTGCACTTGTCCTGTGTATTAGCACCTAAACATACTCAGTGTTACTGCACTTGTCCTGTTTAATAGCACCTAAACGTAGTTGCTGTTACTGCACTTGTGCTATTTATTAGCACCTAAACGTACTCGGTGTTACTGAACTTGTGCTTTTTATTAGCACCTAAATTTACTCAGTGTTACTGCACTTGTCCTGTTGAATAGCACATAAACGTAGTTGCTGTTAGTGCACTTGTCCTGTGTATTAGCACCTAAACGTACTCGGTGTTACTGCACTTGTCCGGTTTATTTGCACCTAAACGTAGTTGCTGTTACTGCACGTGTGCTGTTTATTTGCACCTAAACGTAGTTGCTGTTACTGCACTTGTGCTGTTTAATAGCACCTAAACGTAGTTGCTGTTACTGCACTTGTCCTCTCCAGTTTGTACCTAAAGGTACGAGGTGTGTGTACTGATTTTGTCCTGTGCAGGCCATTACAATGTCTGGAAGGACAACAAAGAGAGGCAGAGAGTCACGAGGGCACATCTCCAAAAAGGCAGGTGCCAGCTTAAGGGCAGCACACCAACTGCATTACATCGCAGAGCTACGCCTGTGCTGTGTCTGAACGTTACTGCAAAAGTTATTTGGTGTTGGCCTTTTTTGAGACATGTGCATCAGATCGCACCGTTGTTATTTGCAACATATGTCTCAAGCGTATCTCGCGTGGCCAAAACATCACCCGCTTGGGCACCACATGCTTGACCAGACATATGTCGACCTGCCATGCAGTTTGTTGGCAAGCATACCAGAAAGACCCACACCAAAGAAAAAAACGGACCTCCCCTTGCCCCTCATCAGCTGGGACCTCCAATCCCACTAGACCCTCAGTCCTCTCTGAAGCCTGCACTGATAGGACTGAAGGTGTAGAAATAGGTGTGTCACAACCTAGTAGTACATGCGGGCAATCTACTGATGGTACCAGACAAATTTCCCTGCCCCAGCTCCTGCAGCGCCAAAAGAAGTACTCTCTCAGCCAACCACATGCCCAGAGGTTGAATGCTAGCTTAGCGAAATTGCTAGCACTTCAACTGCTGCCTTTTCAGTTGGTAGATTCTGCCCCCTTCCGTGAGTTTGTGGAATGTGCGGTACCTCAGTGGCAAGTCCCCAAACGCCACTTTTTCTCACGGAAGGCGACTCCGGCTCTCTACCGCCATGTGGAAGGCAATGTCCATGCCTCGCTGGACAGGGTGGTCAGTGGTAAGGTGCATATTAACTCTGACTCATGGCCCAGCAGGCATGGACAGGGACGTTACCTCTCTTTCACGGCGCATTGGGTGACTCTGCTGGCAGCTGGGAAGGACGCAGGGCAAGGTACAGTAGTGTTGGAGGTTGTTCCGCCACCACGCCTCCAAAACACTACTACTGGTTGTGACACACCTCTCTCCTCCACCCCCTCCTCTTCTTCTTCCTCTGTGGCCTCTTCCTGTGTTGATGTTTCCTCTGAACCAGCCGTGCTCCGTAGGCGTATGAGGGGCTACGCAGGAATGCAGGCCAAGAGATGCCATGCGGTGCTAGAGCTGGTGTGCTTGGGAGACAGGAGCCACACTGGGGCAGAGGTTCTGTCAGCTCTACACGGGCAGGCTCAGAGGTGGTTGACGCCACGCCAGCTTAAGCCAGGAATGGTGGTTAGCGACAATGGCACCAACCTCCTCTCTGCCCTGCGACAGGGACAACTGACCCATGTGCCCTGTTTTGCTCATGTTCTGAATTTGGTGGTGCAGCGGTTCTTGGGCAGGTACCCGGGCTTACAGGATGTCCTGAGGCAGGCCAGGAAAGTCTGTGTGCATTTCTGAAGGTCATATAATGCCAGTGCTCGGCTGACAGACATCCAAAGGGAATACAACCAGCCCAAGAACCGCCTAATCTGTGACATGCCCACCAGATGGAACTCTACATTGGCCATGCTGCAGCGGCTGCACACGCAGCAGAGGGCCATCAATGAGTACCTGTGCCAATATGGCAGCAGAACTGGGTCAGGGGAGCTTGGTTCTTTTTTTCCCCACGCCAGTGGGCCTTGATCAGGAATGCATGCACTGTCCTGTCACCATTTGAGGAGGCCACGAGGATGGTGAGCAGTGACAGTGCATGCATCAGTGAGACTGTCCCTCTTATTCACATGTTGGAGAACACGCTACGTGGAATAATGGACAGGGCCCTTGAGGCAGAACAGAGGGAGGAAGAGGAGGACTTCCTTACCTCTCAAGGCCCCCTTTATCCAGACAGTGGTCCTGCATGCCCGCCTAGCACACAGGAAGAGGACGAGGAGGACAAGGTGGAGGAGGAGGATGATTGTATCAGCAGCATGGAGGTGGAGCCTAGCACTCAGCATCAGCAGCAGCAGTCTTCAAGGGATCACTTACAGTCCCAAGGAACCCATAGACTTTTACATGGCTGGGATGAGGTGGCTGTGGATCCTGTCATCCTCAGTGACCCAGAGGACTGTGCCCCGAATGCCTCAGCAAACCTACGCTGCATGGCCTCCCTGATCCTGCAAAGCCTGCGTAAGGATCCTCGGATTCATGGTATTAAGGAGAGGGATCATTACTGGCTGGCAACTCTCCTTGATCCACGTTACAAGAGTAAGGTTGCGGAGCTTATCTTGCCGTCGCAGAGGGAGCAGAAGATGAAACATCTTCGGGAGGCCTTGCAGAAAGGTCTGTGCAACGCGTTCCCATAACCTGGGGGATTACCAAATCCAGGTCCTGGACAACATGTTGCTGAGGCTTCGGTGAGTCACAGAAGGAGCGGTCGAGAAGGTAGCCATCTGACCGATGCGTTCAGACAATTTTTTAGTCCGCAGCCCCAAGGTATGACTGGTTCCAGCAACCATCGCCAGCGTCTGGTTTACATGGTGCGGGAATACCTAGAGGCAAGATCAGACTTGGACACCTTCCCCACCGAAAATCCTCTGGCTTACTGAGTCTTGAGGATGGATCACTGGCCAGAGCTTGCACACAGTACGCAATTGAGCTACTGGCTTGTCCTGCATCCAGCGTTCTATCAGAATGCACATTCAGTGCTGCTTGATTGCGTCCTATGAGATTGTAAAAAAGTGATACATGATTCAAAAAGATTAGAGGCCTGAAAGAGGAATATCAATAATTATTTTTATAAAGTGTGGTACAATTGTCTGTTTTTACAATCCTTCTAAGCTTAACACAGGATTTTATCCATTACCAAAGCTGCTACATTTCTCTATCTTTGGCCAAGTTTCCTACATGGAAACACACCAAGTATCCACTGTGACACCCTAACTAGGTTGTTCTTGTGGCCAACACTCAGTGCCGATCCTGACCTCCCTGGGGCCCTAAGCAAAACTACATGGCACATTAAAAATGAGAAGCAGGGGGCGCTGACGACAGTGACATGTCACATTAAAGGAGTTCTCTAAGCTAAAACGTTTAACCCCCGCTGTGCCCGGGCTGTAAAACTATACAAAATAAACTTTCACTTACCTGCCTACGATCCCCCGTTGTTCCGATATCGCCATCCCGTTCTCCGGTCCCGGTCTCTTCCACTTCCTGCGGGTCGGTGACTCATAGTGCGCTCAGCCTATCAGTGGCCGCAGCAATGTCCCGTCGCGGCCGCTGATAGGCTGAGCGCACTGTGAGTCACCGACCTGCAGGAAGTGGAAGAGACCGGGACCGGAGAACGGGACGGCGATATCGGAACAACGGGGGATCGTAGGCAGGTAAGTGAAAGTTTATTTTGTATAGTTTTACAGCCCGGGCACAGCGGGGGTTAAAAGTTTTAGCTTAGAGAACTCCTTTAAAGAAAGTTGAGAAGCGGGGGTAGGGGGTGTTCTGCTGTCGGAAATTACATCTTACATTAAATTGAGAAGCAGGGGGTGCTGACTTCTTACCTCTTCTCCCATGCAGCCAGCGAGTTGAGAAGCGGGGTGAGGGGGCGAAAATGACTTCTCACCAGACGGGGCCTCTAGTAATTTGGGGGGCCCTTCGGTGCTTTGCGGGGCCCTAAGCGGCTTGCATAGTGAGCCTATTGGGCGGATCGGCCCTGCCAACACTTGTGCTACTGAGTCCATATGTGTAACCAACTGCTGAGCATAGTCTCCTTTTACAGTATATTGACTTAAGTTGGATTATTTAAATCGTCAGGGGCGGGGAAACGTGCGGAGCTTCTCGCATGCACAGTGTATAAAGGGATATCGCGTGAGTGAAAACTTTGTTCACAGTCTGTAGAAAAAGGTGGAAGAAACGATCATGTAGTACTACGGTACGTAACTTGATTTTGGACTTTATGATCAGTGGATGAGTTTGTGGGTTAGATATAGGGAGAAAGCTTAGTAGTAGAGGCTTGGCTGACATTAGCTTTTTTTGCTTAATTTTGACTTGCAGAAAAAATAGAGGCCTTCAGAGAACAGGAGTTCTTCACAGAATTTGTTCAAAGGGGGCCCCGGATGGCAACCCCCCTTTTTTCTAGAATTTTTCTTTCCCAAAAAAATAATTTCTTTATCGTACATCACGGGACACAGAGCAGCATATTCATTACTATGTGGGTTATATGGAGTACCTTCAGGTGTTGACACTGGCAATCTCAAACAGGAAATGCCCCTCCCTATATAACCCCCTCCCATAGGAGGAGTACCTCAGTTTTTACGCCAGTGTCTTAGGTGTTAGTCATGGTTTAGCTTGCCTCCGCATCCTTGGGATTAGGTGAGCTACCGGTTCTGTCCAAAAAAGCCTGAGCGCTAAAGTGGTCAGTAACCGGACCCCAAACCCTTGGGGTATAGCCCATAATGCTTTCTTTTTAAGAGAGCTGGACCCTGGGCCCAGAACTTAGAAAACCTTTGGGCGCCTAATGTTTTCTGTTTGCCAGGGTGCTGTATGGGTCCAGGACAGTGGATCCTTCATGGAAGAAGAAGGTTCCCAGGGCCTGAAGGTCTAGACATCCCCACGGAGATGGGGGAAGATTGGGCCTCTTGCTTGGCAAAGTCCTGCGGCATGGAGCAGGTAAGTAAGGGGAAAAACTTGCGGAACTTGGCTCTTAGCAAGTTTTTTCTGGGAGGTCACAGGGGACATGCCTAAGGTTATGCATTGCATCTGGCAAACCAGTCACATATCATGAAGATAGGATGGCTCTATATGTTATCATTCCCCATAAAAAGTGACCTCCCTGGTAGTGTTGGAAAAGCTGTGAGTGGGGCCTTTTGTGTACAAATGTATGTGTGTGTCAGAGAGCTATGCTTACCTGCAAGCCTCCAGGCGATGCTCTATCCAGTCCTCTTCCTCATGCCTGCAAGGCAGGCAAAAAACGCTGACCTCCTTGTGTGTTCCAGGCCTGCGGCTGCAGGAACAGAGAGGCCCTTCCTCCCAACCCCCCCCCCCGTCGGCGGGCGCGCGCGCGGTGCGCGTGCACGTGTTATAGGCGCATTTGGCGCCGTTTTAGCTGGGGGGGAAGGGCGGGTCGGTGGTTTAAGGAAGGGGCGGCCCTTCCTTAGTGCCACAGCTCATTCAATACTTTGGCTTGAGGGAGGAAGGACTGGAGTGAAGCACGGGGCGCTGAGGACACACAGTGGCCAGAAAGAATACTACAGTCTTCAGAAGATTGTGGTTTAGCCTAGGAATAGGCTGTTTTTTCTTTCCATCTCATAGTCTTTTCTTTGGCAATACTACTCAGGGGGATAGAATGTTTTTTCTTGCCTAGATTGAAAAAAAAAAAAAAAAAAAAAAAGAAGAAAAGTTTTTTTTTCTTTTGGAAAAAAAAAAAAAAAAAAAAGTGTCATCTGGGGTAGAGGAAACATTTTTTATTCCCCAAACAGGTGTTTGGGCATTTAACTATTTATAAGTCCCAGGTACCAATAAGTAGCAGGTGTGCCTCGGTATTGTACCATGGCATCAAAGAACAAGCCAGAGGGTACAAAAGGTGGGGATTCCCCCACAGAGTCTGAGGTCTCGGACAGACCTATGCCGCTGCTTTCCCCACAGGGAGCCTTTGGGCCATCGGGATCTGGGGCTGGAGCTGACGCGAGTCAACCCAACCCTAAGATGGTCACGGAGGAGGTGTTGCTCACCTCTTTAAATGAGATGCGGAGAAGCATGGGAGAAATGATAGCCGCAGCTATGCGGGGTAGTAAGCGGAATAGATCTCCGTCACCCGTGCGCGGACCCTCGGAAGAGGAGGTCCTTTCCTCTGGGGAATTGGACGACCTCTTGGACAAAGACCAAGTAGGTTCAGGGATCGAAGATCCGGATACAGAGGAGTCTGGGGCAGTCTCCCTGAGGGAGAGCTGGTGGATTCAAGGCTTGACGGACTTGGTCCATAAGGCATTCAACCTGCCTGTACCAGATCTCCAGGTATCGACGATTTCAGCTTTGGGCTCACTGAGGGCGCCTCAAAGCAGTGCTGTGTTTCCGATCCATCCTCTATTGGAGGGAGTCTTGTTCCAAGAGTGGAACAAACCAGACAAGGTGTTCTTACCACCTAAGAAATTTTCTGTCTTATATCCTATGGAAGAAAAGTTTTCCAAGAGATGGGCTTCTCCTGCAGTAGACGCAGCCATCTCATGTGTTAACAAATCGTTAACATGCCCTGTAGAGAACGTACAGGTTTTCAAAGATCCAGTTGATAAGCGCTTGGAAGCACTACTTAAGAACTCCTTCACTTCTGCAGGGGCAGTAGTACAGCCAGCCGTGGCTGCGATTGGAGTCGCTCAAGCTTTATCAGATCAATTTAAGCAAATGCTTGAACTTATTCCTGCCGAGCAGGCAGAAGAATTTTCGGATGTCCCTAAGGCCATATGTTTTACGGTAGACGCAATCAAGGATTCCATCCAGCAAGCGTCACGTTTATCGTTATCCCTTATCCATATGAGAAGACTCTTATGGTTGAAAAGCTGGGAGGCTGAGCCCCCATGCAAGAAGCTCCTGGTAGGGTTCCCCTTCCATGGAGGACGGCTCTTCGGAGAGGACCTAGATAAATACATTCAGACCATTTCAAGCGGCAAGAGTACACTCTTGCCAACTAAGAAGAAGGTTCAGGGGCCTGCGTTTAAACGACAGTCCTCCCCTGGGCAGGGGCCCTCTAATGCCAAGCAGTATCGACGGCCTCCTGCAAGAGCAAACTTCGGCTTCAACAGCAGATCAGAAGGACAGGCTGTTAGAGGCAAGAGGCAGTGGTTTCGCAAGCCAGCAAAACCAGCCCCCAAGTCTACCTCATGAAGGGGCGCCCCCACCCACGAAGGTGGGGGGAAGGCTGCGACTCTTTTCGGAGATTTGGGAAGCCAGCATTCCCGACGAGTGGGTACGGTCTTCCGTGGCCACAGGCTACAAGCTAGAGTTCCTAAGGTTTCCTCCTCCTCATTTCCAGGAGTCGAGGATTCCAAACGATCTGGAGAAAGGAGCCGCATTAAGATCGGCTCTAGATCATCTACTTTCCCAGGGAGTAATAGTAGAGGTACCAGTCCTGGAACAGGGGCTGGGTTTCTACTCCAACCTAATGGAGGCTACGGCCCCCCGGGTGTTCACGAAGGTTCTAGCTCCAATCCTAGCCAAGCTAAGGATCCAAGGGGTCACGATCCTAGCATACCTGGACGACCTCCTAGTCATAGACCACTCGTCTCCCGGCTTGGAGCGAGCAGTGGCCCTCACGGTCCAATACCTCGAGAGGTTCGGCTGGGTCCTAAATCGAGAAAGGTCAGCATTCCAGCCCACAAGGCAGTTGGAATATCTCGGCATGAGATTAGACACAGAACAACAAAGGGTGTTCCTACCTCTGAGGAAGGTCAAAGCCATCAAGGAATTAATCCTACTGGTTCTAAGCAAGAAGGAACCGACTATTCGCCTATGTATGAGACTACTAGGCAAGATGGGGGCTACATTCGAGGCGGTGCCATACGCCCAGAGCCACACTCGCATCCTGCAGGCAGCCATCCTGTCAGCATGGAGCAGAAGGCCACAGGCCTTGGATATCCCGTTGCCACTCTCATCAAGAGTCCGGCAAAGTCTGTGTTGGTGGTTAGACCCTCAGAATCTACTGAAGGGAAAGTCTTTCAACCCAGTGGCTTGGAAGATAGTGACCACAGACGCCAGCCTGACGGGCTGGGGAGCGATTGTGGATGGTTCCACTCGCCAAGGTATTTGGGCAAGGCCAGAGAAGCTTTTACCCATCAACATCTTGGAGCTCAGAGCGGTTCGACTAGCCCTCAGGGCTTGGACGTCGAAATTGCAGGGGTTCCCGGTGAGAGTTCAATCAGACAATGCCACGGCTGTGGCATACATAAATCACCAAGGGGGAACCAGGAGTCAGGCCGCTCAGAGAGAAGTGAGCTTGATTCTCCTAGGGGCAGAGGCTCATGTGCCCTGCATATCGGCAATATTCATTCCCGGAGTGGACAACTTTCAGGCGGACTTCTTAAGCCGCCAGACTCTATTGCCGGGGGAATGGTCTCTGCATCCACAAACCTTTCAAGCACTCTGCCAAAAATGGGGAGTGCCGGACGTGGATATCATGGCATCGAGACTCAACAAGAAGCTAGACAGGTTCATGTCCCGCTCAAGGGATCCGATGGCCTGCGGAACCGATGCTCTGGTCTGCCCTTGGCATCAGTTCAAACTTCTTTATGCGTTTCCCCCGCTCCAGTTACTACCCCGCCTGCTGCGCAGGATCCGGGTGGAGCACATACCAGTCATCCTGGTAGCTCCAGCATGGCCCAGAAGGGCATGGTACTCACTAATCTTAAGGATGGTAGTGGGAGACCCTTGGACTCTTCCTCTACGGCCAGACCTGCTATCGCAAGGTCCGATCCTCCACCCTGCCTTACGGCATCTAAATTTGACGGCCTGGAAGCTGAATCCCTGATTCTCAGGGGTAGAGGTCTGTCTCAGAAAGTAATCTCTACCCTAATCAGAGCCAGGAAACCGGTCTCTAGGGTGATTTATTACAGGGTCTGGAAGGCCTATGTAGGCTGGTGTGAGTCCAAGCGATGGCTTTCTCGCAAATTCACCATTGATAGAGTTTTAAGTTTTCTCCAGCTAGGAGTGGATAAAGGATTGGCATTAAGCACAATCAAAGGACAGATTTCTGCTCTGTCAGTGTGGTTTCAGCGGCCGCTGGCCACCCACTCGCTGGTTAAGACCTTCCTTCAAGGGGTCTTACGTATTAAACCTCCAGTTAAATCCCCGCTTTGCCCGTGGGATTTAAACCTTGTTCTGTCAAGTTTACAGAAACAACCGTTTGAGCCGTTGGCTGAAATTCCTTTGGTTTTACTGACAAGGAAGTTAGTATTTTTGGTCGCCATAGTTTCCGCAAGAAGAGTATCGGAACTGGCGGCCTTATCCTGTAAGGAACCATATCTTATTCTTCACAAGGACAGGGTCGTTCTCCGCCCTCATCCTTCCTTCCTACCGAAGGTTATATCCAGTTTTCATTTGAACCAGGATTTGGTATTACCATCCTTCTTCCCTAAACCTACTTCCAGAAAGGAAGGGTTGCTGCATACCTTGGATATCGTCAGGGCCATGAAGGCCTATCTTAAAGCTACAAAGAAGATCCGGAAAACAGATGTGCTGTTCATATTACCGGATGGGCCCAAGAAGGGGCAGGCAGCTGCAAAGTCCACCATTTCTAGGTGGATTAAGCAATTAATCACTCAGGCCTACGGCTTGAAAGGGTTGCCTCCTCCAGTATCATTAAAGGCTCATTCTACTAGGGCCATGGGCGCCTCCTGGGCAGCACATCACCAGATCTCTATGGCTCAAGTTTGCAAGGCGGCAACCTGGTCTTCTGTCCACACGTTTACAAAATTCTACCAGTTGGACGTAAGAAGGAATACTGATACAGCCTTTGGGCAGGCAGTGCTGCAGGCTGCAGTTTGAGACCCTCGGATTCCGGGGGCTCCTCTTTTTTGAGTTAAATTTAAAATTTAAGATTATTTTTTCTCAACTAAGTTGGATTTATTATGATTTGAGTATTTCTCTAAATTAAATCCTTTTGTCTTGGAGATGTTCTCCCTCCCCTCATTGTGAGCATTGCTTTGGGACATCCCACATAGTAATGAATATGCTGCTCTGTGTCCTGTGATGTACGATAAAGAAAAAGGGATTTTTAATACAGCTTACCTGTAAAATCCTTTTCTTGGAGTACATCACGGGACACAGAGCTCCCACCCCTCTTTTTGGGGACCATTTTGGGAGGCATACTGCTTGCTACAAAACTGAGGTACTCCTCCTATGGGAGGGGGTTATATAGGGAGGGGCATTTCCTGTTTGAGATTGCCAGTGTCAACACCTGAAGGTACTCCATATAACCCACATAGTAATGAATATGCTGCTCTGTGTCCCGTGATGTACTCCAAGAAAAGGATTTTACAGGTAAGCTGTATTAAAAATCCCTTTTTATTCAGCCAAGTTCTGGCATTGGAATTCCCCCCCACCCCTAAAATAATCAACATATTGTTGCCGCACAGCACGTGCGCTTTGGGGGGCCAAGCCTGTATGACCATGCTCACGGGCCGCCACTGGAACATCAATGGCCTCATCAGGCACAAGTGTCATGTAGTTTGTTGAGGGTCTCTTTAGGAAATTGTGCAATATGCAGCAGCAAAGTATGACATGGTTCAGACTCTACTTAAAGCGGTAGTTCACCCTCACTGGCTTGATTTTACCATCGAGACAGGCATTGTAGCGCGAGCTACAGTATGCCTGTCCCGATTTTTTTAACCCCGGACTCACCTTGTAATCGGACATCGTAGATTTCGGCTCCCGCGGGGAATGGGCGTGCCTATGGAGAGGGAGGATGATTGACGGCCGGCCCTGGCACGTCACTCTCCCCGAAGACAGCCGAAGTAGGTCTCGGCTCTTCACGGCGCCTGCGCACAGGCTATGCGCAGGCATCGTGAAGAGCCAAGCCTATTTCGGCTATTTCCGGAGAAGCGTGACGCGCCAGAGCCGGCCGTCAATCATCCTCCGTCTCCATAGGCACGCCCATTCCCCGTTATCTTCGATCTACGCGTACAAGGTGAGTACGGGGGTAAAAAATTCGGGACAGGCATACTGTAGCTCGCGCTACAATGCCTGTCTCGATGGTAAAAGAAATTTTTTTTTTTTTTTTTCATTGATAGGGTGAACCCCCGCTTTAACAACAAACCTACAGTCCTTGTCTTGTTTGCACCGCCTGTATACTGCTGTTCAAAGTATATAGGGCCAAAGGGTCTTGTAATGACCTGGGGGGAGTGGGGGCGGGGAAACCCATGCTATTTTTTTCAGTGATTTTTATCCATATTGCAGGGACCAAACATTACATTAAAGCCGCAAGCAGTATTAAATTATTTTTTTCTTATAGTAATCTCATTTTGTGCAAGGACAGTTCTAAACACGTGCCACCTCACAGGCATACTATAGACACCCAGCAGGTACGATATTTAAAGGAATTTTGCATTTTTTTTCACTTTAAGCATCATTAAAATATCTGCTCCAGAAAAAACAACCGTTTTTAAAACTTTTTTTTTCCATTGATACATGTTCCCTGGGGTAAGGCCCGGGTTCTCAAAGACGTTTTCCGATAATAACTTCCATGTTGGGCTTTAAAATGAGCACTTTTCAATTCGAACGTTCAAGTCCCATAGACGTCAATGGGGTTCTAAATGTTCGCGCAAACGTTCGGTCCGTTCGAAGGTTCTGGTGCGAACCGAAAGTGGGGGTGTTCGGCTCATCCCTAATCAGGAGTCACCTGAGGCTGAATGCAGGAGATGTGTACAAATACCCGGCAGACACAATCATACTTTGCCTTGGTATCTGTCCTTGTGTCCTGACCCTGAACCTGAGAAGCTTGGCATCTGTACCTGATCCTGTCTGTTATCTGAACCCTGAATCCTCTCCTTGTCCTGTTGTTTTCCCTTTCCCTCTTTCAGAGGGTATTGGTCAGAACCAAGGCTGATGATAAGGCAGTACAACCAGCCTTTCTGTACTGGACCCGGGCCCCATCGGTTCAAAAGGGGGGCCCGGGCACCTGCTGAGCAGGAGGGCCATCTGTACTGCCTTACTGCAGACACCGATCCTCTTCTGCCTCCCCCTGCAGCACTGCCAGATTCTTCTTCACTGCCTTCCTTCAGCTGTCCTGCAGGGGCATCCATTGTAGCATCTGAGCCCTCATCTCCTGCTTTCCGGGTCCCCCCTGTGAACTCCATTTTCCCACCGTGTTTCTGGCTTCCCTGCCAGCATCGGGGATGTTTCAGGGTGGAGAGCGGTTGAAGGGACCAGTAAATATGTCATAATCATTAAAAAATAAGAATTTTAGTATAATTTTTAGCAAGAATATCATTTGATATTTTCTGGGAGGTGGGAGGGGGGCCCTGTCAGGTAGGCAGTATGGGGCCCCATGATTTCTAACAGCAGCTCTGGTCAAAACCCTAAACTCTTGCAGTCAGAACTGCTGACACATTCACAGTGTATCAGTCCAAACTGCTGACACTTTCAGAGGGTATTGGTCAGAACCACCAATTCTTTAAGAGGGTATTGGTTAGAACTGCCATCTCCTTCCGAGGGTATTGGTTAGAACTACCATCTCTTTCAGAGGGTACTGGTTTAGAACTGCTAACTCATTCAGAGTGCATTGATCAGAACTGCCAACTAATTCAGAGGGTATTGATCAGAACCATTGACTCTTTCAGAGGGTATTTGTAAGAAATCCTGACTCTTTTGGACGATATTGGTCAGAACTACCAACTCTTTCAGAGGGTATTGGTCAGAACCATTGACTCTTTCAGAGGATATTGGTCAGAACTACCAACTCTTTCAGGGGGTCTTGGTCATAACCACTGACTGATTCAGAAGGTATTAGTCAGAGCTGCCAACTCATTCAGAGGGTATTGATCAGAACCACAGACTCTTTCAGAGGGTATTGGTAAGAAATCCTGACTCTTTCAGAGGGGATTAGTCAGAACTGCCATTTCTTTTAGACGGTATTGGCCAAAAGTACCACATTTTTTAAAGGGTAGTGGTCAGAACCCCCAACTCTTTCAGAAGGTATTTATCAAAACCACAGACTTATTTAGAGGGTATGGGTAAGAAATCTTGACTCTTGTGGAGGATATTGGTCAGAACTGCTGTCTATTTCACATGGTAGTGGTCAGAACATCTGACTTTTTCCCAAAAATGTGTGGCATTCAAGGACAAAATCTCCCTAAAATGCCCCATACACAGAATGGGTTTTCCGATAGGAAAACTGCGAGGAGAGCTTTTGGCCGGGAATCCCGGCCGTTTGTATGCTACCTCACAGTTTTTCCGACGGGAAAACTTCCAAACCCGCCGGACAAAAAAAAGAGAACCAGCTGGACTTTTTCCGTCAGAAAACCCGGCTGTATGTAGCAGAAACCGGCCATTTTTGTCAGATTTCCTGTGGGGAAAAATTCAGATGGAGCATAAACACGGTCGGGATTCCCGAGGAAAAGCTCTCATCTGAGTTTTCCCAACGGGAAAACCAATCGTCTGTACGTGGGAAAAGTAGAGAGCAGGTTCTCAGTTTTCCCCTACAGGTTTTTCAACTGACCTTTTCCCGTCGGGAATCCTGGCCGTGTGTACTAGGCAAAAGGAGAATGCAGTGGAGGTGGATTACGGATGTGATTTTTTTCCCCCTTAATGGTCAATGGGGTTCAAATTTAGATAGGAGGCTTTGGGGTGGAGTTGGGATACTCTAGTTTTTTAGAATTAAAAAAATTAACGTTTTGGATGAAATTGTCAACCAGTACTCAAATGTCTCAATTTGAGCGGATATGTATAAGCAACCCACATACCAGAGGACTCATTTCAACTTTATATCAACTATTCACTGCAAACCCTAATGATGTATTACTCTTATATGCAACCAAATGGGAACAAGACATGAATCGTTCTTTTGACATCAAAGACTGGTCAAGTATATGGCTAGCCACGAAAAATTCCTCTCCAAATTGCTATGTGGTAGAGACGAATTACAAGGTTCTAGCGCGCTGGTACCTAGTCCCAGCTAGAGTTGCAAAATTTGTCCCCACGTACTCACCGAATTGTCCGATGGTCCAAGATTTTTGGACTAATATATTTTCAATGGCATCTAAAATCTTCGATTATCCAATTCCTCCAGACCCTGCTACTGCTTTACTAAACCTTAAGCCTTCCACACTTACCTCAATTTCAATTACTAATTCATCTCACAACAGCTGCCAAACAGACTATTGCCAAATATTGGAAATCAAACTCTCTAATCTTGGCAGAGGCTAAACATAGAGGGGTAGATTCAGGTACCTTTGCGCTGTTTTTACGGAGGCGCAGGGCAACTTTTTTCCCCTGCCCCCCCGCAAATTTTCTGCGCTACCCGCGATTCACGGAGCAGTAGTTCCGTAAATTGCGTGGGCGCTCCGGCAAAATGCCCGGCGTAAGCGAGCGCAATTTAAATGATCCGTCGGGAAACTTTCCCGACGTGCATTGCGGCAAATGACGTCGCAAGGATGTCATTTTCTTCAAAGTGAACGTGAATGGGGTCCAGCGCCATTCACGAATCACTTACGCAAACTACGTAAAATAAAAATTTTGCGACGCGGGAACGACGTGTATATGTAACATTGGCTGCCCCTGCTAATAGCAGGGGCAGCCTTACGCAAAAACCGCCGTACGCAAACGACGTAAACTGCGTACGCAGGGCTCGCGTAACGTTGTGAATCGGCGTTAGTATGCAATTTGCATACTATACGCTGAGCACAACGGGGACGCCACCTAGCGGCCATCGCAAGAATGCAGCCTAAGATATGCGGGCATAAGAGCCTTATGCCACGCATATCTTAGGCTGCAGTCGGCGTAACGAGGTTCCTGAATCAGGAGCATTCGTTACGCCGGCGCAAGTAAGCAATTGCGCTGCGTAACTATGGTTACGCAGGCGCAATTGCTCTTTGAATCCGGGCCAGAGTGAATAGAGCAATGTTATATGCAAAAATGACAGCTATTGAAGAAAATAACATAAGTACATTTCGTAAAATGTGGCAGCCTTGGGTGAAATATTACCTCCCCGCCGACTTTGACCAGTCTTTGTTGTTACCAAACTAGAATCTTTTACAATTTTTCAAAGTATATGTATATGTATGCCAGGAGTCAGACCACCATCCCGGGTGCTTATTATTTCTCTCATATTCATGACTATCTTATTATTTTTTATTTTTTATCTTTTTGTTGTTTACCGATAGGATAATGGCGAGGCAATTTAACATATTTTTTTCTAGGGTTACTCACTCATAACTATTATGGTTTCATGTCCTATTACATTATAATAATTCCTTGACAAATAGTTGGATCGATACATCTTCTATTTTTTCCTACTTAGTTTATATACTCACTTAATTTTCTGTGTGTATGTATTAATTATAGGGAACAGTTAACTGCATATGTATGGATTAAATGTGTTGTACTAGGTACTGTAAATGTAACCCATATATATATATATATATATATACACGTATGTATTTCAGTACATTTCCTTTTTTATTTTCTCCTCCCCCAACTTATATTCCCCTATTGAAATCTCAATAAAAACATTTCACAATAAATTGTCAACCAGAGGACTGTCCTGATTTACAAAGGCAATGCCAAAAATGGCAGTTAGTATCTTGTCTATGTATATGATTAAATGCTAAATGTTTGCGTTTGACTGCATTTTACTATAAACATGGCAGAAAAAAAATCATGAGAAAGACATATTTTTTTTCACAGATGCGTGTACAGGCACCATGTGATTTTTGGGAGTTGGCTTGGAGAGGAAATGGTGATGACTGCATGATAACTCTGTAGCACCAATGATTGTAAAATAATACAAGAGGCAACTAACCATAAAATTATTGATGATGGAGCAGAATATTTAAAGCAGACCTATACAATTCAGCTCTTGCATGTGTACACTCATCAACCAGAAACATTTTAGCATTTTAGCCAGTGGCGTAATTATCATAGTCGCACCAGTCGCGCTTGCGACCGGGCCCCTGAGTTTTGCTACTGTAGGGGGGCCCGCGCCGCCCGGGAGATACTACGTCATTTATCCAAACAGCTGCACGCCCGCACTCGCGAGCACACTGCAGTCCCTGCCCACTCCGACCATCCTCTCCACCCGCTCCGCCAATCCTCTCTGCCCATCCTCTCCTCTCTCGCACTCAGCGCACAGTCCCTGCACGCGCCGCCCATTATCTCCTCCCGCACTCACGGTACAGTACACGGCGGCTCCGCCCATCCTCTCTGTCCATCCTCTCCACCCGCACTCACGGGCCCAATCCCTGCCTGCTCTGCCGATCTCAGACTACGCCTCAGACTACGCCTACGCGTTTTCCTCTACACATCACTTGTTTCAATCAATGATGTTTGTGTCTAACAGTTGCTAAAAAAGATTGCAGAACAACCGCAGAGTCAACAGGAAATGTTTCAGCTACTTATGGTCACTTAGGCTGATGTGTCATCTGTCATTTCATCATGAAGAAAACTTATTGTAAGAATTAGAAAACTTCATCTATCCAGAGCCTCCAAACGCTGCATGGTTGACCAATGAAGCCAACGTGGCTATACTGTAGCTGAAATCGGACTCATGTATTTTCTTTATTCATATCTTGATTATTTAAAAAAAAAGACAAATTATGGTAAACACATAGACACAGATTTCAACAGAAAGCAAACCACATCCAAAAAAAAATACCAAACTGGACCCACCATTACATTTCCCAGTCTATCCCAACCCGTTGGTCCAAAAAGAAAAACAAAAAACAAACAAACATTTAGAGCAGAGTGGGAGGGGACAGGTAAGGGGAGGGGGGAGACACGGAAGGAGGTAGTCGGGGTAAAGATCATGAGCTTACAGATTGCCATGGTTGTAAACAGCTAAATGTGATGTGAATATTCACTAGAGTAACAAAATAGGTCCTAGTGAATCCATCTGGCCTTGGGTTTCTCGATTTTGTCTTTGAAGACAGTAGTCAGTTGTTCCGTGTGTTGGATGTCATTCACTCTGGCAAACCATTGTGATATGGTTGGGGGAGATTGTTGTTTCCACATGCTAGGAATACAGGCCCCAGCAGCGTTCAATAAGTGTTTAAGGAGGGATTAATCCAACATTGCTAACTTTATGATATCTTCTATATTCTCACTAAATAAATACTAAACCAGGTAGCTGAAGCCATTCCACTCAAATTTATGAAAAGCTGAAAAGTCAAATGTTCAAATTCAGATTGACTGGCAAAATCTTTTTCCTCCTTTTTTGGTGGATGTGGCAAAATCCACTTTTGTGCAGTCAATGGTCTAACAAGAAATGATGGTCTACAAGCTCCAATCTCAGATGCCCCTGATCTTCTGGAACCTCTTGAGGTCCTAAAATTCACCTGTATAGGTTACATACAACATTTGTTTCATAAATAGCATTAATATGTTGATTAAAATCTTTCCACTACCTTATCAACATTGGATATCTCCAGATAAGATTTATGAAATCTTCCAGGGACTGTACACATCTAGTACGAATAAGACTATCCCAAAGACCTGCTTCATAATTGGGAATTCTACTGTATATGTCCTATGGACAATAAATTACATTAAATAACTTACTCTATGAAGAGGCTGATACCGAGACAAAGGGTAACCTCCTAACATCTCTAACTGCCCATTCTCTAGCTCATTACCTACAGTATGGGGTTGATTTACTAAAACTGTAGAGTGCATAGTAACCAAATTGCTTCCAGATGTATTTATTTTTGGTCAAAGCTTAATTGAACACGCTGAAGTTAGAAGCTGATTGGCTATCATGCACAGCTGCACCAGATTCTGCACTATTCAGTTTTAGTAAATTATCCCCTATGTGTCAAGACTGTTGTCTCAAATTCACAAGATATTTCATCAGATGTCTATGAATCAATATGTTGTATACAGGAGAAAATTACACCTTATGGCCAGACAAGACTAAATCCTCCTTTATTAAAATCTTAAAATATTGTATTATATGTTAACTTTTGCTGAATGTCGCAATTCATAATAATGGTAAAAGCTTTATTTAGGTATATAGTAGATGTTGAAATGTTTTTAGCAAATCGATACAATTGTTCATCCTTAATATACCTTGTTGTTTCCAGGGGGCTACTTTGCCAGAAAAAGTAAACCCTTCTACCCATAGTAATTCCTTAACCAATCTCCAAATTTTATTAAGCAATTGGAAAGTAGGGGCACCAGCCAGGAAATAGAAATTCCTTAACAGATCTACCTCTCTCACATTTGTACTCATCAACTGATATGGATGGTGGATTCCCATATCCCAGCCTGCAACATATTAATACCACGTGGCTATATAATATTTCCATGGATTGGGGGATAGCGATACCACCCTCATCAGTTAGATGTTGTAAAGTTTCAATGTGTATTCTGAGGGTTGTCTTCCTATAAGTTTAATCAAGATTAAAATAATGTGGATTTTTTTTTTTTTTTTTGCTACAGGCTTTCTGTAGTTGACCTTAAAAGTAGAGCAGTTTTGGTGAGCTCATTAAAGGAACAGAAGGAAGATTGTAGGAACACATAAATAGCTAAAGACTGTAAAGCCTCGTAAACACACACAGTTTTCTCGGCAAGAACCAGCAAGGAAACTGCAGCCGAGTAAACAATGCGTGTGTATGAGGCTTTCAGGTTTCTCATCAAGAAACCTGCACAGAATCTCGACGAGAAAAATAGAAAACCTGCTCTCTATTTTCTCGTTGTATTTCTCCGCAGTGCTTCCCTGACGAGAAACCCGAGTGTCTGTCACCGTGGAAACTCGCACATGCTCAAAATGACTTTGACGCATGCGCAGTAGCTTCCTAGGCATAGGTAGGGTGTAGCAAGATGGCGGCGACAGCATCAAATGTGACGAGGGCATGCTCGTCGTAGTCGATGACGTCACCGCGTTCGTGCCATTCAAAAGAACAGCGGTTCTTTTGAATGGAGTGTCTGTACACTCGGCCGGCAAGAGATTCTTGCCAAGAATCTCGTCAGGAAAAACAATTTTTTTTCCTGACGAGATTCTGGGCCGTGTGTACAGTAAAGTATGAAACAATGGGTCGCACATCGTGGCTGTCACTGCCTCCTATAAAATATATTTAACAGGAAAGCACATACTGCTCACTTCCACTTAAGGACTGCCCCTCTAGCGCGTTTCTCTCACTCAGACTTAGTCATAAAGCATAAGCCCTAGGTGGATAAAACATGTTAGAAGTAAGGTACATGGGGGGGGGGATTGTGCATTATGTACTGTCTTGTTGAATAAACTTTGTTGGAGAAGTGATGTCTTTGGTGTTTGGCCTGTTGTTTGATACAACGTGTTTACATGGAGTGGGAGTGAGTTCCAGGGTTCAGCACCTGGCATATACAGAGCAGTGTACCAAGTTTATAAATGTCAAATAATGAACCTAGGAAAAAATAATAACTTGATAGAGAACATGGGGGCACAGTGTTGGTCAGAACTACAGAGGAAAAAGGTTTGGGGTTATTTTTTCAGATGACTGCAATATGAGCATATGGTGTAGTCACGCAGTGGGAAAGCAAATATAATTCTGGAATCACCAGCAGAAGGAAGGCAGTCCTGTTTCCTCTATTTTGATCCTTTTTTTCTCACAAAAATAAATATTATTAAGATAGAATGAGTCCAGAGACAGGCAACACAAATGATAAAACATCTGAGGGATAAAACATATCAGGAGAGACGTCAGGAACTTAATTTTTACAGTCTGCAGATAAGAAGGGAAAGGGGAGACATTATTGAAACCTTTAAATTCATCAAGAGATTAATAACGTTTAAATGGGCAGGATTTTCAATATGAAGCTAAGATCAAGAACATAGGGACATGACCTCAAACTAGCATAAGAAAAATTCAAAATGAATCTTAGAAAGTATTATTTTACCTAGTTGGGAGTTAGTTGATGCTTGGAATAAACTTCCATAAAAGGTAGTGATGGAATAATAGGAAAGATGGAGCGCCCAATGGCCAAAAGAATGCAAGTTTGATTGGAGAATAGAGGTGTTTATTGAGAACAAGTACACCAGTACACAAAGCAACGTCCATAAAGACCTTAACCCGATAGAACACTTTTGGGATGAATTAGAGCGGAGACTGTGAGCCATGCCTTCTTGTCCAACATCAGTGCCTGACCTCACAAATGCGCTTCTGGAAGAATGGTCAAAGATTCCCATAGACACATCAGACTTCTATTTGGGCAGTATAAATTAGCCAAGGTACACTCTATTTAATGCAATCTTCACCTCAAAAATATATACCTTTCTTCGGGGTCTTCCATCCTTTCTTCTAGGGAAAACATAACGGGGCAGATCCTCAAAGAAATTACGCTGGCGTATCTCTTGATACGCTGCGTAATTTAAAATTTTGCGTGTCGTATCTTTGTTTTGGTATCCACAAAACAAAATACGACGATATCTCGGCTAGATCCGACAGGCGTATGTCTTAGTACACCTTCGGATCTAAGCTGCAATTTTTCAGCGGCCGCTAGGTGGCGTTCCCGTCGAAATCCGTGTCGAGTATGCAAATTAGCTAGTTACGGCGATCCACGAACGTACGTCGGCCCGGCAAATTTTTTTCCGTCGTTTGCGTTCGACTTTTTCCGGCGTATAGTTAAAGCTGCTGTTCTGAGGCGTACTCAATGTTAAGTATGGCCGTCGTTCCCGTGTACAATTTTGAATTTTTTACGTCGTTTGTGTAAGTCGTTCGCGAATAGGAATTTGCGTAGAATGACGTCACCGTCGTAAGCATTGGCTGGTTCCGGTTTAATTTCGAGCATGCGCACTGGGATACCCCAGGGACGGCGCATGCGCAGTTAAAAAAAAACGTTGTTTACATCGGGTCACGACGTATTTACATAAAACACGCCCCCATTACAGCCATTTGAATTCCGCGCCCTTACGCCGCGAGAGAAACACTACGCCACCGTAACTTACGGCGCAAATTCTTTCAGGATTCGAAAAAAAAAAAGATAAGTTATGGCGGCGTAGCATATCTTAGATACGCTGCGGCGGGCGGAAAGATATGTGGATCTGCCCCAACATCTTTTGCAAACCAAACTATTGCTACTCCTTTTGCACTTCTTATTGTACAGTCTCCATAGTACCATATTGTGTGATGTTTTGAATACAGTTTAATTTTCGTATCATGTGAGATATGTGTCTCCTGTAGAAAAACTATGCTAGCAGAATTTTTTTTTTTATTTCCATTAAGATCTTATGTCTTTTTACTGGTGTGTTTAACCCTTGTACATTATAGGTTAGAAAATTAAAAGTTATCATACGATCTTCCCCTCTTCATCCCCTCCTTCGCTTCCATATCTTTCCTCGTCTGTTATCGGCCACATTGCTAATCCAGAGGATGGTATAGATTCTTCTATTAAAGTGAAGGGGTACATCCTGGGGAGACAATGAGGGGAGCAAAGACAGGAAGTTTCCCATTTTGTAAAATAATCTCATCTTCCCTTTAACCCTCCTCCCACAATCTCCCTCCTCCGTTTCCCAATTCTTATGATGTTATTCTGGAATTTGGGGATTTTAGACCTATTCCTGGTCTTCATGTAGTAATGTAGTCATTTCTCCAATCTTCTAGCTGTCTACCCTTGACACTGGGGTGTTGCTCTATCTAGTACATCCGCTAAGGCCCTCCCCCCATTTCCTTCTTAGGGTAGGAGGTCAAGAGCCCCCCAGGTGCCCGAGTGACCCCCCTCTTTTTATTTATTTTTTAAATACTTTCCTTTCCCTTATTTTCCCCACTTAGTCTTAGGTTGTATTTCTCCATCTAAATGTCCCCATTCTTTTGCCTTTTGTATGTCTTCTTTTTTGGAACTAGTTTCCACTGGTCTTCCTCCATTTGTGTGTCTTTTTAATGCAACCAGGAATATCCAACACAGGCAACTCTAGCTCTTTACAGAAATCCTGTAGTTCTTCCAGGAATCTTAATATACCTGTACATCAATTTTTTCGTCCTACTAGACAGGCTGGAAATCCCCAATTATATTGTATCCCATGTGTCCTCATCTGTTCTAAAAGTGGTTTTAAATACATCCTTCTTTCCAGTGCTCCAGGGGTTAAATCATCAAAAATCTGTAGGTTTTTGCCCTCATATATTATTGGTGACACCTCATTCAACTTCCTCCATACTTGTGCTTTTTCTTCATAGTAATGAAACCTTATTATTATGTCTCTTGGGGCATCTGTAGCAACACTTTGTGGTCTTCTAATCTTATGGGCTCTTTCTATCCTTAAGCCCTCCAATGTAGATCCATCCTCCTGTGCTTCATATAGGCCTATTGCACTCTTGAATGTAGATTTTAAGATTTTGACTAAGTTAATTTGCTGACAATTACAACCGTTGATGTCTAATATCATTGATTCAGATCAGATGGGTTTTATGCCAGGCAGATCCACCGATGGGAGAGGAGATTATATACTAATATTTATGCTTCACATCTTAATATGAAATCTAGGGTTATTGCCTCCCTGGACATTGAGAAGGCCTTTGATACCTTGGAGTGGCCCTTTCTGTGGGAAGTACTCGCAGAATGGGCCTCCCAACGGTATTTATAAAATGGTTATAGGTCTTATATAGGAATCCCATAGCTGCAGTAAAAATGGGAAGAGGGTTGTCAGCTTCCTTTTTTCTATTTAGGCAAACTTGTCAGGGCTGCCCTCTCTCTCCAGCCCTTTTTGGGATTGCTATGGAGCCGGTGGCAGAGGCTCTACGTACTTTCCATAATATTAGGGGATTGCGGATTGGTTGGCTGGAGGAGAGGGTAGCTCTATATGCAGACGACCTCTTAATATTTTTAAATGATGCTGGTCCCTCGTTACAAGGGGCCTTAGATATACTGGATTCATTTTTAATGGTTACAGCCAGGGCTGAAGGTAAACTGGACTAAGTCATTGCTGTTTCCAATAGATATGGAGGCTCGTAGTACTGCTATGAAGGATACTCCACTGCAGTGGGTAGATTATTTTAAGTATTTAGGAGTGGTAATTTCCCATCAGTCTTCTGAATTTATACCTCTGAATCTGACCCCAATTTTGGGAGATACTGAGTCTAAATTAAAGGTATGGAAGTCTCTACCATTGTCTCTACTGGGATGCATTAATCTTTTAAAAATTAAAATTATACCTAAATTGTGTACTTATTTAGACATTCTCCTCAATGGCTCTCGGCATCCTTTTTCAAAAGACTAAATCAGTTGTTTTCATCTTTTTTATGGGGGATAAAAAAATCCTAGGTATAAATTAAGTACCTTGATAACTAGCTTTTCCGGATTTATACTAATATTTTTTAGCCACTCAGTTGGTTACGGCCACATGGTGGTTAAACCCAGATTTATACAACCCCTCTACCCGGCTGGAAGCAGCAGTAGTAGGTTCCATAGAAGCTCTCAAGGTACTTTTAAGGGAGCGATTTCTCCAAATGCCCCTCTATGGCAAAATCCTACCTTACCACAATTCTTTAAAACACCAGAGCCTATTGCATGGACCAAATACAATATTAAATTACTTGCTTAAGTGGTTACTGATCAGAGACTATCCACCTACTCTACACTAACCTCAATTTTTAATCTTCCTTTTTAGATACTACCGGCTTTCACATACTTTTCATGCACAGTTTCCACAGGATAGTTTAACGATTTTACGATCTACTTTGGAGTTAGTACGTAGGTCTGAGGCCCCGTACATACGGTCAGACAAAACCGATGAGAATGGACCGAGGTTCAGTTTCATCGGTCCAAAACGACCGTGTCAAGTCGACGCATGCTTGGAAGCATTGAACTTCGTTTTATTCAGCACGTCGTGTGTTTGACGTCACCGCGTTCTAACCCGATCGGTTTTTGGAACGATGGTGTGTACACACATCAGACCATCAGGCCACTTCAGCGGTGAACCGATGGAAATGGCCCGTCGGACCATTCTCATCGGTTTGGAACGACCGTGTGTACGCGGCCTGAGTGTCTGGATAAGCCTACCTCAAGACTCTATTCTCATCTTACTTTAACCTCTATCCTGCCATTAGAGAGTCTTCGAGCTAGTTGGATGCGAGATATACCAGATTTGAGTATGGTGGACTGGAGCTGTGTGTGTAATTTCCCTTTGACATCTCTGGTTTCGTTGAGGGATCGTGTTATCCAGTTTAAACTGGTACACAGAGTACATATTATCTATTTTTGACGGTTTAAGCGTAGTCATCCCCCTGATGCCCAGTTCACATCATTGATTCTAGTAGCTATACTGTATAATAGGGATGAGCCTATGAGCGAACACTGTTAAAGTCTATGGGACACAAACATGAAAAACCAAACGTGCTAATTTTAAAGGTTAATACGCAAGTTATTATCATAAAAAGTGTTTGGGGACTTGGGTCCTGCCCCAGGAGACATGTATCACTGCAAAAAAAGTTTGAGATGTTCTGCGGCCTGCCAGGTTGCATGCTCGGATAAGGGTCTGCTATGGATTTTTGGGGGGAACCCCACGCCATTTTTTTTATTTTGGTGCAGGGTTCCCCTTAAAATCCATACCAAACCTGAAGGGCCTGGTAGTGGAATTTGGGGGGACCTCTACGCATTATTTTTTTTCAATGACTTTCAATTACTTTTATCTGTATTGCCGGGACACGACAATTCATTATAGCCGCGAGTAGTTTTAAATTACTTTTTTTCCTTTAGAAATTTCATTTTGTGCATTTTGTGCAGAGACTGTTATAAACATGGGAAACATGTGCTACTTTACAGGCATACTATAGACACCCTCCAGGTATGACATTTAAAGGAATATTTAACTTTTATTGTTTCACTTTAAGCATTAATAAAATCACTGCTCCCAAAAAACTTCAGTTTTTAAAACTCTTTTTGCATTGATACTGGTAAGGATTAAACCCCTGACAAAACTTCAGGGCAAAACCCATTCTACCGTTGACCCAAATTATGAAAGCATGCAGAAAGCTGAGAGGGAGCCCTGCTTCTTTCGGTGTTCCAGCGTTCAAGAGAAAGAGGCTGGACCTTTATTGGCTTTTTAAAGACAACATGACATCATTCACATGAGCACAACTGATTGGTCAGTCCATATAAGGGTGGTTTCTCCTTGCAAGTACATTTTTGGCACAAACAGTCTTTGTGTCACACAGGGCCCCCCACTCAAGCTCACAGGGGCTTTCTTCACTCAGAGCCATATTTGCTTCTTCGGTGAAAGAAGGGGGAGGATGACAGCTGTTTCCTATTATTAGTCCTTCTTTGTCTCCATTTCAAGCTGAGATATACTTGTCACTTTAAAACATTATAATCTGTCATAGCTGCTTTTAAGGATAATAACAGTATTGTAACATATACCCATACCCTTTTTGTCACACCGTATTAGCGCAGCAGTCTTACAAGCGCACTTTTTTGGGAAAAAATTTACTTTTTTGAATAAAAAAAAAAGACAACAGTAAAGTTGGCCCAATTTTTTTTACATTGTGAAATATAATGTTACGCCAAGTAAATTGATACATGTCACGCTTCAAAATTGCACCCGCTCGTGGAATGGTGACAAACTTTTACCCTTAAAAATCTCCATAGGCGACATTTAAAAAATTCTACAGGTTGCATGTTTTGAGTTACAAAAGAGGTCTAGGGCTAGAGTTATTGCTCTCGTTTTAAAGATCGCGGGGATACCTCACATGAAAAATATGCGCGCACTGCTCTTGTATGCGTTAGCTTCTGCGTGCAAGCTCGTCGGGACGGGATACTTTAAAAAAAAATGTTTTAAGAAAACAAAATTATACTGTTTTTAAAAAAATATATATATTTTGGGTCACTTTTAATTCTATTACAAGGAATGTAAACATCCCTTGTAATAGAAAAAAAGGATGAGAGGACTTCTTAAATATGAGATCTGGGGTCAAAAAGACCTCAGATATCATATTTAGACTAAAATGCAATAAAAAAAAATGTAATGTAAAAAATTTTAAATGTTGCTTTAAGAGCTTTGGGTGGAAGTGACGTTTTGATGAAAATGGTTAAAAAAGATTTTGAAGGGTGTCTGTGGGAATTTGTACCTGTTGGATGGGAAGACCTGGCTCACAATTGGTGTTCCAATTGACCTCAAAAGTGTTCTGTAGGGCTGAGGTCAGGATCTGTGCAGGTCATTCAAGTTCCTCAGACTATGTCTTGATAACGCTGGCTTTGTACACAGGGTAACAGTAATGCTGGAATAGAAAATGGCCTTCTCCAAACTGTTATAAGGTTGGAATCATACAAATGTCTACAATGCCTTTGTATATTGCAATGGGAACAGCATCCTTAACTGAAAACACCTAAATGCAATTTGCAGGGGCGCTCACATATCTTTGACCATATATAATTTAGATGGGATGGTCAAGTGTCTACATTTTGGCCATATAGTGAATCTCCCCACTCATAGTTTTTGAGTAGATAACTATTTGTGAACGCCTTTCAGACAAAATTTTAATCAAGCGTCAGACACTTTGTGGGTTATTAGTAACTTTTGGGATGTGTTTTGACATCTACTGCTTGTTTACAGCATAGAATCAGCCACTGCCTTTGATAAAACCACTTCCTTACAGACAAAGCCAACATTATCCTTACGTCCGATTCTGCACAAGATTGCACTCAAAGTTTTTAGTTGTAAACTGTATCAAACCATTGGACTTCATCTGTCCCTTTCATTGGTCAATGTACAGCTGCCCTCTTAACTAAGTTGAGAAAGTTTCATACTTTTTTCATACCTGTGATCGATTATCATCCACACCAAAATAAGCAAATTAAAAATAAAATTACCAGTGTCATGTTTTCTCCCATCAACCAGCATACAAATAATATAAATACTAACAAACAAAAGGTCTGATACAGTTTTAAAGGGGTTGTAAAGGATCCCCCCCTAAATAGCTTCCTTTACCTCGGTGCAGTCCTCCTTCACTTACCTCATCCTTCCATTTTGCTTTCAAATGTCCTTATTTCTTCTGAGAAATCCTCACTTCCTGTTCTTCTGTCTGTAACTCCACACAGTAATGCAAGGCTTTTTCCCTGGTGTGGAGTGTCGTGCTCGCCCCCTCCCTTGGACTACAGGAAAGTCAGGACGCCCACTAACACACAGCTCCTTTCTCTATCTGCTAAGTGGAGAGTGTCCTGACTTGCCTGCTCGCCCCCTCCCCCCCTCAAGAGGCTTTCTCCACACCAGGGAGAAAGCCTCACATTACTGTGTGGAGTTACAGACAGAAGAACAGGAAGTGAGGATTTATCAGAAGAAATAAGGACATTTAAAAGCAAAATGGAAGGATGGGGTAATTGAAGGAGGACCGCACTAAGGTAAAGGAAGTTATTTAGGGGAAAATAAAATGTTTCCTTAACAACCCCTTTAAGTCAATGAGGTTCCTTTACTAAAACTGAAGCCTCTAAAATTTGCTATTGTTGCTGAGACACAAAATGTTACATTTTTAGTTGTCACCAGAACAGGAATATAGGGAAAATCTTGTTTTGTTTCAATTGCTTTGGTGACAATTGTCATATTAGAAGGACTTACACAGTCCTCTGTGTCTACAGTACAGGAAATTAAGGAAAATCCATTTAATGGCACACAGATGGCAACACCACCCTAAACCAAACTAACAAAAATTGCATTGGTTTTAACCCTTTCCCATTCTATCTAAATTCAAAAATGACTCTGGATATTCTTCAAATGATAATAATAATTTATTTATTTTAATGATAATAGTATTAAAGCGGAGTTCCAGCCTTTTTTGATGTTTAATAAAAGTCAGCAGCTACAAAAAACATAGCTGCTGGCTTTTAATAAACATACACTTACCTGTTCCACTGTCCAGCGACACAACGCGCCGCCCGGAGCTCCGCTCCTGTCCCCCCCTTTCCGCCGGCGCCTCCATCCTAACTGTGGGCACCCGGCCCTGACAGCTTTCAGCTTCACGGCCGTGCACTCACTGCGCATGCACGAGCGGCACTGCGCTACCTGACTGGACAGGCGATCGCCTGGAACCTGTCACATGTCCCTGGCGATCGCCTACAGGGAAGGGCCGCCAAAAGACGATATGACATATCGCCTTAGCGGTCCCTGGGCGGAAGGAGGAAGTGGGACAGGAAGTCCCACTCCTCCTAAATCCCCCCCCCCAAAAAAAGGGGGTGAGGAGTGGATTAAGCATAAGTTACACTTTTGGGTGAAACTCCGCTTTAAATTAAAAACATTGTTAACAATAATTGATAATAATAGTTTATTGGACAACCAGATAGAATGTTTGGTGTTTAATATAGCTCAAACACTGTAGTGCAATCAAATCAGAAACTAAGATGAGGCAGGTTGAAACAAAAATCAAAAATGCTGACTGTGCTTTACTGAACATAAAATTGTTCAAATGTATCTGGTTAGAGAAATGCATAACATACTGTATCTTTAACCTTGTAGAAAAGCTGACTTAAAGAAATAGTAAGAACCTTTGTTCTGTTTAAACCAGAACTCAATTTTAATTCCCCCCTACCCATTTCCTGAAGCCCACTTGGATATTTTTCTTTTTAAATATCCTTATGCGTAGGTTTTATCCTGCAGTCTTCAGCCTGGTCAAGCAATTACAAGTCCTTCCTCTTCTTCTTCTGATGACAGTGGAGGTCTTTCTTCTTATACTGAGTGCTACTTATATAAAGACATTCTCATCAGTACTGAAAGCTGTCCTATGGTAATGAGCCCTTGTAGAAGGCCAACTCGGGGTACCCCAGGGTGCGCAGTCTAAGCCCCGGCCTGCTTCCCCTGATCCGAGGTCAGGGTATGCATCAGACAGACAGACATGGTAGACAAGGCTGGATGGATTTGTTACAAGTTAGGTTTTTACAGCTGTCTGGGTCTCTACTGGAAGGGTTTTTCCCCGATTTCATGCCTGAGTGATAACATCACCAGAAGCGATCAATGTAAAATGCTGTGCCATCTATCACTGCAATAAAAGCCACCAGCTGACAGCAGGACTTGGTGTTTATATCTGTCTGTGTGTGGCTGGACAAAGAAGGACACTAGTATGTAGAGCAGTGGTTCTCAACCGTCTGGCGCCGTGACCCCTTGATAAAATTTCCCAAGTTGTGAGGACCCCTAACGGGAAATTATTTGCGTGGCAAGACAAGTAATTTGCGCCCCTAACCCACAGACATATAGCGCTCCCTGAGTCCCTTCCCCTCATACAGTGTTAAAACCCCTTATGGTACATTTTAGGATTACCACTATTTCTCTTTGTTCTCCTTTCTTTCCCTTCTATCTCTCTCTATCACAATTTCTTGTTTTTTTTACCCATCCCCTCTCTAGCTGTGTTTCTTGTTATTTCTCTTATTCTTTCTCTCCCTTTTTCTTGGTTCCTCCCTCTTTTCCTCTCCCTTCCATCTATTTTCTATTTTTATTCCTTCACTTACTCCTTGGTGGGAGGACGCAGGAACATACCAGCTGGGCGGCCACAGGCTCCAAGGACAGCCCTGCTGGGGGGCAGCAAAAGGCTGGGAGAGCGGTGTGGGCTTTAGGAACAGCCCAGGATTCGGTGACCCCTGGCAAATCATAATTTTATCCCCGAGGGGGTCCCGACCCCCAGGTTGAGAACCACTGATGTAGAGGATTTGCCATGGCTCTTTAACTGGTTAAACTAAAGTAATTTTAAATTAAGTTAGTTGATGCTGGCCTGCATTCTCCTACATCAAGAGTTCAAAACTTTCTAAACAAAGGGTCGGTTTAAGGTTCTTCAGGCTTTAGGGGGGCCAGAGTGGCCAATGGAAGTAGACAATGCCCCAGCATCTGTGGGAGTAAAAAAATGGCATGTAGTGTGTGTAGTCAGTAGAAGGAGGAATAGTGCCCCATCATTGGTATAAGTGGGAGAAATAGTGCCTAATTATTTATATCAGTGAGGGGGAATTATGCCCCATTGCTGGTGTCATCGGGAGTCATATGCCTCGTTTCCACAGAGTGAATTGGTTCGGTACGGTTTGGGTGTTTCTATTATGAAAGTGTGCCATAAAACCGAATCGTACAGCACCATTCTGGGTCCTGCTTCAGATATGGGGCCATAGAAAATGAAACGGTTTGCTTAGGGCGGAGCTACAATACATTCCACTGATTGGTGGACACGCTAGGCATTTTTTCTAAACCATGTAGTGCCCCTGACAGTCCGACTTGCAGTGGAAACGCTCACCAGAATAGACCGGACCATTCCAACTGTTCCAAACTGTACCGACCCGAACCATTCCGCTCAGCGGAAACGAGGTAATAGTGTCCCATAATTGGTGCCAGTGGAAGAAAACAATGAACCATTGTTGATATCAGTGAGAAGAATGGTTCCCCACTGTTGTTGGCAGTGTAAGGAATGGTGCCCCCATATTGGTGTCAGTGGGAGGAATAGTGCCCCAAGGGCCATATAAAGGCTAACAAAGGACCAATGTTTGGAGACCACTGTTTTAGATGCATCAGAGTGACAAGAAGGGTCACTTACATGGACAGATATGTGAAAACTGGCTTGAAATGATCTAAGCAACAATTTACTCTCCTTTGGCAAACCTTGTATATCAAAACAAGCAGCGGCACAAAGGCTGAACACTTTTCTTGTTACGCAGCACTCCACCCATGCTGGTAAGGAGAGAGTATAGGGGTCCTTGTTCACCCAACTGACATCTTGTAGATCTGTGATACGCCTGATCCAAGTGGGAGTTTTTAAGAGCGTTGTCACTTTTTAATACACAACAAATTAAGCCTCCATTCACACCTGAACTTAAAGCTCCAAAATGCTTAACAAAATGCTTAACAAGCCAACTCCCTGTTCACATTTGAGCATACTGTAAAGCCCTGTACACACGATCTGTCCATCCGATGAAAACGGTCTGATGGACCGTTTTCATCGGTTAACCGATGAAGCTGACTGATGGTCAGTCGTGCCTACACACCATCGGTTAAAAAAACAATCGTGTCAGAACGCGGTGGCGTAAAACACAACGACGTGCTGAAAAAAATGAAGTTCAATGCTTCCAAGACTTGATTCTGAGCATGCATGGATTTTTAACCGATGGACGTGCGTACTAACGATCGTTTTTTTTTCTATCGGTTAGGTATCCCTCGGTTAAATTTAAAACAAGATTGCTTTTTTTTTAACCTATGGATAAATAACCAATGGGGCCTACACACAATCGGTTTGGTCCGATGAAAACGGTCCATCAGACCATTCTCATTGGTTTGACCGATCGTGTGTACGCGGCATAACTAAATGCCTGAAGCTCGAAAATGTACATGAGCTACTTCTGAAGCAGAATGGGAGCATTTTTGGCCTACCGTTGACCTAAAAAAACACACATAAAAACATATATTGCGCCCATTTTCCAGGTGCTTCCATAATAGAAGTCTATAGGGCCAAAAATGTGTGATTCTGTCCCAAGGAAGCTCCTGTATGGTACTTCACTTCTAAAAATGTGCACAAAAAAGCCTCAAAATAAAATAAAATATGCTACATTCAAATGTGAATGGAGGCTCAGTGATGTTCTGTACTATCCAGTGTACTATTGTTCAAAGTTCAATCAACGATTGCAACATCGTCTTTTGTTGGAAGGACTGTTAGAAAGGTCTGTAGATGACCAGAGATTGACAGTTTTTAAAGAATGTCTCTAAACAAGCAGGGACTAATTATTACTGGTACTTATAAAGTGCCTTATTTAAGCAGCTCGTTTCATATTTATTATACATTCATATCGGTCCATGACCTCAAGGAGCTTTCAATCAAAGGCCCCTAACCTACATACTAGGGCCAATTTAGACAGGAGCCGCATAACCTACCAGCATGTCTTTGAGATGTGTGGGAGGAAACTGGAATACCCAGAGGAAACTCACACAGGCACAACATACAAACTCCAGGAAGGTAGGGCCGTGGTTGGGATTCAAACCAAGTACCATATTGCTACTAGGCAGAAGGGCTAGCTGTTTATCCATTAAACTGCCACTTGTTTAATTGTCCAAGGAAATAGGAAATGTATATACATTTCGTCCATTGCCTAGACCAGTGTTTTTTTTATCCTTTTTTCATGGAAAGCACCCTTTAAAATTATGCACAATCCCAAGACACCCCATTCTAAATGATCGAAAATGAAACTAAACATAATGCAGAAACATCCACACATGCAGGACAACCAACGTTAGAGGTGACTCATTCTTCGTAAGCAAATATGACTTTGCACGCTGATACTGGTTAATATTCCAATATTTTTCTTCTCCCTCAGTTTCTCACCCATACTCAGCTAATGTGACCCCAGTGCTCACGAAGAGGGGGAAACAAGGATGCTGTGCAGGTGCCTGACTTCCTCCTTATCAACCAATGAAGTCATTGGTTGTTAGGATGCTGTCGGTTAGAAAGTTCAAATGGTGCACAATAAAAACCAATGGCTTTGTGTAGGCAGGCTTCTTCAACCTGCTTGGCTTATATACAATTGTTGGGCAATTTTTAGGCATATTGCCACCCTGGTTGATAAAGGCTGGCCTAGACCATAGAGATGAACAAATAGACTGACCCTATAACTCTGCAAAGTCCCCCAATGATACAATGATTTGCTGGTCCACTTAGGATCATTTACAGTGGAATGTCCCCTTCGATTGGTGTACTTACAAGCAATTTTCACCAATTGCTGATTCTTTCATTTAAAAGTACATGTAGGTTTCCCACCTTCCTGGCAGACAGGGCAATGCTATGTGTGGCTTCACTACCGATCATTCTACATCAGTGAAGAAAATATTTGAAAGAGGATGTTACAGGAACTTCCCTATCTAATAAGTGATGTCAAACCCATCAGCATATATAAATGACACTCAACAGCAGAAGCGAGGACATACATAGAAAGATTCAGAGAGGAACATCAGGACTAGGTAAGTTCAAGTAAGTAACCGATACACATATATACAGTATATTTATGGTTTTGTTTTAAAAAAAAAATTTGCTAAGAGATACTCAACAGAATAGTTATTAGTGGCACATGACCCGGTGGGGCTGATTTACTAAACCGGGAGAGTGCAAAATCTGGTGCATGGTAGCCAATCAGCTTCTAACTTCAGCTTGTTCAATTAAGCTTTGACAATTAAAACCTGGAAGCTGATTGGCCACCATGCACAGCTGCACCAGATTTTGCACTCTCCCGTTTTAGTAAAGCAACCCCAGTTTGTTAAGCAGGCAAAGCAGTGAATAGGTGATTTTTGAGCATAGCCACCTCCATAGCAGCCTATGTGTTTGGGGCTCTAGACGGAGGACTTGTTTGTAGTGGGCAGGTTTAGCTTTTTAACCACTTAAGGACAGAACCTCTTCTTGAGACTTGCTAAAATATATTTTCTTTGCTAGAAAACCGCATGTACAGCTGCACCAAATTTTGCACTCTCAGGTTTTAGTAAATCAACCCAATGTCCGATAGGGATACACTTTTCCAGTGACAACTGTCCAATAGGAGATTTTGTGCTTATTTGTACAGATTTCCTGCTGGGTGTCTGAGACTAAAACTCTAGGGTGGGCAGCAAAAAAAATAAAAAAAAACAACAACAAACAAAAAAACTGGTAGAGGTTTAATTTTCCTATTCTATACTAACCTTTTGGCTTTAGATATGCTTTTAGTAAAGTGACTGACTCTTGTTGAAATCTTGGCTGTCAATGGTGCTTTTGTTCTGTTACCCCGAGCTTAAAATGATTCTAAAATTTGGACTTTAACCACTTGCCGACCAGCTTATGTTTACTGCGGCTCTCCTGCATGCGCAGGAGTGTGCTTGCGGGTCCCGTGAACTTGTTGTGTCCACCGACGACCTGCGATCGCTGTGTACAGAGGCAGAACGGGGAACTGCCTATGTAAACAAGGCAATTCCCCATTCTGCCTATTGACATTACAGGGATCTTCTGTTCCCAGTAATCAGGAACAGTGATCTCTGTCATGTCATTAGGCAGCACAGGGAATCGCCGGACCCATTGGCGAGCCTCGTCCCGCCTGTGGCGTGCACGCGCCTGCAGTACCACATGCACGGACCTATGTATAGGTACGCAGATTTGCACAGCTTTCCACAGTATATATGTGGAAGATGGTTGGCAAGTGGTTAAAATTGCATATGTCCGTGGAATGGTACCAAACTACGGTACTTAAAGGGGTTGTAAACCTTCGTTTTTTCACCTTTATGCATCCTATGCATGAAGGTGAAAAAACACCTTGCAGTCACTGGCCCCCCCCAAGCCCCGTTTTACTTATCTAAGCCCCGAATCTCTGTGGGTGCGATCCCAGGTTGTTTTGCCCCAGCTCTTGTCGGCTCTTCTTTGGATGACTGATAGCAGTGCAGCCATTAGCTCTCGCTGCTGTCAATCACATCCAATGACGCGACCGACGGGGGGCGGGGTCGAGTCATACAATTGGCGGCTATGGAAGCGTTTTGCATGGCATGGGAGCGCGCCCGCAAGCTAACCCCCTCGGGAGAGAGCTTCCCAGAGGGGGTTAGCTCTTGTGGGGAGGCCAGAAGAGGACGATCGGGCCACTCTGTGCAAAACGAACTGCACAGTGGAGGTAAGTATGACATGTTTGTTTTTGTTTTTTAAATCTGCAAACCTTTATAACCCCTTTAAAAATCTCCATAGGTGATGATTTAAAAGCCTTTACAGGTTACCAGTTTAGAGTTACACAGGGCATCAGGTGCTAGAATTATTGCTCTCACTCTGACAATAGTGGTAATACTTCACATGCGCGGTGTGATCAACATTTACATATACGTTCGCATTTGCGCTTTACATTATTATTATTATAATTTATTTTATTTAAAACTTTTTTACACTGTCCCTTATTTTAATTTTTTTATCAATTGTATTGCTATCACAAGGAATGAACAACATCCCTTGTGATACCAATAAGCATGACAGGTCATATTAGACCCCAGATGCCTCCTATGACCTCCAAAGCATCTGATAGAACCACCTTTTGCTAAAAATCAGGACCACTAGAGGCTTTTCGTCCGAAAAATAAATGTATTTTGTTACTCCCGAAATTCGTTTTATTTATTTTGTTTTGTTAAAAAATGCATTCGTCCGAAAATCCGAATTAATTAAGGTCGAATCTGTCATTGAAGGCTTATGATGTATGTCGAATATTCTAAGAAGATTCAACGGAGCAGCTAAACTGTACGACGCCGCAATCGTACATTCCGGGCCGAATGTTCCGCCTACAAGCTATAGAAGAATTCTAATGTTGTATGACACTAGTAATAATTATATTTATAAATTATTATTACTAGTCAACCAACATTCTAATTCTTCTATAGCCTATGGGCCGAGCATTTGACAGGAAATGTCCGACTGCGGCGTCGTACAATTTAGCTGCTCCGTTGAATCTTCTTAGAACATTCGACAGACACCATAAGCCTTCAATGACAGATTTGACGTTTGTATGTTTTTCGCTGCTTCGTCGAATCTTCGTCATTCATGACGAATGGTCTACCCCAACACTGTCTCTATAATGTCGAATCTTTTCTCTCTATGTAGAATAATATTGGACTAATAGAGTTAAGGTTAGGCACATTCGACCGCAGGTTCGATAGACACAGATTGCTATTGTCAGCGTCATGTCGAATCTCCTATCTATATCGAACTGTTGTAGCAACAAAAAAAAAAAAAAAAAACATTTTATGTTGGATCTTTCGGATTTTGGATTCTGCTTGTTCGTTTTCGTTTGTTAAAACGATAACGAAAATACCAGAAATTCGGACGAAAACAAATGCACGTCTATAAAGAAGTAGAAGCTGTTCACTTTGCAGAATGAACATTGGTAAATAAGGTATACTATGGTCACTTTGATTTCCCAATCATCATTTAATCTCTCTTGCACATGATTGGGTGTTCAGTGTAAATGTAGGTTCACCTTGTTCCCCAACATTCTCTGCAAAATGAACAGCCTTTACTTCTTTAGTTAGTAAATCGACCCCATTGACTAATTCTCAATATGGCCAAATGATTGTGGACACATGACCATCAAAAGTATAGGAGCTTGTTGGACTTCCCATTTCAAAACCAGTCATTAATATAAAGATACCCCCCTTTTGCAGCTTTAACAGCTTCCTCTTTTCAGGAAAGGTTTTCATGTTAATCTGTAGTGTGTCCGTAGGAATTTATGAGATCATTTACTGATGTTAGATGAGAAGACCTGGCTGAACAACTCATCCCCAAGGTTTTCAGTAGGGTTAAACTGTTAGTTTGCCTTTATAGAAAAAATGTAAAGGCGGACTGACACTAAACACCCTCCCCAACCCCTCTGTACTTACCTCTGGGGTTGCTGTATCAGTTTGATCCTTATTGCCCAGCACCATCACAGTGAATTGATCTAGTTTGTCTTGAAAGCACTGCATGAAGAAGATAGGGAAGAGCGGGGACTTCAAATCCTGGACCACTGGAGTGGCTGCGAGGGCGCTGACAGCTAAGCAACCACAGAAGGAAGTACAGCGGGGACCAGGGGGGGGGGGGGGGTGTCCAGTGTTAACCACTTAAGGACCACCTCACACCTATTTACGTTGACAGAATGGCACGGCTGGGCAAATCGGCGTACAGGTATGTCCCCTTTAATTTGCTGCCGTGTGGTCGCACGCGCGCATATTTATTATAGCAAAAAGTAAAAAATATTGTATTTTTTTCAAAATTGTCACTCTATTTTTGTTTATAGCGCAAAAAATAAAAACCGCAGATGTGATCAAATACCACCAAAAGAAAGCTCTATTTGTGGGAAAAAAAGGATGTAAATTTTGTTTCGGAGCACTGTTGCACGACCGCGAAATTGTCAGTTAAATCGTCGCAGTGCCGAATCGCAAAAAGTAGCCTGGTCTTTGGCCAGCCAAATGGTCCGGGGCTTAAGTGGTTAATTTTCATTTAGATTTCTTTTGTAACGGTGAACTAACCTTTTAATGTTAGGAAACCTGAATTTCTCCACACCATACTCATCAAACCATGTCTTTGTGGGGCTGGCTTGGTGCCAAAGGGGGTAATTTAAAGGATATATTTATGCTTTTGCTTAATATGCATCTAAGACTAAGATTCTTTGGTAGTTGTTGGCTGAAATAAGGATTGGGTAATACCAGGGGTCTCCAAACTTTCTAAACAAAGGGCCAGATTATTATCCTTCAGACATTAGGGGGGCCAGACTGTGGTATGTAGCAAATGCCCCAGTGTCAGTGGGAGTAAACAATGGAGTAATGGAGTAAAAAAGAAAACATACCACCTCTAGTCAGTAGAACAGTAGGAGTGGGAATTGGAGGAATAGTGCCCAATCGTTTCTGTCATTGGGAGGAATAGTTACCCATAGTTGGTGTTATTGGGAGGAATAGTGCCCTATTGCTGGTGTCAGTGAGGGGAACGGTGCCCGAGGGTTGGATAAAGGCAAGCAAAGGGCTGTATTTGGTTTGAAGATAGCTGATTTATGACAGTTTCTTTTTTCTCCATCTGTTCCCCAAATTTATTTAAATTTCTTGTCCTGTAGACATCACTTCAAGTGAAAGCAGTGAGGGGGAAAATTGCCTCATAGGCAGTCGTCATTGGAAAAAGTGCCTCCACTGGAAGATTCCCTCTTTATTCCTTTTCTATTGACTCAAAATTTTGGATTAAAAATTTTGGATTCCCAGGCACATTCTGCCACAGGGACATGGTCACCGGGGAAGGGTAAAATCTCCAGCAATGAAATCCTTATATATTATAAGCCTCCCCTAATCTAAAACTTTAAAAGGTTTTGGCTTTATATACATTTTAGGATAGGTTTTTCAATAGTTTGCAGTCATTGCCCTATTTTTCAAGTGGACCATAGAAAATATTTTTGTTTTTATTCTTGTACATGACCAATAATAAGACCTAATTTTGAGCTTCTATATTTCTTTTTACAGATTTTTTTTACCTAAAATCTATCCTGGAAAGATGAAGAATTTTACAATGATCCATCCATTCTCTAATGCTACTCTTAAAGAAGAGACCACAATCCCCTGGTCTTACTATAAATCTACCCTTTATGTCAATTCAGAAGAGGACAAAAGACTGTTACGTATAAAATTCCATCTTCGTGTGTTCTCACTGGTGATCTATTCTTTGGCTTTCCTACTAGGGACCACCGGGAATGGTCTGGTCATCTATTTTACCGCCTTTGTAATGAAACGGACTGTCAATGTTGTGTGGTTCCTTAATTTAGCCATAGCTGATTTTATCTTCACGTTTTTCCTGCCGTTGAGCATTACCTATGCCTCTCTTAACTATCACTGGCCTTTTGGAAAATTCATGTGCAAGCTGAATAGCACTATTCTATTCATCAATCTGTACGCCAGCATCTTCCTGCTCACCATGATCAGCATTGATCGATTCATCTCCGTTGTGTTTCCTGTTTGGTCTCAGAATCACCGAACTCCGAAGTTGGCCTCTTTTGTAGCCGTGGCAGTATGGATCCTAGCATTCATTTTCAGTTTACCTTATTTTATATTCCGAGATATAAACGATGCTAAAAAAGATCATATCTCCTGCTATAACAACTTTAGTGAGGATGATAAAGTTGCCTATGCAAGGCACAAGGCTACACTAATCGTTCGATTTATCGTCAGCTTTTTTATTCCTTTTATCATAATCATCTCATGCTATTCAGTAATTCTTTTGCGTATCCAAAGAAATCGAATGACCACATCAAACAAGCCTTTCAAAGTTGCCCTAGCTGTTATCTTGTGCTTCTTTGTCTGCTGGTTTCCCTACCATGTATTCTCCTTTTTGGAGTTGTCTGCAAATCATGTTCAAAATAAGCACCTTAAGTACATAACTTCTGTTGGAATACCTATTGCCTCCAGTTTGGCCTTTATAAACAGTTGTATCAACCCCATTCTTTATGTCTTTATGGGTCGAGATTTCAAACAGAAATTCCATAGCTCCCTCCGGTCAATATTTGAGAGAGCCTTCTCTGAGGAATCTGCCCCTATAGACTCCAAGATTAAAACCAAATTAACGTCAAATTCCCAGCTGGTGTGAGACGAGACTATATTTATGGAACAATACATACTATGGAGGCTTTGAGGTGTTTTTTAGGATATGTTTGTGCTATAATATTGTTCCCAAGGCTTTGTTATCTCCAGCAGATAATTTTATGACGTTTGTCAAATACTAAAACTGCCACTTGCTGAAGAAGATTATATCCTGTCTCGGAATTCCAGAACTACCATTTACTTCCATACCACCCTAATTAAAAACAGCCAACAAACTGAGATTACAAGGACAAATACATACTTTTATGCATGCCAATTTCTAAGAGAAGATGTTAGGAGCTGAATCCAGGCAAACAGATAACATACGTATAAGGGAGCAGACTAAGGCCTCGTACACACGACCGGTTTTCCTGGCAGTAAAACTCGTCGTAGTCTTTGACGTCACCGCGTTCTTGCCATTCAAAAGAACAGCGGGTCTTTTGTGTGGCCGTGTGTATACATGGCTTTTCAAGGCAAACTTGGCGGGAATCCTGTCGGGAAAACCAACGGTTTTCAAACAGATGGGATTCCCGGTGAGGTGTACAGGGCTTTAGAGGTCTTGTCCCTACCCAACCTTGTGACCGGACAGTGAACAGAGAAGCAGTAAACTGATGAGTTTACCTCTCTGTGGCCCCGTACACACGTCCGAGGAACTCGACGGGCAAAACTCATCGTTTTGCTCGTCGAGTTCTGTGTGAAGCCGACGAGGATCTCGGCGAGCCAACTTTCCTCATAGAACAACGAGGAAATAGAGAACATGTTCTCTATTTGGCTCGACGAGGAACTCGTCGGCTTCCTCGGCCGAAAGTGTACACACGCCGGGTTTCTCGGCAGAATTCAGCTCTGACCGAGTTTCTGGCTGAATTCTGCAGAGAAACTCGGTCGTGTGTACAGGGCCTCTTCCTCTGCTCTCTCCACCTATCAGCATGTTCCTTGTTAGCACTTGAGCACAAAGGATCAGCACCTTGTATTGTATTTTCAAATTTTAGTCTGAGCTCTGCTATACAATGGATTGCAAGAGGCTGATGCCAAGTCAAGTTTAGGTGCTTGAGTTTAAAAAAAAAATGACGTGTTAATAAATACAGAACTGCATTAATGTGTGTCAATTCAGCTTCAAAATAAAGTTATTACAAATATATTTAATAAACTAAGGTTCCTTCATTTCAGTTTGAATTACTGTAAAAAGGTGCTACAAACTGCATTCAATATCCACCTAACCTGTACATAGACAAATATAGATGATGCCATTGGTGACCTCCTTCTGAAAAGGCTAGTAATCTGCTATTTGCATGTCATTGCCCTCTTCTCCTCCTAATTATGCTCTGTGCTGGTCCAGCTCCTCGGTCCCTCTCCTCTCCTCCCTATATTACATTTTATGTTGCAGTCAGGAGAGAAGTGAATGAGAATACTATAGAGCACAGGTGTCAAACACAAGGCCCGCAGGCCGAATCCGGCCCTCCAGGCCATTTCATTTGGCCCTTGCACCTCTCCTGCCGGAGAGCTACAGCCCTCCTCTGGTCCTCCTCCAGACCCTTACTTTCTGCTTTCAAGCAATGCATCCAGCTTCTTCCCAGCAGCAGCATAAGGAAAGGGGGGTGCACTGTGATATAAGGGAGAGTGGGGAACTCAACTTCTGATGGTGGAGTGGCTCTTGACATTCAATGTAAGGGGAGGGGGTGCGCTGGACATCTAATCTTAGGCCTCATACACACAACCGTTTTCCTCGACAAAATCCATCAAGAAACTTGGTGGCAGAGCATTTTTGCAGAGAAAAACGGTCGTGTGTACGAGGCCAGACAGATACAACCCATTTAAGGGTTATCATAATGCTGAGGCGACCCACAATAAAATTTAGTTTGACACCCCTGCTTTAGGGAGTTAGTTAAGTGACAGCTCTGAGACTGCTGGGGCTGCTAACGTCACATTCAAGATGGCGATCTAGCAGGAAAATCAGGGTTATTGGAGGACTACACAAGGGAGGATTGTACATGTAAATAAAATGCATAAAACATGTTAAATGCACCTATAATCTTATAAAAATATTTTGTTGAAATGTATGGTCTGGTGACAAGGACTCTTTAAAGGTCAATGAAACTTCCTACAGCTGAGGATCTACTTTTCAATCTGATACAAGAACGCCTTTCCATTTTTACCCAATTTCCCAATACAAGCATTGACTCAAAGAGCTTTTTTTTTTTTTGCATCCATATTTGCTATAGCTTTTGATGCATATCTGTATATACCGTATTTATCGGTGTATACCGCACACTTTTTTACCCTGAAATTCAGGGCAAAATCGTGGGGTGCGCGATATACGCCGATACCCGCTTCCCGCGCCGAGTTTGAACTACTGCGCCGGCATATACCGAGCGCAGTACACTCGTGTATAGTCGGGCAGGCTCGGCTCCTCTCGCAGTCACGTCCTGGACGTACAGGACGCACAGGACGTGACCGCGAGAGGAGCTGAGCCTGCCCGACTATACAAGAGTGTACTGCGCTCGGTATATGCCGGCGCAGTAGTTCAAACTCAGCGCGGGAAGCGGGGATCGAGCGAGGAGGACACCGCAGAAGGACGCCGGACCCGACGAGGAGGACACCACCGAAGCCGCAGACGGACGCCGGACCCGACGAGGCCGCCGATGGACGCCGCGCAAGACACCAAAACTGTAAGTACGAAAATGTTTTTTTTTACAGGAATGCAGGTCCACTTTAGGGGTGCGCGCTATACGCCGGAGCGTGCAATACCCCGATAAATACGGTAATACTACTAAGACAGCTACTACTCCTACTACTAATTATTATCATATATTGTTATTTAATAATTTCCAGCTCCAGTCAGATACAGTATTTTTTGTCAATTTTTTAGGAAGGATTAGCATTCTCCCTAAATGAGGTCATATACAGAAATAAAAACCTGTCAGACATTTGAACTCTTTCTTCATCCAAACCCAAAAAAGACGTTTGGTTAGGCTTTACCATACAACGATTATGGCAACAATATACAATAATAATTAGACATGTGCACACTGAATTTTTTGTTTCGTAATTTCGTTTTCGTCCGAATAATACATTTATTTAGTTACTCCCGAAATTAGTTTTTTTTTTATTTTGTTTTTCGTTAAAAAAATGCATTCGTCCGAAAATCGAAATTAAGGTTGAATCTGTCATTGAAGGCTTATGCTGTCTGTCGAATGTTTTAAGAAGAAGCAGAAGAAGAAGAAGAAAAAAAAAAAATTGACAGAATCTTAAAAAAAAAAAAATTCAACTCTTCACGTCTCTCTAAGTCGAATCTTCATGTCTCTCTATGTCGAATCTTCATGTCTCTCTATGTCGAAAATTTTCTCTCTATGTCGAATCTTTTCTCTTTATGTAGAATAATATTGGACTAATAGAGTTAAGGTTAGGCACAATTAAGGTCGAATCTGTCATTGAAGGCTTATGGTGTCTGTCGAATGTTCTAAGAAGAAGAAGAAGAAGAAGAAAAAAAAAAAAGAAAAAGAAGATTCGATAGAATCTTTAAAAAAAAAAAAAACAATTTGGACTCTTCTTTTCTCTCTATGTCGAATCTTTTCTCTCTATGTCAAATCTTTTCTCTTTATGTAGAATAATATTGAACTAATAGAGTTAAGGTTAGGCACATTCGACCGCAACGAAAACGAAAATAAAGCATTTGTTTATGTCGGATCTTTCGGTTTTCGTTTTCTGTGCTTTTGTTATCGTTTGTTAAAACGATAATGAAAATACCTGAAATACAGACGAAAACGAATGCACATGTCTAATAATAATAATGATTGCACATATGTTATGCAATGGGGATAAAGGACTTTTCCTTGCCTCATCTTGTCTGACCTGAGAGATTGCCTTTATAGCTGATCATTCCGTGTATGGACCAAGAGAGACTCAATCTAACAAGAAGTTACGGCCACAGGAATACTCCAACAAAGCTGCACATCGCTGTTTCTTTTCAATCAACTTTATTGTCCTCGACACATAATGCTTCCACCGGATGCCATGCCTCCTTTAGAGCGCTTCACTGTGATTAAAGCAGAGTTCCACCCAAATTTGGAACTTCCACTTTAAGCACTCCTCGCGACTCTTACATGCCACATTTGGCATGTCATTTTTGAGGGGGTAGTACAACGGCACTATAAAGGGGAAGTTCCATGCGGATGACGCCACTCTTGGGGCTGCTTTAGCTGATTTTGTGCTAGTAAAACATGATTCATGCTTTTCTGTCTGTTACAGCGTGATGAATGTGCTTACTCCATTACGAATGGTAGTTTTACCAGAACGAGCGCTCCCGTCTCATAACTTGCTTCTGAGCATGCGCAGGTTTTTAACGTCGTTTTAGCCCACACACGATACATTTTTACAACCCGAAAAATGACATTGTTTAAAACGTTGTTAAAAAATGCAGCATGTTACAATTTTTTTTTTGTCATTTTTCAGAACCCGAAAAATGATGTGAAGCCCACACGCGATCATTTTCAATGACATTTTTTAAAAACAACCTTTTTTTTCATGCCGAAAAATGATCGTGTGTATGCGGCATAAGGGCCCCTGGTGCAAGAAACCATGAAAGCCCCTGACCCCCGACCGGGGCCCTTCTCTCTAAGCCTGGTCGTGGAACACCGGTCGCAAGTGCAACCATTGTAAGCCTGGTTGTTTCGCCATTGGTGTCAGTAGTTTTTTATTTTTGTTATTGTGTTTTTCATTATTTTTTTTACCTTATTTTTTTTATAAAATATTTTTTTTTATTGTTTTAGGAGCCCCATTGGGGAGCTTGGTGAGATATCAGGAGTCTAGACAGACCTCTGATTTTCCACCTTTGAGACAGAGAAATAAGATTGAGGGCATAGAATAAATAAACAGGAAAAGCTCTGTACAGAGCTTTCTGTCCAGTCATAAAATTAAGCAAAGTAAACACATTTTAAGTACGGATCACTGACTATTTAGAAAAGGAAGGGCACATTTCCTGTTCTCTATTCTGACAGATCCCCCGCAGCAACCAGTGGGAGAGGGAGGGGGAACCCAGCAGAGCTGCAGGGGATGAGGTGGGGGGGCAGGAGAAAGCACAGGGGGGTTGGAGAGCACACTGGGGGCAGCAGAGCTGGATAAGAGGAGCAGCAGGGGCGGCTGCATTTAGAGGAACCAATCTCTCCATTATTTTCCTCCTGCAGCCGCCGAATGCCTGCTTCTCCCCCTCTCCCTCCCGCAGGCATTCAGCGGCTGCAGGAGGAAAATGGAGAGATTGGTTCCTCTTTATGCAGTTGCCCCCACCGCTCCTCCCATCCAGGCATACAGGGGGGCAGAACAGGTCCCCTACAGCATGGAGCCGGGTCACAATTGCGATCCCTGCAACCCCTGTAGTTATGCCCCTGGTAAGCAGTGTTGAGCAGAATATGCCATATTCGATTTCGCGATATATCTCGAATATATATTCGAATATTCGAGATATATTCGCTAAATTCGAATATTCGTGATATTTTATCGAAATTAATTGATTGCGATTTTTCGCTATTGCGAATGCGAAAATAATTGCGATTTTTTTAATAACTGCGGTAGGAGCGCTCTGATTGGCTTAGAATATTCGTGATATTTTATCGAAATATCGCAACATGCGAATGCGATATTTATTGCGCAATTTCGAGATATGCTGGAGGAGCGCTCTGATTGGCTTAGAATATTCGTGATATTTTATCGAAATATCGCAACATGCGAATGCGATATTTATTGCGGAATTTCGAGATATGCTGGAGGAGCGCTCTGATTGGCTCAGAATATTCGTGATATTTTATCGAAATATCGCAACATGCGAATGCGATATTGATTGCGGAATTTCGATATATGCTGGAGGAGCGCTCTGATTGGCTCAGAATATTCGTGATATTTTATCGAAATATCGCAACATGCGAATGCGATATTTATTGCGCAATTTCGAGATATGCTGGAGGAGCGCTCTGATTGGCTCAGAATATTCCTGATATTTTATCGAAATATCGCAACATGCGAATGCGAAATTGATTGCAGATATTTCGAAAACTGCTGTAGCAGCACTCTGAAATCGAATATGTATGATATTTTAACCAAAATACATATTGCGATTGCGATTTTTCGATCGCGCATGCGCAATTGCGCGAACAACACGCGACCATTTCCTGGAGCCTTGCCAGTTTCCAACTTATGATCGCAGCGCAATCACACAGCAACATGGTTGGAAGCAATTTCACTAAGTCTGAGGAAAAGTTGCTGATTTGTGTAAGTATTTTGACCACTGTTATTTCATCATCTTCAACTGCATTTTAGTCTAGTTTAAAAGTTAGTATATATGATCAGATATTAGTATTTCACAAAAAATGTGTCTCCTGCTTTTACAAAACTACAAGTCCCAGCATGCCTGGACAGCTGCAGACACCCTGGTTGGTAAATGTGTATTTAGGCACTTTTCCTTGTTATTTAGCATAATGAATTTAACATTTTATTGGACATAGGACGTATGCGAACGTCCTGACTTCAGTGTCCTCAAGGCCCAAGGACGTTCGAATACATATTGCCCTTTAGATGTTGCAGAACTACAACTTCCAGCATGCCTGGGAATGCTGGCACTTCTAGTATTGTAAGTTCTGCAGGCCCCCATTTTTCAGGCCTTTATGCACGGGTCTCTAAACTGTGGCACCCTAGATGCAGCAAAAGTAAAATTCTTAGCATGCACTGACAGACCGTGGCTGATGGGAGTAGTAGTTTTGCAACAGCTGGAGTTGGACTGGTCTTGAAACCCAGAGTTAGGTAACAAACCCGTAGTGTTTTGCAACCATCCTGCCTCCAGCTGGTTATTTTCTGTTGAAAAGCCTGTGGCGTGCAAAACACAACCCAAAAACTCCACCCGGTGCAAGGAAAAATTTGCACACACCTAAAGAGTGACATCACAAAAAACTGCGACGGTTGCATACGTCAGTGGTCCTCCGAAAAGGTCCCGTCTCTCACCCCCCGGGGCGTTAGGCTCCTGACAGGGAAAAGAGTTACTGTGGTCCATACAGCCGAAGCCATATGGACCCATCTCGGTCCAAGCAGCGCAATCAACACGCGAACAACACGCGACCATTTCCTGGACCCTTGCCAGTTTCCAACTTTATGATCGCAACGCAATCGCAGAGCAAGATGGTTGGAAGTAATTTCACTGTATCTGAGGAAAAGATGCTGATTTGTGTAAGTATTTTGACCACTGTTATTTCATTATCTTCAACTGCATTTTAGTCTAGTTTAAAAGTTAGTATATATGATCAGATATTAGTATTTCACAAAAAATGTGTCTCCTGCTTTTACAAAACTACAAGTCCCAGCATGCCTGGACAGCTGCAGACACCCTGGTTGGCAAATGTGTATTTAGGCACTTTTCCTTGTTATTTAGCATAATGAATTTAACATTTTATTGGACATAGGACGTATGCGAACGTCCTGACTTCAGTGTCCTCAAGGCCCAAGGACGTTCGAATACATATTGCCCTTTAGATGTTGCAGAACTACAACTTCCAGCATGCCTGGGAATGCTGGCACTTCTAGTATTGTAAGTTCTGCAGGCCCCCATTTTTCAGGCCTTTATGCACGGGTCTCTAAACTGTGGCACCCTAGATGCAGAAAAAGTAAAATTCTTAGCATGCACTGACAGACCGTGGCTGATGGGAGTAGTAGTTTTGCAACAGCTGGAGGTGGACTGGTCTTGAAACCCAGAGTTAGGTAACAAACCCGTAGTGTTTTGCAACCATTCTGCCTCCAGCTGTTTTTTTCCTGTTGAAAAGCCTGTGGCGTGCAAAACACAACCCAAAAACTCCACCCGGATGCAGTGGAAAATGTGCACACACCTAAAGAGTGACATCACAAAAAACTGCGACGGGTATATACGTCAGTGGCCCTCCGAAAAGGTCCCGTCTCTGACCCCCGGGGCGTTAGGCTCCTGACAGGGAAAAGAGTTAGCAACGCATATCTCCCCTATACGTGTATCCTGTGTTGTTAATAATATATTCATAATTATGCAAATGATAATGGCTGCTATATTTATGCAAAAAAAGTGGCAACCGAAATGGCAGGATATAAAATCTTTCATGTTACCCCTGTCATTGATTAATAAGGCGAGGATGCTTCCAATTGTTGAATAGCATACATTTACGTCATATATCCATAAGGCTGTCAACAGAAGTATTACAATATACTTTGTTCTTCATCTTGCAGAAGTTCCTGGAAACAGGATACGATAAGCTGCGGAGGCAGCCAGAGAAAAGGGCTGTGGTCAGCGCCCTAATCGCTGACTTTGGCGGCCAACACGACCACAATGCAATTGTCAAGAAGTGGTCTGACCTGAAGAGGCGCCAAATGGATCAGGTCAGACGTCTTCGGGCTAAATATCATCCAGGTAAGTTATTGTTGACAGTTATGTTTTTTTTTTTAAAAAGTGTATTTTGTGCGTGAACTCGAAAGAGAGAGGAGCCGGCCTGCAGGAGTTGGGAGGCCTCCCCCAGAGACAATCTGCCACCTTTCTCCATGCCCCGGTTGGCAATGGCGGGTGTGAGGGGGTCCTCCCAACCTAACCTCGCATAGCACACCCACCAGGGGCAGGGCTGAGACCACCAAACGCAATTCACAGGTAGCCGAGAGCGGGATCCGAACCCCTAGCTGCAGAGGTGAATCACTTGTCAGTGCAGTGGCAATCGCGTGGAGCCACCGCAGCTCCTTTGGTGACAGTTATGTAAGGTCATATGTAATTCATGTAAGGTCAGATGTTGTTAACCAAGATGCCATGTTGTGCTAACATATATCAGCACCAGCCAAGGTATTCATAGTACTGTTGAAAAAAGACATGGGACAGCAGACAGGAACACAGAAGTTATGTGGGAACATAATTTTCCCATTGCTTTGCATGGGACTTTAAAGAAAAACCCCGACCATGGCAAGTGGGGGTGGGTAAGGTTTAAACCACCTATCCTATGTTTGTGGCTGACATATAAGTAACCTGTGTGCCAAGTTTCATATAAATATCTTTAGCCGTTTGTACGTGATGCTGGAACATACATACATACATACATACATACATACATACATTTATGCACACACACACGTTGAGTTTTATATATATAGATTACCACTAAATTCCTGTGTTAGGAGTGGGGTTGTTATAGTAATCCCGTGTGCTCCATCAGGCCCTTTTTTTAACATGAGATGGTCTGAACAAAACAAAGGAGACAAAAACAGCTCATTTTAACATGGTTGCATCCCAGCTCACGCTCAGTCCCCTGTAGTGCCCACAAGACCCTTTAATATAACATTGTCCCATTGGTTAACTGTCTATATAAATCAATTTGTATTCATATACAATACAGCAGAGTACACAGAATTTGCATACGTCATTAGAAAACATTTTTATAATATATGAACATTGTGTTATTATAGGAGCTCCAATGCCAGTTGTCCGCGCCAAGCGCAGAAGGCGCCAGGCCGATGAGGAGGAGGAGGAGGATGCGGCAGAGGAGGATGCGGCAGAGGAGGAGATGGATGAAGAGGAGCAGCCAGGGCCCTCCCACTCCCCAACCCCAGCTCCTGCTGAGGAGCAAGCTGAGGAGCTTCCCCCCCCCCCACCACCCCAACTTCTCAAGCAGAAGAGCAGGAGGAAGAGAGCGGTCCTGTGAGCCTCGTTCAGGAAGGTAAATATGTGCACAATTATTAATAACATTTCAACAATAAAATGTAGATATAAAAATGGACAACATATAAAGCGCACCTGTCAGATTGTAGAACCATAATATGGTATTGATGCTAGAAGTATACAGGTAGTGCATAATTATTAGGCAAGTTGTATTTTTGAGGATTCATTTTATTATTGAACAACAACCATGTTCTCAATGAACCCCAAAAACTCATTAATATCAAAGCTGAATTTTTTTGGAAGTAGTTTTTAGTTTGTTTTTAGTGTTAGTTATTTTCGGGGGATATCTGTGTGTGCAGGTGACTACTATTACTGTGCAGAATTTTTAGGCAACTTAACCAAAAAATAAATGTATACCCATTTCAATGATTTATTTTTAAAAGTGAAACCAATATAACATCTCAACATTCACAAATACACATTTCTGACATTTAAAAACAAAACAAAAACAAATCAGTGACCAATATAGCCACCTTTCTTTGCAAGGACACTCAAAAGCCTGACATCCATGGATTCTGTCAGTGTTTTGATCTGTTCACCATCAACATTGCGTGCAGCAGCAACCACAGCCTCCCAGACACTGTTCAGAGAGGTGTACTGTTTTCCCTCCTTGTAAATCCCACATTTGATGATGGACCACAGGTTCTCAATGGGGTTCAGATCAGGTGAACAAGGAGGCCATGTCATTACTTTTTTTTATTTAATACCCTTTCTTGCCAGCCACGCTGTGGAGTACTTTGACACGTGTGATGGAGCATTGTCCTGCATGAAAATCATGTTTTTCTTGAAGGGTGGTGACTTTTTCCTGTACCACTGCTTGAAGAAGGTCTCTTCCATAATCTGGCAGTAGGACTGGGAGTTGAGCTTGACTCCATCCTCAATCCGAAAAGGCCCCACAAGCTCATCTTTGATGATACCAGCCCAAACCAGTACTCCACCACCACCTTGCTGGCGTCTGAGTCGGACTGGAGCTCCCTGCCCTTTACCAATCCAGCCACGGGCTCTTCCATCTGGCCCATCAAGACTCACTCTCATTTCAGCAGTCCATAAAACCTTAGAAAAATCTTTCTTGAGATATTTATTGGCACAGTCTTGACGTTGCAGCTTGTGTGTCTTGTTCAGTGGTCATCGTCTTTCAGCCTTTCTTACCTTGGCCATGTCTCTGGGTATTGCACACCTTGTGCTTTTGGGCACCCCAGTGATGTTGCAGCTCTGAAATATGGCCAATCTTGTGGCAAGTGGCATCTTGGCAGCTGCACGCTTAACTTTTCTCAGTTCATGGGCAGTTATTTTGCACCTTTGTTTTTCCACACGCTTCTTTTGTTTGATGATCACGCTTCAGAAGCTTTGCAACTTTAAGAGTGCTGCATCCCTCTGCTAGATATCTCTCTATTTTGGACTTTTCAGAGTCTGTCAAATCCTTCTTTTGGCCCATTTTGACAAAGAAAAGGAAATTGACTAATAATTATGCACACCTGATATAGAGTGTTGATGTCATTAGACCACACACCTTCTCATTACAGAGATGTACATTACCTAATATGCCTAATCTGTAGTAGGCTTTCGAGCCTATACAACTTGGAGTAAGACAACATGTATAAAGAGGATGATGTGGTCCAAATACTCATTTGCCTAATAATTCTGCACTCCCGGGATGTGTTAGACACATAACAAGTGTATACACATGATAATGATTGATTAATAAGCAAAAAAATGTTTTTATTTATTTGGTAACGTTATTTTAAATCCAAATTTTTTTTTTATTATATCCTAACAGTATCAAGAAAGATGATGAGGCAGAACGCGCTCATAAAGACTACCCACCTGAGGATCCAGGCAAATCAGCGCCAGATCCGCTACCTTATTCAGCAAAATGTGCTGCTGGAGCAGCAGCAATTAAAAAATATAGAGAAGATGGAGCGCCTTCAGAAGCTCAATCAGAGTTATATCTGAAATTATGTTTTTATTAATAAATATTATTTTTTGGAAATGTTTCATTTCTTTTTGAGATAGATTTGTAGGTTTTTCAACACATCTAACTTCACATCAAACAAATCAACATCAACACATTTAACTTCATAATAAGCAAAAACATTTTATACTATTATTTTATTTAACAGTAACCTAGGACAAACTAAAGCACACGACACAGACACGACGAACACAAAATAAACTGTTGAAAAATGAACATAACAAAAGCAACAATATATATATATATACAAAGAGAGAGAGAGGGAGAGCAAGAAAGAGAGAGAATGCAGATGAGCTCTTGCAGACAGCCCAATGGTTGCAGTATAAATGCCGCAAAACAGGGTTTAACATAAGGTTCATTGTTAAAGTTACACTTGCTGTTTAGATCCGGTCTGGTAGCTTGTAGCGGAGGCTGTTGGTGGATCCGCTGTGCCAGAGAGGTCATGAAGCTTTACTCAGCATGGAGGCAGCAGCAGGAGTATTAAAATATAATATAACTAGACAATGCATTTCCTGAGGAAAATGCGAGTGGGAATGCTGAATAGCTTAATTGGTGAGCCCCTTGCCAAAGACATTCACCATAACCACTACACTATCTTTAGGACACACAGCTTCTTTCTCTATCTGCAAAGTATAGAGTATGCTGACTTCCTGGTCGCCCCTCCCCCCTCAATAGGTTTCCCCTCCCCCCCAGGTCAGTGAGGAGGAATATTGCACTGAGGTCAGGAAAGTGATTTATGGAAAGAAATAACATTACAAACGCTTTTAATTCACAGATCTAATACATGATTTAAGCCTCCAAACAAAGCTTAATAAATCCTCAAACGTACATGCAATTGATACAACGACTACACCGTTTGAAATACACGGCCCTTGTAAACGCATCGATATGAAATTTATGTAGATAAACTTAAAAATGTGGCCATGTCTGCGATTTAGAAAAGAGCGTCTTTGTGAGTTCTGCAGCAACATTTTTTAGATAATTTAACATGAGAGTCTATGAGACATAATTTCTGGCTGTTGCTCCAATAACTAAAACTAAAATACGTATCGCAGAATTGATCACATTGCCATAAACCAGACAAGCATAGCTACGTTTTGATATTTAAAAATTGTGTATGAAAAGTAGATCTTGTGGGCGTGAGACCAATTTGTTTCCCCTTTTTGTAAAGATATTTTTAATTACAAAGATCTCCAATGTTAAGGTCACATGACAGACTCTAAATCCCCTCCATAGGATTACATTATAACCTATCGCATTTTTGTGAAAAATTCGCAAAACGTAAATTGCGTTTTCACCAAAAAATTGTAAACGATAACGATCTGAAAAGTCATAGCCGGATAGCTAAATATTTTGTGATCGCTTTACAGTTTTTTCAGTGTCTGTAAGTGAAAGTATGAAGTAGCTGAAACTTTTGGCAGGGCATGTGAATTCAAAGGGGAAAAGGATGTTCTCATTGACTTCAATGTTAAAAAAAGGGTCTAAAAGCTTAAAATTTATAAAAGTGTAAAAAGTAGGAAAAAACTTGAAGAAGTCCCATCATTTGCTGAAAGAGACGAACATTTTTACAGTTGAATGGTCTCAATAGCTGAAAGTATGCCGAAGTTACGCAGAACCAAAAAACGTAAGTAATAATAAGATTACTAAATTTACGGATATCAATACTGGAAATGTTTATTAAAGCATTCACACTAATTAAGATTAATACATTTATGGGTATCCATACTAGGAATGCTTATTAAAGCATTCCCACTAAGTATCACACAGGCATGATTTACAAGCAGTAGTGGTAATAGTAATACATAGCATAAAAACACTTGGGGAATACTTTACAGCATCAGTAGTGGTCATAGTAGTCAATAGTGTACCAAAAAATTGGGACACAGGTGTCTTGACTGAGCTGTAATAGTAGTAGTAGACATTGACAATACAGTGTCAAATCACTCGTGCAAGAGGTGCCATGATGAACAGCAGTCTTAATAAGAGTATATAGGGTGTGAAATAACTGCTGACATAGGTGTCTTGACTGGGCAGCAGCAGCAGCAGAAGCAACAGTAGTAGTATTAACAGTAGTACTTGATACAGAGTCATATCACATGGACAGGAGGTGCCATGATGAACAGCAGTAGGAATAAGAGTATATAGAGTGTTAAACAACTGCTGACATAGGTGTATTGACTGGGCGGCAGCAGCAGCAGAAGCAGCAGTAGTAGTATTAACAGTAGTAGTTGATACAGAGTCATATCACATGGGCAGGAGTTGCCATGATGTACAGCAGTCTTAATAAGAGTATATAGAGTGTGAAATAACTGCTGACATAGGTGTATTGACTGGGCGGCAGCAGCAGCTGAAGCAGCAGTAGTAGTATTAACAGTAGTACTTGATACAGAGTCATATCACATGGGCAGGAGTTGCCATGATGTACAGCAGTCTTAATAAGAGTATATAGAGTGTGAAATAACTGCTGACATAGGTGTATTGACTGGGCAGCAGAAACAGCAGTAGTAGTATTAGCAGTAGTAGTTGATACAGAGTCATATCACATGGGCAGGAGGTGCCATGATGTACAGCAGTCTTAATAAGAGTATATAGAGTGTGAAATAACTGCTGACATAGGTGTATTGACTGGGCAGCAGAAACAGCAGTAGTAGTATTACCAGTAGTAGTTGATACAGAGTCATATCACTTGGGCAGGAGGTGCCATGATGAACAGCAGTGGTAATAGGAGTATATAGAGTGTGAAATAACTGCTGACATAGGTGTCTTGACTGGGCAGCAGAAACAGCAGTAGTAGTATTACCAGTAGTAGTTGATACAGAGTCATATCACATGGGCAGGAGTTGCCATGATGTACAGCAGTCTTAATAAGAGTATATAGAGTGTGAAATAACTGCTGACATAGGTGTATTGACTGGGCAGCAGAAACAGCAGTAGTAGTATTACCAGTAGTAGTTGATACAGAGTCATATCACATGGGCAGGAGGTGCCATGATGTACAGCAGTCTTAATAAGAGTATATAGAGTGTGAAATAACTGCTGACATAGGTGTCTTGACTGGGCAGCAGAAACAGCAGTAGTAGTATTACCAGTAGTAGTTGATACAGAGTCATATCACATGGGCAGGAGTTGCCATGATGTACAGCAGTCTTAATAAGAGTATATAGAGTGTGAAATAACTGCTGACATAGGTGTATTGACTGGGCAGCAGAAACAGCAGTAGTAGTATTACCAGTAGTAGTTGATACAGAGTCATATCACATGGGCAGGAGGTGCCATGATGTACAGCAGTCTTAATAAGAGTATATAGAGTGTGAAATAACTGCTGACATAGGTGTCTTGACTGGGCAGCAGAAACAGCAGTAGTAGTATTAACAGTAGTAGTTGATACAGAGTCATATCACATGGGCAGGAGGTGCCATGATGAACAGCAGTAGGAATAAGAGTATATAGAGTGTTAAACAACTGCTGCCATAGGTGTATTGACTGGGCGGCAGCAGCAGCAGAAGCAGCAGTAGTAGTATTAACAGTAGTAGTTGATACAGAGTCATATCACATGGGCAGGAGGTGCCATGATGAACAGCAGTAGGAATAGGAGTATATAGAGTGTCAAATAACTGCTGACATAGGTGTATTGACTGGGCGGCAGCAGCAGAAGCAGCAGTAGTAGTATTAACAGTAGTAGTTGATACAGAGTCATATCACATGGGCAGGAGGTGCCATGATGAACAGCATTATTAATAAGAGTATATAGGGTGTGAAATAACTGCTGACATAATTGTCTTGACTGATCCAGAGGAGTCATGGGAGAAAATCATGTGGTCAGATGAGACTATAATATAACTTTTTGATCATAATTTCACTAACCGTGTTCGGAGGAAGAATAATGATGAGTACCATGCCAAGAACGCCATCCCTAATGTGAAGCATGGGGGTGGTAGCATCATGCTTTGGTGGTGTTTTTCTGCACATGGGACAGGGTGACTGCACTGTATTAAGGAGAGGATGACCGGGGCCATGTATTGCAAGATTTTGGGCAACAACCTCCTTCCCTGAGTTAGAGCTTTGAAGATGGGTCGAGGCTGGGTCTTCCAACATGACAATGACCCAAAGCACACAGCCAGGATAACCAAGGATTGGCTCTGTAAGGAGCATATCAAGGTTCTGGCGTGGCCTAGCCAGTCTCCAGACCTAAACCCAATAGAGAATCTTTGGAGGGAGCTCAAACTCCGTGTTTCTCAGCGAGAGCCCAGAAACATGACTGATGTAGAGAAGATCTGTGTGGAGGAGTGGGCCAAAATCCCTCCTCCAGTGTGTGCAAAGCTGGTGTAAAACTACAAGAAAGGTTTGACCGCTGTAATTGCAAAGAAAGCCTACTGTACCAAATATTAACATTGATTTTCTCTGATGTTAAAATAGTTATATTCAGCACTGTAAATACATCAGGTCCGGGGCTTCATCAGGGAATGCATGGCAAGGGACCCTTCAGCGCCCTGAACCGACGACGGGTGCCAGAAAGTCACCGCCGATCCAGGACTCATTCATCTTTATGAATGTGAGTCTGTCCACGGAGTCTGTGGACAGACGGGTCCTCTTGTCCGTGACCACCCCACCTGCCGCGCTGAATGTCCGCTCAGATAGTACGCTGGAGGGGGGGCAAGACAATAACTCCAGCGCATACTGAGCGAGCTCGCGGCAGGTGTCCAATCTGGCAACCCAGTACTCCATGGGGTCGTCGGTGCTCATACTGTCAGAAGAACCGACGGACGCCATGTAGTCTGCCACCATGTGGGCCAGCCGCTGGTGGTGACTGCTGCTGCTGCTGGTGCTGGTACTGGGTCGCTCGGTTTGGAAGAACATCCTCATCTCTTCCATTAGGTCCCCTGCTCGGCTGCAGCTGGGTGCAGCCACCTGCTGGGTGAGATGAGGGGGGACAACTGGAGGCCGGGGAGTTGCCTGCTCCAACCGTCTGACAATGGCTGCCTGCAGTTCCTCCATCCGGTGCTGCCTCCGGCTGGCTGGGATGAACTGCTCCAGTTTCCCCTTGCACCTGGGATCCAAAAGGGTGGCCATCCAGAAATCATCCCTCGTCTTGATGGTCTTAACCCGGGGGTCCCTCCTGAGGCATCTCAGCATGTGGGCAGCCATGGGGAAGAGCACAGCCCGCTGTGACTCCTCAATGCTGGCCAGGTGAATGAGGTGCGACTCTTCATCCCTGAGGCGCTGCTGGTCAAACTCAGACATGCCCAACCCCCGGACTATCGGTGCCCCCAACACCGGCTCTCCCTCCTGACCAGGCCCTGACTCCGGGACGACACCAGCAACCACCTCCTCCTCCTCTTCATCATCATCATCCTCCTCCTCCTCCTCCTCATCCCTGGCCCTGGTCTCGGTGGAGCATTGCTGACTCCTCCTGCTCCACCAAGGCACTCTCCCCAGCCTCGAGCAGGCGATCTAGTGTCCTCTCCAGCATGAACAGTATTGGCAGCACGCTATTGAGGCCGATTTGCTCACTGCTGACCATCTTGGTCGCCTGCTCGAAGGAGGACAACACTTGGCAGACCTGGTTTATCTGCCCCCACTGCGCACAGGCGATGAAAGGGAGTTGTGGTGAAGCCCTCTCAGTGCCTAGTTCCATCAGGTACTCCCTCACCGCCCTTTGCTGCTCCCACAACCTCTTCAGCATGTGGAGGGTGGAGTTCCACCGCGTCACACTGTCCACAATCAGCCTGTGAAGGGGCAAATTGTACTTCCGCTGCAATTTGGACAGGGACGCGGTAGCGGTTGGGGAGCGCCTGAAGTGGCTGGCAATCCTACGCGCCTTTGCCACAATGTCACTCAACCCTGGATAAGTGCGCAGGAACTTCTGCACCACCAGGTTGAGGACATGTGCCAGACAGGGCACGTGGGTCAGACTGCCAGCACTAAGGGCGGCGAGTAGGTTGCTGCCGTTATCGCAGACAACCATACCTGCCTGGAGCCTTCGGGGTGTCAGCCACTTCTGGACCTGAGCCTGAAGTGCTTTCAGCACTTCTTCTCCAGTGTGTCTCCGGTCCCCTAAACTAACAAGCTGGAGCACGGCCTGACAGCGCACGTGCCCCACACTTGAGTAGCTACGGGGGCGCTTGCTGGGAGGCTCAGCAGCTGCGGAGACAGTGGCTTGAGGGAGACCAGCAGTTCTCCCCTGGACACCCCGAGGCGGCACCACAAGATCGGTTGCCGCCGATCCCTCACCGACGCCTCGGAGGGAAACCCAATGGGCCGTGAAGCTGATGTAGCGTCCCTGCCCATGCCTGCTGGTCCAGCCATCCATTGTCAGATGAACCCTGTCGCTGACAGCGTGATCCAGCGACAGGGTTACATTCTGCACAATGTGCTGGTGTAGGGCAGGGACACCAGTCCTGGCAAAGAAATGGCGGCTGGGGACACGCCATTGGGGTTGGGCCTGCTCCAACATCTGCCTGAAGGGGTTGCTGTCAACTATGTTGAAGGGCAGCAGATGTTGGGCAATAACCCTTGCCAGGAGCCCATTGAGGGAACGCACACGTCGGTCTCCAGGGGGGAAGGGAGTGGTGCGGTCAAAGGCGTCTGAAATCGACGCCTGGCGCCGGACGGCAGTGCGGGACACAGACGCGGAGGGTGCTGTGGAAGTAGAGGTCTGGCTGCCGGTACCAGTACCTCTACTAGAGGGAGCGGGGGGGCATGACCTGCTGGAAAGAGATGAAGATGTGGCAGGGGCTGCTGTACCCTGCTCACTTGTGGTGGTGGCGCTGCTACCACCACCACGCTTCATCTCGTCATACAACGCCCAGTGGTTTATCCTCAGGTGCTGGTTCAGGGCTGTGGTACCCACCCGAGCCAAACACTTCCCTCTCTTCACCCTCACTTTACAAATCCGGCAGATGGCCACGGTAGGGTTGTCTGCCACCAGGGTAAAGTAATTCCAGACAGGTGACTTCAGCACCGCCCTCCTGTCAGATGGGGTGATGCTTACTTGCACCTGCTGGGACTCGGTGCGCACAGGTGGAGCTGCCTGCTGCTGCTGCTGCTGCTGCTGCTGCTGCTGCTCCTCCTCCTGACACCTCCTGCTGCCATCACCAGTGGAGACCCTGACGATGGTCTCCCTGGTGGTGACCTGGCGCACCGTTTCACCAGGGTGCCTACCTTCCCCGTCGTCACTGACGTAGTGAGCCGACGCGTCAGATGGCAACCATGATGGGTCACCCTCTTCGCCCCCAGAGATGTCAGACCAAGGGCTGAAATGTGTTGGTCTGAGGGAACCACCTGACATGGAGCCTCTAGCCTGGCTCCGCTGTCCCCTCACCCACGCCTGGGTCTGACTAGGTGCTGCTGTTTCCTGCACCAAAACAGCAGCACCAGTTTGAAGGGATGTCTCTGGGATACTGCCAGCAGGTATCCCATCCTCCTCATCCATCCCTTCAAAAAGGTCCTGACCATCAGGACAGAGCTGGAGGTCTGCCTGATGCATGGCCTCCCCCAAGAGATCCCTCTCACTGTCGCTGTCGAACAGTAAGATGCTGGACTCTTGGGGGCTGGGGGGGGGTAGTACAGGCGCCGGTGTAATGGTGGTACTACTGTGAGTCGGGACCGACGACTCAGTGGCACTGCTGTGCCCCATGTAGTCCACCACTACTTGAGCCTGAGATGGCAATATCGGGCGGCTGCCCGATGGGAAGAACTCCCGGATCAGGCGTACTCCCCTTGCACCCGATCCTCTACCACTAGTAGGGGCACGAGAGGTACCCCGTGCTGGCAGCGATCCAGCACTGGGAGTAACTCCCCTACCCCTGCTGCCACGGCCACGGATGCCGCTCATTATTGCTGATATGTGTGTGGGGGGGGTAAACTTTATTGGGGGGGGGAAAATGTGAACAAAATGTGTTTTTGTGTATTTTTTACAAGACAGGCACGCAGACAAAGACGTACACAGACAGCTACTAAACTATAAGAAAAGTAGTACACCAGACAAGGACTACAAAATTAAAGAAAAAAAAAAAAGCACTAAACAAACACTAACTTTTTTTTTTTTTTTTTTTTAAACACAAAACACAGACACTAAACACACACTAAGCTAAGCTAGATGAAATAAATGTACACTAACAGTGTGTACACTTACTACACAAAATTTAACTAAACTGAACACAAAACTTAGCTTTTATAAAAGCTCTTTAGGAAAAACTAAACAAAATGTGAACTGAGATGCCTATCAAATATCACTGAACAGCGAACCTGCAAGATCTAACAGTAACACAAGATGAACAAAACTTAGCTTTTAGAAAAGCTCTTTTAGAAAGCTCAGCAAAATGTGTTCTGAAATATCTAGCAAATATCACTGAACAGCGAGGATTGCAGGATCAAACAGTAACACAAATGAAAAAAACAGCACAAAACAGCACAAAACGTAGCTTTGAAAAAAGCTCTTGGGTCTATTGCTTTGAAAAAAGCAGTTGATATACTGGAAAAGATCCACTGGAATCACTAAATAGCAATGCTGGTGATGATCTAAATCAATCAAGAACAAAGACACAGGAAACCAGGAACACAGAAACAGCCTCCACACTCTATAGCCAGCTTCTGAATCTGCAATGAAATGGTGCTGGGAGTGAGCTTATATAATGTCCATGCAGGCAGGTTCCTATTGGTTGCTAACCTCTGACGAGTGTGGAAGGAGAACTCTGATTGGCTCTGATGCAAAAGGGCGGAGCAAATAATCGCGCAATATTCCTATTGCCGAATATTCGCATTGCGAATATTCGGCAATATAAAATGATCGCTTCAGCTACTCGGCCCAATGGCTCTAATCATACCAGCAATGCTTTCAGACGTCTATGGAGATCACTAGGATGTGATCTGTTTTAAAAATGAAACTGTAAAAATCGCTCTGATGCGGAAGATCGGGGCGAGGAAAGTAATCGCGCGATATTGCGTTTGCCGAATAATCGCATTGCGATCTTTCTGGAAAATTCAATGAACGCTTCAGCTACTCGGCCCAGGGTCTCTAAAGATACCAGCAATGCTTTTAGACGTCGATGGAGATATCTAGGATGTGATCTGTTTCAAAAAAAAAATTGTAAAAAATCGAATATTCGGAATTGCGAATATTCACCGCGAATTTCGAAATATAGCGCGATTTCTCGAATATGCTATATTCGAGTCGAATATTCGCAATGCGAATATTCGTGAGCAACACTACTGGTAAGCAGACTGGATTCTTCAAATTCTTTAGATCCACCTGCAAAGCCAAGAGCCTACCTGGCTTTGCAAACCGAGTCAGAATAAAAAAAAAAAAAAGTTGCTCGTCTTTCAAAATGCTCATTAACCGTGTAACTTGTAAACCAAGGTTCCACTGTACTGCCAAGTTTGCCCCAGTGACGAGGAGGGAGGGGATGATGAGGTCACTGACTGTACTTGAGTGCCTGAGAGAAGAGAGGAGGAAAGTGAGGAGGAGGAGGAGGCACAACTCCAAAGAAGCAGGATGTCCTCTAGGGGACAGCTTAAGGGCAGCCACCCTATTGCATCACACCGCAAAGCTGCACAGGTGCAGGGCGCTGCTGACTCTCCGCTGACTTTTAAAAGTTCCTTGGTATCGGTCTTTTTCGACACGTGTGCAGCAGATCGCACTGTTGCTGTTTGCAACCTATGTCTGAAGCGGATCAAGCAAGGCCAGAACAGCACCCGCTTGGGCACCACATGCTTGATCAGACATATGACGACCTGCCATGCATAGAGACGAACAAATAGACTGACCCTATAACTCTGCAAGGTCCCCCGATAGTACAATTCTTAGACTGTTGCTCCTACATAGAATCCAGCACACATGATTAGCTGGTCCACTTAGGATGAATTATAGTGGAATTTTCCCTTCAATTGGTGTCCTTACAAGCAATTTTCACCAATTACTGATTCTTAAAAGAGTTTGTTAACCCCAGGGCTTTTTTTTTTAGCTGGAACTTGGTGGAACTCAATTTCACCACCTTTGGCTCAGGCCTTCCGCTCCCTACTCACCACTGTCAGGCCTCGTACACACGACCGAGTTTCTCGGCAAAAACCAGCAAGAAACTTGCTGGGAGATATTTTTTTGCCGAGGAAACCGGTCGTGTGTACATTTTCGTCGAGGAAACTGTCGAGAAACTCGACGAGCCAAAAAGAGAGCGTGTTCTCTATTTCTTTGACGGGAATGGAGAAACTTGGCTTGTCGAGTTTCTCGACAGCTTCCCAAAGAACTCGATGAGCAAAACGATCTGTTTCGCCCGTCGAGTTTCTCCGTCGTGTGTACGAGGCCTCACTTGTAAACACATGTCCGGCTTCTGTGTCAACAAGTGACAGCTCTTCGCCCAACAAAATGTTCCCCTGAGCGGCTCCCACTGAGTGCAGGATGGGGACAAGCAGGGGCGGACTGATAACTCATGGGGCCCCCGGGCAATAGGAGAATATGGGCCCCCCAGGTTATATTAGATTATGAGCCCCCTGGCCAATAGAAGATAATGGGGTCCCCAGGCAATAGATTATGGGGCCGCACAGTATACAGTACACACAGACACACAATATACACACACAGTATACACACACAGTATACATACACACATAATACACATACACACACTGAAAAAGGAACTGGAGAGGCGGGGCTATAATTTTATTTTTTTTAAAACACAGATTTTTACATACTGTCCCTGGTTTTACTGAGGCTGGCAACCCTGATGGGGCCCCCTAGTAGCATGGGGCCCTCGGGCAGTGCCCGAGCGCCCGAATGGTCAGTCCGCCCCTGGGAACAAGGGATATGCAGGTGCCCAGGGTGCAGTGCGGATGCCTACACCCCTACTGGATAATCTCCCTGCAAGTGAGAGAGCTGGAGCCACCTACAGTGTGCAAGAGGTACTAGAGTCGGCTGGGTGCTTCAGCCTAATACAGCAACAAAGGTATATGGAAGATGGTGGCGCTCCGAAGGAGGGGAGGTGTGGGAACATTAGAGGGGGGTTGCATATAGAGGTCTGAGCTAAAGGACTGATGAAAGTGAGATGTGGAAGAAGGCTGAACTCCATACTCTGTATGCAGAGCACCCCTGAACTCGTGGTCGAGTTCCTGCACCTACTTTCTGAGAAAAAAAGCTGTGGTTAACCCCAACATTTTTTTTTTTATCCTTTATATGCTCCTTTAAAGCATATAATATGACACAGTGCTTGTCATGAGACAAAAAAAACGTTTCTCCCCACTCCTCTTTATTTATTTATTATTTATATTTATTTATTAAAATGCTTATTGAGAGTGCGGTCTTTACCCGAGGGCCTCGATGCGCTCATAGAATCAACATATCCCATATACAGAAAAGGATCTCTTAGCATAGTACACAGTAAAACAATCATAAACTAGTTAAAAACAGAATTTAAAAGAAAATTAAAAGCGATGCTAATGTCTGACCCTAAGTTGGGTCATAAGCTTGTGAACTGACCATGGTGTATGATGGCTGCTGAGCCCGGATACTGTGGTCAGTTTACATGTCTCAGTCATCCGCAGCCTGCTTTCTGTCTCCTCTCTGCTCCTGTGTCCTCCTCCCCCTCCCCTCTCTGCTTATGGCAGTGCCACCCCTCCCCCTCTTGCTGCTCTCATAACACTAACCTGTATACACCATCAACACTGCCTCCTATCACAGTGTTCCCCTCTGTGTGTGATTTATAAATATAAATGCTGCAAATACCTAATTTCACAGCCGAGATTGCGATCACATGACTAGCCAGCTCTCTCCTCCCCTCCTCCCCTCCAGACTTACATCACCAGGGAAATCTCAGCCCCGCCCGTTGCATCTCTCAGAGGAGGAAAAGAGGAAAGCTGGACAGTCATGTGATCGCAATCTCAGCTGTGAAATGAGGTATTTGCAGCATTTATTTTTATAAATCACACACAGTGTTGATGTTGTATACAGGTTAGTGTGGCTTAAAGGAGTTGTAAATAAAACTTTATTTTTTGCTAAAATGACTGTTTACAGGGTATAGAGACATAATAGTTAACTGATTCCTTTTAAAAACGATTAAAATCAATCATATAATGTACCTGTAGTTTCTAGTTTCGTTTTTGCATGTTTCCTGCTTCTCTGCTGTACAGAGCCACAGAGTGTCAGGAATGCTGGTAGATCAGACTGTGTGACCGCACAGAGGAACCAAACAAGGTGAGTAGTGAAATAAAAGGGGTTTATTTACAAATGTGTGAACCACCAGTGCACAATAAAACGACAAACAGTATGTACAAATAAAGGGGAATACCGTATTCATAAACGAGCCAAGCCAAGGTCATACACATGGGAGGTCAGTAGATGGGTGAGGATGGGAACACAGCGGATCAGGGAGCGGATGGATGGACAGGCTGCGGGGCAGGAATCCAAGAGGGAACAGGAATCAGGACACAGGGAGGACAAGTCCAGGCAGGGATCAAGGATCAGGATCAGGTCCAGAAATCAGGGTCAAATACAAGCTCAGGTCCAGGAGGTATGACGATACCAGGGCGAGGAGTGATTACACACGCCGGGTATTTATAGAGGCGTGCTGATTGCATTCAGGTCACACCTGAACGCAGGAAGGGCTGTGTGCTCCACACTGCTAAGAACGCCCCGCTGGTGGACGCCAGTACTGCAGCCCAAGGATAACATAGCAGTAACACCAGCAGGGGGAACCTTCCCTGACAGTACCCCCCCCCAAAGGAGCGGCCTCCGGACGCTCCAATTAGATGTTGCTGGGGAAAGTCCGTGGTGTCAAGCTGGGCAGCAGATAAAATCACATCAGGTTGGGCCGGATGAAAGTCCATGACTTTTAACAGGGCAAAGTGCAGCTCAAGCTGGGCAGCGGGTACAGAAATCTTAAGTTGGGCAAAAAGTACATCAAGCTGGGATGCAGATAGGGGCAAATCAAGCTGGGCAGCAGGCTCCGGGTCGTCGAGCTGGGCAGCAGGCTCCGGGTCGTCGAGCTGGGCAGCAGGCTCCGGGTCGTCGAGCTGGGCAGCAGGCTCCGGGACGTCGAGCTGGGCAGCAGGCTCCGGGTCGTCGAGCTGGGCAGCAGGCTCCGGGTCGTCGAGCTGGGCAGCAGGCTCCGGGTCGTCGAGCTGGGCAGCAGGCTCCGGGTCGTCGAGCTGGGCAGCAGGCTCCGGGTCGTCGAGCTGGGCAGCAGGCTCCGGGACGTCGAGCTGGACAGCAAAATCCGGGTCGTCGAGCTGGGCAGCAAACTCCGGGTCGTCGAGCTGGGCAGCGGGCAGGGACACCTCAGACTGGGCAGCGGATGGCACCGAAACAGGCAGGGCAGATGGCACTGAAACAGGCAGGGCAGATGACACTGAAACAGGCAGGGCAGATGACACTGAAACAGCAACTTCAGGCTGGCAAACTGGCACAGCAACTTCAGGCTGGCAAACTGGCACAGCAACTTCAGGCTGGCAAACTGGCACAGCAACTTCAGGCTGGCAAACTGGCACAGCAACTTCAGGCTGGCAAACTGGCACAGCAACTTTAGGCTGGCAAACTGGCACAGCAACTTCAGGCTGGCAAACTGGCACAGCAACTTCAGGCTGGCAAACTGGCACAGGAACTTCAGGCTGGCATACAGGATCAGGCTGGCAAACTGGCCGCATAGCAGGTAGAGGTTTGGCAGAATCAGGTTCAGCTGGCATGCAAGCAGACTGGAGCAGGTTGGTTGGTGTGGAGACAGGTTGGGTTACTGGCAGGATCATCTTGGTTGGGAAAAACTTTTGTTTTTTCTTGGGCTTAGCCACAGAAGCTCTGTAGGTAAGGGGTGCAGCGGACTGGAAAGGAGGATTGGGATATGGCAGAGTAGAGGGAACAGTAGCTGGAGGAAGTTTTTGTGGGTTAGTAGGCGGCTGAGAAAAGACAGGTGGGTTGTATGCAGGATAGGTACAGGGAGCAGAGACTGGATATTGGTATCTGGTGGGAAGCAGTGTACACTGAGCTTCGACTGGGGTTGCCATTGGTGATGGACAGATGGATCTTTGGGAAGGTGAGTGGTTAATGGCAGGGCTGGAAACAGGTGGTTTGGCAGAAATCAGGAGATCTGACCATGCCTGCAGCACAGGCTGAACAAAAGCAGGTTCACACACACCTTGTCTAATCAGAGACTGCACAGAACTAATGCACTCAGACAACTTTTGCTGGGGACAGGAGGAATAATGTTCATCAAAAGAAACTGGATCATCCTCTAATAACCATATCAAGGATTCAACTTGGTCATGACTGAAGGGGGGAGAGAAATCGTCACTGCCATCAGGAATAAATGACAGGGCTGGCTTTACACACAACCGGATTAATGCCTGAACATCATTGAAAGTTATGCAACCCTGATCCACCCAGGAATGAGCCGATCGGATAGTTTCCATCAGCTGGTCACTAGTCCACCCCTCCAGAACCTGGCGACAATACTCCTCATCCTCCTCTGCCAGCAGAGAATAGTAAATGATTTCATTGAAATCCATGTTTAGAGCCACACACTACACCAGTATGGTTCCTCAAAGCAATCACGTCTGATCAAGGGATGGCCCTGGTATACTGTCAGGAATGCTGGTAGATCAGACTGTGTGACCGCACAGAGGAACCAAACAAGGTGAGTAGTGAAATAAAAGGGGTTTATTTACAAATGTGTGAACCACCAGTGCACAATAAAACGACAAACAGTATGTACAAATAAAGGGGAATACCGTATTCATAAACGAGCCAAGCCAAGGTCATACACATGGGAGGTCAGTAGATGGGTGAGGATGGGAACACAGCGGATCAGGGAGCGGATGGATGGACAGGCTGCGGGGCAGGAATCCAAGAGGGAACAGGAATCAGGACACAGGGAGGACAAGTCCAGGCAGGGATCAAGGATCAGGATCAGGTCCAGAAATCAGGGTCAAATACAAGCTCAGGTCCAGGAGGTATGACGATACCAGGGCGAGGAGTGATTACACACGCCGGGTATTTATAGAGGCGTGCTGATTGCATTCAGGTCACACCTGAACGCAGGAAGGGCTGTGTGCTCCACACTGCTAAGAACGCCCCGCTGGTGGACGCCAGTACTGCAGCCCAAGGATAACATAGCAGTAACACCAGCAGGGGGAACCTTCCCTGACACAGAGCCAATACAGGGCAGTGATGGTTTGGAAAACAAAACTGATTGGTGCTGTGGGGTTTTAGACACACAGTAATCACACCTCCTTGATTAGTGACCACAGAGAGAAAGCTCCCAGTACTGTGGTTATCAGGAAACAGACAACCAGGAAGTGTGGAGATCAGAGAAGAATTACAGCAACTTGAGAGCAAAAACGAACAATGAGGACATGAAAACAGCACTGCATTAAGGTAAAGGAAGCTATTAAGATAAAAAAAATTCCTTTACAAACCCTTTAACAACACTTTAATTTAAATGTACATGTAGGTTTCCCACCTTCCCGACAGATGGGCAATGCTATGTGTGACATAGATGAGGCGTCACTACTGATCATTCTACATCAGTGAAGAAGATTTTCGAAAGAGGATGTTACAGGAACTTCCCTATCTAACAAGTGATGTCAAACCCTTCAGCATATATAAATGTGACTCAACAGCAGAAGGAAGAACATTCATAGAAGGATCCAGAGAGGAACATCAGGACACGGAAAGTTCAAGTAAGTAACTTATACACATATATACAGTATATTTATGGTTTTGTTTAAAAACAAGTTTGCTAATAGATACTCAACAGAATAGTTATTACTGGCACATAACTCAGTGGGGTTGATTTACTAAAACGGAAAAAGTGTAAAATCTGCTGCAGCTGTGCATGGTAGCCAATCAGCTTTTAACTTCAGTTTGTTCAATTAAGCTTTGACAAAAAAAGCCTGGAAGCTGATTGGTTACCATGCACAGCTGCAAAAGATTTCACGCTCTCCCATTTTAATAAAGCAACCCCAGTTTGTAAATCAGGCAAAGCAGTGAATAGATAGTTTGTGAGCATAGTCACCTCTATAGCAATACTTTTTTTTGGGGCTCTAGACCAGGGGTCTCCATACTTTTCAAGCTAAGGGCCAGTTTACTCTTTCAGACTTAAGGGGGGCCGGATTATGACCAGTGGGGGTAGAAAATTCCAGAGGGCCGAGCATCATTGAGAATAAACATGGCCCCAGTGCTGGTGAACAGTAGGTGGAGGAATAGTGCTCCATCATTGCTATTAGTGGAATAAATAGTGCCCCATTGTTGGTGTCATTGGGAGGAATAGTGCCTCAATACTGCCCCAAGGGCCAGATGAAGGCTTGCAAAGGGCCACATCTGGCTCTCGGGCCGCAGTTTGGAGACCTCTGCTCTAGACAAAGGACTTGGGTTGTAGTGGACAGGCTTAGATTTTTAAAGTATATCTAAAGTTAAAGTGTTTTTAAGTTTTGGAGACTGGGGAAGTGTTGAAAATCTTGTATTTATTTCTATCTTTGTCACTGCTGGGGAGATTCATCTTCTCAGCTTCTCCTATTGATCATTGTCATTCGAACAGACAATGATGGGGGAAAACCAAATTTTTACAGTTACTGAAAGAAGAATAGACAAGACATTGGGGTTGATTTACTAAAACTGGAGAGTGCAATATCTGGTGCAGCTCTGCATTGAAACCAATCATCTTCCAGGTTTTTTTTTAATCAAAGTTTAATTGACTCATCTGAGGCTGGGTTCACACTACTACACTACTTTCATCCTACTTTGCTCTGCTACATCGGTCCTACATTTATCCTACATTGGTCCTACATCCATCCTACTTTCATGAACAGGATACTACTTTGGTCCGACTTCAATGATATTCAATGGGTTGAAGTAGGATCAATGTAGGACCAAAAGTAGTACAGGGAGCATTTTCAAAGTCGGACCGACTTGTGTAGGACCAGTTAAGACTGCTCTCATAGGGAAACATTGATTTTCACACGTCATGCTACATGAGGCTCCCAATGTAGGACCGTTTGTAGGACAAGTGTCAACCCAGCCTCAAGGTAGAAGCTGATTGGTTACCAAGCACAGCTGTAATAGATGTTGCACTCATAAATCAACCCCATTGTTCGATGTGGATACTGTTTTCTATTGGCAATTGTCCAAAAAGGGATTGTGTCTTAGTTTGTACAGATTTCCTGTTGGGTGCTTGAGACTCGAACTCCCTTGGGTGGGCAGCATTCTATACTAATCTAAAACCAGTTTGGGCTTTAGATATGCTTTCAGTAAAGTGGCTGACCCTTGTTGAAATCCTGAAATCAGTGGTGCCTCTATTTTGTTAGCCTGAGCTTAAAGTGATTCTAAAGTTTGGAATAAAAAAATAAAAAGCCAATGACTCCCACTGCCGTGTGAGCCAATGAAGAGAGAACAACTCGGGAGAGCCACTGTTTATGACTGGATTGAGATGGAAGTTAGTATAAGGGCTCTTTCACACGGGCAGCCCGTTCAGGTCCGCCTGCCAGTATTTTAGGCGGACCTGAACGGGCGCTCCGTGCTCCTCTATGGAGCCGCGGATGTCAGCGGTGACATGCCCGCTGACATCTGACCCGCTCTGATCTGCCAAAATGTGTAACGGAGGAAAAACCTACTTTTCCATCTGTCTGGCGGATAGGATCAGGTGAACACGGACAGACGGTCCGTGTTCATCCGATCCCCTCATAAGGGAGAGCAGAGAAAAGACAGGGCGGTCCCTGCACAGTGTGCGGGGACCGCCCTGTCATCCGCCGGCTCAGCAGGGATCAACGGAGCGATCCCCGCTGAGCAAGCGGAGGTTCACGGGACGGATCATTACTGATCCGCCCCGTGTGAAAGGTCCTAAGGCAAGACTGAGGGGTAGCTGCGAATTAATCTTCCTATTTGGATCTGCATACATTCATCTGACACGCAGGAACTTTTTTGTTTTCAGATTTGTTTTGCCTGTGTGGGGCTCACAGCTAACTGGGGTGTGTGAGTTGCTTTAGTACCAAAAACAGCACCCCACTACCTATCACTGGACCAGCCCTACCTTTTAAAAGTGAGTCATTTTTACTGATCTCCAGTATAATTGAGACATTTATTGATGATCATTTATGATAAAGAGATTTTTTTTTTACTTTTGTTATTTATGTAAGGGTTATATTTCATTTATTACCAACATAAAGGGAGATCTTTTTGACTGATCAACGGTGGAATATAAATCCATTAAACCAACACCTAATTTCGAGAGAACCAAAATGCATAAACTGTCCTCTGTGTCTTAATTTGGTCAACATACAAACATGGGTTTCAAAACATTTCTTGGTTTTGGTATGACAATAATCTCTAGGTCAGCATTGTGTAGTAGGATTTTGGAAACTGACACATTGCTCCACAAACCACAAAAAAAAAAAAAAAAATCCTAAACATCCTCTTTCCTAGACTCCTAAAACCTCTCGTTTACAGATAGGTGAATGCTTGACAATATCAATACTTAACAAAACTTTTTCGAAAGTCAAGTGAAACTTAAATGAATATATAAAAGAATAAATGTGATGACCAACAGAACTACATTACAACAAAATGTCAGGCACCATTAAAACACATATACAGTTGTGCTCATAAGTTTACATACCCTGGCAGAATTTATGGTTTCTTGGCCATTTTTCAGAGAATACGAATGATAACACAAAAAACTTTTCTTTCACTCATGGTTAGTGTTTGGCTGAAGACATTTATTATCAAACAAATGTGTTTACTCTTTTAAAATCATAATGGCAACAGATACTCCCTAAATGACCCTGATCAAAAGTTTATATATCGCAGTCCTTAACCTCCCTGGCGGTATGATTATTTCAGATTTTAGGTGCTGAAAGCGGTACCATTATTTTGCAAGGAAATTTGGCGTTTTACATTGTAGGCCTGTCAGGGCTCAAAATTTCAAGTCCTGAGCTACTAGCCAGGCCTCAAGAGTTACTCGCCACCAGTTGCCCCACCTAATTCATACACTGCCCTGCGCCTAATTGCAGCCGTAAACACGCCCTCATAGATTATTTCATGGAATGACAATGTTTTATGCAGAATCAAGTTACAAAATTAAATATTACCAACAACAACTTTAACAAAATGGGACAGGGCACTGGGGGCAGACCAGAGGGTCAGGGCACTGGGGGCAGACCAGAGGGACAGGGCACTGGGGGCAGACCAGATGGACAGGGCATTAGAACTGGGTCTCTTCCCCATTCTCTTGCTGTCTCCTCTGCAACTCCCATCCATCCATCCTCTCTCTCCCATTCATCTCATCATCAGGAGCCTGTGTGTGCGGCTCCACGCTTGCATGTCCCCACTTCCCCCTTTTATTCAGGCTGGCAGAGAGGAGAGGAGGTGCAGCACAGCGGGAGGGAGTACAATCCAGCACTGAGATCCACACAACTGCACAGCCATTGACACCATAGCACAGCGCACACTGACAGCACACAGCACACATTGAGACCAGTCTGTTCACAGTGCTCAGGCTAAACTGTTGGACACTTACATAGAGCACAAGGAGAAGAAAACTGCACAAACTAGAAGGCTGCCGCTCTCATGTCAGGGCAACTTTCAGTGAGTGCTGCACCGGAGTGGTAATTTTGGCAATCCTCCACCTCACTCATTACTTTCTGCTCTCCAGCTACATTGGTTGGGGCCCGGGGGAGGGGGGCAGGCTCAGAGAGGTCATACTGTTAGGTCCCATGGCTTAATGAGAATTGTAAGGAGAGCACCTGTGTACTGCTCTGCCTGTGCGCGGCTCACCAGACTACTTTTCCCGAGCATGCACCTTTCCTCTTCGGCCGCCAATCTCATCGGGACTCTAAGTGTAGGCACAGATTGGAGGGAGATTGGTCATGCAGCCCTGTCATCACTCGCCCCCAGCTTAAATCCACTCGCCAAATGCTAGTAGGCGAGTGGAAATTTTGAGGGCTGGGCCTGTAATTAGTAATAACTCACTTAAATCTGGCCAAACAAGAGTCTAGTAGGCATCCCGGGTATAACAAAGTTTGAAAAACAAAATCATAAATTATAATATAATAAATAACTATAAATAATTATAACAAATAATAATGTAATTATAATAAAAATTATTCACTAATGTTATTCACTCAAAATCACTGAAATGTGCTCAGTTGCAGAATTGTCGCTGTCATTACTTTTATTTTTTTATGACGAATTTCCCCACAAATCGCTATCGCTCAATTCTGCAAGTGATTATAATTTATTATTGCTGTTTTCTAGCTGGTCTAAAACCACTTTTGACATAAAGGGACACTTTTTGGTTGCTATGGACAATCTACAGTTTGCAGGCAGAAAGAACAGTTTTTATTATATAAAAGAACATGTAGGGCACTGGGCAGACCACTAGGGACTAAGGGGGTGTGTATTTTTTACATACAGTACTGTAATCTGTAAGATTACAGTATACTGTATGTAAGGTGTTTATTTACTTTTTTGAATTTGGCGCCATTCTCCGCCCCCGTGTGTCGTAACGTCGCAGGGAACGGAGCTCGGTGGCTCACAGGCACTGTGTGAATCGAGCGGACACCGCTCGATCAAAGGGCTGCATTTGGTTTTGAGAACACTTGTTTATACCCATGACAGTCTCTTTTTTTTCATCTGTGCCCCAAATTTATCTTAATTTCTTGTCTTGTAGACATCACTTCAAGTGAAATCAGTGAGGGGGAAAATTGCCTCGTAGGCAGTCATCATTGGAAAAAGTGTCTCCACTGGAAGATTCCCTCTGTATTCCTTTTTTGGTGACAACTTAAAATTTTAGATTCCCGGGCACATTCAGCCACGGGAACATGGTCACCAGAGAAGGCAAAAATCTCCAGTGGGGACACAGACAGAAATGAAAACCTTATATATTCTAAGCCAGTGCTTTAACTGGGCCGGAACGCGGCGGTACCGCCACTTCCAAAAATGGCCCTTCAGAGTACCAGCACCTCTCCATGCGCCCAGTACGTGGGTTTCCCGTACCGGAATGCAGCCCCAGGATGACCGAGGTTTTTTTTTTTCTCGCCGCCGCCGCCGAGTGTCTAGTGCGGGTATCGGCAAACCGCGGCTCCGGAGCCTGCATGCGGCTCTTTTATACCTTTGCTGCGGCTTCGGGCCGCGGAGGATTTAAAAAAGAGCGCGCCGCGCTGTGATACATGTCCCGCCCTCCTCCTCCTAGAGAAGACTAGCTTGTGACGTGTGATAGAGCCAGTGCGCTGTCTGTCACACTAGCTGGTCTAGAGGAGGAGGGCGGGACATGTATCAGCGCGCCAGAACCCAGTGGGGGAGCATAGTGACAGATGACCGCCGTGAGCGTGAGTCACAGCTGAGTGAGGGTGACCTGATGTTTTTTTGATGATAATGATGGTGGGGGGGCTGGCTTGCGATGGTGCAGGAACCTGCTATTTTTTTAATGATGATGGGGGGGGGGTCTGGCTTGCAATGGTGAGGGGACCTGCTATTTTTTTTTGATGGGGGGGGGTGCTGGCTTGCAATGGTGAGGGGACCTGCTATTTTTTTAATGATGGTGGGGGGGCGCGGGGAGGGGGGGGGAAGGGCGGGGGGGGCGCACCGGCGCCTAATAGAGTACCGGCACCTCTTTTGGCCCACTTAAAGCACTGTTCTAAGCCTTCCCTACTCTAAAACTAGAAAAAGTTTTGGCTTTAAACACATTATAGGATATGTTTTTCAAAAGTTTACAGTCATTGCCCTATTTCGCAAGTGGACCGTAGAATATATTTTTGTTTTTTTTCTTGTGCATGACCAATAATAAGACTGGATTTTGAGCTTCTTCACTTCTTTTTACAGAATTTTTCCACTTCCAAACTGTCTTGGGAAAATGAAGAATTTTACAATGGAGTATCCCGTTTCTAATGTTACTCTTAAAGAAGAGACCACAATCCCCTGGGCTTACTATGAATCTACCCCTGAGGTCTATTCTGAAGAGGATGAAAGACTAGAACGTATAGCATTCCATCTCCGTGTGTTCTCCCTGGTGATCTATTCTTTTGCTTTCGTACTAGGGACCACCGGAAATGGTCTGGTTATCTATTTTACCGCCTTTGTAATGAAACGGACTGTCAATGTTGTGTGGTTCCTTAATTTAGCCATAGCTGATTTTATCTTCACGTTTTTTCTACCGTTGAGCATTACTCATGCCTCGCTTGAGTATCACTGGCCTTTTGGAAAATTCATGTGCAAGCTGAATAGCACTATTCTATTCATCAATCTGTACGCCAGCATCTTCCTGCTCACCATGATCAGCATTGACCGATTCATCTCCGTCGTGTTTCCTGTTTGGTGTCAGAATCACCGAACTCCGAAGTTGGCCTCTTTTATAGCCGTGGCAGTATGGATCCTAGCATTCATTTTCAGTTTACCTTATTTTATATTCCGAGATATATACGGTGCTGAAGAAGATCATGTTTCGTGCTATAACAACTTTCATGAGGATGAAAAAGTTGCCTATCCAAGACACAAGGCTACACTAATCATTCGATTTATCGTCAGCTTTTTTATTCCTTTGATCATAATCATCTCATGCTATTCAGTAATTCTTTTGCGTATCCAAAGAAATCACATGACCACATCAAACAAGCCTTTCAAAGTTGTCCTAGCTGTTATCATCTCATTCTTTGTCTGCTGGTTTCCCTACCACGTCTTCTCCTTTTTGGAGTTGTCTGCAAATTATGATGAAAATGAGCACCTTTACTACATAACTTTTGTTGGAATACCTATTACCTCCAGTTTGGTTTTTATAAACAGTTGTATCAACCCCATTCTCTATGTCTTTATGGGTCGAGATTTCAAACAGAAATTCCATAGCTCCCTCCGGTCGATATTTGAGAGAGCCTTCTCCGAGGAATCTACCCAAATAGACTCCAAGAGCAAAACCAAATCAACGTCAGATTCCCAGCTGGTGTGAGACTGGACTATATTTATGGAACAATACATACTATGGAGACCTCATTGGCTTTGAGGTGTTTTTCAGGATGCTATAATATTTTTCCCAAGGCTTTATCATGTCCAGCAGAGAATTGTATGAAATTTGCCAAATATTGAAACTGCCAATTGCTGAAGAAGATCATATCCTGTCTCGGAATTCCAGGACTAACATTTGCTACCATACCACCATAATTAAAAACGGCTATCAAACAACTGAGATTACAAGGACCAATAAAAACTTTTGTGCATGCTGTTGGATAATTTCTAAGAGAAGATGTTAGAAGCTGAATCCAAGCAAACAAATTAAATACCTATAAGGGAACAGACTTAGGCCCTGTACACGCGATCAGTCCATCCGATGAGAACGGTCCGAAGCTGACTGATGGTCTGATGTGCCTACACACCATCAGTTAAAAAAACGATCAAGTCCAACGCCGTGACGTAAAACACAACGACGTGCAGAGAAAAATGAAGTTCAATGCTTCCAAGCATGCGTCGACTTGATTCGGAGCATGCGTGGGTTTTTAACCGATGCTTTTGCGTACTAACCATCGGTTTTGACCTATCGGTTAGGCGTCCATCGGTTCAATTTTAAAGCAAGTTCTAAATTTTTTGACCGAAGGATAACTGACCGAAGGGGCCCATACACGATCGGTTTGGACCGATGAAACTGACCTTCCTTTCGTTTTCATCGGTTTTGACCGACCGTGTGTACGAGGCCTTAGAGGTCTTGTCTCTACCCAACCTCTCTGTCACTCTGCTCTCATCACCTCTCAGCATGTTCACCTTGTGCACATGAGCAGTTCTGCTATATAATGGATTTCATTAAAAAGTCAAGTTTCAGTGCTTGAGTTAAAAAAAGTAACAATGTATTAATAAATACAGAACTGCATTTGTGTATTTTATGTCTAGCTGGAAGTCAGCTCTAAAATAAATAAAGTTATTACAGATATATTTAATAAACAAAAGTTCCTTCTTTTCAGTTTGAATTACTGTAAAATATGCTACAATCTGCATTCAATATCCACCTAACCTGTACATAGACAAATGCAGAGGCTACCATTGGTGATCTCCTTCTGAAAAGGCTAGTAATCTGTTCTTTGCATGCCGTAGCCCTCTTCCCCTTTGGGAGTGCCTAATTACTCTCTGTGCTGGTCCAGCTCCTCTGTCCCTCCCCTCTTCTCTCTACATAACCTTTTATGTGGCAGTCAGGAGAGAAGTGAATGAGAATACTATAAAGGGTTAGTTAAGTGACAGCTCTGAGACTGCTAGGGCTGCTAACATCACTTTCAAGATGGCAACATCTAGCAGGAATATCAGGGCCTTTGAAGGACTACACAACGGAGGATTTTACAGGTAAAAAAAAAAATGTCAAATGCACATCATATCATAAATGGGGTTGTAAAAGGATGTATTTTTTATTTTTTAAAACTAACAAATATGTCATACTTACCTCCACTGTGCAGCTCGTTTTGCACAGTGTGGCCCGGATCCACGTCTTCTGGGGTCCCTCGTCGGCAGTCTCTGGTCCTCCCCACAAGAACTCCACACATTCATGCGAGAGAGCTCGCATGGTGTGGAGTCCTTGCGGGCGTGCTCCCGTGATACAGCCGACGGCCATAGCCGCCGACTGTATCACTCGGCCCCGCCCCCTGGAGCACCGCATTATTGGTTGTGATTGACAGCAGCGCGAGCCAATGGATGCGCTGCTTCAATCGACCAATGAGTGAGCCGTGAAGCCGGCCAAGATGACAGCGCGTTCACAGCGCGGGACTTTCGAGGGGTCAGGTAAGTAAACAGGGGGGCTGGGGAGGCCGGCATTGTCAGAAGTTTTTTCTCCTTAACGCTTCCTGATGATGTAATTTACGAAACGTATGTCGAGGCGCAATATGGTCACGCACAGTCACGCTACTTCCGCACCTGGTTCAGCTGGTTTCTGAACGTGAAACGCACGCCGGACTCGTCAGCACCGGAGGCCATCTCTCCTACACTGATACACACTCACAGCCTCAGTGCCGGGACTAAGGCACTGCTACAGTAAGGAGCCATTTGGCAACTTTTGTTTTTAACTTATTTTAAATAAAACGTATTACACTATTGCGGTCCTCTCTTTCATCCCATATATCCCATGATATACTGTTGGAAAACGGCTGTGTGATCGAGAATCCGTGGTGCTGCGAGATTTATTACACGTGTGTGTAAACAGGTTCTATTTGACATCTTTTTAATTAAAGGGTCAACTACTATTGGTAAGGTGCCATCCTTTACTTAATCACGTCTGGTGAACTGCTATATTTAGTTGGTGAAGGTGGACTCTTGATCTTGACTACTTACTTTGAACATTTATCTTCATCACGTAACTTATCTATATTCACAATTAACCACTAAGCTAACACTTTTTTTGGATACAGAGTGGTGGACTCATTGGAATTTTGCACAATTTTGCATATTGCATGCATTTTTTTTTCATTTTTTTTTGGATTTATGTATGGACCTTGTATGCTTTATTTTTGGTATTGCTAGAGTTATATATTATGATTATTTAACTAACAATATTATAATAATTCTCACCAGTCAATATTTCTATGAACAACCACAGTGCCCCCTACCCTCCAATTTCAATTTTTAACTCAGGTCACAGATTTTTTGGGAAGCAGCTTTAATTAATGGTTTAAACACCTTTTTTTTTATAAAATTATTCAGTTCACACTTTACCCTATTTATATTTATTTATAAAAACTACACTTTACCTTTGGCGCGAGATTCACCTAACTACAATGCATAGAATGCAATAAGGTGAAAAAACTTTTACCTTTACAACCCCTTTAAGAAAAGATTTTGTTAAAATGTATGGTGTGGCGGCAGAGACTCTTTAATGGCTGGGAAGAACGACTTTCCATCTTTACCCAATTATTCAATACAAGCATTGACTCAAAGAGCTTTTTTATGCTTCCATATTCGGTGTAGCTTGTGACGCATATCTGTATATAATACAACTTCTACTAATTATTATTATTATTATGATATATTAGTATTTAATAATATCCAGCTCCACTCAGATATTTTTATTTTATTTTAGGGAAGGATTTGAAATCTCCCTAATTGAGGTCATATACAGGAAGAAAAACATGACAGATATTTGAACCCTTTTGCCGCCTACACTGTCGTTAACATTGTATGACACTCCCCAGCAGTTCGCATATGGCAGTGTGAACTGCCATGCAAGTTGGGTGAGATGCGGGAACCTGCAGTGGATTCGCAGGGTTCTCGCATTTGACTAGTGTGAACCGGCCCTTAGTGCTGGTTCACACTGCAGCGACGTTTGACATCAGATGTGATTTGTACCACACTGCAGTGAAAAATCACATGTGATCTCTGTGCGATGCGATTTCAGCCATACAGATAGTATGGCTGAATTTGCATTGTATTTGGACCAAACTCGCACAGGACCCTTTTTTGTTTCACAGCAGAATACGAATGCGTGGGTGTTCACACCCATGCGATCTGATTCCTGTCGGAATTTGCAGTTCGCACTGTGATCTGCAAACTGATTTGGGGGTGTCATTAACTTTTAACTGACACTCCCAGCAGTTTGCATAGGGCAGTGTGAACTGCTACTGGGAGACATGCGATGCGGGAACCCACAGTGGTTTCGTAGGGTTCTCACATTGCTGAGTGTAAACCAGCATTTAGGCTTAGTTCCCACTGGTGCGATCCGAGAACCCTGCAAATCCACTGCGGTTCCTTCATCGCACCTGACTCGTAGGCAGTTCACACTGCCTTATGCGAACCGCTGGGAGTGTCAATAAAAAGTTAATGACACCCCCAGATCGGTTCACATATTGCTGTGAAAACTGTCAATTCAGACATGAATCGGATCGCAGGGGTGTGAACACCCATGCAATCAGATTCTGGTGCATACCAAAAAAGGGTCCTGCATGACCCTGGTCCAAATGCGATGCAAATTCAACCATACTATCTGTATGGCAGAAATTGCATAGCACAGACTTCACATGTGATTTGCACTTCAGTGTGGTGCCAATCACATGTCAGGTTGCACAGCACACTGGTGTGAACCAAGCCTAAAGACTGCCCTATAACTGTAGTGGCCACAGGGCTATGGCAGGCACTACCATATGGTGGCTTAAGCAGCCACCTCAGGGCGCCAGGATAGGGGGGCAGTACAATCCTAATCCCCAGTCACCCGCTGGGGATGCCGAGTTTTATAGTGCTGATTTATTTTATTTATTTTTACACACTCCCAGCCCCTATAGCAGCTAGGAGTATGTGTACTTTAGTAAAGCTGACTGTCGCCTTTCACGTGGAAGTGTTACAAGTGGCTGTGAAGCCGCCTATCACTTCCACCACTGCCACAATGTGCAACCCCCTTCACCATGTTTACCGGGTACCTCTGTCCCACTGGGAAGGGCGGCGGTAGCTCAGCAGACCTTTGTCCTCTCAGCCATCCTCCTGTACACAGACCGGGAAGTGTCATTTATGACGTATGGGGTTGGGTTGGGCCGGGAGGCAGAGTGGCAATTGCCCCCTAGCCACTCTAACCTGCTGGATGAGTCCACTGGCGGGGGGTGGTGGCTGAATCTGCTAGCAGGGGGTTGCTGAATGAGTCTGCTGGTGGGGGGTGCCGGCTGAGTCTGCTGGTGGGGGGGTTGCTGGCTGTGTCTGCTGGCGGGGGGGTGCTGGCTGAGTCTGCTGGCGGGGGCGCTTGCTAAGTCTGCTTTGGGGGTGCTGGCTGAGTCTGCTAGTGGGGGGTGCTGGCTAAGTCTGCTGGCGGGGGGGTGCTGGCTGAGTCTGCTGGCGGGGGGTGCTGGCTGAGTCTGCTGGCGGGGGGAGGAGTGCTTTTCTGAGTCTCCTGACGGGGGGGCTGGCTGAGTCTGCTGGGGAAGGTCCTGGCTGAGTCTGCTGGGGAGGGTGCTGGCTGAGTCTGCTGGGGGGGTGCTGGCTGAGTCTGCTGGTGGGGGGGGGTGCCTGGGGTTGAGTCTTCTGGCGGTGGGGTGCTGGCTGAGTCTGCTGGGGGGGAAAGGGGGGTGCTGGCTGAGTCTGCTGGCGGGGGGTGCTGGCTGAGTCTGCTGGCGGGGGGAGGGGTGCTTTTCTGAGTCTTCTGATGGGGGGGCTGGCTGAGTCTGCTGGGGAAGGTGCTGGCTGAGTCTGCTGGGGAGGGTGCTGGCTGAGTCTGCTGGGGGGGTGCTGGCTGAGTCTGCTGGTAGGGGGGTGCCTGGGGTTGAGTCTTCTGACGGTGGGGTGCTGGCTGAGTCTGCTGGGGGGGGTGCTGGCTGAGTCTGCTGGCGGGGGTGGTGCTGGCTGAGTCTGCTGGCGGGGGGGGCGGATGAGTCTGCTGGCTTCTAAGCAATGCGTCATACTACTGAAGGGGATAATAAATACGTTTTAACAGAGGTCATCACACCTTTCATTGGAGAGCCAGGTCCTTGCACCTCTTCGGGAGGTGGGGGGTGATGATGATTCTCCCTCTGTCACGCCTCTTCTCTTCAGCCAGCCCCAGCCAAGGAGTCACATGTTACGTTCTTGACGCCACTCGTACGTACCCTCCCCTGGCGTGCCATATGACCTGCCTGGCTGCCTCTGAGATTCCTGGGAGGTGGGAGTTGTAGTTTACTGTGCTGATAAGTTCCTTACCTTTAGTGCAGCTGAACTACAATTTCCATAATGCAGCGCAGCCTGCACAGCAGCAGCCAGCTAGCCAATCGGCGGCCGACTTCTAGCAAAAAAATTATTAACAGACAGCCAGCGCCGCGGACCCTGATCAGTGCCCTGAAAGGAAATTTCCACCTTGCCACCCGGCCCAGCCTGCCCCTGCCTGTTCGGTTCACACCAGAACTTTCGAACACAGCAAAAGTTTGGACCCGAATAACGAAATCCACGCATGCTCAGAATTAAGTCGACGCATGTTTGGAAGCATTGAACTTCATTTTTTTCAGCACGTCATAGTGTTTTACGTCACCGTATTTTGGCACGGTCGGATTTTTGACTGATGTGGCCAGATTCACGTACGGCGGCTTAAAGTTGTGCGGGCGTAGCGTATGTAATTTACGTTACGCCGCCGCAAGTTGAAGAGGCAAGTGCTGTATTCACAAAGCACTTGCGTCCTAAGTTACGGTGGCGTAGCGTAAATGTGCCGGCGTAAGCGCGCCTAATTCAAATTGGGAAGAGGTGGGCGTGTTTTATGGCAATAAGGCATGACCCCACGTAATTGACGTTTTGAACGTACGGCGCATGCGCCGTCCGTGGACGTAACCCAGTGCGCATGCTCCAAATTACGCCGCAAAGACTCATTGGTTTCGACGTGAACGTAAATTACGGCCAGCCCCATTCACGGACGACTTACGCAAACAACGTAAACATTTCTAAATTCTACACGGTTCCGACTTCGATACTTAACATTGGCTGCGCCATCTTTTTGGTGGTTTATCTTTACGCCTGAAAACGCCTTACGTAAACGGCGTATCTTTACTGCGACGGGCAAGCGTACGTTTGTGAATAGGCGTATCTCGCTGATTTTTACATGAAGGAGAGAAGTGCCAAAATAGGCCCGGTGGACAAGTGGGTAAAATGTACTGCTCCTTAAAACTTTTTTTTTCTTTGATACATGTCCCCTAGGGCAGTACCCGGGTCCCCAAACACTTTTTATGTCAATAACTTGCATATAAGCCTTTAAAATTAGAACTTTTGATTTTTTATGTTCGTGTCTCATAGACTTTAATAGGGTTTGCATGTTTTCTAGAACATTTTGCCTGTTCGAGGTGTTCTGGTGCTAACCGAACTGGGGGGGGGGGTGTTTGGCCCATTTCTAATGCTCAACTACACTGCAGAGTGCATGAGCATCATGGGAAATTTAGTTCCAAAAATCTACGGTCAAGGTCCGCCATCACTGGCCTAGACCATAGAGATCAACAAATGACTAACCCTATATCTCTGTAAGGTCCCCCAATGGTACAATGCTTGGACAGTTGCTCCTACATAGAATCCAGCACACATGATTATCTGGTCCAGTTAGGATGATTTATAGTGGCATGTTCCCTTCATAGTTACATAGTCACTAAGGTTGAATAAAGACACCAGTCCATCCAGTACAGCCTGCAGTGTGTGTGTATGTGTTTATGTCAATAGTAAATCCTGTATCCCTGTATGTTGTGATTGTTAAGATGCCCATCTAATAGTTTTTTTAAACTATCGACACTCCCTAATACCACTGCTTGTGGAAGTGAATTTGACATCCTTACTGCTCTGACAGTAAAGAACCCTCTACGCAGTTTAAGGTTAAACCTCTTCTCTTCCAATTTTAATTAATGGCCGCATGTCAATTTAAACTCCCTTGCACTGAAATGTTTTTTCCCTATGCAGTACGGTATTTGTACATCGCTATCAAATCCCCTCTCAATCCTCTCCTCTCCAGAGTGAATATGTTCAATACTTGTAGTCTTCCCCCATTACTTTTATTAGCTGTGTTGCTCTTCTCTGGACTCTCTCCAGTTCAGGGCACATTCTGTTTGAGGACTGGTGCCCAGAACTGGATGGCATACCCAAGATGCGGCCGGACCAGAGTCTTGTAGAGTGGGAGAATTATAATATTATCTCTGGAGTGAATCCCCTTTTTGATGCATGCTATTATTCTCCTGGATTTGCTTGGAGCAGCTTGGCATTATATGACTTTGCTGAGCCTATCATCTACTAGGACCCTTCAATTAGTATCCTCCATACAAGCAATTTGCACCAATTGCTGATTCTTTAATTCCTTCCCGGCAGACAGGGCAATGCACTATGTGACATAGATGAGGCTTCACTACCGATAATTCTACATCAGTGATACAAATATCTGAAAGAGGATGTTACAGGAACTTACTTAACAAGCGATGTCAAACCCATCTGCATATATAAATACGGCTCAACAGCAGAAGCGAGAACATTCATAGAGGGATTCAGAGAGGAACATCAGGACTAGGAAAGTTCAAGTAAGTAACTGATACACATATATACAGTATATTTATAGTTTTGTGTGAAAAAAATAAAAAAGTTTGCATGGAGATTCTCAACAGAATAGTTATTAGTGGCAAATGACTCGGTGGGGTTGATTTACTAAAACTGGAAAGTGCGAAATCTGGTGTAGCTGTGCATGATAACCAATCAGCTTCTAACTTCAGCTTGTTCAATTAAGCTTTGACAAAAAAAAACTGGAAGCTGATTGGCCACCATGCACAGCAGGTTTAGCTTTTTTTAAAGTATATCTGAAGTCCAAATGTTTTTAAGTTTTCTAAAGTGTGGGGAAATGTTGAAATTCCTGTTGAGTATTTCTGGTATCTATCTGTCACTGATGGGGAGATTCACCTTCTCCGCTTCTCCTGGTGACCATTGTCATTGGAACGGATCATGTCGGGAAATACACATTTTTACAGTTACCTACAGAGGACTAGAGAAGACATTGAGGTGGATTTACAAAAACTGGAGAGTGCAAAATCTGGTGATAGAAACCAATCAGCTTTCAGTTTTTTTTTTGTTAAAGCTTAAAGGGTCACTAAAGGCAAACTTATTTTTTTTTTAAATAACAAACATGTTATACTTACCTCCACTGTGCAGCTCATTTTGCACAGAGTGTCCCCTAACCCTGTTTTCTGGGGTCCCTCGGCAGCTGTCTCGGCTCCTCCTCACAAATACTTTCCACCTTCATGCGAGCTTGCATGGTGGAAAGCTTTTGCGAGCACGCTCCCGTGATACAGTGGCGGGCATAGCCGCCGACTGTATCACTCGGCCCTGCCCCCCGGCGCGCCGCGTCATCCGCTGTGATTGACAGCAGCGCCAGCCAATGGCTGCGCTGCTATCAATCCGTCCAGCCTAGCCAATTAACGGCCAGGCTGGGAACCAAAGAGGATCACGTGGACGCGCACGGGACCTTCGAGGGGTCAGGTAAGTAAAACTGGGGTTCCGCGGGGGCGGTACCGTCGGATGTTTTTTCACCTCAAAAGAGTTGTAAAGGAAAAAAAAATTTTCCGAAAATTAATGTCTGCAAGGTAGACAGACAGAATAGTGTAATGATTCTGTTAAAAAACGAGTAAATACCTATTAAATTCCTTCATCTATATCACCTCCGGCGTTCTAGTTTCTGTTCTGTTCTCTCATTCGCTTCCTGGTTTGCATCGCTCGTTCATGTAAGAACTACATTTCCCAGTATGAATTGCGGCACGCCCAGTAATTCACACCTCCTTGAAGTCTCTAACATGTAGAGAGCGTCCTGCCGCACAGATGTAGTTCCCAGGAGGGGGTGAGCATGTTACTGACCACCGCAGTAAACCCTCCCATCACGGTGGTCAGTAAAATCAGACAAGCAGGAAGTGAACAGAACAGAGAAGAAATAGAGCAACTTCTGAGCAAAAACGAACAATGAGGAAGTGAAAAGAGGAATGTCTGCAGGTAAAGGATGCTTATTATGAAAAAAAATGTTTTCCTTTACAACCCCTTTAATGCATAGGATGCATTAAGGTGAAAAAACATTTACCTTTACAACCTCTTTAATTAAACAAGCTTGGCGTTAGAAGCTGATTGGCTATCATGCACAGCTGCACAAGATTTTGTACCCTCCAGCTTTAGTAAATCAACCCCATTGTCCAATGAGGATACACTTTTCCAGTGACAACTATCCAACAGAGGATTTTGTTTTACTTTGTACATATTTTCTGTCTCTATTCTATACTGACCTATACAATTTTTTGGATTTAGATATGTTCTCCTTAAAGTGACTGACACTTGTCGAAATCTTGGCTGTCAGCAGTGGTGGTGCATCCATAGTGGGCGCAGGAGCGATACCCCCTTTCTCCTGCACCTGTCAATATCCAATAGATAGATTCTTGGATTGCATGAATCTATTTATTGTCGCCACTGCCACCCACTATTCAGGTGTCCGGCCTCTTGTTGAGCGTTTGATGGGCAGAGTGGCTGCAATTTATGTTGTTTTTTTTTTCAGTTTGTTTGCGCCGCCCCAAAAAATTTTGAGCACCAACTGCCACTGGCTGTCAGTGGTGCCTCCGCTCTGTTAACCCGAGTTTAACCACTTATCCACCACAAACCTATTGTTCTGGGTGGACGTCATATGACGTTGCGCCCTTTTAAGCCACTAGGGGGCGCGCGTCACTGGGGACCTGATGCGCGTGCCCAGCGGCCGCGATGGCCGCCGGGCACCCGCGATTGCCCAGTAACTGAGCAGGACTGTCGATCCACATCCTGTCAGGGAGAGGGGACCGATGGTGTGTCCTTGTACATAGGGACAACCTCGGTCAACTCCCCCAGTCACTCCCCTTCCCCCACAGTAAGAATCACTTCTTAGGGAATATATTAACCCCTTGATCGCCCTAGTGTTAACCCCTTCTCTGCCAGTCACATTTATACAGTAATCCCAAAAATGTGTCAAAAGTGTCCGATGTGTCTGCCGCAATATCGCAGTCACAATGAAAATTGCTGATCGCTGCCATTACTAGTAAATATAAATAAATAATAAAAATGCTATAAATCTATTTTGTAGACCCTATAGCTTTTACGCAAACCAATCAATATATGATTATTGTGAATAAAAAAAAATGGATATTTATTATAGCATAAAATAAAAACGATTGTGTTTTTTTCAAACTTGTCGCTCTTCTTTTGTTTATTGTGCAATAAATAAAAACCGCAGAGGTGATCAAATACCACCAAAAGAAAGCTCTATTTGTGGGGGAAAAATTATACAAATTTCATTTGGGTATAGTGTTGCATGACCGCGCAATTGTCATTCAAAGTGTGACAGCGCTGAAAGCTGAAAAATGGCTTGGGCAGGAAGGGGGTGAAAGTGCCCAATAGGCAACTGGTTAAAGTGATTCTAAAGGTTGGACTATAAAAACAAAAAAACAAAAAAATAAAAACAAACACATGTTATACTTACCTGCTCTGGGTAATAGTTTTGCACAGAACAGCCCCGATCCTCTTCTTTTTGGGCCCCCTGCCAGTAGTCCTGGCTCCTCCCCCCACTAACTGCCCCCAATAGCAAGCCTGTAAATAGATATTGTCTATTTGCATACAGGGCCTGGTTCGCCCCTTGCTCTCTTCTCATTGGCTCACTTGCTTTGATTGATAGCAGGAGATAATGGCGTCCACTGCTGTGTGAGCCAATGAGGAGAGGGAGAGCCGCTGCTCTCATGCACATCTCTGGATTGAGATGGAGCTCAGGTAAGTATAGGGGGGGGGGGGGTAACAGTACCTAGGAGTTTTTTACTTTAATGCATAGAATGCAAAACCTTCTGTCTTTAGAACCACTTTAAAAAGGACCAACTACTTTTCAGCAGATTTATCCACCCATTTGGACCGGCATACGTTCATCTAACACGCAGGATGACGGGAACTTTTGTTTTCAGATTTGTTTTGCCTGTGAGGGGCTCACAGCTAATTGGGATGTGTGAGTTACTCTAATACCCCAAAAAACAGCACCCCACTACCTATCACTGGACCAATCCCAGCTTTAAAACGTAATTTTTACTGACATCCGATCGAATTGAGACATTTATTGATGGCCATTAATATAAAAGAGATGTTTATTTAACGTTTGTTGTTCGATGTAAGGAGTATATTTAATTTATCACCAACATAAAGGGAGATCTTTTTGACTGATCATCAGTATAATATTAATCCTGGCTTTATCCATTAAATCAACGCCTCATTTCAAGAGAAATAAAATGTATAAACTATCCACTTTGTCATAATGTGGTGTGATGAACATCATACAACAAACATGGGTTAGGAAACATTTCTTGCTCTTGGTATTTCAATATACTCTAGACAACATTGTGTAATAGGATTTTGGAAACTGAAACATTGCTTTACAAACCACAAAAAAAAAAAAAAAAAAGCTTTTCATCATCCTCTTTACTAGTCTCCTAAAACCCCTTGTTGTTTACGAATAGGCTCAATTAGGTGGAAGCTTGACAACATCAATACTTAGAAACACTTATCTCAGCCCCCACGCCGACATCTACACTTGAGTTCAACATCCCCTACCTCTGCCCGAAGGGGTGGAGGATGGCAGGAATCCAATGAGCCAACTCCCAACCCTTACCCATTAAAGACATCGGCCCGGATTCATGTAGCACTTACACCGACGTATCTCGAGATACGCCGCGTAAGTGTCAATGTGCGCCGTCATATCTATGCGCCGTGCCCATAGAAATAGATACGCCTGAAATTAGGCTTCATCTGACCGACGTTAGTTTCCTACGCCGTCGTATCATCGGCGCATATTTATGCTGGCCGCAAGGGGCGCTTCCATTGATTTACAATTTGAATATGCAAATGAGGGAGATACGCCGATTCACGAACGTACTTGCGCCCGGCGCATTCACATACGCGGTTTACGTAAGTCGTACGTTCGGCGTAAAGTTAAACCTCATAAAGCAGGTGTAAGTCATGTTAAGTATGGACCAGGGAACAGCCGTCGTATGTTACGTCGTTTACGTAGTAGTACGTGAATGGGGCTGGGCGTAGGTTACGTCACGTCGTAGGCAGTGATTCAACGTATCTTATGGAGTATTTTAGATGTGATTCTGAGCATGCGCACTGGGATACGCTACGCCGGCATAACTATGCGCCGATCTACATGAATCCGGGCCATACAATCTAAATGTTATATTCCATCTAGGGATGTCTTTAACTAAATACGGACTGTAGAATTCCTAAAACAACACTCTAAGGCAGTGGTTCTCAACCTTTCTAGTGCCGTGACACCTTGATAAAATTTCCCAAGTTGTTGGGACCCCTAACAGTAGAATTTTCGTAGCATGGGTTGTTAGCACCTAAGGCCAGACAAGTAATTTGCACCCCTAGACCACGGACATTTAGGGCTCCCCAAGTCCCTTACACTCGTACAGTATTAAAACCCCTTATGGTACATTTTAGGAGTGCTGGCAGTGCTGGCTGGGAGTTCTGATCAGCCAGCTTAGATGCTCTTGATCAAGATCATCTGCTGATCTGAGAACTGTAGTGGGGACTTTAAATGGCAACTCTAATCACAGGTAGTGTTACTCACTGTGTCTCCGACTTTGTGGTGTCTCGCAGCAGTGACACCTATGCCGAAATCAGGAGCCCCTCCCACTTCACATTTCTCACCAGCCAGCTGACCTCTAGTCTCTGCCCCACAGCCATGCTGTGAACTGAAAGGGCGGGCAAGGGCTCCAGGAGCAGCCCAGCTGGGTGGCCACAGGCTCCGAGGGACAGAAGAACAGGAAGTGAGGATTTCTCAGAAGAAATAAGGACATTTAAAAGCAAAATGGAAGGATGAGGTAAGTGAATGAGGACTGCACTAAGGTAAAGGAAGCTATTTAGGAAAAAAATAAATTGTACCTTTACAACCCCTTTAAGCAAAATGGCAGCCTCTGGCAAGAAGAAACAGGAGCAATGCTACAAGCAATTTACAGCACACACAAATTTTTGTAGCATCATTATTCTTGTGAAATGTATGTTCCTTGCTAAAGAATTTTTTTTTGTCAAGTTGTTATGGGTAAATAAATATATAAATGAACAAATGCAATGACCAACAAAACTGCATTACAACAAAATGTCAGGCACCATTCATATATATATACAGCCCTCAAAATTTCCACTCGCCTACTAGCATTTGGCGAGTGGATTTAGGCTGGGGGCGAGTGATGACAGGGCTGCATGACCAATCTCCCTCCAATCTGTGCCTACACTTAGAGTCCCAATGAGATTGGCGGCCGAAGAGGAAAGGTGCATGCTCGGGAAAAGTAGTCTGTTGAGCCGCGCACAGGCAGAGCAGTACACAGGTGCTCTACTTACAATTCTCATTAAGCCATGGGACCCAACAGTATGACCTCTCTGAGCCTGCCCCCCTCCCCCGGGCCCCGACCAATGTAGCTGGAGAGCAGAAAGTAATGAGTGAGGTGGAGGATTGCAAAAATTACCACTCCGGTGCAGCGCTCACTGAAAGTTGCCCCGACATGAGAGCGACGGCCTTCTAGTTTGTGCAGTTTTCTTCTTGTGCTCTATGTAAGTGTCCAACAGTTTAGCCTGAGCACTGTGAACAGACTGGTCTCAATGTGCGCTGTGCGCTGTCAGTGTGCGCTGTGCTATGGTGTCAATGGCTGTGCAGTTGTGTGGATCTCAGCGCTGGATTGTACTCCCTCCCGCTGTGCTGCACCTCCTCTCCTCACTGCCAGCCTGAATAAAAGGGGGAAGTGGGGACATGCAAGCGTGGAGCCGCACACACAGGCTCCTGATGATGAGAAGAATGGGGGAGAGAGAGAGAGAGAGAGAGAGGATGGATGGGAGTTGCAGAGGAGACAGCAAGAGAATGGGGAAGAGACCCAGTTCTAGTGCCCTGTCCCTCTGGTCTGCCCCCAGTGCCCTGTCCCTCTGGTCTGCCCCCAGTGCTCTGTCCCTCTGGTCTGCCCCCAGTGCCCTCTCCCTCTGGTCTGCCCCCAGTGCCCTGTCCCTCTGGTCTGCCCCCAGTGCCCTGTCCCATTTTGTTAAAGTTGTTGTTGGTAATATTTAATTTTGTAACTTGATTCTGCATAAAACATTGTCATTCCATGAGATAATCTACGAGGGCGTGTTTACGGGTGCAATTAGGCACAGGGCAGTGTATGAATTAGGCGGGGCAACTGGTGGCGAGTAACTCTTGAGGCCTGGCTAGTAGCTCAGGACTTGAAATTTTGAGCCCTGATATATATATATATATATATATATATATATATATATATATATACACATACAAATATATATACATACTGCGGGTAAAATAAGTATTGAACACGTCACCATTTTTTAGGTAAAAATATTGACAAGGGAATTTCATCACAGCTGGTTCAGGCTCAACTGATGGCCTATAAATAGGTGTCTTATTACCAAGGTGTCACACAAGAAACATCTCATGATGTGTAAAAGCAAAGAGCTCTCCCAAGAACTTTGCAACCTTATTGTAGCAAAACATACCGATGGCATTGGTTACAGAAGGATTTCTAAACTTCTCAATGTTGGAAAGAACATAATTTCACCCTAAACTGACCCCGACCAGGTGCTCCTCGTAAGATTTCTGTCAGAATTATTGCTCACGTTCTGCCGATCACCGCTATACCTCACATGCGTGATTTGAACACGGTTTACATATGCGGGCACGACTCACGTATGCGTTTTCTTTGCTGCACAAGGACAGGGGTGCTTTAATTTTTTTTTTCTTATTTTTTATTTTTTTACATTGTGTTTAAAAGAAAAATTATAATAATTTGATCACTTTTATTGCTATCACAAGAACCTTGTGACAGTAATTGGCGATGGCAGGTACTGTTTATGGAGGGTTAGGGGGTCTAAAAGACCCCAAATCCCTCCTTTGCACTTTATTGTATTCAGATTGCCAAAAACAGCGATTCTGAATACTGTATTTTTTTTTTTTAAAAACAGCGCCATTGGCAGCTGCAGGTATCATCCCGGTATAACCCCCTAAAGCTGAGGCCACAAATGTGTGTACGGTCGGCGCTAAGGGGATAAGGTATACTATGGTCACTATGATTTCCCAATCCTCATTTAATCTCTCTTGCACACAATCATGTGCAAGAGAGATTAAATGAGGAATGTTCAGTGTAAATGTAGGTTCGGGTGTTCAGTGTAAATGTAGGTTCGCCTTTGTCACCAACATTCTCTTTGCAAAGTGATCAGCCTTTATTTCTTTAGTTAGTAAATCGATCCCATTTACTTATATTCTATATGGCCAAATGATTGTGGACACAAGGCCAACACAACTACTGTATATGAGCTTGTTGGACTTCCCATTCCAAAAACATAGTCATTAATATAAAGATAACAGCCACCCTCAAGCATTTGAAGCTTTAACAGCTTCCTCTTTTCTGGAAAGGCTTTTCATGTTATTTTGTAGTATGTCTGTAGGAATTTATGAGATCAGGTACTGATGTTGGATGAGAAGACCTGACTGACCAAAGCATCTTCAAGGTTTTCAGTAGGGTTAAACTGTTAGTTTGCCTTTTCAGAAAAAAAGAGTGAGGACTCCCTGGACCACTGGAGTGGCTGCGAGGGAACCGACAGCTAAGCAACCATAAAGGGAATAATAGCGGGGACCGGGGGCTTGGAGAGGATGTCTGGTGTTAATTCACCCTTAGATTTCTTCTGTAAAGGTGAACTAACCTTTTAATGTCAGGAAACTTGAATTCCTCCACACCATACTCATTAAATCATGTATTTATGGGGCTAGCTTTGAGCTGGAGGGGTCATATAAAGGATATATTTATACTTTTGCATAATATGCATCTAAGCCAAAACTTTTTTGCTAGTTTTTGGCTGAAATAAGGATTGGTTTATACCAGGGGTCTCCAAACGTTCTAAACAAAGGGCCAGATTATTGTCCTTTAGACATTAGGGGGCCCCCAGAAGTAGCAAATGCCCCAGTGTCAGTGGGAGTAAACAGTGCCACTGATTTTGTGGTCAGTGGGATTTAAATAAAAAAAGATACCACCGTTGGTCAGTAGAAGTGGGAATGTGGCCTGTCATTGGTTTTGAAGGAATAGTTCTTCATCGTTAGTGTCAGTGGGAGGAAGAGTGCCCCATTGCTGGTATAAGTTGAAGGAATGGTGCCCGAGGGCTGGATAAAGGGCTGCATTCAGTTTGAAGACCACTGTTTTTTACCCATGACAGTTCCTTTTTTTTCTATCTGTGCCCCAAATTTATCTTAATTTCTTGTCCTGTAGGCACCACTTCAAGTGAAAGCAGTGAGAGGGAAAATTGCCTCGTAGGCAGTCATCATTGGAAAAAGTGTCTCCACTGGAAGATTCCCTCTGTATTCCTTTTTTGGTGCCACCTCAAAATTTTGGATTCTCAGGCACATTCAGCCACAGGGACATGGTCACACGAGAAGGGAAAAATCTCCAGTGGGGACACAGATAGCAAAGAAAACCTTAAATATTCTAAGTCTTCCCTACTCTAAAACTCTAAAAAGGTGTTGGCTTTACATACATGTTAGAATGTTTTTCAATAGTTTGCAGTCATTGACCTATTTTTCAAGTGGACCATAGAATATATGTTTGATTTTATTCTTGTACATGACCAATAATAACAATTTATTTTGAGCTTCTCTATTCCTTTTTACAGATTTTTTTGGCCTCAAATCTATCCGGGTAAAATTAAGAATTTTAGAATGGTCTATCTATTCTCTAATGCTACTCTTAAAGAAGAGACCACAATCCCCTGGGCTTACTATAAATCTACCCCATATGTCTATTCAGAAGAAGAAGAAAGACAGGAACGTATAGAATTCTCTCTTCGTGTGTTCTCCCTGGTGATCTATTCTTTGGCTTTCCTACTAGGGACCACCGGGAATGGTCTGGTCATCTATTTTACCGCCTTTGTAATGAAACGGACTGTCAATGTTGTGTGGTTTCTTAATTTAGCCATAGCTGATTTTATCTTTACATTTTTCCTGCCGTTGAACATTACCTATGCCTCTCTTAACTATCACTGGCCTTTTGGAAAATTCATGTGCAAGCTGAATAGCACTATTCTATTCATGAATCTGTACGCCAGCATCTTCCTGCTCACTGTGATCAGCATTGACCGATTAATCTCCGTTGTGTTTCTAGTTTGGTGTCAGAATCACCGAACTCCGAAGTTGGCCTTATTTGTAGCTGTGGCAGTATGGATCCTAGCATCCATTTTCAGTTTACCTTATTTTATATTCCGAGATATAAACGATGCTGCAAAAGATCATGTTGCGTGCTATAACAACTTTAGTGAGGATGAAAAAGTTGCCTATGCAAGGCACAAGGCTACACTAATCGTTCGATTTATCGTCAGCTTTTTTATTCCTTTCACCATAATCATCTCATGCTATTCAGTAATTATTTTGCGTATTCAAAGAAATCACATGACCACATCGAACAAGCCTTTCAAAGCTGTCCTAGCTGTTATCTTGTCATTCTTTGTCTGCTGGTTTCCCTACCACGTCTTCTCCTTTTTGGAGTTGTCTGCAAATTATGGTGAAAATTACCACCTTTACTACATAACTTTTGTTGGAATACCTATTACCTCCAGTTTGGTTTTCATAAACAGTTGTATCAACCCCATTCTTTATGTCTTTATGGGTCGAGATTTCAAACAGAAATTCCAGAGCTCCCTCCGGTCAATATTTGAGAGAGCCTTCTCCGAGGAATCTACCCAAATAGACTCCAAGAGCAAAACCAAATCAACATCAGATTCCGAGCTGGTTATGGTGACCTTATCGGCTTTAAGGTGTTTTTTAGGATATGTCCGTGCTATAATATTGTTCCCAAGTCTTTGTTATCTCCAGCAGAGAGCTTTATGACGTTTGTCAAATACTGAATTTGCCAATTGCTCAAGAAGATCATATCCTGTCTCGGAATTTCAGAACTACCATTTACTTCCATACCATCATAATTAAAAACAGGTAACAAACAACTGAGATTACAAGTACTAATACATACTTTTATGCATGCCAATTTCTAAGAGAAGATGTTAGGAGCTGAATCCAGGCAATCAGATAACATATAAGGGAGCAGACTTAGAGGTCTTGTCCATACCCAAACTTGTGACTGGACAGTGAACAGAGCAGCAGTAAACTGATGAGTCACTCTGCTCTCTCCACCTATTACTGTGTTCTTATTAGCACAACGGATCATCTCCTTGTACTGTATCATCAATTTCCAGTCTGAGCTCTGCTATATAATGGATTGCAAGATGCTGATGCCAAATCAGGTTTCAGGTGCTTGAGTTAAAAATAAAGTAATGATGTATTATTAAATACAGAACTGCATTAGTTTGTGTCTTTTATGTCTAGCCATATTTCAGCTTTAAAATAAATAAAGTTATCACAAATATATTTAATAGACTAAGATTCCTTTTTTCAGTTTGTATTACTGTAATAAGATGCTATAAACTGCTTTCCATATCCACCTAACCTGTACATAGACAAATCCAGAGGATACCATTGGTGACCTCGTTCTAAAAAGGCTAGTAATCTGTTCTTTACATGTCATTGCCCTCTCCTCCTCTGGGAGTGCCTAATTACTCTCTGTGTTGGTCTAGCTCCTCTGTTCCTCCCCTCTCTTCCCTACATAACCTTTTATGCTGCAGTCAGGAGAGGAGTGAATTAGAATACTATAGACTATCACTTAAGTATGCTGGGACTGCTAACATCACATTCAAGATGGCGGCATCCAGCAGCATCATGGCTTTTGGACTTCTACACAAGGGAGGATTTTACAGGTAAATAAAATATGTTAAATGCATTTTCTATTCTTATAGGAAGGTTTTGTTGAAATGTGTGGTCTAGCAACAGGGACTCTTAAAAGGTCAATGAAACTTCCTACAGCTGAGGACCAACTTTTATGAGTTGGCTGTCCATTTCTACCCAATTAGCCAATATACCGTATGTGCCACTTTGTGTTGTTCTATCACATAAAATCCCCAAAAAATACATTTACATTGTTGGTTGTAACATGACAAAATGTGGAAAATTTCAAGGGGTATGAATACTTTTTAAAGGAAATGTAACTCTCCAGGCTCAGGGAACCCCTATTAATAATGTGATGGTCACTTAGAAGAGTGCGTCTTACATCTGTGTTCTTTGGGAAGACTCTCCCCTTTGCTGAAGGCTAAAAAGATCAATGTTCATACTGGTTACTACTCATCTAAGAGGCAGAAGTTGCTCAATGCCCAAGGATCCTTTGCAACCCTGATGGAACCCTAGGGTTCTAAGGAACATTGGTGGAACAAGTCTGATCTAACTAAATATACTAGGAAAGAAAGGTTATAATGTTTGTAAAATGTTTGTTGTAGTTATATGATAACCAGTCCGCTTACAGTGACGTGGGCTAAGACTTCCATGAAACTGGTGGTGTCCTTGATGTGAGCAAAGAACTGGCCAAACACCAGTTCTGGGCGTTTTTCCAAATTACCATCTTACTGTATATCTTTTCCATACACAGACAGGCTACTGTAATTGTCATATGTACCACACCCCCATTAAAAGATAAATAAACCTCAATGTAGCATTTAACATCATTGATGCTTTATGTCTATCTATTTACTGTTCTATGCTGGCAGAGTTAAGTAACAGCCACAGCTCTCAGTTCGAGCGTTCTTACAGACTCGTATTGCAGAAAAGAGGGGCATGGCTGACCAGGTCTGTTACATAGCATAATTGGCTCTAGCCAATCACAGATCTCAATAGTAAGCAAAACCTTCATAGTTCAGAGTCAGTAAGGTTGAATAAAGACACCAGTCCATCAAATTCAGCCTGCAGTGTGTGTGTGTATGTGTTTATGATAAGTAAATCCCATATCCCTGTATATTGCGATCGTGAAGATGCCCAACTAATCATGTATTTTTAAACTACAAATGCTCCCCGCTGATACCACTGCTTGTGGAAGAGAATTCCACATCCTTACCACTCTGACAGTAATGAACCCTCTATGCAGTTTAGAGTTAAACCACTGAATTTTTTTTTCCCACGTGGGTAGGTATCACATGGGTAGGTACAGAGCATGATGGGACTGTGAGGCCTATATAGGTCCGATGAAAGCAGCGCACCTGCCATTTCAGCGAGAAGAGCCGGCGTGTCAACATCTGGAGAAGTGAAGAAGATGACGTCACAGCCCGGAAGAAGAAGAATACGTCACAGCACGGAAGAAGAAGATAGACGTTCAGCGCTGAAGGAGAAGGCACCGGACAGCTGGAGGAAGAACCGGGGTGCGCCGAGTCAACAGCGGAGAGCGGCGAACATAGAAGGAGACCCCCGGAGAGTTGAGAAGACCCCCCGGATAGCGGAGAAGACCCGTCGGGATAGCGGAAGAAGAAGCCCCCCCGCCGAAGACGCCGGAGGAAACCCGCCGGGGGTGGGGGCTTTTTTAAAAGCGACCCCCCCGGCGGTGGAAGAGAACCAGACGGCGGCCCCCACCCACCCGAAGACGTCAAAGAAGAAGCTCCCCCTGGTAGAAGAGCTAATAAAGAAGACAAGGGGAGCCTCCGGAGCAGAAAAATAAATTATTTTAAAAACCCTTGTGTGGTGTGTTTATTAACTTTGACATTTTTCCTACAGGTGAATGGTTAGGGGTACGATGTACCCAATATCCATTCACTTAGGGTGGGGGGCCGGTATCTGGGGGCCCCCTTATTAAAGGGGGCTCCCAGATTCCGATAAGCCTCCCGCCCGCATACCCCGACAACCAACGGCCAGGGTTGTCGGGAAGGGGCCCTGTCCTCATCAACATGGGGACAGGGTGCTCTGAGGTGGGGGGGCTGCAGTGCGCCCCCCTGACCCAGAGCACCCAACCCCCCCATGTTGAGGGCATGCAGCCTGGTACGGCTCAGGAGGGGGGGGCGCTCGCTCGTCCCCACTCCTTTCCTGGCCGGCCGGGTAGCGTGCTTTGGATACGGGTCTGGTATGGATTGTAGGGGGACCCCCTACGCCGTTTTTTCGGCGTAGGGGGGGGCTCTCCTTACAACCCATAACAGATCTAAGGGCCCGGTATGCTCCTGAGGGGGGAACCCATGCCGGATTTTTATTTAAAATCCGGCGGGGACTTCCCCCTCAGGATTCATCACAAACGCCGCACACGTGTAGAATTGGCGGGAATCCAAGTCGGATCTCCCGTCGCTTCTATGACGGCTTTGTCTCTATCGCGGCAAGCCAGCTCGGCGCTGGCTCCCGCGATGGGGCTCGTAGGTACTCAATCTCGCCGAGAAAGGGAGCGAGATTGACACAATATCGTGTGAACCTACTGTACATAGGGACACAGCATCGGTCACCTCCCCCAGTCAGTCCCCTCCCCCCACACAGTTAGAACACACCCAGGGAATACATTTAACCCCTTCCTCACCCCCTAGTGTTAACCCCTTCACTGCCAGTCACATTTATATAGTAATTAGTGCATTTTTATAGCACTGATCGCTGTATAAATGTGAATGGTCCCAAAATTGTGTCAAAAGTGTCCGATATGTCCATCGCAATATCACAGGCCTGACAAAAAAAATCGCCTTTACTAGTAAAAAATAAAAAATAAATCATAAATCTATCCTCTATTTTATAGGTTCTATAACTTTTGCGCAAACCAATCAATATACGCTTATTGCGATTTTTTTTAACAAAAATATGTAGTAGAATACGTATTGGCCTAAACCGAGGAAAAAAATATAAAAAAAAAAAAAATTGGCATATTATTATAACAAAAAGTAAAAAATATTGTGGTTTTTTTTCAAAATTTTTGTTTATAGCGCAAAAAATAAAAATCGCAGAGATGATCAAATACCACCAAAAGAAAAATGATAAAAATATAATTTGGGTACAGTGTTGTATGACCACGCAATTGTCATTCAAAATGCGTCAGCGCTGAAAGCTGAAAATTGGTCTGGGCACGAAGGGGGTTTAAGTGCCCAGTAATGAAGTGGTTAAAGTGCATATGAACAAATATCAAACGGCTATGAGAAAGTCCATTGTTGGCAGGTGAAAACAGCACAAATTCTGAAAATAATTTCCCTTGTGCTGGATATTTATAGGTGCGTGCTTGGTGAAAGTGACACTTTTCATCCAAGTGGTCCTGCAAAGCCCGCACCCACCGGATATGCACCCCCTCTTGGGGTATGGAACCTTCACAGTGCAAGCCACTGTGTCCCTCTCTGGCAATCAAACCAACCTTTTTGCTGTTCTGGTTTTTCCACTCCAGCCCATGTACAAGAGAAAAATCCCCACATAGTGTTTTATTGTTTTTTAAAAAGTTTATTGATAAAGCTTTTAAAATGGGTACTCACACTTTAGTGGAGAAAAAAAAATTGCATGTATCCTATTGGGAAGTGTTGTGGCGTTCTGCTGCTCAAGCACGCATCTATAAATATTAGACATGTGCATTCGATTTTGTCCGAATGCATTTTTGTCTGAATTTCAGGTATTATCGTTTTAACAAAAACGAAAACGAACGCATAGAATACGAAAACCGAAAGATCCGACATAAAAAAATGCTTTATTTTCATTTTCGTTGGTCGAATGTTCCTAACCTTAACTCTATTAGAAAAGATTCGACATTATAGAGAGAAAAGATTCAACATTATAGAGAGAAAAGATTCAACATTATAGAGAGAAAAGATTTGACATTATAGAGAGAAAAGATTTGACATTATAGAGAGAAAAGATTCAACATTATAGAGAGAAAAGACTTGACATTATAGAGAGAAAAGATTTGACATTATAGAGAGAAAAGATTTGACATTATAGAAAGAAAAGATTCGACATTATAGAGAGAAAAGATTTGACATTATAGAGAGAAAAGATTCGACATTATAGAGAGAAAAGATTCAACATTATAGAGAGAAAAGATTTGACATTATAGAGAGAAAAGATTTGACATTATAGAGAGAAAAGATTCAACATTATAGAGAGAAAAGACTTGACATTATAGAGAGAAAAGATTTGACATTATAGAGAGAAAAGATTTGACATTATAGAAAGAAAAGATTCGACATTATAGAGAGAAAAGATTTGACATTATAGAGAGAAAAGATTCGACATTATAGAGAGAAAAGATTCAACATTATAGAAAGAAAAGATTCGACATTATAGAGAGAAAAGATTTGACATTATAGAGAGAAAAGATTCGACATTATAGAGAGAAAAGATTCGACATTATAGAGAGAAAAGATTTGACATTATAGAGAGAAAAGATTTTTTTTTTTATTTTTTTTTTAAACAATTTTATTGGGTTTTCAGCAAACATACAACAACAGAGCATATCAGACCTGGATGCAACCAGTAGCATGTGTGGGAGGGTTCCAAAGCCTTTACATTCAAACTTACACCGTTGCAAACGGGAAGCAATACAATAAAATACGAGACTTATCCAATCAGAATGTTTCTAAGTATGAATTCCATGAAAGAGAAAAGGCGGTATCTCGCCACTATCAGGAGGCAACGAGTTGCTTTTAACATCGCCAAGGGAGCAGAAAACGGGGGGGGGGGAGAAAGGAGGGGCCCGCTGAGGGGGAAAGATGTGGTCGTAAGTTAGACAGTCTTGTCGGGGACTAATTAGGAAATCAGTGGGGTACGCCAGTTGGAGCAGCGGGATCCGCTGGGTTCAATGATTCTCTGTACTGAATCCAGCAGGTCCAAGTGTCCATAAACTTAGCATGCGTATCATTGGCACGGTGGATGAGCTGTTCCATTTCCTCCAGTTTCTTCACCCTGAGGTGCCATTCCGGCACAGTGGGGGGTGTAGTAGATTTCCACCTCAAGGGGATACACTGGGTGGCTGCGTTGACGAGGTGAATTGTGAGTGACTTGCGGTAACAAGATTTCGGCAAGGTCGTGTGGTGCAACAAGAATTGCGCTGGGGCGAAGTCTAAGGGATATGAGGTAATCTTGGCAATGAGGCTGTGCACTTCTTTCCAGAATGGTTGTAGTACGGGACAGTCCCACCAAATGTGGAGTAGCGAGCCCTTAGCCGAGCCACACCGCCAGCATTCAGGGGGTACCGTCGGGAAAATTTTGTGCAATTTGTCAGGAGTTCGGTACCAGCGGGAACAGATTTTAAACCTATTTTCCTGCGCGGATACGTTAATCGATCCCTTGTGTGTGTGTTCCCAAATATTGGCCCAGTCATCATCCGAGAGGTCTAAGGACAGATCCGTATTCCAAACGGATCGGTACGTAGGCCCGGATGTCGTTTTGGACAGTAGCATGGAGTACAGGGAGGATATCAAATGGCGTTGGGGCTCCTGAGAGCTACATATGTGTTCAAACGGAGTCAGATTTCTGTACCAGAGTTCTGGCTTCGGGGTCTTACCTAGGAAGTGACGGATTTGCAGGAACTTAAAAAATGGAATACAGATGTGTGGGAGGGCAGCAGACATTTCCACATGGTCCAGAAGGGTGCCATCACAAAAGAATTTACTAGCCCTTATCTGTGTTAGGTCAAAGTCCACGGTCGGGTCTCGCACAGTCATATCCGGTGGAAAGTCGGGGTTGCGGAGGAGTGGTGTCATAGGTCCGGGTGAGGGGTTCCACTTGAACGCACGAGCCACTGCCTGAAAGGTTAGGATAGAAGGTCCAATTAAAGGGAGGTCTAGACAAGTTTTAGGAACGGAATGCGGATCGATCCATGGTAGGTGAGAAATGGGGAATTGAAGGAACGTGTTTTCTATCGCCACCCAGTCTTTGCCCCTCTTGTGAAGGTGCCAGTCTACAATCCTCGTGAGCTGGCAGGCCTTATGATAGAGCGCAAGATCAGGTAGTCCCAAACCCCCCTTCAATTTTGGGAGGATCAGGTGGCCGGACCAAAGGAACTCCCTGCAGCATCTCTTGAATGCGGTGAAAAAAGACTGCAGGATTTTAATCGGTATAGCCTGCAGGAGGTATAACAATCTGGGGAGAGCATTCATTTTAAGCACTGCCGCACGACCGAACCATGAAAAGTGCCCCTTATTCCACCGTCTCAAGTCCTCCTTAATGACCTGGAGGGTCGGGAGAAAGTTGAGAGCATAAAGGTCTTTTAGATCATGGGGGATCTTAATGCCCAAGTACGTGACACTGTGGGTTTCCCACCGGAACGGGAAGTTTTGTTTGCAGATGGAGACCAGCGATTCTGGAAGGGAGACATTCAGTGCCAATGATTTGTCAAAATTAATTTGGAGGTTCGAAAGTGATTTAAACAGTTTGAAGTCCTGTAGCAGGTTAGGGATCGTGGTGATGGGATCCGAGAGGAATAAGAGAACGTCGTCCGCATAGGCCGCAACTTTGCACCGCTTCCCCTGCACCTCAATACCCTTGATAGTCTGATTGTCTCTCAATCTGCGAAGAAAAGGCTCCATCGTGAGCACAAAAACAATGGGGGATAGGGGGCAACCCTGTCGGGTTCCGTTAGATATTGAGAAGGCGCTTGACAGTTGGCCATTTACCCGAACTCTAGCAGTGGGGACCGAGTACAGAGCCATAATCATCTGGATAGCTCCTGGTGGGAGCCCCAGCTGTACCAGCACAGCTTCCATGTAGTCCCAAGCCACTCTGTCAAACGCCTTCTCAGCGTCCAAAGATAGAAAGAAACCCCGATTGCGCGAGGAAGTCAGCCAGTGATGTACATTAAGAGCCTTGGTAGTGTTGTCCCTGGCTTCCCTCCCAGGGACAAAACCAACCTGGTCAACTGAAACTATGTCGGGGAGCAGAGGTAACAGACGGTTTGCCAGAATTTTCGCATACAGTTTCACGTCGACGTTCAGCAAGGATATCGGGTGATAGTTCGAAACCAACGTGGCGTCCTTGCCTGGTTTAGGGATAAGTGTTATATGTGCCTCCAAGAGGTCTTTATTGTGGGGGACGGCGCCCGGGAGCGCATTAAAAGCGTTTAAAAAATTCGGGATTAATACCTCCGCAAAGGATTTGTAGTAGCCCGTCGGAAGATCGTCCGGGCCCGGACTTTTCCCGGCTTTCATTTGTTTAAGAGCTTGGAGTGCTTCATCTGACGAGATAGGGGAGTCCAGGCTCGACACGTCTACTTGAGGACCGATGACCGGGCCATAGTTCGACAGAAACTCGCGGATACGTGTTATCCTATTCGATGCGGCCGACGGTGTCCCGTGTTCTGGTAAGTTGTATAGCGTAGAGTAATATTGCACAAATCGGTTTGCAATATCCTCCGTTTTCGTGGCTGAGTCCCCCGACGGGGAAGTAATCGTGTTTATCGTATGGGATGCTTTTTTTTTCTGAAGAGCCCTCGCTAGGAGTTTCCCGGCCTTATTCCCAAATTCGTAAAATATCTTATTAGTGAGGGCGAATTTGCGTTTCACAGACTTCTGGAGTTCCTCCAGGAGTTCCTCCCTAGCCGCGAGTAGTTCCGTGTGTGTTTTGTTCGCCAGCGTGAGCTTGTGCACTCGTTCGAGCGTTTTCACTCGTTCCGAGAGCTCCTTCATGTGTGCTGTCCTGGCCTTATTACGCTTGGCTAGAAGAGAGATAAACACCCCCCGTACTACACACTTATGTGCTGCCCAGATCATGGTGGGTGGGGAGTCGGCCACAGTATTCTCGAGGAAGTAATGGGATAAGGCCTCGGATACTTGCCTAGAGTTTTCCGGGTCAAGTAGCAGGGAGTCGTCGTCCAGCCGCCAGATCATAGATCTGGTGCGTTGCGAGGGAATCGTCAGAGTCACGGTTATCGGATGGTGGTCCGATAGTGTCATGGGCTCAATGGTAGCAGCCGTCAGCGAGGTGAGAGCGTTTTGAGAGAGAAAAAAGTAGTCCAGCCGAGAGTACTTCTTGTGTAAAGGGGAGAAATAAGTGAAATCTTTGACGTTCGGGTATAACGTGCGCCATGCGTCATGTAAAGTAAGTGTGTCTAGTTGTGTTTTTATCGCACGCAGGGCCCTATATGTCATACAGGAAGTATTATTTGACGTGTCCATAGACGGGGCGAGTGGGACATTGAGGTCGCCACCAACTACCAGCGTGCCCGCTTGAAACGCCGTCAATTGATAAAACGCGTTGCGGAAGAAAGACACTTGCTGTGAATTTGGCGCATACATATTGGCAAACGTGAAAGGTAGGTCATTCAACATACCTTTAATAAAGAGGTATCTACCCTGAGGGTCTCTTTGGACGTCCGTGACCTGAAATGGGCACAGCTTTGAGATCAGGATGGACACCCCCTTAGATTTGGCAGCGTCGTTAGAGGCGTGGTACACCGTAGGGAAGTTACGATCATATAGTTTAGGGATGCTGTCAGTCCTAAAATGGGTCTCTTGGAGCATTACAACGTGGGGTCTCTCCGTCCACAGAGCGTGGAGGACGCGCGCGCGTTTTTCGGGGGTATTGAGGCCCCGCACATTCAGGGAGTACAATTTAAGTCGCGTAAAAGGTTGTTTATCAGATGGATCGGAGGGTGGGGGGAAGCGTTGTCAGTCATGTTCGTGAGAGATGCCCCGGGGGAGGGGGGGAGAGAAGAAGAGAGAGGGAAGAGAAAAAGAAAAAAAAAAAAAAAAGAAGGGGGGGGGGAATCTAAATATCCAGGAACAGGAGTAACCGATTAAGCGATCGGATTGTATCCAATCGCCTAAAATAGGTAGAACTATCGGTAAGGTACAGAGTACGCCGGACCCCAACGCTCAGAAAGAGCGTTGCAGACACGGCCCACTACTGCGTGGGGGTTGACCAGGATCCGGAAGGAAGACAATTTCCAAAATAGAAGAACAGATTTGTATATAACAAATAACATAGGTAGCAGGGTGCCACCCCAGAACGGACATATGAAATATGCAATGAAAACGGTCAGGTATACATAAATAGTAATGAACTGAACACGGCCCCCAGGAGCAATAAAGATAACTAAACCATGTATCAATGTAATATAGCCGGTTGGTTTGGTATGTTGGTGTGTGGTCCAGGACTGCCACTGATCAACCTATGTACGTCACCTGGGTAGCCCAGAACAATCTCCCAGTGCCCCGTTACACTCACTATCTTCCGTATGGGCTTACTATTCAACTCAACGGGAGGGACAGGACGGTCTAGGACGTATCATATCCGTGGCGGCATGTATAGATGGGCATCAGGGCAGGTCCGGGCCCCCAACCGCGCGGAGCAGTACACCCCAGTCCACCCCAGTCCACTGAGTCATGGGGCAGCACAGTAAGTGTCAGCAGTGTATTGTCAAACATGGGTACCGCTCCTTTGAGTGCACAGGTGTCGAGCAGGGTGCGGAGAGTGAACATTCCGTCAGCTAGCGTGTGCAGTTACAGTTATACCCCACCCCATTACCTCTCTGCCCACCAAGTCATGCTGTCGGGGAGCCTAAAGTAGCGATAGTAAGACCCCGAGCCCCTTTCCAGCTTAGGTCAAAAGACTCTAGGCAACATCCCATCCACATTAGCCTGACAGGGATATAGCTGTCAGCCTGGGCGGCACTATCGACAGGAGCGTGTGTTCCGTCGGTCAACGCGGGATTTAATGAGTGGAGTGTATGCCCCCCTCCCCACACCAGGACATTCCGATGTGGGAATCAGAGCAGTGGCAGACCCGGTACACATCCAGCGCTGCCTACATCGAGTCCCGGGGCAAACTAATTATTAAGGCATGACTGCACACATTATAATAAAATTGAAAACTTACAACAGATGTCTGACGGGAGTGCAGCTGTAGAACCGAACAACAAGTAAAGAACAGAGCTTGCACCCCCGCGAGCAAATCAGGAATCTACACTTAGGGCACCTACCACTTCTTCCCTTCTCAGCCGGTCATGCCGAGGGGAAGCCTAACGTTATAACCAGACAATGGGGCAAAACAGGGTGCTGCAGAGGGTATACCCCAATGGGTGCGAGCACGTATACCGTCCAGGCTTAAAAAAAAAACAAAAAGAAAGAAAAAAAAAGAAGAAGAAAAAATCCCCTGATTCCGTCCAAACACTAAAGATTTTGCTGGGAAGTCTGCAGGCGGGAGATGTAATCAGGAGTACTGTCACCAGAATGTCAGCCAGTTATGCCCTAATTCACGTGTGGGCATCCCGTATAAGCGTCCAAGCCATCCGGTGCCGACTAGGGGAGGTGTCAGGCAGTGAAGTCCATATATAGGCAGGTTCCAGGCGTTAAAGGATGCCAGCCCAAGTAGTCCGCGGGGATTGCCGTCTATTCCTACAAAGCTCCAGATGGCCCACCGTGCCGCCAATGCGTCTGCCCCCCGTATTCTGGGACGCGTGCTCCATCGCGGTGAAAGCCCCTCAGCCGCAAGCCGGTCGTAGTTGGGACAGGGCACGTCGCCGCGCCTCTACGTCATACGTAGGCGGGGTTCCGACCGTAGTTAGGAGGCTGCGCTAAGCACTATGGGTAGTGTAGTGCTGTGCTGAGGCGAAACAGAGTCCTGAATTTACGAGCCCGCCAAAGCGTGCGGGTAGGAGACAACATGTTTGGTCGCGGGCCTCTATTACTTCCAGCGGGATAATAAGAGAGTAAAAAACCAAACCGCCTGTCAGTGTGAAGAAGTAACAAATAAAAAACAAGAGCCCCAACAAAGTGATCAGTTCCATTTCTGTGCACTAAGCATCAATAATCCCGCCGTGCTCTCCGGGGACCCGGGGCATCCGATGAATCCCGGGCATCTCTGGACTCTTGATGGCCTGGTGGGCGCCTCTGTTCTGAAGGGGATCTCCTCCTGCGAGTGCGCGTCGCTTGGGTTTCCATGGGCACTTCCTGGGATTTTCCCCATCTCCCAACGGACCTTCGGTATGGCGCGTACCAATCCGGGACCTGTACAAGCGGGAGGCCGAGGGTCTCGCAGAAGCGAGGCAGGTCTTCTGGCACCTTAAGCTGGGCATTGCGACCCTGGGTGGAAGCAGCCAGGCAAAAGGGGAACTTCCACTTGTATCTTATTTCCTTAGCTCTGAGGGCTTCCAGTAGTGGCCGCAGGTCCCGGCGGTGCTGGAGGGTGATCCCTGATAGATCTTGATAGATCTGGATCTGAGCACCTTCGTACACAAGCCTGTGGCTCTGAGCTCGTTTGAGAATGTCCTCCTTTAGCTGAAAGTCTAGCAGGCAGCATACCACATCCCTGGGGGGATCCGTATCCCGGCCTCTAGGGCGAAGGGCGCGGTGAATCCGCTCCAGAGCGATCGGAGATTGTGGTGGCTTGCCCAAAACATCATTGAAGATGGCGACCACCTCCCGCTGGATATGTTCTCCCTCAACGGATTCTGGCAGGCCTCTCACCCGTAGGTTGCGGCGGCGTCCGCGGTTGTCCAGGTCTTCCAGGTGTCTGTTGACGTCCCGAAGCTGAAGGGTATGGTCGATTTTATGGGTGGACCGGCGCAGGACCTGGTCGTGGTTCTCCAAGGTAGTCTCGGTGACAGAGACTCTGTCTGCTAGGGAGCGGATGTCAATCCTCAGGTCCGCAATGGCGGCGGACAAAGTGTCCTTGATGTCTGCCGCTATAGCCCGTAGGTCTAGTATGTTTAGTTGAGGCAGCGGGGAGTTCTCAGCACCGCCCGGGCTCACAGCCGTAGGAGAGAAGTTCACAGCCTGGGGTGCCGACAGTACAATGTCGGATGGTGCTGAGAGGGACAGGGGCACGGGGCCCACAGCAGGTCCTTGGCGGGACGACGCCATGTTCCCCCTAGCCGATCGGAACATCTCCGGAATATTCTGACCCTGGGAGCCGGCGGTTTCCCTCGGGGAACGTGAACGGGAGGCCGAAGAGTGCCTAGAGGAAGTCCCCATGACGTAAGGTCCACCCTGGGTACGGAATCGGTGCTAATTGAGGCAAATTCCGCTCTGAGGTGGCAGGAGCTCAGCGTTCAAGCGTCCATCTTCCCGCTCGGTCAGGCCACGCCCCAGAGAGAAAAGATTTGACATTATAGAGAGAAAAGATTTGACATTATAGAGAGAAAAGGTTCGACATTATAGAGAGAAAAGATCGCTGCTGGAATTGGGTGGGGGAAGTAAAATAAAAATAATGATGATGATGAATGTTATTGGCTGATTGTAACCAAAAAGGAGGAGCAGTAAAATAGCTAGAACTAACTTGAAAATTCAACATGGACGAAGATTCGACAAAGCATCGAAAAACATTGAATCTGTCATTGAAGGCTTATGGTGTCTGTTGATAGTTCTAAGAAGATTCGACGGAGCAGCTAAACTGTATGACGCCGCAATCGTACATTTCCGGTCCAATGCTTGGCCCATAGGCTATAGAAAAATTCTAATGTTGGTTGAATAGTAATAATAATTAATAAGCCGGAACATTCGACTGGAAAAGTATGATTGTGGCGTCATACAGTTTCGCTGCTCCGTCGAATCTTCTTTGAACATTCGACAGACACCATAAGTATTCAATGGCAGATTCAACCTTAATTTGTTCGGATTTTTGGACGAATGCAATTTCCAACGAAAAACGAAATAAATAAAAACAAATTTCGGGAGTAACTAAATACATTTATTTTTCGTCCGAAAACGAAAATCCGAAACAAAATATTTCAGTGCACTCATGTCTAGTAAATATCCAGCACGAGGGACATTCTTTTCAGATTTCTTTTCACGATTTGTGCTGTTTTCACCTGCCAACAATGGACTTTTTCATAGCTTTCATTGATATTTGTTCATATGCACTTTAATATGTCTGCACCAGCTGTTTTGTATTGATTTCAGCAGATTATTATTATTCCTGATTTGCACAGGTTTATTGAACTGATTGATTGCACAGTTTAATCAGCACAGGTGCACTAATTCTATATTCATTGCACACCTTGTTATATTGCACACTTGTATCAGTTGCACCTAGCACGCATGCACTTTTGGACTATTTATATTTTATATTTATTTAGCATGATGTTTTTAAATATTTTTTAATTATTTGTGACATCACATAGAACAGCGCCACATCTACTATCTCTTCTTCTCCAATCATTTTACTTCACCTATGGTGATAGCAACAAGTAGAGGCTGCAGTTCTATTTAATTTAACATTTATTTCACACTTTTATATATTTTCACAACCTCTGCCATCATTTAAAATCCTTAGCGCAGATTCACACACACCTACACAATGCTATGTGTGACATGGATGAGGCTTCACTACCAATCATTCTACATCAGTGAAGAAAGTATCTGAAAGAGGATGTTACAGGAACTTCCCTAATAAGTGATATCAAACCCATCTGCATATATAAATGCGGCTCAACAGCAGAAGGAAGAACATTCATAGACGGATTCAGAGAGGAACATCAGGACTAGGAAAGTTCAAGTAAGTAACCGATACACATATATACAGTATATTTATGGTTTTGTGTAAAAAAAAGTTTGCATGGAGGTTCTCAACAGAATAGTTATTACTGGCACATGACTCGGTGGGGTTGATTTACTAATGGCCCGTACACACGATCCGAATATCGTACGACGGATCGTACGACTTTTTTCGCTTAATAGTCGCAAGTAAAGTGAAATAGGTTATTAAAGTCACGAAAATTCTCGTACGACCGAAAAAAATAATCGGAAGTGATGTCATGTGTTGTAATGTATTTGTATTGTATTGTCGGACGACAACTGTACTGACTAAACGAAAATCGTACGATCTTACATCGTACGAGGAAAATTTTCGTGCATGTCTGATCGAAAAATATCGGATGAACGGTCGTGATCGGCTCTCGAAAGTAGTGTACACACGATCCGAAAATCGTAGGATTCTTCATCGGACGATCGTTTTCGTCCGATATTCGGATCGTGTTCACGGGCCATAAGACTGGAAAGGGCAAAATCTGGTGCAGCTGTGCATGGTAGCCAAACAGCTTCTAACTTCAGCTTGTTCAATTAAGCTTTGACAAATAAAACCTGGAAGCTGATTGGCTACCATGCACAGCTGCACCAGATTTTCACTCTCTAGTTTTAGTAAAGCAACCCCAGTTTGTTAATCAGGCAAAGCAGTGAATAGGTGATTTAAGAGCATAGCCGCCTCCATAGCAGCCCTCGTGTTTGGGGCTCTAGACTTGAGTTGTAATGGGCAGGTTTCGATTTTTAAAGTAAATCTGAAGTCAAAATGTTTTTAAGTTTTGTAAAGTGTGGGGAAATTTTAAAATTCCTATTGAGTATTTGTTGCTATCTGTGTCACTGATGGGGAGATTCACCTTCTCAGCTTCTCCTGGTGACCATTGTCATTCAAAGAGACCATGTCGGGAAATCCAAAAATTTTCAGTTACCTAAAGAGGACTAGAGACGACATTGAGGTGGATATATTAAAACTGGAGAATGCAAAATCTGGTGATAGAAACCATTTAGCTTTCAGTTATTTTTTTGCTTAACTGAACAAGCTTAGAGTTAGAAGCGATTAGCTATCATGCACAGCTGCACCATTTTTGTACTCTTCAGGTTTAGTAAATCAACCCCATTGTCCAATGAGGATTTTCTTTTCCAGTGACAACTATCCAACAGAGGATTTTGTCGTACTTTGTACAGATTTCCTGTCTCTATTCTATACTGACCTAAAACTAGTTTTGGCTTTAGCTATGCTTTCAGTAAAGTGACCAACCCTTGTTGAAATCTTGGCTGTCAGTGGTGCCTCCACTCTGTTAAGCTTAAAGTGGAGGTTCAACCGGAAATGTTCATTTTTAACATTAGATTCATGCTCATTTTGTCAAGGGGAATCGGGTAGTTTTTTTAAAATCAAAGCCGTACTTACCGTTTTAGAGATACATCTTCTCCGCCGCTTCCGGGTATTGGCTGCGGGACTGGGCGTTCCTATTTGATTGACAGTCTTCCGACAGGCTTCCGACAGTCGCATCTATCGCGTCACGATTTTCCGAAAGTAGCCGAACGTCGGTGCGCAGGCGCCGTATAGAGCCGCACCGACGTTCGGCTTCTTTCGGCTACTCGTGACGCGATGTATGCGACCGTCGGAAGCCTGTCAGAAGACTGTCGATCAAATAGGAACGCCCAGTCCCGAAGACCATACCCGGAAGCGGCGGAGAAGATCGCTCTCTAAAACGGTAAGTACTGCTTCGTTTTTAAAAAAATGACCCGATTCCCCTTGACAAAATGAGCATGAATCTAATGTTAAAAGAATGTTTTCGGGTGAACTCCCGCTTTAAAGCTTAATGTGATTTTAAAGGTTGGACTTTAAAAAAACAAAAAACAAGCACACATACTTGCCTTCTCTGTGTAATAGTTTTGCACAGAGCAGCCCTGATCCTCTTCTTTTTGGGTCCCCTGCCAGTGGTCCTGGCTCCCCCCCCCCACTGAGTGCCCCCAATAGCAAGCCCGTAAATGGATATTGTCTATTTGCACACAAGACGTGGCGCGGCCCCACCCCCCACTCTCTTCTCATTGGCTCACTGGCTTTGATTGATAGCAGCAGGAGACAATGGCGCCCGCTGCTGTGTGAGCCAATGAGGAGAGGGAGAGCGGCTGCTCTCATGCACATCTCTGGATTGAGATGGGGCTCAGGTAAGTATAAAGGGGTATGGGGGGGGGGGTATACGCACCTAGAAGGTTTTATACCCTAATGCATAGAATGAAAAACCTTCTGCTTTTAGAACCACTTTAAAAAGGTCCAACTACTTGTCAGCAGATTAATCCACCCATTTGGACCGGCATACGTTCATCTAACACGCAGGATGACGGTAACTTTTGTTTTCAGATTTGTTTTGCCTGTGAGGGGCTCACAGCTAATTGGGGTGTGTGAGTTACTCTAATACCCAAACAAACAGCACCCCACTACCTATCACTGGACCATTTCCAGCTTTAAAAAGTAATTTTTACTGATATTCGATCTAATTGAGACATTTATTGATGGCCATTAATATAAAAGAGATTTTTTTTTTTAACGTTTTTTGTCCAATGTAAGGAGTATATTTCATCACCAACATAAAGGGAGATCTTTTTGACTGATCATCAGTATAATATTAATCCTGGCTTTATCCATTAAATCAACGCCTCATTTCAAGAGAAATAAAATGTATAAACTATCCACTTTGTCATAATGTGGTGTGATGATCAACATACAAACATGGGTTAGGAAACATTTCTTGCTCTTGGTATTTCAATATACTCTAGACAACATTGTGTAATAGGATTTTGGAAACTGAAACATTGCTTTATAAACCACACAAAAAAAAAAGCTTTTTATCATCCTCTTTACTAGTCTCCTAAAACCCCTTGTTTACGAATAGGCTCAATTAGGTAGAAACTTGACAACATAAATACTTAGCAACACTTATCTCAGCCCCCACGCCGACATCTACATATGACTTCAACATCCCCTACCTCTCCCCGAAGGGGTGGAGGATGGCAGGAATCCAATGTACCAACTCCCAACCCTTACCCTTTAAAGACATACAATCTAAATTTCATATTCCGTCTAGGGATATCTTTAACTAAATACAGACTGCAGCATTCCTAAAACAACACTCTAAGCCTACCTCATCCATCCCTTTTGCAGCATGACAGTTTTTAGTTAACAACAAGCAGTGGGGGCTGGTGCTCAAAAATTTTAGGGGGGTCACTAGCAAACTGAAAAATTCTGAAAAATACTGAAACAAAAAAATCAAATGCAGCCAGTGTTCCCCATCAATTGCAGCCTCTGTGCCCATCATATGCAGCCACCGTGTCCCATCAATTGCAGCCTCTGTGACCATCATATGAAGCCACTGTGCCCCCCGCCTGCTCGCTGCCTGACTGGCATATACCCCATCTTGGCGGTGGGTCATGAAAACAAAAACATCGAATGCAGCCACTGTGCCCATCATATGCAGCCACTGTGCTCCATAAAATGCAGCCACTGCATCCATCATATTCAGCCACTGTGCCCCATCAAATGCAGCCACTGTGCCCATAAAATCCAACCACTGTTCCCGTCAAATAAAGCCACTGTGCCCATGAATTGCATCCACTGTGCCCATCATATGCAGCCACTGTGCCCATTGAATGCAGCCTCTGTGCCCATCAATTGCAGACCCAATGTGCATCATATGCCCCTGTGCCCATGAAATTCAGCATCTTTGCCCCATCAATTGCAGCCACTGTGCCCATCATATGCAGCCACTGTGCCCCATTAATTGCAGCCTCTGTGCCTATCATATTCAGCTACCGTGCCCTATCAATTGCAGCCTCTGTGCCCATCATACGCAGCCACTGTGCCCCCCCCGCCTGCTTTCTGTCTGACCGGCAATTACCCCAATCTTGGTGGCGGGTCAGGCAGCGGGTGATGGTGGAGAGCTGTGGGATGGGTAGTGCGGGTCAGGCAATGACTTCTGTGTCCTCCAGGCATCTCTTCTTCGCTTCTGCTAGCTGGCCAATGGGATCGCCAGTGTCTTCACCCAATCAGGTGACCAGTATTAGACCTGCGCCTCCTGATTGGCGGAGAGGCGGTTTAGTGTAAGAAAATAAAATATTAATTTGCATTTCTAAAACGCCTGCGTGGACTGCAAGCACAATGACCTTTTTTAAAGCCTATTAGAGCTTACAGTTCTAATTAGGTGCTCCAAAAAATCACCCCCTCCCCTGGAATTCAGGTGCCCGGCGTCCAAAAAGGGTCCAGACGCCTGAATAGGGGGTGGCAGTGGCACCCATGGATAGATTCATGCAATGCATAAATCTATCCATTTGTCATATAGGGTTTGGTGTGACAGAGGGGGCGGAGCCCATCTGCCCTTAATGGACAGGCCGCCCCTGATAACGCATACGCAAGGGAATTTCCCTGTTCTACTCTATCTTGCAGAATAAAATGACCTTTTGCAAAACACCCCCAATGCGCCTTTGGGAACTACATCAATCATTCTCAGAGGAACAGTGGCTTAAAGCCATCGCCTACTCTCAACAAACAACCCACCGTATCAACCACTGGGAAACGTCATAGAAAATTATCTCCAGATGGTATATGACCCCCAGCCTCATGACAAAGTTCTCCCCCAATATATCCACCTTCTGTTGGGAGGATTGTGGAAAAACTGGCACCCATTTTCATATCCTATGGTCATGCAAAAGCTTAACAATCTATTGGCACAAGATATTTCAGATAATTTCTCAAGTTACAAGTTTTCTTCTCAAACCTGACCCAGCATTAGCTTTATTATATCTGGGTATAGAACGCATCCCCAAAGAATTCCACAACGTCACTGTGCTCATTTTATTAGCTGCCAAAACTCTGATAACCAGACTCTGACGCACAACCCATGCTTCTAATGTCTCTGAACAAGAGTTGCCAACCTACCAGACTGAAATTTACTGACACAACACCCAAAACTTACTGGCACATAAAAATTTTATTTTAATTAAAAAATATACATTTAGCGCCTATGTACTTTATAGTACGGGTGCTAGTTAAATTTAAGGGTAGATCAGAGTGTAGTTAAACTCTGATCCAGATTGTTAAATACAAAATAGGGTCTCTGTCTCAGCTTGGCTGTGCTGTGGGCTTATTCTGTTGTACTGGGGTGTTCTTCCAGCCCCGGTGCTGCAGGTGACAGCAGTGAAGTCAAGGTTTGGGTGCTCTTTCCCAGCAGCCAATCCGGAGGGTTTGTCCTCGCTGTGCATGCTGGGGAGGGGTATTTTATGAGGCAGACACCATTTTGTCTGGGTGTTCTTCGTCCAGTGTGGCACCCACCTTTAGGGTGGCCACACCACGGCGCCCCGGCGCTATGGCCTACCTGGCCGGGGCGTGCGTGCCACACAGTGTTCCTGGTTCCGGGACCATGCCTGCCCGGAGCATCTGAACAGCGACGGGGACCCAGTGAGTGACTGGGTTCCCACATTTGAGGATCCCAAGCTGTAATGCTGTTCGGTGGGGAGTCAGTCTGAGGAGCGCCATTGAGAGGCTGGCGGTCCAAAAGGGCCTGGACAAACCACCGGGGATCGAGGTAGCCGGACACTCAGGGATTGATCACCTGTCAGTCGGTACCTGAGCGACAAGTTGAAGGAGATCCAGATGTAACTCATCTAAGGAGGGATATCTCCAAGAATTCAATACAATGAGGACCTGTGGCAGAGGTATCTTTCTGAGGCTCACCAAGGGGAGTCTGTGGCAGAGGCTCTTTCTCAAGTTCAAGTTCACCAAGGAGGGTCTGTGGCAGAGACTTTATCCTACAATTGTCCGAGTGATACTCCGGCTGCCAGGTCAGTGAGAGAGGCCTGTCCGGATATACTAAGCCCACTCCAGCAGGAGCGGCTCATAGAAGGGTTATGTTTAAGAGCAGGACTGTTTCCTATCATCGCGCCTGAATCTGCTATTCTCCAATCTTCTTCAACTTTACTTTCCTCACCACAAGTTTACTGTTTTTACCTGGCTGGGTAATAAAGAGCACAGCAAAGAGCACCTGTCATGGGCATTCCTTTACTTCTACTATATGCAATACGTATCATTCACCCCCAGGGATTTCAGAGGAGCCATGAGGTAATATGTCGCCCAAAAATCCAGCAGCTCCTCTGGGGGTAGTGCTACATACATTTTTGCTAGAAAATTACTTAGAACCCCCAAACATTATATTTCTTTTTAGTAGAGGCCCTAGAGAATAAAATGGTGGGTATTGCAATTTTTTAATGTCACACGGTATTTGCACAGAGGTTTTTAAATTTTTTTAAACTACATTTTAATGAAATTTCTGCACATAAACACAATATAATACCCAAGTTATTGGTAAAATATAAAAGATTATATTATGTCAAGTAAATAGATACCTTACATGTCACACTTTAAAATTGCACATGCCTGTGGAATGGCACCAAACTACGGTACATAAAAATCTCCATAGGTGATGCTTTGAAATCCTTTACAGGTTACCAGTATAGAGTTACACAGGACATCTGGCGCTAGCATGATTGCTCTCACTCTGACCATCATGGTGATAGCTCACATGTGTGGTGCGATCACCGTTTACATATGCATGTAGGACTTAAGTTTGCATTTGGATTTTCAAATGAGCATGGGGGGACGGGGGCACGTTATTTTTTTTTAATTATTTAAAACTTTTTTCACACTGTCCCTTTATTTTTTTTAGTTTTTTTATCAATTTTATTGCTATCACAAGGAATGAACAATATCCCTTGTGATAGACATAAGCATGACAGGTCATATTTATGGAGAAATCTGGGGCCTATTAGACCCCAGATGTCCCCTCTGACCTCCAAAGCATCTGTTCAAACTGCATTGTGCCATAAATCAATGACACCTTTCTGTTGGCAGCCTAAAGATTTACTGCTGCTCAGGGGCTCTGGGCTTAAGCAAAATGGCAGCCTCCGGCAAGAAGAAACAGGAGCAATGCTGGAAGCAATTTACAGCTCACACAAACTTTTGTAGCATCATTATTCTTGTGAAATGTATGTTTCTTGCTAAAGATTTTTTTTTTTGTCACGTGCCCGCAGGAGACGCTGATTTGTTGTTGGGATTGGCATATTAAGTTACCTTGATGTGGCCCAGGGGTGTAATTGCAGAAACAAAGCAGTGAGTGAACGTCCAGACAGTGAATAAAGGGTTTTTCCAATGCTTCATTTCCAGGCCAAACCGGCCAACATCAACATCAGTTAGGAAAAGAAAGGTTGATGAAGAGATAGGGAGGAACAATTTAGTAAATTGTGAATGGGAGCAAAATAACTAAGTAACTCTCCCATTCCCCACTAACTTTAGCGTAGTGCCCATACTGAATGTAAGGGGGCGCTACATATATATATATATATATATATATATATATATATATATATATATATATAAAAATAAAAAAGGTGCACAAAAAAGGAGGCCTGCAATGCACTTCCCGGCGCCCAGTAACAATGTATCAACTGTTAGTGAGTGATAGCTAATAGGAGTGTATATCACACAATGAGTTAATAAATCAGAGATAGACCCACAGAGTGAAGTGGGTCTATCTATAGCAGCAGCTATTTAAAATAAATGGAGAACCATTTAAAACACAAAACAAAGTATCAAAATCATAGAACAAAAAAGTCCACTTGATAAACAGCGCTAAATATGTTGGATGAAGTCCAATTCCTCATAAAAATCCAAAGAGAGAGATAAGAGTTCTAGGGTGATAAGTGATCCTAGGACAAATAATGTAGTGCACCCTACACCAATTCCCAGTCTTCACCTCGAACGTGGGTCACACTCCCCCTCCGGGGTTCAAACTCACCACAAGATATATAAGATAGAGCCTTGAATAGCAATTCCTCTTACTCAGACTTTCATCATCTCTCCACGGACAACAGGGGTTAATTTCAATCAGGGCACATAAAAAACAAAGGTACTGAAATAGTGTAATCCTGTTTTAATAGATGCCCCCCTAGAAAATGCAATCCCACTTTAAATGCACGTACAATGTAAACACTTGTCTTGAACATAAAAAGAATCAAAAGGGTTCACCGCTATCCTCCGGACAAAATTTTGTTTGGGAGCCACGTCGCACGACCGCGCAATTGTCAGTTAAAGCGACGCAGTGCCGAATCGCAAAACCTGGCCTGGGCATTTAGCTGCCTAAAGGTCCGGGGCTTAAGTGGTTAAGGAGATCAGTGGAATTGAGATCGGTTTGGACCCTTGGCAATGTTTGTTCCATGCAATAGCTATCCCTAGGAAGAAATACAAAACAGCAATTATCCCAATCCTATTAAATGCAGCGAAGACAGTGATCCGGAAAAGGTGGAAGGAAAAGCAAGCCCCATCGATACAGGAATGGTTGAGGGAGGTAGAAAGGACAAGAAATATGGAGGAGGAAATATCCCAACATAAGGAACCTAACCAGGGAGATGTCGGGACTTGGAGGGGTTGGGCGGAGTTCAGACAATCCCTGGTCTATGTAGATTACATGAGTAGGGAAGATAGTATTTAGGGAACGTTGGCTTGTCTAGCTTAATTTAGGAGCAGTGGGTTCTCCACTCCCCCCCCCCCAAAAGGAGGGAGAGCAAAGAAAGGAAAAATAGGAGAGAGGGGGTTTTCTTCTTTTTTTTTTCCTTCACGAGGAAATTTCGAGGTAAAAGGGGAAATGTTTTAATTTTTTTAATTTTTTTATTTATTTATTTTTCTTTCCTTCATGAGGAGATTTTGAGGTAAAAATGGAATTTTTTTGCCCCCCTAAAATAGAAATACTTAGAAGTCACAGGGAAAATCTAAAGGATAAGACATTGGGTAAATGCGCACGCAGCACTTTAAATAATATAGTAGGGGAGGGAGGGTGGGTCTAGTCCCCCACCTTCCTCCTTTTTTATTTATTTATTTATTTATTTGGGAGGTAACCAAGTAATGGGGTAAGAGAGCGATACTCGGATCCCCTCATAATAACAAAAATGGAGGTCACAGGGGTTACAGGTCACAGTCATAAAAGATGGAAATTGAATATATATCACTTAAATAGGTGGTTATGGGTAGGGGGTGGGGTTGTGTGTTTCTTTTTTTTTTTTTTCTTCCTCTCTTTTCCTCTCTCTCTCCGGGGGGGAGGAGGGAAGGGGGAAGGTGGGGGTCAGAGGAAGAAGAAAGGGAGGGGAAAGGGAAAATTGGAGAAAAAAGAGATGAAAGACCAGGATAGACCCATGGCATTAATGTTATCATTGTTGTTATTTTTGTTATTTATGTTTATCTAATGCTGTATGTATTTTAAATGTGATTTTTCTTTTTGTGTACGCTTTTTGGAAATGTAATGTAAATTATATCTGTGTTTTTAAAAAAACTTTGAATAAAAACAAATGAAAACATAAAAAAACAAACAAAAAAAAGACATACCACCTTTGGTCAGTAGGAGTCGGAATGTGCCCTGTCCCGTACCCCATCGTAAATGTCATTGGGAGGAAGAATGCCCCATTGCTGGTGTCAGTGGGAGGAATGGTGCCCGAGGGCTGGATAAAGAGCTGCATTCAGTTTGGAGACCACTGGTTTATACCCATGACACTTTCTTTTTTCCATCTGTGCCCAAATGTATCTTAATTTCTTGTCCTGTAGACACCACTTCAAGTGAAAGCAGTGAGAGGGAAAATTGCCTCGTGGCAGTCATCATTGGAAAAAGTGTCTCCACTGGAAGATTCCCTCTGTATTCCTTTTTTGGTGCCAAATCAAAATTTAGGATTCCCAGGCACATTCAGCCACAGGGACATGGTCACACGAGAAGGGAAAAATCTCCAGTGGGGACACAGAAAGCAATGAAAACCTTATATATTCTAAGCCTTCCCTACTCTAAAACTCTAAAAAGTTTTTTTTTGGCTTTACATACATGTTAGAATGTTTTTCAAAAGTTTGTAGTCATTGACCAATTTTTCAAGTGGACCATAGAATATATGTTTGATTTTATTCTTGTACATGACCAATAATAAAAATGTATTTTGAGCTTCTATATTCCTTTTTACAGATTTTTTTGGCCTCAAATCTATCCGGGGAATATGAAGAATTTTAGAATAGTCTATCTATTCTCTAATGCTACTCTTAAAGAAGAGACCACAATCCCCTGGGCTTACTATAAATCTACCCCATATGTCTCTTCAGAAGAAGAAGAAAGACAGGAACGTATAGAATTCTCTCTTCGTGTGTTCTCACTGGTGATCTTTTCTTTGGCTTTCCTACTAGGGACCACTGGGAATGGTCTGGTTATCTATTTTACAGCCTTTGTAATGAAACGGACTGTCAATGTTGTGTGGTTCCTTAATTTAGCCATAGCTGATTTTATCTTAACATTTTTCCTGCCGTTGAACATTACCTATGAATCTCTTAACTATCACTGGCCTTTTGGAAAATTCATGTGCAAGCTGAATAGCACTATTCTATTCATGAATCTGTACGCCAGCATCTTCCTGCTCACTGTGATCAGCATTGATCGATTCATCTCCGTCGTGTTTCCAGTTTGGTGTCAGAATCACCGAACTCCGAAGTTGGCCTCTTTTGTAGCCGTGGCAGTATGGATCTTAGCATTCATTTTCAGTTTACCTTATTTTATATTCCGAGATATAAACAATGCTGCAAAAGATCATGTTACGTGCTATAATTACTTTCACAAGAATGAAACAGTTGCCTATGCAAGGCACAAGGCTACAGTAATCGTTCGATTTATCGTCAGCTTTTTTATTCCTTTCACCATAATCATCTCATGCTATTCAGTAATTCTTTTGCGTATCCAAATAAATCACATGACCACATCAAACAAGCCTTTCAAAGTTGCCCTAGCTGTTATCTTGTCATTCTTTGTCTGCTGGTTTCCCTACCACTTCTTCTCCTTTTTGGAGTTGTCTGCAAATTATGGTGAAAATGACCACCTTTACTACATAACTTTTGTTGGAATACCTATTGCCACTAGTTTGGTTTTTATAAACAGTTGTATCAACCCCATTCTCTATGTCTTTATGGGTCGAGATTTCAAACAGAAATTCCAGAGCTCCCTCCGGTCAATATTTGAGAGAGCCTTTTCCGAGGAATCTGCCCCTATAGACTCCAAGAGCAAAACCAAATTAACGACAGTTCCCCAGCTGGTGTGAGACGGGACTACATTTATGGAACAATACATACTATGGTGACTCGGCTTTAAGGTGTTTTTTAGGATATGTCCGTGCTATAATATTGTTCCCAAGACTTTGTTGACTCCAGCAGAGAGCTTTATAACGTTTGTCAAATACTGAATTTGCCAATTGCTCAAGAAGATCATATCCTGTCTCGTAAATTTCAGAACTACCATTTACTACCATACCACCACAATTAAAATCAGGTAACAAACAACTGATATTACAAGGACCAATACATACTTTTATGCATGCCAATTTCTAAGAGAAGATGTTAGGAGCTGAATCCAGGCAATCAGATAACATATAAGGGAGCAGACTTAGAGGTCTTGTCCCTACCCAACCTTGTGACTGGACAGTGAACAGAGCAGCAGTAAACTGATGAGTCACTCTGCTCTCTCCACCTATCACTGTGTTCCTTATTAGCACAACTGATCAGCTCCTTGTATTGTATCATCAATTTCCAGTCTGAGCTCTGCTATATAATGGATTGCAAGATGCTGATGCCAAATCAGGATTCAGGTTCTTGAGTTAAAAATAAAGTAATGATGTATTTATAAATACAGAACTGCATTAGTTTGCGTCTTTTATGTCTAGCCATATTTCAGCTTTAAAATAAATAAAGTTATCACAAATATATTTTATAAACTAAGATTCCTTTTTTCAGTTTGTATTAATGTAATAAGATGCTATAAACTGCATTTCATATCCACCTAACCTGTACATAGAAAAATCCAGAGGATACCATTGGTGACCTCGTTCTAAAAAGGCTAGTAATCTGTTCTTTACATGTCATTGCCCTCTCCTCCTTTGGGAGAGCCTAATTACTCTCTGTGTTGGTCCAGCTCCTCTGTCCCTCCCCTCTCCTCCCTACATAACCTTTTATGCTGCAGTCAGGAGAGGAGTGAATTAGAATGCTATAGACTATCATTTAAAGCGGGGGTGCACCCAAAAAAAAATTTTTTAACATTACATTCAGGCGAGTTGTGATAATGACATTAGGCTGTTTTTTTTTTAATCCTTGCCGTACATACCGTTTTATATATATATGTTCACCGCGGCTTCCGGGTGTAATAATTTTTTTGCTGAAATGACTGTTTACAGGGTATAGAGTCTATGGCCCGGATTCACAGACAACGGCGCACATTTATGCCGCCGTAGCGTATCTCCTGTACGCTACGCCGACGCAGCGCAGAGAGGCAAGCATTGAATTCACAAAGCCAATGCTCCCAAAACTGTACTGGGTTTCCAAGGCGTAAGTCGGCGTAAGTCGGCGTAAGTAGAAGTGGGCGTGAGCCATGCAAATGAGGCGTGACCCCATGCAAATGCTGGGCCGAGCGCCAGACAGATACGTATAACGAAGGTCGCATGCGCCGTCCCGTGGACGCATCCCAGTGCGCATGCTCACAATCACGTCGGAACAACTGCCTAAGATACGCTGGATCACTGCCTACGGCGTGAACGTAACCTACGCCTAGTCATATTCACGTCCAGCGTAAACTACGTGAAATCCGCCGGCTTCTGTTCCCAGATGCAGACCTTTGCATGTCTGCTGCTGAGTTACATCTCCTTTATGGGGCTTAACTTTACGCCGGACGTACAACTTACGCGCACCACTCGTAGCCTGCGTCGGGGCGCACGTATGTTCGTGAATCGCCGTATTTTCCTAATTTTTGAATAGCTGATCAATGTGAGCGCCACCATGCGTCCAGCGTAAATATGCGACCACTCTACGCCGGCGTAGGCAAGTTACGTTGGTGGGATGAAGCCGATTTTTAGGCGTATCTTAGTTTGTGGCTCAGGCCCACAGATACGACGGCGCATATTTGCACTTACATGGCGTATCTGGAGATACGTCGGTGCACATGCTTTGTGAATCCAGGCCATAATAGTTAACTGATTCCTTTTAAAAATAATCAAAAATAGATAAAAATCAATCATATAATGTACCTGTAGTTTCAGTTTCGTTTATGCATCTAGGGGTTGATCCACAAAGAAATTACGCCGGTGTATCTACTGATACGCCGGCGTAAGTTCAAAATTCCTGCGTCGTATCTTTGTTTTGAATCCTCAAAACAAGATACAACGGCATCTCGGCTAGATCCGATAGGCGTACGTCTTCGTACGGCGTCGGATCTAAGATGCAATTTTTCGGCGTCCGCTAGGTGGCGTTCCCGTCGTAATCCGCGTCGAGTATGCAAATGAGCTATTTCCGACGATCCACGAACGTACGACCGGCCATCGCATTTTTTTACGCCGTTTCCGTTCGGCTTTTTCCGGCGTATAGTTAAAGCTGCTATATGGTGGCGTACTCAATGTTAAGTATGGCCGTCGTTCCCACGTATAATTTTGAAAACTTTACGTCATTTGTGTAAGTCGTCCGTGAATGGGGCTGGACGCCATTTCCGTTCACGTCGAAACCAATGACGTCCTTGCGACGTCATTTGGAGCAATGCACCCTGGGAGTTTTTACGGATGGAGCATGCGCAGTTCGTTCGGTGCGGGGACGCGCTTCATTTAAATGAAACACGCCCCCTACCCGCCGAATTTAAATTCCGCGCCCTTACGGCGCGAGAGATACGCTACGCCGCCGTAACTTATGGCGCGGATTTGTTGAGGATTCAATCCAACTCAAAGTAAGTTACAGCGGCGTAGCGTATCTTAGATACGCTGTGCCCAGCGCAGATGTATGGGGATCTGCCCCCTAGTTTCATGCTTCTGTGAAGTACAGAGACAAAGAGCCAATAGAGGGCAGTGATGGTTTGTAAAACGAAAGTGATTGGTTCTGAGGGGTTTAAGACACACAGTAATCACACTTCCTTGATTAGTGCCACAGAGAGAAAGCTCCCATGACTTTTTTCATCAGGAAACAGACTGTTCAAAACAGAGAAGGATTACAGCAACATCATAGCAAAAACGAACAATGAGGACATAAAAACAGGACTGCAGTAAGGTAAAGGAAGCTATTTAGCAAAAAAAATGTCCTTTAGTGACCCTTTAAGTCTGTTGGGACTGCTGACATCACATTCAAGATGGCGGCATCCAGCAGCAGTATCATGGCTTTTGGACTTCTACACAAGGGAGCATTATACAGGTAAAGAAACAATTTGTTAAATGCATTTTCTATTCTTATAGGAAGGTTTTGTTGAAATGTGTGGTCTAGCAACAGGGACACTTAAAAGGTCAATGACATTTCCTACAGCTGAGGACCAACTTTTCTGAGTTGGCTGTCCATTTCTACCCAATTAGCCAATATACTGTATGTGCCACTCTGTGTTAGTCTATCACATAAAATCCCCAAAAAATACATTTACATTTTTGGTTGTAACATGACAAAATGTGGAAAATTTCAAGGGGTATGAAGACTTTTTCAAGGCACTGTAACTCCCCAGGCTCAGGGAACCCCTACTAATAATGTGATGGTCACTTAGAAGAGTGTGTCTTACATCTGTGTTCTTTGGGAAGATTCTCCCCTTTGCAGAAGGCTAAAAAGATCAATGTTCATACTGGTTACTACTCATCTGAGAGGCAGAAGTTGCTCAATGCTCAAGGATCCTTTGTAACCCTGATGGAACCCTAGGGTTCTAAGGAACATTGGTGGAAAAAGTCTGGTCTAACTAAATATACTAGGAAAGAAAGGTTATAATGTTTGTAAAATGTTTGTTGCAGTTATATGATAACCAGTCCGCTTACGGTGACGTGGGCTAAGACTTCCATGAAACTGGCGGTGTCAGTGATCTGAGTAAAGAACTGGCCAAACACCAGTTCTGGGTGTTTTGCCAAATTACCATCTTACTGTATATCTTTTCTATACACGGACAGGCTACTGTAATTGTCATATGTACCACACCCCCATCAAAAGATAAATAAACCTCAATGTAACATTTAACATCATTGATGCTTTATGTCTATCTATTTACTGTTCTATGCTGGCAGAGTTAAGTAACAGCCACAGCTCTCAGTTCAAGTGTTCTTACAGACTCGTATTGCAGAGAAGAGGGGCATGGCTAACCAGGTCTGTTACATAGCATGATTGGCTGTAGCCAATCACAGATCTCAATAGTAAGAAAAACCTTCATAGTCAGTAAGGTTGAATAAAGACACCAGTCCGTCCATTTCAGCCTGCAGTGTGTGTGTGTTTATGATAAGTAAACCCCATATCCCTGTATGTTGCAATCGTGAAGATGCCCAACTAATCATTTATTTTTAAACTACCGATGCTCCCCGCTGATACCACTGCTTGTGGAAGAGAATTCCAAATCCTTACCACTCTGAAAGTAATGAACCCTCTATGCAGTTTAGAGTTAAACCACTGAAATGTTTTTTCCCTATGCTAGGGTCACCATCATATCCCTTCTCAATTCTCTCCTCTCCAGAGAGAATAAGTTCAATGCTTGTAGGCTTTCCCCATAACTGAGGTCCTCAAGTCCCTTTATTAGCTTTGTTGCCCTTCTGTGGACTCTCTCCAGCTCCAGCACATCCCTCCTGAGGACTGGTGCCCTAAACTGGACGGCATACCCAAGATGCGGCCGGACAAGAGTCTTGAAAAGTGGGAGAATTATCCTTTTATCTCTGCAGTGAATCCCCTTTTTGTTGCATGCTAATATTCTGCTGGTAGTAGCTTGGCATTGGATGGCATTGCTGCGCCGGTTATCTACTAGGACCCTTCAATTGGTGTCCTCCATACAAGCAATTTGCACCAATTGCTGATTCTTTAATTTAAACGTTTTTCACCTTCCCAGCAGACAGGGCAATGCTATGTGTGACATAGATGAGGCTTGTTACAGGAACTTACATAACAAGTGATGTCGAACCCATCTGCATATATAAATGCAGCTCAACAGCAGAAGCAAAAACATTCATAGAAGGATCCAGAGAGGAACATCAGGACAGGGAAATTTCAAGTAAGTAACTGATACACATATATACAGTATATTTATGGTTTTGTGTAAAAAAAAGTTTGCATGGAGGTTCTCAACAGAATAGTTATTAATGGCACATGACTTGGTGGGGTTGATTTACTAAGGCTGCATTCACACCTGAGCGTAGCATTTTTCACCGCATTTTGACGCGATATTTGCAGCGTTTTTTTACCGCGATTTTGGACAGGTCTAAGGTCACCAATGTTAAAAGCAGAAAAACGCCAAAATCTACCTAAAAAAAAGTCCCAGAACTTGTTTGAGCTTCAGGCGTTTTTGAACTTCTGGCTTCAGGCGTTTTGTAGTGGAGATGTGAACCATCTCCATAGAGAATAATAGATGTTTTCCCTTCCAGCATTTTGTAGCTTCAGGCTTCAAGCTACAAAACGCTCAGGTGTGAATGCGGTCTAAGGCTGGGTTCACACTACTACACTACTTTCATCCTACTTTGCTCTGTGTTCAATGTTTCCCTATGAGAGCGTCTTGTAGCGTCCTACACAAGTCGGTCCGACTTTGAAAATGCTCCCTGTACTACTTTTGGTCCTACATTGATCCTACTTCAGGCCCATTGAATATCATTGAAGTCGGACCAAAGTAGTATCCTGTTCATGAAAGTAGGATGGATGTAGGACCAATGTAGGATAAATGTAGGACCAATGTAGCAGAGCAAAGTAGGATGAAAGTAGTGTAGTAGTGTGAACCCAGCCTAAGACTGGAAAGTGCAAAAACTGGTGCAGCTGTGCAAGGCAGCCAATCATCTTCCAACTCCAGCTTGTTCAATTAAGCTTTGACAAATAAAACCTGGAAGCTGATTGGCCACCAGGCACAGCTGCACCATTTTTGCACACCAGGTTTTAGTAAAGCAACCCCAGTTTGTTAATCAGGCAAAGCAGTGAATAGGTGATTTGTGAGCATAGCCACCTCCATAGCTGCTCATGTGTTTGAGGCTCTCGACTCGAGTTGTAATGGGCAGGTTTAGATTTTTAAAAGTCCAAATGTTTTTAAGTTTTGTAAAATGTGGGGAAATGTTGAAATTCCTGTTGAGTATTTATTGCTAACTGTCACTGATGGGGAGATTCACCTTCTCAGCTTCTCCTGGTGACCGTTGTCATTTGAACAGACCATGTCGGGAAATCCACATTTTTACAGTTACCTACAGAGGACTAGAGAAGACATTGGGGTCGATATACTAAACCTCATTGTCCAATGAGTATACCCTTTTCCAGTGACAGATATCCAACAGAGGATTGTGTGTTACTTTGTACAGATTTCCTGTTTCTATGGGATTGTACACCCCATTAACACCCATCATACCATAAGAACATACCTAAAATATAAAACAAAAAACACAACAAGGATTGTGGAGAAGTTTAGGCCACGGCCCCTTTAATGGGTTTAAAACTATTTTAATTATCAAAATGAACTTTAACCTTTAATACCAAACAGAATCACTGTTAACCATTAACAGACCAACATGCTTAGTCACTAAGGCCACATACACACGGTCGGACAAAACCGATGAGAATGATCCGACCAACCGTTTTCATCGGTTCACCGCTGAAGTGGCCTGATGTGTGTACACACCATTGTTACAAAAACCGATCGGGTCAGAACGCGGTGACGTCAAACACACGACGTGCTGAATAAAACAAAGTTCAATGCTTCCAAGCCTGTGTCGACTTGATTCTGAGCATGCGTGGGTTTTGAACCGATGCTTTTCTGTACTAACCATCGGTTTGGTCCGATCGGGCAGCGGTCCATCGGTTCGGTTTTGAAACATGTTTTAAAATTTTGGACCGATGGAAAACAGAACGATGGGCTATACACACCGTCGGTTTGGACCGATGAAACTGAACCTCGGTCCATTCTCATCGGTTTTGTCCGACCGTGTGTACAGGGCCTTAGACTCAAGCAGCAATATATTATACCAACCAAATACCAGTTTACCAACCAATGTCCACCCACAAAGTGGGCGACATTACCCAAAAGCCAGGTTACCAACCTGGCCCCACCACCGCGGCCTAAAAAAATCACTCTTCACAATCTAGCATTGAATGCCCTTACCATTGATGAAAAAAATGTACCAAAAACATACCTCCCAAATTTCTAAAATTATATTTAGGGGCACTCTTCTGCACAGTAAGTAGCAAAGGACATGTCCCCGGTTACAGGGACCTCAAGGATCTAATATGCAGAAAATGATTGGCTAAACAATACATGTGCTTTTTACTTACCTCTACTTTTCCATTATAATGATTTTTCAAAATAACAAATGCAGTAATATAGAGGCTGGATACAAAGTTTAGTGCAGCATGACTTCTGTACATATCAGACTAAAAAGAGGGACAACTAAAGCTATATGAGGGACAGAGGGAATCTGGTCCCAAAGGAGGGACAATTGGGCACTATGACAAATACTGCTAGACCTCTGATGTAACTCTCCAGATCACAATAGGGATAAAATGAAGTCACTAATAATGAGTATACAGTAAATTAGCATATCAATCAATTTTATGGTAACTGTACCATGAACTGAAGCCCAGGCCTAGAAAACCACTTATTTATAGACAGGACAGTTCCCATTTGTATTTATTTTTTAGAAGGTCTAAGATTTTTCATCCCTTTCAGGTGAACAAGAAGGATATCCAACACAGCTCACACTTGCAACTAGGGAATATGATCATCGAACTATTCCACATACATACCCCATATACCCTGCAAGAGAACTGGATTTTAAACAGGAGGACAATTAAATCCTCTACACCAGACAACATATGAATGTCAACTTATTCATACTATTATTATTATTATTATTTTTTTTTTTTTTTGGCGGGGACTTGCGTAATAAATGCAAAGAGCAGGATGGACATAAAGAGCAGGGCGCCCATCCACATCCTGATGTACTCCCTATGCAGAGGCTGCATATCCTGCACCATAAACATCTTTTAGGGACAGATTTAAATTATGATTCTGATAAAGGAGAGCCATTCATATGTGAAAAAAAAAGGAATGCTTTGCGAATAGTGGAAATTGCTGAATCAGCTCTACTGGGCAATGGAAATGTCTTGTTTTGCTAATCTAATTCTGCAAACTCTTTTGTCCAGCAAGTTAACAGCTTACCTCAACTAACCAGACTGAACTGAGTGGGAAAGCAGTTCTAATGTGTTTTATATGCAGACAAACAAATTGATTTCATAGCAGTAGCAAAATTACATGACATGTTGAATGCAATTTGTGACCCAATAGCAGCATATAAACATTGCTTCTAAAATCCTTTTAAGAACTCCTAACCAAAAGCGAGAATTATATGCAAAGTCATCATGTCTCAAACTTCTACTTGTTTTGGTGAAAGAGTGTGGAAACAACCACTTTGATACATGTCATATGAAGGCCAAACAAGTTCTGCAGAGTCCTCTAAAGAGAAGCAACCAGTTGCATAGATAATGCAGGTTGTTTCAGCAAGGGAATGGAATATTATGTTGGATATAACTGCAAGCAAAAAAATGGTTTTAAGGACATTGTAGGCCATTGCTCACTGCTGGGGTAACCGTAGGGTGACCACATTTCCAAAATACCATTCAGGGACACCCCCTTCCCAAAAATCAGCTTGTGCTGTAACGAAACACAGCACAGTGATTGGACACAAGAGGCAGGATTTAGGATTTTTCCAATCACAAGCAGGGGGCGGGGATCGTGCTCCTCCAGGCATTCCCGGCCAGGACAAGTACTGTCAGTGAGTAAAGTGGTGATGTGGCAGCCTTTTTTGGGGGCATTAGTTTGGCTTGGGGGGTGGCTGTGTCAGTTTCATTCCAGGACACTGTATTGTCCTGGAATGAATGTGCCCGGGACAGACCTGCAAAATGCAGGACTGTCCCGGGCAATCCGGGACACGTGGTCACCCTAGGTAACCGTTGTCCTGAAACACTGAAAACATAGCAAAACAAAGCATCTACTATTAAATGTTTGGCTACCCTTACTTTAACCTAAACCTTAAATGAAGACTAGGAAGAACCATATATCTTAGACAATTAATTGCATAAAAACTCTATTCTAACATGCATCAATAAGAGGCTCTGGCGGCTGAACTGCTTGCTCCAAAGTGCCAAAGCCACAACAACAGGGAAGAGCCCAAGTGAACAATATTCTTAGGGATACCATGAAAATACAATATTCTGATCAAAACGCTGAACATTATTTGCCAGACCGGAAATTACCACATTCAATATATTCTGTTGCATCTGTAGATAACTAGAAAATGTTCATCTAAAACTAATTCCACCTGCCACAAGCTAACATTTTAAGTTGAAATAATAAATTTGCGCCAAAACCATTAGATACTTTTTTACCTTCAAACAAAACCAACATGCCAATAAGGGAATTTAAGGCCAGAGATGAGAAGCACCCAGCCCACTAGTAAAATTCTGCTCATAGGCATAATGCCCGATACAAACACTATAAAGCCCAAGGACAACTGAATCACATAAACAGTATACAAATTTCTGATAAGGTGGTTCTGAAAAGATACTGGAATCTAAAAATCCATCCTGGCAAACTCTATACCGACACCAGGAAATAAATGTGGAGCAAAGCACAACTGTGATTCAGCAGATAAAGGGACACGATACCATCAAACTAGAAAACAAGGGGGATCACATTCCCCATGCTCACTGGACTCTATGATACCATCCAACTGGAAGACTAGGGGGTCACTTTCCCCATGCTCACTTGACTCTATAATACCATCCAACTGGAAGACCAGGGGGGTCACTTTCCCCGTGCTCACTGGACTCTGGCTTTGAGAACAAACTTCCTACCAGGCAACAGTGTTTTGCAAAGCAGATTTCTGCAGAACTGTAGCAGAAATGCATTGTGATTTAGTAAAAGAAAATCAGAGCCCTGTAGGGGTGCAGACTGGCGCTGATTGACTTTAGGCAGTCCCAGTGTGTTTGTTCTGGTGGCCCCCCGTTGAGAGAGATTTCAGTATGGGAATAGTAAGACACAGAAACACAGGCTTTTTCCGGCGTAAGGTTATTCCTGCTATATGAGGAGTAACCAATGTTAAGTATGGACGTCGGGACAGCGTCAAATTTTGTGTCGTTTACGTCGTTTGCGTAAGTCGTTCGCGAATAGGGCTTTGCGTAAATTACGTTCACGTCGAAAGCATTGACTATTTGCGGCGTGATTAGGAGCATGCGCACTGGGATACGTTCACGGACGGCGCATGCGCCGTTCGTTAGAGACGTCATTTACATAAAACACGCCCACCTCTTCTCAATTTGAATTCGGCGCGCTTACGCTGGCAGATTTACGCTACGCCGCCATAACTTAGGGCGCAGGTTCTTTGTGAATCCAGCCCCAGCCTCACTAAGTTACGGCGGCGTAGCGTATCTGAGATACGCTGCGTCTGCACAAACTTACGGCGGGCTATCTGAATCTAGCCCATTCTTGGCCAAATTACCAAGAACTGTCCACAGGACATCTTGTCTTTGTGTTTTAAGAAGCAGTAGCAAAAGATCTGTTTGGGATTGAGAAGAGATAATACAATGTCAAGGTTATGTCACTAAGAGCTAAAAGGTTTTAAATACGACAGGATGATTTAAATAAGAGCTATGAATATACCTTGTCATAGAATGTAAATATTATCTGAACATTCAACCTCGTTTATTTCTGATCGTAGAAGCATACCAATTATTTATTGTAATACGAATTGTACCTGATTTTAATTTTGCACTATATCTTTAGTTAATAAATATATATATTTTAAATATTCAGTTGTGTTGCTTGTCCTCAAAATAGCATGGATAAAATAATTTTGATATCTTGTATTGTAGGAAAATTGTATATCTCCCAAAGCACAGAATTACATATTTTCATAGATACAATAATCTTATAGTTCAGAATAAACATTCTGACGGTATATGTAGGCTCTATGCCGAGATAAGTCAATGATTCTGACAAGTTGCTCAGGGCCATGAGGGCCCAGAGTCAGGAACTCCATGTAGCACGTGTGCCCCAGCCTGGTAGGCCATATCGCCGGGGCCCGTGATGTGCGCACACCCTAAAGGTGGGTGCCGCACCTGGAACCAGGAACCTGCGAAAACCCCCCGAAAAACAGCGTCTGCCACAGAAATACCCTCCCCCAGCATGCCCCGCGAGGGAAACACCCCTTTGATTGGCTGCTGGACAAAAGGTGCCTCCGCCTGGACCTCTCTGGCGCCACCTGCCATCCAGAGATGGAACTACATCCCTGGGCACAGAATGACCCAGGGAACAGTTCAGGGCTGGCAACAGCCAAATTTAGAAAAATCGACATGGATGAAAGCAAGTAACTCTCTCATCCCACTAAATTTGAAATAGCACCTGTACTGAAAAGTACACAGGCGCTACAGTTGGATAAGAAGACCTGGCTCACAACTGGTGTTCCAGTTGACCTCAATAGTGTTCAGTAGGGTTGAGGTCAGGGCTCTGTGCAGATCATTCAAGTTTATCCACGTCAAATTCCTCTTACCATGTCTTGATAAAGCTGGCTTTGTACACAGGGAAACAGTAATGCTTGAACAGCAAATGGCATTCCCCAACTGTTATAACAAGGTTGAAATCATACAAATGTCTACAATGTTTTTGTATATTTTAGTATGAACAGAACAGTGTCACTGAAAACACCTAAATGCAGTGTGCAGGGGTGCTCACATATCTTTGACTATATATAATTTGATGGTCAAGTGTCCACATTTTGGCCATATAGTGACTCTCCCCACTCATTGTTCTTGGGCAGATAACACTCTGTGAACATGGCTGTAGGTCTTTCAACCAAATTTTAATCAAACGTCAGACACTTTGTTGGGTATGGGTAACTTTCGGGATGAGTTTTGACGTAGTCCACTGTTTATTTACAGCATAGAACTAAGCAATGAATCAGCCACTACCTTTGATAAAACCATTTCCTCACAGACAAAGCTAATTTAATCCCTTCGCCCAAATCTAACACAAGATTGCGCTCAAACTTTGTAGTTGTAGACTCCATCTGTCCTTTTCATTGGTCAATGTACAGCTCCCCTCTTGACCAGGTCGAGAAATTTTCCTACTATTTTCATACCTGTGATTGATTATCATTCACACCAAAGTAAGAAAGTGAAAAATAAAATGACCAGTTTCATGTTTTCTCTTATCAACCTGCATACAAATAATACCAGTACTAATAAAGAAAAGGTCTGATACAGTTTTTAAAGCGGAGCTCCAGTCCCCATAATAAATGTATTAAAAAGCTTCCCTGTGACTGTCATTACTTGCACATTTAAATTGGAATACTGTTAGAACAGTATTCATGCTGGTTAGATTTAAATCTTTAAAAATTTCCCTGATCTCGGAAACTGGCAAGTGCCCATCTATGATGTGGGCATCTGAAGCCCTCTTGTGTCTTTTTTCCAGATTCGGTGCAACTGGCTACCCAGCATGCACCTCCCGATCTCACATCTGTGCAGTAATGACACCGTGCAGCGCAGTGGATTGCAGGCTGTAATGTCGCATTCAAACACTGCAAGATTTCATTAGGCTTGCCAAAGACTATTGGGATAGCTGACGCCGGTATCCCAGGAGTCAATGGAAATTGCCTAATGATGTCATCACCTAGGCATTGATTTACTCAAACTGGAAAGTGCAAAATCTGTTGCAGCTCTGCATAGAAACCAATCAGCTTCCAAGTATTTGTCAAAGCTTAAAAAGTTAGAAGCTAATTGACTTTCATGCACAGCAGCACCAGATTTTGCACGCTCCAGTTTTAGAAAATCAACCTCAATTTATAATGTTTTCTAAGGTTTTTAGATATCAACACAAAATCTTCCTATCAAAAATAATAAAGTGAATAATTAATTGGCAGATATAATAAATAAATAAATAAATAAATGAAACAGATTTTGCTGTAATACTCACCTCCATTTCAGAGCTATTTTTTTCCATCTGATGGCCAACATTATTTAATCCACTACCTCTAAGCAAGCCAAATCAGGTCCTAAGACCCCATTGGCCAGGAGTCCTAACACCCCATTGGCTGGGAGTCCAAAGACCTGATTGGCTGGGAGGAGAAGCAACGGCGGAGGCGGTGGGGGGGGGGAGCTGCCGCCGCAGCCGTGACCTTCACGCAGTGGTGTCAGGAGGGGGGGCTGACAGGGGCTATAGCCCTGAGTGGGTCCCTAAAAAGCCCAGGGTCTCATATTTATCATTTAGAATTTCTAGCTCTGAGTCCCAATGCCTCAGGGATACATACCTCAGCAGTGTAAACATCCAGTGATTGGTGGGCAAGCTGGGGACGTGCGGGCGCAGTGAGAGTGGAGCTGTCAAATTGAAGCACTGATGTCGGGCCGATATGCGGTTAGCAGTGACATCCTCACTGTGCTGTGCAGATCTGTGGGAGGGGTCCATCACGCGCCACCCACTATGGACTGCTTGCAGAAATCTACAGGAGGGGGCGGGGACAAGACCAGTCACTCTGCACAAGTAGAGAGAGCAACAGTGACCAGTCTTTAGTGCAGGAAGCTTCTGCACATAGGTAAAGTTTGACACTGGGTTACTGCACATAACTGTTGTTGTCATCAGTTCTTCCAAAATTATACATAGCAGCAGAGGTTCTTTCACCACTTGCCACCATACTTTTACTGCGACTGGGTCAGTGATGCCCTCGTACGTCGCTGAGCACATGTGCACTGGTGCACCCTCTGAGGGCACAGTGGATCACGGCACTCAGGACCAATCATAGCATTACATGACACCAGTCCATCAATTTCAGCCTGCAGTGTGTGTATGGGTTTATGATACATAAATCCTGTATCCCTGTATGTTGCGATCGTGAAGATGCCCAACTAATCGTTTTTTTTTAAACTGCGATGCTTCCCGCTGATACCACGGCTTGTGGAAGAGAATTCCAGATTCCTACCACTCTGACAGTAATGAACCCTCTATGCAGTTTAAATTTAAACCCCTGAAATGTTTTTTCCCTATGCTAGGGTCACCAGTGCATTTTTTTTACATCACTATCATATCCCCTCTCAATTCACTCATGTCCAGAGAGAATAAGTTCAATGCTTGTAGTCTTTCCCCATACATTAGCTAAGGTCCTCCAGTCCCTTTATTAGCTTTTTTGCTCTTCTCTGGACCCTCTCCAGTTCCAGCACATCTTTACTGAGGACTGGTGCCCAGAACTGGGTGGCATACCCAAGATGTGGCCAAACCAGAGTCTTGTAGCGTGGGAGAATTATCCTTTTATCTCTGCAGTGAATCCCCTTTTTGATGCATGCTAATATTCTGCTGGCTTTGCTTGTAGCAGCTTGGCATTGTATGGCATTGCTGCGCCTATCATCTACTAGGACCCTTGAATTGGTGTCCTTCATACAATTTGCACCAATTGCTGATTCTTTTATTTAAAGGTACATGTAGGTTTTCCACCTTCCCGGCAGACAGGGCAATGCACTATGTGACATAGATGAGGCTTCACTACCGATAATTCTACATCAGTGATAAAAATATCTGAAAGAGGATGTTACAGGAACTTACTTAACAAGCAATGTCAAACCCATCTGCATATATACATGTGTCTCAACAGCAGAAGCGATGACATTCATAGAGGGATTCAGAGAGGAACATCAGGACTAGGAAAGTTTAAGTAAGTAACTGATACACATATATACAGTATATTTATAGTTTTGTGTAAAAAAAAAAAACAATGGAGGTTCTCAACAGAATAGTTATTAGTGGCACATGACTCGTGGGGTATATTTACTAAAACTGAAAAGGGAAAAATCTGGTGCAGCTGTACATGGTAGCCAATCAGCTTCTAACTTCAGCTTGTTCAATTAAGCTTTGACAAAAAAAGCCTGGAAGCTGATTGGTTACCATGCACAGCTGCACCAGATTTTGCACTCTCTAGTTTTAGTAAAGCAACCCCAGTTTGTTAATCAGGCAAAGCAGTGAATAGGTGATTTGTGAGCATAGCGACCTCCATAGCAGCCCATGTGTTTGGGGCTCTCGACTCGAGTTGTAATGGACAGGTTTAGATTTTTAAAGTAAATCTGAAGTCCAAATGTTTTTAAGTTTTGTAAAGTGTGGAAATATGTTGAAATTTCTTTATTGCTATCTGTCACTGCTAGGGAGATTCACGTTTTCAGCTTCTCCTGGTGACCATTGTCATTGAAACAGACCATGTCGGGAAATCCACATTTTTACAGTTACCTACAGAGGACTAGAGAAGATATTGGGGTCGATTTACAAGATTTGGAGAGTGCAAAATCTAGTGATAATATCCAATCAGCTTTTAGTTTTTTTTTTGTTAAAGCTTAATTGAACAAGCTTAGAGTTAGAAGATGATTGGTTTCCATGTACAGCTCCACTAGATTTTGTACTCTCCAATTTTAGTAAATCAACCCCATTGTCCAATGAGGATACCTGTTTCCAGTGACAACTATCCAACAGAGGATTTTGTCTTACTTTGTACAGATTTCCTTTCTCTATTCTATACTGACCTAAAACTAGTTTTGGCTTTAGATATGCTTTCAATAAAGTGACTGACCCTTGTTGAAATCGTGGCTGTCAGTGGTTCCTCCACTCCGTTTACCTGAGCTTAAAGTGATTCTAAAGGTTGGACTATAATAAAAACAAAAATAACCAAACATGTTATACTTACCTGCTCTGTGTAATAGTTTTGCACAGAACAGCCTGATCCTCTTCTTTTTGGGTCCCCTGCCAGTGGTCCTGGCTCCTTCCCCCCACTGAGTGCCCCCAATAGCAAGCCTGTAAATGGATATTGTCTATTTGCACAAAGGGCGTGGCTCAGCCCTGCCTTCCGTTCTCTCCTCATTGGCTCATTGGCATTGATTGATAGCAGCAGGAGCCAATGGCTCCCCGCTGCTGTATGAGCCAATGAGGAGAGGGAGAGCCGCTGCTCTCATGCACATCTCTGGATTGAGATGAAGCTCAGGTAAGTATAAGGGGGGGGGGGCTATACGCACCTAGAAGTTTTTTTTAACTTAATGCATAGAATGCAAAACCTTCTGCCTTTAGAACCACTTTAAGAAGGACCAACTACTTTTCAGCAGATAATTTGCCCATTTGGACCTGCATTTGTTCATCTAACACACAGGATGATGGGAACTCTTGTTCTCCGATTTGTTTTGCCTGTAAGGGGCTCACAGCTAATTGGGGTGTGTGAGTTACTCTAGTAGCAAAAAACAGCACTCCACTACCTATCACTGGACCAATCCCATTTTTACTGATATCCGGTATAATCGATACATTTATTGATGGGCATTAATATAAAAGAGGTGTTTTTTTTAACGTTTGTTGTCCAACGTATAGGGCAGGGGTGGCCAACCAGTGGCCCGGGGGCCACATGTGGCCCGCGGAGCCCTCTGATTTGGCCCGCGACCTTCAGCTCTGGAATGGTGGGTTGGCAAGCCTAGATCGTAGGTTGCCGACCCACTATACCACAACATCAGTGTTGTGAATGAAGCTGGTGGTAGAGGAAGAAAGCGGCTGCGGAGCAGAGCCCCATAAACCGATGCTTCCTCTACAGCACCGGCTTTTGCCACAGGTGGAGTCTATGGCAAAGTTCAGCTAACCCGCAGGATAGACACAGGTGCACTACGCTGCACCCGTGGTGTGGGTAAACCGCAGCACATCAGTGTGAAAGAAGTCTTAGGCCCTTTTCACACGAACAGCCAGACCAAATGGGACCCTCAGTTCACCTCTATAGAGTGACAGATGTCTGTTTACGCCCGCCTACCTCCAATCTGAAAAACAGAAGAGAATTTGTCATCTTTCATCTGGGCGTATTGGAGGGCCTATAGAGTAGCCATGACCTGCCATCTGCCTGCTCGCTCATTGTGGCCCTCAACTGGTTACCAAGTTGCTTAATTGGCCCTTGCTCTTCAAAAGGTTGGGCACCACTAGTATAGGGTATATTTCCTTTATCACCAACATAAAGTAACATCTTTTTGACTGATCATCAGTGTAATATTGATCCTGGCTTTATTCATTAAACCAACGCCTCATTTCAAGAGAAATAAAATGTATAAACGATCCACTTTGTAATGATGTGGTGTAATGATCAACATACAAACATGGATTAGGAAACATTTCTTGCTCTTGGTATTTCAATATACTCTAGGACAACATTGTGTAGTAGGGTTTTAGAAACTGTCACATTGCTCCACAAACCACCAAGAAAAGAAAAGAAAAAAAAAAGTGTTTCATCATCCTCTTTACTAGTCTCCTAAAACCCCTTGGGCTGGATTCACAAAGAGTTACGCCGGCATATCAGTAGATAATCCGACGTAACTCGGAATCTAAGCCCGTCGTAAGTTTAAGTGTATGCTCAAACTGAGATACACTTAAACCTAGCTAAGATACGATGGCCTGCGCCGTCGTATCTTAGGGTGAAATTTTTCTGCTGGCCGCTAGGTGGCGCTTCCGTTGATTTCGGTGTAGAATATGTAAATGACTAGATACGCCGATTCACGAACGTACGCTTGCCCGTCGCAGTAAAGATACGCCGTTTCCGTAAGAGATACGCTGCGTAAAGATAAAGCTGCTCCCTAGGTGGCGTAGCCAATGTTAAGTATGGCCGTCGTTCCCGCGTCGAAATTTGAAAATTTTACGTCGTTTGCGTAAGTCGTCCGTGAATGGGGCTGGACGTAATTTACGTTCACGTTGAAACCAATACGTCCTTGCGGCGTACTTTGGAGCAATGCACACTGGGATATGTACACGGATGGCGCATGCGCCCTTCGTAAAAAACGTCAATCATGCCGGGTCACCAATAATTTACATAAAACACGCCCCCACATCCTCATTTGAATTAGGCGCACTTACGTCGGCCCCATTTACGCTACGCCGCCGTAACTTAGGAGGCAAGTGCTTTGTGAATACAGCACTTGCCTCTCTGACTTACAGACCCTTGTTTACAAATAGGCTCCATTAGGTGGAAGCTTGACAACATCAATACTTATCTCGGCCCACATGCCAATATCTACACTTCAAATCCCCTATCTCTCCTCAAAGGGAATCCAATGGGTAGAGTATATATTAGCCAACGCCCAACACAAGACATACAATCTAAATTTCATATTCCATCTAGGAACATTTTCAACTACATACTGACTGCAGCATTCCTAAAACAACACTCTAAGGCCTCGTACACACAACCGTTTTCCTCGACAAAATCCATCAAGAAAAATGCTGGCAGAGCTTTTTTACCAAGAAAAACGGTCATGTGTATGTTTTTCGTCGAGAAAACTGTTGTGGATCTCGACGAGAAAAAAAGAGAATGTTCTCTTTTTTCTTGTCGGGAGTCTCAATTTCCTTGTTGTGTTTCTCGTCGGGCTGGTTTACGACGAGAAACATGTTCGTGTGTATGCTTAGAAACCCACGCATGCTCAGAATAAAGTATGAGACGGGAGCGCACCTTCGGTAAAAGTTGCGTTCGTAATGGAGATAGCACATTCGTCACGCTGTAACAGACTAAAAAGCACAAATCGTCTCTCACCAAACTGTTACTTAACACGCAGTAACATGAGATTAGCAAAAGCAGCCCCAAGGGTTGTGCCAGTGAGAATCGATCTTCCCCTTTATAGTGCCGTTGTACGTGTTGTACGTCACCACGTTTGAGAACGACGAGATTTTGTCTTGACAGTGTGTATGCAAAGAAAGCTTGACAAGATTCTCGACAAGCCTGACAAGAACCTCGTCGAGGAAAACGACTTTTCATTTACGACGAGATTCTCGGTCGTGTGTACGAGGCCTTAGCCGAACTCATCCATCCCTTCTGCAGTGTGGAAGTTTTTAGTTAATAGCAAGCAAAAAATCAAGAGGAATTTCCCTGTTCTACTCTATCATGCAGAATAAAATTACCTTGTGCAAAACACCCCCAATGCGCCTTTGGGAACTACATCAATCATTCTCAGAGGAACAATGGCTTTGCCTACTCTCAACAAACAACCCACCGTATCAACCACTGGGAAACGTCACAGAAAATTCTCTCCAGACGTTATATGACCCCCAGCCGCATGACAAATTTCTCCCCCAATATATCCCCCCCTTGGAGGGACTGTGGCCAAACTGGCACCCATTTTCATATCCTATGGTCATGCAAAAGCTTAACAAGCTATTGGCACAAGGTTTTTCAGTTAATTTCTCAAGCTACAGGTTTTCTTCCCAAACCTGACCCAGCATTAGCTTTATTATATCTGGGTATAGAACGCATCCCCAAGGAATTCTACACTGTCACTGTGCTAATTTTATTAGCTACCAAAACTCTGATAACCAGACTCTGACGCACAACCAATGCTTTTAATGTCTCTGAACTCCCCATGTACCCCAACCTAACCTTTGAACATGAAAAAGCTCTGGTGCTTGGCACTAACACTTTCCCTAAATTACAAAAAACTTGGGAATATTGGCTTCCAATGCTTCCCAAATAACCCCTCAGGATATACCTTGTGGTGCTGTTTCTGTTATGATACTCATTTTATACCTTTCTTCATATATTGATTCCTTGTTACATGAATGTAATGAATATGTCAACTCTAGATTTGATCTGTGTCGTATGTCACTTGTTTTTGTTATGTTCCATTTTTCAAACTCAATACAAATTTATTGTTAAAATTATTTACTTAGAAACACTTTTCGTAAATCCAAGTAATACTTAAAGTGGAACTTTAGTAAGAAAATTAAGTTCTCTTAGATCACTTCTGGCTGACCCAGTTTGCAGGTATAATATTAAAATAAGTGCCTATGTTGTTTACCACTTAACTCCCAGGCCAGTTCTCACATATACAAAAATGGGTAGTTAGTGGTCGATGGTCCTAATGAGGATACGGCACCTCATCCCTTAATTGAATTGAAAAGGGAAAAGGAGGGGTGTGGGATTATTGCGGTGCCAGCAAATAGAAACCAAACACAATAGATAGATAGATATAGATATACAAAAATAAAAAAGATTTATTGATTACAAAAGGATAAAAAAGTTTTTCGGTTCAAACATATAGGCAGTACAATGGAAACGTGGGAGCACGTGGGAGCAAAACAACGAGACACAGGCCATCGGTCAGGTCTTCCCGACTAGTTTCGCCAAAACTTGGCTTCATCAGGGGATTTATAACATGACCATCTCAGTGAGTGGCTCTGAAGGGATGAAACAAAGGATTATTTATCAATTTATTCAAATCCATTAGATACATATACAAGGTTTATTCGACAATATTTAACATATATAATTTGGCTGGGAAATATAGCGGAGCAGCAAAGGCCAAGGCACCACAGTAAGGTCCAAAGAAAACCCCCCATATAGTGCATGGTGGCACAAACAACCCTGTAGGGCAGGATAAAGATTGATACCTACCCAATGCTCCCTATGCGAACCAAGCCGGAAAATCACCTGAGAACAGGTGGGATCCTAAGGTCCCCAGCCGTGGCTATTGAGAAATAATACAAATAGTCACATTAAGGGAAAGCCCTTCACCAATAATCATAAAAATAGAAATCATTATACTGAATATAATATATAAGGCAACACTGATGAGTGGTGAAAACCTACCTGGAGGAAATGGCAATTAAAATAAAAAGAATTTGAAAATGCAGGGACGCTGAAATAGTTACGGGTACAATTATATCTAAAAATAGAAGAAAAAAAACAATACTCAATCAGAGGATAATATGTAAAAGTGTGATTAACACACTCATTGACACAAATGCAGGCTCAAAAGAAAGAAGCCTTGTAACTAAAAAATGGTGGAAAAAACTTACAAAATAATTCCAGATGAACTGGATAGATGAGAGAGCCCAAATATGAATTGAGGGCTATTCAGCGATTGGCAAATGAATTGCCCAGCTGTAAGAGAAAAAAAAGGGATTATGGGAATTAGCAAGGAATAAAGTGAATAGTTAGATATTGGAATGAGCAAAAGAGTGCCAGTAATGGCACAGAGTGTGAGTATATGCTCGGTGAGAGGAACTTACCCAAAGAGGTGTTTAGCTGTACGTGTCAGCGTCCCTGTATAGCTGCGCTATGGCTAGCTTGGAGAGGCTTCTTATAGCCCCATCAATGCGCCGGTGAATGGCGTCATCACTCTGCGAGCGGACCAGAGACACTGCCGCGCATGCGCGTAAAGCGTCTACAATTCCCATAGTGCCCCGCACTATGCCCAGCCAAACTATATATGTTAAATATTGTCAAATAAACCTTGTATATGTATCTAATGGATTTGAATAAATTGATAAATAATCCTTTGTTTCATCCCTTCAGAGCCACTCACTGAGATGGTCATGTCATAAATCCCCTGATGAAGCCAAGTTTTGGTGAAACTAGTTGGGAAGACCTGACCGATGGCCTGTATCTCGTTGTTTTGCTCCCACGTTTCCATTGTACTGCCTATATGTTTGAACCAAAAAAAGTTTTTATCCTTTTGTAATCAATAAATCTTTTTTTTATTTTTGTATATCTATTGTGTTTGGTTCCTATTTGCTGGCACTGCAATAATCCCCCATCCCTCCTTTTCCCTTCTCACATATACAGTATCTCACAAAAATGAGTACACCCCTCACATTTTTGTAAATATTTTAGTATATCTTTTCATGTGACAACACTGAATAAATAAGTTGCTAAAATGTAGAGTAGTGAGTGTACAGCTTGTATAAATATAAAAAAACCTCAACTTACAGCCATTAATGTCTAAACCGCTGGCAACAAAAGTGAGTACACCCCTAAGTGAAAATGTCCAAATTGGGCCCAAGTCATGTGACTTGTTAGTGTTACACACTGCATCACATTGGTCTGCATGGCTGTCATCCCAGAAGGAAGCCTCTTCTAAAGATGATGCACAAGAAAGACCACAAACAGTTTGCTGAAGACAAGCAGACTAAGGACATGAATTACTAGAACCATGTCCTGTGGTCTGATGGGACCAAGATAAACTTATTTGGTTCAGATGGTGTCAAGTGTGTGTGGCGGCAACCAGATGAGAAGTACAAAGACAAGTGTGTCTTGCCTACAGTAATGCATGGTGGTGGGAGTGTCATGGTCTGGGTCTGCATGAGTGCTGCTGGCACTGGGGAGCTACAGTTCATTGAGGGAACCATAAAGGCCAACATGTACTGTGACATACTGAAGCAGAGCATGATCCCCTCCCTTCAGAGACTGGGCCGCAGGGCAGTATTTCAACATGATAACGACCCCAAACACACCTCTAAGACAACCACTGCCTTGCTAAAGAAGCTGAGGGTAAAGGTGATGGACTGGCCAAGCGTGTCTCCAGACCTAAACCCTATTGAGCATATGTGGGGTATCCTCAAACGGAAAGTGGAGGAGCGCAAGGTCTCCAACATCCACCAGCTCCGTGATGTCATCATGGAGGAGTGGAAGAGGACTCCAGTGGCAACCTTTGAAGCTCTGGTAAACTCCATGCCCAAGAGGGTTAAGGCAGTGCTGGAAAATAATGGTGGCCACACAACATTCTGACACTTTGGACCCAATTTGGAAATTTTAACTTATGGGGTGTACTTACTTTTGTTGCCAGCGTTTAAGACATTAATGTCTGTGTGTTGAGTTAATTTGAGGGGACAGCAAATTTACACTGTTATACAAGCTGTACACTCACTACTTTAGATTGTATCCCAGTGCGCATGCTCAAAATTCCGCCGCAAATCGTCATTGCTTTCGACGTGAACGTAAATTACGTCCAGCCCTATTCGCGAAAGACTTACGCAAACGACGTAAAAAATTCAAAATTTGACGCGGGAACGACGTCCATACTTAACATTGCGTACGCCTCATAGAAGCAGGAGCAACATTACGCCGGAAAAAGCCTTACGCAAACGACGTAAAAAATTCCGCCGGGCGCACGTACGTTTGTGAATCGGCGTATCTAGGTCATTTGCATATTCTACGCCGAAAATGACGGAAGCGCCACCTAGCGGCCAGCGTAAATATGCACCCTAAGATACGACGGCGTAAGAGACTTACGCCAGTCGGATCTTAGCCTAATTTCGGCGTATCTTGCTTTCTGAATACAGAAAGAAGATACGCCGGCGCAGGTTTGAATTTACGCAGCGTAAATTCTTGCTGAATCTAGTCCAATATATTTATAATTCTGCATAAGATTCACAAAGCACTTACGCCGACGTAAATCACGTTAGGCCAACGTACTGTAAGTGCAAATGTGCGCCGGCGTATGTGTGCGCCAGAGTCACAAACCAATATACGCCTAAAAACTGGCCACCCTACGCCGACATATCTTGCACACGCCGGCGTAGCGTGGGCGCAAATATGGGCTGGACGCATGTTGCTTCTCCCATTGATTAGGCATTCAAATATGCAAATGAGAGAAATACAGCGATTCACGAACGTGCGTGCGCCCGGTGCATGCTACGCGGGGTGCGCGTAAGTTGTACGTCCGGCGCAAAGTTATTCCCCATAAAGGAGGTGCAACCCGGCAACAGACGTGCACAGGTCAGCTGGAGAGCAGCTGCAGCAGCAGCACCGTTACGGACGAGCTTAGCAACCACACTTGCAGGACAACACATCTGTATGCCAACATGCCAGGGGCAGCCATGGTCATAGCACTACTGCGTCCACAGGCACAGAGGAGGGCACAGGAGAGGATATACCGAACGCTCATGAACGTCTTTGGCATGGGGGAATCGGAGGTGTATCGCATCTTCAGATTCAGCCCTGATGCCATCCTGGAATTAGCCAAAGCCCTGCATGATGAAATCACCAGCCAGACAGAACGCTCACATGCAGTGCAGCCACTAGTCAAGGTACTGGCAACACTGCATTTCCTCGCCAGTGGATCTTTCAAACGTACAAGTGGAGTCTTGTCTGGGATGTCACAATCCACCATGAGCAGATGCGTGCACCAGGTTGTCCCCGCAATCCTCACACGCACATCATCAAACCGACCCATGAGCATCTGCGGCAGAAGGCAATGCAGGATTTCTACAGAATTGCCGGATTCCCACGCACCGTTGGGGCCTGTCAGGGACCTGCCAATAGGCTCCGGCGTGCAGGCATGCGCACACATACTAATGGTCTGAATCAAAACCAGTCATCTATTCATGTGCGCAGGCGCGCCTCTCATGCACACGCATATGTGCCAAATGTGTGCGGCGGGAACGCGCGCGTGCTCGTTAATGCGCGATTGTCGCCACTCAGCCTTTAAAAAGCTAGCAGCTGCAGTGACACTTTGCTGTCTGATCTGCAGCGTTGTATCAGTGAAATCTGTGACCTGTTGTAACCTGTTACCTCAAACCGACCCGGCTCCGTCTGACCATCCGACCCTCTCCACTCCGACCCCTGGCTTGCTCTGACTCCGCTCTGCTCTCCTGCCCACCGTTACCAGACCCTGTGCCTGAACCTGACTACGCTTGCTTAACCCACCTGATTATCTGCTTACCCGGTTTGCTTCACCAGCTCCTGCTATCCAGTGCCTGTGACAGCTCCAGAGACGCTGTCTCCTGCAACCACCGTCCCGAAGGACCACCAACCGTGCCGAGCTGCTATCATCACCAGGCACTCCTACCTCGCCGTGCTCCCGAGCTTGCTGTCCCAACTCCAGCAGCTCCAGAGCCGGGGCTGTAAGAGAGGCCTCTTCCTGCACACTAGGCTCTGGCTACAAGGTACGTTCCAGTACATAACAGGGCCATTGATTGCACACATGTGGCACTATGGCCCCCCGTGCCACAGAGCACATATACCGCAATCGTAAGCAGTGGCATTCCATCAGGTGATAGCCGATGCCCAATGCCTCATATGGCACGTCCGTGCCAAACCCCCCCGGGGCCAGCCACTACAGCTACATATACCGTCAAAGCAACATCCCAACAGAATTCGAACAGAACATGTACAGGGACAGCTGGCTGGTTGGTGAGTGACATGGGTGTCAGGCATGACTGTCCGACCCCATGATGCAGACATCACGAGGGGCACATGCACGGCTAACATCCTCGTGTCTTTTCCCTTCCAGGTGACTCGGCATATGCACTTGGGCCTCATCTCCTGACTCCATACTGGAATCCCCCAACCAAAGGCCAAAGAAGATACAATGCTGCACACATACGCACCCGTGCAGTGGTGGAGCGCACATTTGGCATCCTGAAGTCCCGTTTCCGATGCCTGGTTAAGTCCGTGGGGGCCCTGTTGTATTCCCCAAACTTTGTGTGCCAGATCTTCGGTGCATGTTGCGTGCTGCACAACTACACCGTGAGAAAGGGCCTTGAGATTGACATACTGTATGTGACGACCTGACCCCCGAGCCACACAGTCCCCCCCTGCCCGAGGCTACCCCATCTGCTGAAGGAACAGCAGTCAGGAGTTGCCTCGTGGAACTCATCTTTGCATGTTAAACACACACACATTCATCATGGCACACCGACAATGCACGCATGCACACCACTGTGGTCCCTAGCTCACACACACCACATCCACCTCACATTGGTTTAGCCCAAGTCCACGGCGCGGGACTTGGGAGCAGCAACGCCATGCCAAGGCCCCAATGATGTTAATGTCCATTCATACCACATTCACACAGTCGTGGGGATAACCTCTCCCCGACGATCCAAGGTGACACGCCTTGCTGGCTGAAATGTTACACATTGGTCACACACACATACACACACTAAAACACCAATCACACCGTAGCATCACCGGGCAAACCCTGCCCCTGCAAACTGGTGTCCAGTCACCACTTCTGCACTCCTGACCGTGTGCAGTCTGATGGTGCTGTGACAAAAAAAAAAATAGGGATCATGCCATTGTCCGACATGGCATGCCCTTACAGGAGAGTCATGCATCTGTGCATGCAAATAAAAAAATAAGCTCATACTCTGAGCTGCAATCGTCCTCAGGAGAGTCATTTGCCCTCTCGTGGGCAGGCCTCGTGCCCAGGGTGCGGCTCCTCAATTGTCGTGGTGACGACTCGGGTGGGGGGGGTTGGGGCATCCCCTGGGCTGTCGCTCCTGGAGCTGATGGCAGATGTTGCCTGCATCCCCTCCAAGGCAACGGCAATGCGTGTCAGCACGCTATTGGTCTCTGACTGCATCTGCCTGGCGTTGTTCTGGCGCTGTAGGCGCCTGTTCTGGCGACCCTCCGACTGGATAGTGGCAGCGTTGGCCTGCACAATCTCCCCCAGGCTCCTAACCTCCGCCAGGAACCCTGTTGCTGTGGCCTGCAGCTCCCCAATAGCCGCGGTGTGCCGTTCCTGGGTGGCCTGCAGGACCGATCCCTGGTCCACAGATGTTGAGGGACCCCCTGCTACCATGTGGTGATGCATGGCATTGAGGGTCTGGGATTGGTCGCAGAGGCATGTGGCCATGGCTGCGCAATTGGCGCTCACCTCCTGCAGGCAGTCCAATATGGTCAGGGTATGATCAGCCTGCTGGCTGAGGCACTGCTGCATTGCGACTGCGGTGCCCTGCACGAGCCACTGTGCACTCAGCCTGGCTCTTGGTCGAGGAGGCCAGGCTGTCAGCCACTCGGTGCAGGTCAATGGCAATATCTGCCATGTGGCGCGTCTGCCCTGCCTACTCCCTCTCCAGCCATTCTTGGAGAAATCCGGCTACACCCCTGGTCTTGCCCAGAGCCTTCCTGGGAGAAGTAGCCAGTTGTGTCCGTCTGGACGGGGTAGTCCTTGAGGGGGTTCCCCTGGACGGGGTAGCCCTTGAGGGGGTTCCCCTGGATGGGGTAGCCCTTGAGGGGGTTCCCCTGGACGGGGTAGCCCTTGAGGGGGTCCACCATCTCGGAGGGACCGGCAAAGATGGAATCCTCTTCAAGGTAAAGGCACTCCTCCTGATGGATGTCCACCTACTCCTCCTCAACGACCTCAAGACCAGATGTTACGTGGCTTCCCAGGGGGTCAGAATCAGGAAGATGATGTTCCCTGGATGGCTTGGGTCGTCCAGCAGCAGAGAATGGCCCAGCTTCCTCCAGCACATCTGTGGATGACACAAAGCATTCACATGTTGGTGGACCCACACACTTGTCACATGTTCCCTTGCACACCCTCACATGCTCCACACCGGATGGGGGATGAAACACACTTACCTCTCCTCAAGTTCTGGTCGCTGGAGTCAAAACCCTCCAGGCCCTCCACCTGCTCCTGCTCCAGGCAGCTGGCGATCACCTCCTCCTCAGTTGTCAGCTTGACAGTAGTAGCTGGTCCGCCTCCCGTGCCCCTGGGGTGCCTTCTCACCTTGGCCAGCTTCTCCCTGACCCGCCGACGCATATCGTTAATCTTTTTTTGGACCTCCTTCCAGGTCCTGGTTTCATGGCCAAGGGTATTGAGCACCAGGGTCACCTTCTGCAGGATCTCTAACTTTCTGGCCTTGCTGGTACTCCTGCTCTGTGCGCCATGGAGGAAGGAATCATATTTGGAGATGGTAGAGGTCAGGATCGCCCTCTCTTCAGCAGAGAAATTTGTCTTCCTCCTCTCCCTGTCAAACTCAGCATCTGACATCTTGGTACAGATCACAAAAGTACGTCTGCACCACGGAACAAGCGGGCGTACTTTTGCGCTGGACAGGCGTATGGCTCGGAGTACTTATGTTCTCGGGGTACGCTGGTGGGCCGGCGTATCTTAGGGATTGGTTTATACCAGGGGTCTGCAAACGTTCTAACCAAAAGGACCAGAATATTGTCCTTCAGACATTAGAGGGACCCCCAGGAGTAGAAAATGCCCCAGCGTCAGTGGGAGTAAACCTTTACCCCGTGAACACGTCCCTATCGTGACGAAACGTCGGGAGGAGACGCCTTGACGCCACCGCGTTTACACGTGTGAGGATCCGAATACTTCGGACGCACGCCCACACACAGACAGGCCGGCTGTGTTTTGTTTTATGAAATTTTATGTCCGCTTCATGCCTGTTTTAACAATTGAAATGTAAGTAAGCAATTGGCTGCTTTATTTTCTAATAAATCTTCGAAATATTACGCTATGTATCTTCCCTGGTGTTTTCCTTACATATCTATGGAGTTTGGAGTTTAATGCTGATTGCCATTGAATGGGGAGGTCCTTTATTAAGCTACCGTTATTGGAGGATTAATCAGCTGGGCTGCTGCTGTGGATGCGATTTCTTTTGCTGTTAACTTACTGAGTTGCGGTAAGAGTCAGTAATTTCTGTGGTGGAGGTCTCCTGTTTGTCCAGATCACAGCGTGGATACAATCACTGACACCAGAGATTCCTTTCTTCACTACACCCTTGGACTGTTTCAAACCTCTTGGCTTGCCTCTATTCCATCTAACTGTGATATATCAATTTATATGCTGTGGAGATACTCATGTTATTTTGACAGTTATTTATATTTTACACTTTACACTTATTGGTGTTTTATTTTTATCACTTTTTAATAGCGCGACTCCCTTTTTTTATTATGTTTGCTTTGTGCTGTATGGCACACTTGAGACGCAGCTGATTTATGCACTTAGGGTTGGGTCTGCGCAATAATTCTTTCTTTTTTTGGGAGTAAACAGTGCCTCTGATTTTGTGCTCAGTGGGATTGCAAAAAAAAAAAAAAAAGATACCACAGTAGGAGTGAGAATGTGCCCTGTCATTGGTATTGAAGGAATAGTTCCCCATCGTTAGTGTCATTGGGAGGAATAGTGCCCCATTGCTGGTGTCAGTGGGAGGAATAGTGCCCCGAGGGCTGGATAAAGGGCTGCATTCAGTTTGGAGATCGCTGGTTTATACCCATGGCACTTTCTTTTTTTTTCCATCTGTGCCCAAATTTATCTTCATTTCTTGTCCTGTAGACATATCTTCAAGTGAAATCATTGTGAGTGAAAATTGCCTCGTAGGCAGTCATCATTGGAAAAAGTGTTTCCACTGGAAGATTCCCTCTTTATTCCTTTTTTGGTGACAATTTAAAATGTAGGATTCCCAGGCACATTCAGCCACGGGGACATGGTCACCAGAGAAGGAAAAAATCTCCAGTGGAGACACAGACAGCAATGAAAACCTTATGAGCTAGATTCACAAACCCTTTACGTCGGCGTATTTATTGATACGCCGCGTAAGTTGAAAGATGCGCCGTCGTATCTATGAGCGCTATTCAGGGAACTACATATGCCTGAATTCCTGCTTCATCCGACCGACGTAAGTCTAAGTACACTGTCGTATCTAGGGTGCATATTTACGCTGGTCGCTAGGGGCGCTTCCATAGATTTACACGTAGAATATGTAAATGAGCTAGATACACCGATTCACGAACGTACTTGCGCCCGCTATGCCGTTTACGTAAGGCTTACGTCCGGCGTACAGTTATCCCTGCTATACTAGGCACAGCCAATGTTAAGGTATGGACGTCGGAACAGCCATCGAATTTTACATGGTTTACGTAAGTGGTACGTGAATGGGGCTGTGCGTAGGTTACGTTCACGTCGAAAGCATTGAGCCGACGTTTCTTAGGGAGTATTTGCGACGTGATTCTGAGCATGCGCATGCGCCGTACGAACAGCCATTAATTTACATGGGGTCACGGCTAATTTAAATGAAGCACGCCCACTCCCTGCCTACTTTGAATTAGGCGGGCTTACGCCGGCCTATTTACACTATGCCAGGCGCAACGTACGGCGCCAGATCTTTGAGAATACTGGTCTGAGATGCGCTACGCCGGCCAAAAGAATCGCCGAGCTACCTGAATCTAGCTCTATATATTCTAAGCCTCCCCACTCTATCTAAAACTTCAAAGGGTTTTGGCTTTACATACATTTTAGGATAGGTTTTTCAAAAGTTTGCAGTCATTGCCCTATTTTTCAAGTGGATCATAGAATATATTTTTGATTTTATTCTTGTACATAACATGACCAATAATAAGACTGAATTTTGAGCTTCTATATTTCTTTTTACAGATTTTTTTGGCCTCAAATCTATCCTGGGAAAATGAAGAATTTTAGAATGGTCTATCCATTCTCTAATGCTACTCTTAAAGAAGAGACCACAATCCCCTGGGCTTACTATAAATCTACCCCTTATGTCTATTCTGAAGAGGAAGAAAGACAGGAACGTATAAAATTCCATCTACGTGTGTTCTCCCTGGTGATCTATTCTTTGGCTTTCCTACTAGGGACAACCGGGAATGGTCTGGTCATCTATTTTACTGCCTTTGTAATGAAACGGACTGTCAATGTTGTGTGGTTTCTTAATTTAGCCATAGCTGATTTTATCTTCACGTTTTTCCTGCCGTTGAGCATTACCTATGCCTCTCTTAACTATCACTGGCCTTTTGGAAAATTCATGTGCAAGCTGAATAGCACTATTCTATTCATCAATCTGTACGCCAGCATCTTCCTGCTCACCATGATCAGCATTGACCGATTCATCTCCGTCGTGTTTCCTGTTTGGTCTCAGAATCACCGAACTCCGAAGTTGGCCTCTTTTGTAGCCGTGGCAGTATGGATCCTAGCATTCATTTTCAGTTTACCTTATTTTATATTCCGAGATATAAACGATGCTGAAAAAGATCATATCTCCTGCTATAACAACTTTCACGAGGATGAAGAAGTTGGCAATTCAATTCACAAGGCTACACTAATCGTTCAATTTATCGTCAGCTTTTTTACTCCTTTAATCATAATCATCTCATGCTATTCAGTAATTCTTTTGCGTATCCAAAGAAATCACATGACCCCATCGAACAAGCCTTTCAAAGTTGCCCTAGCTGTTATCATCTCATTCTTTGTCTGCTGGTTTCCTTACCACGTCTTCAACTTTTTGGAGTTGTCTGCAAATTATGGTGAAAATGAGCACCTTGAATACATAATTTTTGTTGGAATACCTATTACCTCCAGTTTGGTTTTTATAAACAGTTGTATCAACCCCATTCTCTATGTCTTTATGGGTCGAGATTTCAAACAGAAATTCCATAGCTCCCTCCGGTCGATATTTGAGAGAGCTTTCTCCGAGGAATCTGCCCCTATAGACTCCAAGAGCAAAACCAAATCAAAGTCAGTTCCCCAGCTGGTGTGAGACGGGACTATATTTTATGGAACAATACATACTATGGAGACCTTATGGGCTTTGAGGTGTTTTTTTAGGATATGTTCGTGCTATAATATTGTTCCCAAGACTTTGTTATCTCCAGCAGAGAATTTTATGACGTTTGTCAAATACTGAATTTGCCAATTGCTGAAGAAAATCATATCCTGTCTCTGAATTTTAGAACTACCATTTACTACCATTACACCATAATTAAAAACAGGTAACAAACAACTGAGATTACAAGGACCAATACATACTTTTATGCATGCCAATTTCTAAGAGAAGATGTTAGGAGCTGAATCCAGGCAATCAGATAACATACTTATAAGGGAACAGACTTAGAGGTCTTTTCCCTACCCAACCTTGTGACTGGACAGTAAACAGAGCTGCTCTCTCTACCTATCACCATGTTCCTTCTTAGCACATGAGCACAACAGACCAGCTCCTTGTATTGTATCTCCAACTTCCAGTCTGAGCTCTGCTATATAATGGATTGCAAGATGCTGATGCCACATCAGGTTTCGGGTGCTTAAGTTGAAATGTTGTATTATTAAATACAGAACTGCATTAATTTGTGTCTAGCCATATTTCAGCTTTAAAATAAATAAAGTTAAAATAAAGTTATCACAGATATATTTAATAAAATAAGATTCCTTCTTTTCAGTTTGTATTACAGTGAAACCTCGGATTGCGAGTAACGTGGTTAACGGGCGTTTCGCAATACGAGCATTTTTTTTTTGTTTAATTTTGACTCGGCTTGCGAGTGTTGTCTTGCAAAACTAGCAGGATTCAAGCCACAGCGGTGTGCAATATTGTATTTGGCCAGAGGTGCGGGGGCGCCGGAGCTTAGTAGAGCTGAGCGGAGCCGATCGGAGCAGTTCGGAAATGTTTGAAAAAACTCAGAAATACTCAGTTCCCGAGCCTTTTCGAGTTCAGCCGAGCTGTCCCCAAGCCTTTTTGAGGCTCTCCAGCAATAATGTGATGGTCACTTAGAAGAGTGCGTCTTACATCTGTGTTCATTGGGAAGCAGGCCCGGACTGGGACAAAAAATAGGCCTGGGCATTCTAAGCTGAGCAGCCCATTTTTTTAAAAACCAAATTACAAATAATGGCTACCCGTTTCTCTATGTATTTTAGTTCAGATGAACACGCACAATTTCAAACCAGCAATGCAGTCTGACTTTGGGGGCGATTTGTAGTACAGGAACTCCTTTTGGGAATTGGTGCTTTTCAGGCGTTTTAGCACTAAAAATAGTGCCTGAAAAGTGCTAGTAGGGTGCTTTTAACCCCTGCTAGCGGCCGCGAAAGGGTTAAAACCGCCCGCAAAGCTGTATGAGTGCGCTGTATGAGTGAGTGGTGAATACACTGCTTCTACAGCGCCTCATAGATGCTGCTAGCAGGACTTTTTTTACCATCCTGCCAGCACACCGCTCCAGTGTGAAAGCCCTCACACGACCGGATTCCCCGGCAAAAAAATATCTCCCAGCAAGTTTCTTGCTGGTTTTTGCCGAGAAACTAGGTCGTGTGTACGAGGCCTGAGAGACGATTCACGCTTTTCAGTCTGTTACAGCGTGGCAAATGTGCTATCTCCATTACGAACGCTACTGATGTAGAATTAATTAATTTCCCTGACACAATTTCTCAGGGAGGAACCCATCCCACCGTTTGATTCAAATTACTATGGTGAGACAGTGCAATCAATGGACAAAACAGACCACATCTCATCTTTCCAACGTTTCAACAGCAGAAGAGAATGGCTGCCGTCTGGGCAGTTGGTTTTATTATCAGCACAAGATCACAAAATGCATTCTCATTGGTCAACCTATACATTTAACACCCACTGATTACTCCCATTCAGTCTCTTATTACACGCCCCCTGTTCAATGTCCATATTTGGAAGAATTTCTCTGGTTACAAGATTCAAACGGTCCTTTGGGTGAGGGGAAGACAGGATGAGGGGGAAGTGACAGTTTCCTCTCGAATGTCCACATAAGCCTCAAAGTGAAGTGTCCAGGAATTCAACATAAAGGAGGGGCCGTAATTAGGAGTGAGAAGGGGGAATAGCTTCCAGTATGTCCATATAAACTTGGCTTCCAGACTGAGAAATGACATCTTACAAATGTTTTATAAGGAAAATATGCGCTTATTTTGATACATAAATTTCATACGTGCATATATAATGTATTGATATAAAAACAATATGAAAATATAAAATGAAATTAATGGAATATAAACCGAGAAACATTTTAGTGGTTCTAATAAAAGAATAAGCTCAACTTATCAAATAGAAATTTTATCCAGATCTATCACAGTCCCCCCTTAAAATGACTATTTTATCAGTACTGTCCCTACATTCTCTTTGTCCCTGGTCTGGCCTCCCTACTGGCAACTCTTTTATTTTTCGTATAGCTCCCAGAGAGGGCTTATCCGTTGTCCTTCTTCAACGAAACTTCAGGAGGCGGTCAAACACTATGCTCTCCCTCACGTGAAAATGTGGTATGTGTTTTTCTTAACAGGTGACAGTAATGGAGGACACGGTCAATATAACAAAACATTATCGTAACCAATATAAACAAAATCGCTATACCTGAGCACAAATGTGTTATCACCCAAAATACTGTCCGCAGGTATGATTCCAGATGCACCCCCCTTGTCACCTAATATCGTGTATAAGGCCATATGTTTAGGGTCATGCGATTTTAACAAAGACATTTGTGAAGTGGCCTCTAGGTGTTCAGTAATATACTGGAATGCATCCTTGTTTACAGTTAACGAACCTCTGTTGACCATAGCAAACATAATTTATCCAATCTACATTCCCATTACTAAGTTAAATTTCATAAAAGCATCCGTTTCACCTAATTACTATATTTTCCTTCATAAGCGTTTTAATTTTATATTGGGCTCTTTCCTAAATATTTTATTTCCTAAAGGAACTTATTCATTAATTTACACTAGTTATCAGAACCAATCGATCACACAGTATGAATACTCTTGCCACATGACTGTTTAAACAAGCAGCCTTTGGTTCAGTCTTAAAGATTCATTGTGCCCCATAGGGATCCTTCTACAAAGGCACAACACCCCTTTTCCACTGAACACATTCGTCACTCCAAAACCTGGAAGATGACCTTTTAATCCATAAATATGGCTCTATCATACTGCATCACCTGTTCTTATCGTATCTTTAATTTTCACTATTTTATCTGACCTTTTCTTTAGCTTTGCAGATTAACACGAGAGAGTGAGAGAGAGTGAGTGAGAGAGAGAGAGAGAGAGAGTGTGTGTGTGGGTGTGTGAGAGTGTGTGTGCGCGTGTGAGCGTGTGTGCGCGTGTGTGTGTGTGCGCGTGAGTGTGCGCGTGAGTGTGCGCGTGAGTGTGTGCGTGTGAGTGTGCGTGTGAGTGTGCGTGTGAGTGTGTGTGTGAGAGTGTGAGAAAGAAAAAGATCTCTATATCAAACCAAACTACTAAATTGATATGGGCTTTCTTTCAGATCTTCAAATGATTGTGTACAAATTACCTTTTATTATTAAAGAAAGATTTGCCCTATAATATGCTTTTATAGTTCACTCAATATTTACTTCAGACAAATATATATTTTTAACTTCAAACCTCTCAACAAACACTCAGAGTCATTTAAAACCCATCAGTATAAAGTTACATGGCTTCTGTCAGGCTGCGTAACCTGATCTATGTCTCTGCTAGGGAAGATCTCTTTGACAATCTCTTAAGAGGAAACATCTGCCCCCCCCCCCTGTGTCCAGATTGCACAAGATTATATTGACACCACTCACCATACAATGTGACTACAATCAAATTGTATCGTTTTTCTCATTTTTAAACCTTTTAAAAATTTTTTTAAACATATTTAGTTTGTACATCTGCCAACAATCATGTACATTACATTATAATATGACATTTATTGACTACAGCAGAGACAAAAGATCGTTTAGAGGACAAACTCGCGATAACAAGAATGCATGTGGTCAATAAGACAAAAACGCATGTAAAAAACGCACGGAAACAATAAAAGAACACGAAATACACGGAACACGACTCTTTCAGCCCCTCTGTCTGCAGGGCGCTAATTCTTAACCCCTAACCCCAAAAATATGTAAAAAAAAAATATACACAAATGTATCTTGTCTCCATACACATGTGTAAAATGTAAAAAGAAAACCCTCAGTGCCCCCCAAACTAAGGATCCTAGCTCTCTCAGCCAGGGCAACCCCCCCTTTTTAATCCCAGTCAACTTCTCTTAGCGACTGATCAATCCTCCCAGTCAACTCTCTTCTTAGCGACTGATACACCCCGTTAATCCCAGCTCTCTTAGCCAGGGCAACCCCCAATTGAATCCCCCCCCCAAAAAAACTAGCAACCCCCCATTTTAATCCCAGTCAACTTCTCTTAGCGACTGATCAACCCCCCCAGTCAACTCTCTTCTTAGCGACTGATACACCCCCAATATAAAACACCAGAACCCCTGACGACCCACCGCCGACAGACATAGACCCCTGAAACAGCCACATTCAAACTAACACAACATATGAAACTTAAAAACACAGATTTCAACCAGGCCGACGGGACAATGGGTTACAAGCTTTGCTCAAGAATACTCGTCTTTGATTTGGGGAAGCGCAAGACGCCTGCACGGAAGTGTAGGTGATCATTCTGTCTCCACCAGCAAAGACGCGTTGCATTTCCCAAATAAAGCAAAGTACCCACGTTGGGCCCAAATTGATGTAGATTAATTAATTTCCCTGACACAATTTCTCAGGGAGGAACCCATCCCACCGTTTGATTCAAATTACTATGGTGAGCCAGTGCAATCTATGGACAAAACAGACCACATCTCACCTTTCCAATGTTTCAACAGCAAAAGAAAATGGCTGCCGAGAAACAAGTATGTCGGTGAATGAATGACTTCCTCCTGAGCAGCAGTCACTCACAATCCCATCAAAATTGTAGAAAATAAAAAGGTTAGCTTATATAAGGGGAAAGAATAAATTTCCTCCCCAAATATAGGGATTTTTACGTGAGATGTGTTGCTCTTAGTATCGAAGGTAGGCGCACAAAACACAAGGTTTTTAGATATCAAAAATAATTTAATTATATAAATATAAAGTTTCACATTTCATAAAATAAGTTAGCAGAATGAAATATACATGATCACGACCAATTTTACATGATTTATACAAAAAGGAAATCAGGATTATGATTAGAAGAAAAGCAGATGCGATATTGCCAACTAGTTTCGCACTAGATGTGCTTCATCAGGGCTTGCATGATACTTCTGTTCCTTAATTACATGTAGTGGTCTGTGTATGACACAAAGGTTCATTATTAATGCAGGTATGGTCAATGTAGTATCTTTAAGCTTTGTAAATAAGTGTTCAACACATATACAGTTAATAAAGTAAGAGAATATAGTGCGCTTACCAATTATGTTTAAAAAGCTCAAAGAACCTGGCAGAACCAAAAGGGGCTGCCAAGAAAAATAGCGAAGGCGAACCTGATGCGGACAGGAGATATTGGATGCTGCACTTTCAATCAGTGGAGGCCAGATCCACTTGATTTTTGCAGGTGCGGACAATGAGATGTATAGAGGGGGGGTTTTTTCCCACAGTTAAGGAGGAAGAGATACAGGTATAAATACGTTGTATCTATTTCTCTCCTAAAGAAGAAGACACAGAATTAAAATTAAAGGTATAGAAAAATAATATTGATTGAAAAAATGAATGAAAAAATTATAATAATATAACAGATTAAGGATGTATCCATATATATTTTTATAGACATTTCTTAGATAAAGCAAATATCTTATATTTAAATGAACATAGACAGAATAAATATCTATGCATTAAATGAGTATGGATAAAGTCTAAAGAATATGTATAAATCTAGAGAGTATTACCTCAATAGTAGTGAAGTTTGGATATAGGCTTAATACTGCTAATAGAGTCCAGCAGAGTTCATACTGAATTCATAGTAAGTTCTATAAGTAAATAAAGTACAGAATGTGTATGCATATAGGTATATAGATGAATTCAATATAATATGAAAAACATGAATTCAGTGAAAATAACTATTGCGACGCAACATAGTAACCGTCTATTAGAGAAGAATATAATTGAAAAAGAAGAGAGTTTACCTTAGATGCTTAATGACATGAAGTATATAATAAAATATGCTGTTGTCCTAGGGGGATATAATATCCCAGTAGCATTAGAATCAAAGACAATGCTGTAGAATAGTCCAAGGGCAGTTATATATGATGTTTATACTGCGATTCTATAAACAAAATAATAGATAGGTTAAGTTCGTGCATATGGCAAGGAAAACCTGCGTAGAGCACTAGATCTTAAAAAGATAGACTGAAAGGTAATTACCTTGTTTGTGTCATGACACCGCAAAGCTAAGTAAAGCGGCGTTACATGTGTGGCGTGATATCCTCCCTCAAGCCGTCCAAGTCAGCGTCTGACACACACTGTGTCAGCGCTGACCTTAAGAGTAACATCTCCACCGGAAGTGAACAGAGTCAAACATGACCCCTGGCGTCATATCCGGTCCACGTGTCCCAAGATACTTGCGCGCGCATCCCATGCGCTCCAGCGTGATGATGTAAGCTGGAGCGCATAGGAAGGAGACATGTATTGACAGTCTCAGACCGGCCAGAGACGAAAAAGTGGCCGGAAGTGCGCGCGCGTCCCATCAGATGTTGATGATAGGGACGGGAGGCATTAAGGAAAGCACGCCCCCTGTGTTGGGACCTGTGATTGGCCACACCAAGGCTGTGCATAATCCGACCTCCCCCCGCATCAGGAATCCCTCCCCATGTTGAATGGAATGGTTCAGAGCTCAGAAAACGTAAAAATAAAGTTTTAGTAGACACTAATAATAAGTTGTATACAATAAAGCGTGTATTTAACTATAAAGGGATATATTAGAATATACTACTGATTTCTCTCAGCTGGACATCCAATGGTTTATTTTTACACTGTCTTATCTGAGGGAAGGTTAATGAAAAAGACATCTATAATAATAAATATTTTTAGAAAGTTTTGACATTTTCCAATTACTAATTCATAAATCATAATATAACAAGGCAAAATGGGACAAAGCAAAATACAATCCAAGCAAGAAAATAAATAAAACAGAAACAAAAAACATATAACAAAGCAAAACAAAAAAAAAAAAAAAACAACAATCAAAAAATAAAAAACAAAGTTGATAAATGAATGTATAAAGTGTATTCCAATAGGGTTTAATGATGATTAATCACGGCCATGGCATTTCCCTATAAGAAAGGTTTAAATGACAGGGATGTATTAAGCCCTGGTACATAAGTGGCCCGTTGGTCAAAAATCCAACGGGCCTCACGTTGAAGGATTTTTTTATCAAAATCTCCTCCTCTTTCAGGAGGGGAGATCACTTCTAATGCAAAGAAAGTAATGAAAGATGGATCATAGCTGTGGTGCAGCCCCACATGCTTGCAAATGGGTGTATAGAGCAAACCTGCCTCTAGATAATAAAGATGGTCCTTAATTCTTCTAGAGAATGCCCTTTTCGTCTTTCCTATATAGAAAGCGCCGCACCGACACTTTGCAAGGTATACAATACCTATAGTTGAACAATTAGCATGTTTCTTAGATTTAAGAAAACCTCCTCTAGGGAGGGGACAGCCGTCCCCTTCTTCGATCCAGGGACAAACATCACAGTGTCCACATTTATATGTACCTGGTATCTCAGGCTCCTGTGAAGTGGGAGCCTCAGGTACCAGGTGACTATGTGTAAGGCCATCTTTGATGGACCTACATCTTCTATAGACAATCTCAGGTCTTTGTGAAATATATTTTGAAATAATAGGGTCCTCAGCGAGGAAGTGCCAATTGTGGTTAATCAGTTGGCGAAAAATGTTCTGATCAGAGCTGAAAGTGGTTATCAATTTAGTTGTTGGATTGGTCTCTTTTTCCTTTTTCTTAAATAGTAGTGAATCTCTTGTGTTTATCTTTGACTTTGCATATGCCTGTTTGAGAACTTTTTTACTGTATCCTCTCAATAAGAGGCGTGAGTAAAGGGCAGACGCCTCTTTTTCAAAGTCTTCCTCCTTTGCACAATTGCGCCGAAGTCTTAGGTACTGACTGTAAGGGATGCTTCGCACCAAGGATCTTGGGTGAGAGCTGGAGTAATGTAAAATAGTGTTTCCTGCCGTTTCTTTCCTATACAAATTAGTGGACAAAGTACCGTCATCATTTACTGAAATTTTTAAATCAAGAAAAGGGATACTTTTGGTATCCGATTGGATCGTAAATTTTAAATTATAATTGTTAACAGATAAGTATACCATAAATTTGGACAGAAGTTCCGCACCGCCAGTCCAGATGATCAGAACATCGTCAATATACCTCCGCCATAATAATATATGGCGGAGGTATATCACGGCGGAGTCATCTGAAAAGATGGCTCTCTCCCACCCCCCCAGGTACAGGGTGGCATACGATGGGGCACACGAAGTCCCCATCGCCACACCCTGCACCTGGAGGTAGGTTGAGCCATTGAAAACAAAAACATTATTAGTCAATATATGCTCAAGCAAAGCCGTGACGAAATTACAAAGTTTCCAATTATTGTGGTCTTGTTCACGTAAGAACTGAGAAATGACCTGAATCCCTTTTGTATGAGGGATACTAGAATATAGGGCCTCTACGTCTATTGCTGCCAAAATTGATCCTGGGGGTACACTCATACCTTCGACTATTTTTAAAAGTTCCAACGTATCTTTAAGATACGATGGTAATGCCATTACATGGGGTCTCAATTGCATGTCTACATACTTACTTGCAGTTCTACGCAGGTTTTCCTTGCCATATGCACGAACTTAACCTATCTATTATTTTGTTTATAGAATCGCAGTATAAACATCATATATAACTGCCCTTGGACTATTCTACAGCATTGTCTTTGATTCTAATGCTACTGGGATATTATATCCCCCTAGGACAACAGCATATTTTATTATATACTTCATGTCATTAAGCATCTAAGGTAAACTCTCTTCTTTTTCAATTATATTCTTCTCTAATAGACGGTTACTATGTTGCGTCGCAATAGTTATTTTCACTGAATTCATGTTTTTCATATTATATTGAATTCATCTATATACCTATATGCATACACATTCTGTACTTTATTTACTTATAGAACTTACTATGAATTCAGTATGAACTCTGCTGGACTCTATTAGCAGTATTAAGCCTATATCCAAACTTCACTACTATTGAGGTAATACTCTCTAGATTTATACATATTCTTTAGACTTTATCCATACTCATTTAATGCATAGATATTTATTCTGTCTATGTTCATTTAAATATAAGATATTTGCTTTATCTAAGAAATGTCTATAAAAATATATATGGATACATCCTTAATCTGTTATATTATTATCATTTTTTCATTCATTTTTTCAATCAATATTATTTTTCTATACCTTTAATTTTAATTCTGTGTCTTCTTCTTTAGGAGAGAAATAGATACAACGTATTTATACCTGTATCTCTTCCTCCTTAACTGTGGGAAAAAACCCCCCCTCTATACATCTCATTGTCCGCACCTGCAAAAATCAAGTGGATCTGGCCTCCACTGATTGAAAGTGCAGCATCCAATATCTCCTGTCCGCATCAGGTTCGCCTTCGCTATTTTTCTTGGCAGCCCCTTTTGGTTCTGCCAGGTTCTTTGAGCTTTTTAAACATAATTGGTAAGCGCACTATATTCTCTTACTTTATTAACTGTATATGTGTTGAACACTTATTTACAAAGCTTAAAGATACTACATTGACCATACCTGCATTAATAATGAACCTTTGTGTCATACACAGACCACTACATGTAATTAAGGAACAGAAGTATCATGCAAGCCCTGATGAAGCACATCTAGTGCGAAACTAGTTGGCAATATCGCATCTGCTTTTCTTCTAATCATAATCCTGATTTCCTTTTTGTATAAATCATGTAAAATTGGTCGTGATCATGTATATTTCATTCTGCTAACTTATTTTATGAAATGTGAAACTTTATATTTATATAATTAAATTATTTTTGATATCTAAAAACCTTGTGTTTTGTGCGCCTACCTTCGATACTAAGAGCAACACATCTCACGTAAAAATCCCTATATTTGGGGAGGAAATTTATTCTTTCCCCTTATATAAGCTAACCTTTTTATTTTCTAGAAAATGGCTGCCGTCTGGGCAGTTGGTTTTATTATCAGCACAAGATCACAAAATGCATTCTCATTGGTCAACCTATACATTTCACACCCACTGATTGCTCCCATTCAGTCTCTTATTACACGCCCCCCTGTTCAATGTCCATATTTGGAAGAATTCCTATGGTTACAAGATTCAAACAGTCCTTTGGGTGAGGGGAAGACAGGATGAGGGGGAAGTGACAGTTTCCTCTCGAATGTCCACACAAGCCTCAGGCCCCATACACACGAGAGGATCACTTCCGCTGAAAAATCTCAGCAGATCGGTTTCAGCGGATAGATCCCCTGGTGTGTACGTTCCAGCGGATATTTATCCGCGGATATTTCCGAATTCCAGCAGATAAAAATTTGTAGACATGTCTACAAATCTATCCGCTGGAATCGGCACCAGCGGATCGATCCGGTAGTCTGTACAGACTCACCGGATCGATCCGTCCAAACCCATCCCTCGCATGCGTCGTAATGATTCGACGCATGCGTGGATATCCTTATATGACAGCGTCGTGCATCATCACCGCAATGGGAATTCGGCGCGGATTTCAATCCGATGGTGTGTACACTCCATCGGATTAAAATCCGCAGAGGATTTATCCGCGGATACGGTCCGGCAGACCGTATCCGCGGATAAATCCTATCGTGTGTATGGGGCCTCAAAGTGAAGTGTCCAGGAATTCAACATAAAGGAGGGGCCGTAATTAGGAGTGAGAAGGGGGAATAGCTTCCAGTATGTCCTTATAAACTTGGCTTCCAGACTGAGAAACGACATCTTACAAATGTTTTATAAGGAAAATATGCGCTTATTGTGATACATGAATTTCATACGTGCATATATAATGTATTAATATAAAAACAATATGAAAATATAAAAAGAAATTAAAGGAATATAAACCAAGAAACATTTTAGTGGTTCTAATAAAAGAATAAGCTCAACTTATCAAATAGAAATTTTATCCAGATCTATCACACTACTTTTACCGAAGGTGCGCTCCCGTCTCATACTTTATTCTGAGCATGCACGAGTTTCTAAGCATACACACGAACGTGTTTCTCATCGTAAACCAGCCCGACGAGAAACACGACAAGGAAATTGAGACTCCCAACGACAAAAAAGAGAACTTGTTCTCTTTTTTTCTCATCGAGATCCACGACAGTTTTCTCGACGAAAAACATACACACGGCCATTTTCCTCTGCTCTGTCACCAAGTTTCTTGATGGATTTTGTCGAGGAAAACGGTTGTGTGTACGAGGCCTGAGGCTTCTTTCACACTGGGGCGCTTTGCAGGCGCTAAAGAGCTAAAAATAGCACCTGCAAAAGCGGCTCCTCTCACTCCAGTGTGAAAGCCCTGAGGGCTTTCACACTGGAGCGGTGTGCTGGAAGCACGCTCAAAAAAGTCCTGCCAGCCACATCTTTGAGGCGCTGTAGGAGCGGTAAATACACTGCTCCTACAGCGCCCCTGCCTCAATGAACAGGGCTGCCAAACCGCTTTGCCAGCGGTTTTAACCCTTTTTTGGCTGATAGCGGTGGTTAAAAGTGCCCTGTTAGAGGCCAAATAGCGCCACAAAAAGGACAGTAAAGCGCTGCTAAAAACAGTGGCGTTTTACTGCCGACGGCGCACCGCTCCAGTGTGGAAGTAGCTATAGACCAATTATGATTCATAGTTGTGTCTTATGAATCACTGCATTTTCACTGTCTTGTTAAAGAAGTCCATTTAGTTCTGATTGGCAGCTGTGGAGAAATACCTCCTGCTAGTAAATATATATTTTATTTTCATTGATATCATGAGACTGGCAGACTTTATCAGCTTCTTCTTGTTATTTATCCAACTAGCAAGAAGAAGCGGATGAAGTCTGCCAGTCTCATGATATCAATGAAAATAAAATATATATTTACTAGCCGGAGGTATTTCTCCACAGCTGCCAATCAGATTCTTATTTTCTGGGCATGTCAAAATATGATGGGCAGCTGTGTGGAAGCAACTTCAAGTCGTTTAGGGATTTTTATTTAACAGCTCATTAAAAGCATTGGCAGGCAAGATATATAACAAAAAAAAAAAAAACATTGGCAAGCTGCCATACTGTGTGTCACTTACCTTTCTAAACATCCAGGTCCTTTTAAGATATCAGGCCTTGTCCAACTCCTCCCCCTTCACCTTCACGGTCACATGACCGGCTTGACCTCTTTATTTCCTCCTTCCTTCTAAGCCTGAGTAGAAGGCTGGCCAGACGGCCGCGGAGGCTGTGTATGCGCCGCTCAGCCAATCCCTATGCACTCTGTTGATGACAGAGCATGCTAAACCTGCTCGGATTGGAGTAACAACCTCTGCCAATCCGAGCAGGCTACATAATGTAGCCTGCTCAGATTGGCAGAGGTTTTTACTCCAATCTGAGCAGGCTTAGCAGACTCTAGTCATCAACAGAGTGCATCGCCCGCCGGGATTGGCTGATCAGCGGGCTGATATCGATCGGGCAGCTGCTTCACCCGGCGTACTGTATAAGACAATCCCCGGTTTTTGGCTGTGTAATTCCGGTGTAAAAGGTCGTCTTATACGCCGGAAAATACGGTACCCATCAAATAGAGAGGAGTTGCTCAATGCTCTAGGATCCTTTGCAACCCTGATGAAACCCTAGGGTTCTAAGGAACCCTGGTTGAAAAAGTCTGGTCTAACTAAATATACTAGGAAAGAAAGGTTATAATGTTTGTAAAATGTTTGTTGCAGTTATATGATAACCAGTCTGCATACGGTGACGTGGGCTGATGCCGCATACACACGACGTTTTTTTTAACCTGATTCTTGTTAAGCCAGCCTTGCCTATGGTGATAAAAAATTGCTTGAGTAAAGCGCGGTGACGTACAACGGCACTATAAAGGGGAAGTTCCATTCAGATGGCGCCACCCTTTGGGCTGCTTTTGCTGATTTTGTGTTAGTAAAAGTTTGATGAGAGACGATTCACGCTTTTCAGTCTTCGTGCTTTTCAGTCTGCTACAGCGTGACGAATGTGCTATCTCCATTACAAACGCTAGTTTTTCCAGAACGAGCTCTCCCGTCTCATAACTTGCTTCTGAGAATGTGTGTTTTTTCCTGTCGTTAAAGCCTAAACACGACCATTTTTCACGTCGTGAAAAACGACAACGTGAAAAACGACGTGTAAATTTAGAGCATGTTCTAAATTTTTAATGGCCATTTTTCGCTTAGAGAAAGATCGTTTTTAATGACATTTAAAAAAAAATGGCATTTTTCACATCATAAAAAACGGTCGTGTGTACGCGCCATAAGACTTCCATGAAACTGGCGGTGTCAGTGATGTGAGCAAAGAACTGGTCAAACACCAGTTCTAGGTGTTTTGCCAAATTACCATCTTACTGTATATCTTTTCTATACACAGACAGGCTACTGTAATTGTCATATGTACCACACCCTCATCAAAAGATAAATAAACCTCAATGTACAGTAGCATTTAACATCATTGATGTCCGTCTATTTACTGTTCTATGCTGGCAAAGTTAAAGCGGAGGTCCACCCTAAAAAAAAAAAAAAAAAAAATGTACTTACCAGAAATGGTGGTTGCTAGGCGATCTTCCTAATCTGCCTCTTCCTAGTCCGCGTCTGGTTGTCGTCCTTGCGTTGTCCTCTGGGGAATGGGGCGCACTGTCTTCTTGGAACTGTGTGTATCCCAGAGAAAACCGCCCATTCATAAAGAGATACGCGAATCGTGCATTGTTCAGTAGGAAACGGGCAGTGAAGCCGCAAAGCTCCACTGCCTGTTTCCCTTAGTGAGGATGGCGGCGCCGGGACCTGCCACAATCGAGGGATCGGCCTCGGGGGGCCGACATCGCGGGCGCCTAGGACAGGTAAGGGTCCTGTAGCTGCTGACATAAAAAAAAAAAAATCTCGGCTGCACCTCCGCTTTAAGTAACAGTCACAGCTCTCAGTGCGAGTTTTCTTACAGACTTGTATTGCAGAGAAGAGAGGGGCATGGCTGACCAGGTCTGTTACATAGCATATAGCACTGGGTCTAACTCTGGTGCCTATTGGATTGCACAGTCATATTTAGACACCCTGCACAGATGCTGTAACAGGAAAGTGGAGGTAAGACTATGGAAATGGGAGGTTGTTGGTACATATTCTAAGTGACTACATACCCTGTATCTATTTACTGTACAGTGGAACCTCGGATTGTAACGCGGTTAACGAGCATTTTGCAATACAAGCTTTTTTCCAGAATCCTGACTCGGTTTGAGAGTGTTGTCTCACAAGACGAGCAGGATTCAAGCCTCTGTGGTGTGCAGTACCGCATTTGGCCTGAAGTGTGGGGTGACACTCGGAGCCATTCCGATCCGTTCGGAAATACTCAGTTTCCAAGCATTTTCAAGGGTTTACGACTGCATCTGAACGGTCTCCGAGTATTTCTGGGTCTCTCTGGCGCCCCCCAACTCTGGCCACATGCGGTATTGCATGCAATAGAAGTCAATGCAGAACTTATTATGTTCGTTTCCATTGACTTTTATGGGGAAACTCGCTTTGATATGCGAGTGGTTTGGATTACAAGCATTCTCCTGGAACGGATTATGCTCATAATCCAAGGTTCCACTGTATATGATTTCAATTTACCTTTAACATATGCATTTATTATCATACATGTAAAAATAAAAGAAGATAACATGCTGACAAACACTAGCTGCTTACAAAACCAAAAAAAAATACAATCAAAATAGTGTAGAATACATGCAGCGCTAATGGTAAAAAACAATATACAAGTGTACTCAAAAAGAGTGTAGTACCACGTCAATATTAATGATCCAAAGTAGTGATTAAAAAATGTATATATATACGTACATGCTGTCGCCACGCTTGTCCTGCTGTGTACATGAGCTTTAAAGAAAAAAAAGTCACATATCTGAAAGAGGATGTTACAGGAACTTACTTAACAAGTGATGTCAAACCCATCTGCATATATAAATGTGGCTCAACAGCAGAAGCGAGGACATTCATAGAGGGATTCAGAGAGGAACATCAGGACTAGGAAAGTTTAAGTAAGTAACTGATACACATATATACAATATAGTTATCGTTTTGTGTAAAAAAAAAAAAAAAAAAAATGGAGGTTCTCAACAGAATAGTTATTAGTGGCACATGACTCGTGGGGTATATTTACTAAAACTGAAAAGGGAAAAATCTGGTGCAGCTGTATATGGTAGCCAATCAGCTTCTAACTTCAGCTTGTTCAATTAAGCTTTGACAAAAAAGGAAGCTGGAAGCTGATTGGTTACCATGCACAGCTGCACCAGATTTTGCACTCTCTAGTTTTAGTAAAGCAACCCCAGTTTGTTAATCAGGCAAAGCAGTGAATAGGTGATTTGTGAGCATAGCCACCTCCATAGCAGCCCTCGTGTTTGGGGCTCTAGACTCGAGTAGTAATGGACAGGTTTCGATTTTTAAAGTCCAAATGTTTTTAAGTTTTGTAAAGTGTGGAAATATGTTGAAATTTCTTTATTGCTATCTGTCACTGCTGGGAGATTCACCTTTTCAGCTTCTCCTGGTGACCATTGTCATTGGAACAGACCATGTCGGGAAATCCAAATTTTTACAGTTACCTACAGAGGACTAGAGAAGACATTGGGGTCGATTTACAAAAATTGGAGAGTGCAAAATCTAGGGATAATATCCAATCAGCTTTTATTTTTTATTTTTTGTTAAAGCTTAATTGAACAAGCTAAGGCCCCATACACACGATAGAATTTATCCGCAAATACGGTCCAGCGGACCGTTTCCGCGGATAAATCCTCTCGAGGATTTCAGCAGATTTTAATGCGATGGAGTGTACTCACCATCGCATTGAAATCCGCGCCAAAATCCTCTGGCGATGACGTGTCGCGCCGTCGCCGCGATTATGACGCGGCGACGTGCGCGACGCTGTCATATAAGGAATTCCACGCATGCGTCAAATCATTACGACGCATGCGGGGGATCCCTTCAGACCGATGGATCCGGTGAGTCTGTACAGACCAGCGGATCCATCTGTTGGGATGGACTCCAGCAGATGGATATGTTCTGCATGTCAGCAAATATCCGATCTGCTGGAATCCATCCCAGGGGAGATATATCCGCGGAAAAAGATCCGCTGGCGTGTACACACCATAGGATCTATCCGCTGAAACCCATTTGCTGGGATTTATCTGCGGATGGATTCTATGGTGTGTACGGGGCCTTAGAGGTAGAAGATGATTGGTTTCCATGCACAGCTGCACCAGATTTTGTACTCTCCAATTTTAGTAAATCAACCCCATTGTCCAATGAGGATACCTGTTTCCAGTGACAACTATCCAACAGAGGATTTTGTCTTACTTTTTACAGATTTCCTTTCTCTATTCTATACTGACCTAAAACTAGTTTTGGCTTTAGATATGCTTTCAATAAAGTGACTGACCCTTGTTGAAATCGTGGCTGTCAGTGGTTCCTCCACTCCGTTTACCTGAGCTTAAAATGATTCTAAAGGTTGGACTATAATAAAAACAAAAAAACAAAAATAACCAAACATGTTATACTTACCTGCTCTGTGTAATAGTTTTGCACAGAACAGCCTGATCCTCTTCTTTTGGGGTCCCCTGCCAGTGGTCCTGGCTCCTTCTCCCCACTGAGTGCCCCCAATAGCAAGCCTGTAAATGGATATTGTCTATTTGCACACAGGGCGTGGCTCGGCCCTGCCTTCCGTTTTCTCCTCATTGTCTCACTGGCTTTGATTGATAGCAGCAGGAGCCAATGGCTCCCCGCTGCTGTGTGAGCCAATGAGGAGAGGGAGAGCCGCTGCTCTCATGCACATCTCTGGATTGAGATGGGGCTCAGGTAAGTATAAGGGGGGGGGGCTATACACACCTAGAAGTGTTTTTACCTTAATGCATAGAATGCAAAACCTTCTGCCTTTAGAACCGCTTTAAGAAGGACCAACTACATTTCAGCAGATAATTTGCCCATTTGGACCTGCATTTGTTCATCTAACACACAGGATGACGGGAACTCTTGTTCTCCGATTTGTTTTGCCTGTGGGGGGCTCACAGCTAATTGGGGTGTGTGAGTTACTCTAGTAGCCAAAAACAGCACCCCACTACCTATCACTGGACCAATCCCATTTTTACTGATATCCGGTATAATTGAGACATTTATTGATGGCCATTAATATAAAAGAGATGTTTTTTTTTAACGTTTGTTGTCCAACGTATAGGGTATATTTCCTTTATCACCAACATAAAGTAACATCTTTTTGACTGATCATCAGTGTAATATTAATCCTGGCTTTATCCATTAAACCAACGCCTCATTTCAAGAGAAATAAAATGTATAAACTATCCACTTTGTAATAATTTGGTGTAATGATCAACATACAAGCATGGATTAGGAAACATTCCTTGCTCTTGGTATTTCAATATACTCTAGGACAACATTGTGTAGTAGGGTTTTAGAAACTGGTACATTGCTCCACAAACCACAAAAAAAAAAGAAAAAAAAGAAAAGCATTTCATCATCCTCTTTACTAGTCTCCTAAAACCCCTACGAATAGGCTCCATTAGGTGGAAGCTTGACAACATCAATACTTATCTCGGCCCACATGCCAATATCTACACTTGAGCTCCACATCCCCTACCTCTCCTCGAAGGGAATCCAATGGGTAGAGTATATATTAGCTAACTCCCAACACAAGACATACAATCTAAATTTCATATTCCGTCTAGGAACATTTTCAACTACATACGGACTGCAGCATTCCTAAAACAACACTCTTAAGCCTACCTCATCCATCCCTTCTGCAGTGTGGAAGTTTTTAGTTAATAGCAAGGAAAAAAGCAGGAGGAATTTCCCTGTTCTACTCTATCTTGCAGAGAATTTCACCATTAATGTTCGCTTGCTGCAATCGTATGTTTTTAGCTACTTCGTCGAATCTTCATGTCTTTCTATGTCAAATCTTTTCTCTCTATGTCAAATCTTTTCTCTCTATGTCGACTCTTCTTCATGTCTCTATAATGTCAAATTTTTTCTCTCAATGTCGAATCTTTTCTCTTTATGTAGAATAATATTGGACTAATAGGGTTAAGGTTAGGCACATTCGACCGCAACGAAAACGAAAATAAAGCATTTGTTTATGTCAGATCTTTCGTTTTTCGTTTTCTGTGCTTTCGTTATCGTTTGTTAAAACGACAACGAAAATACCTGAATTCGGACGAAAATGCATTCGGACGAAAACAAATGCACATGTCTAATCATTACCTACAAAGGATTTTGTACAAAATATTAAATACATTTCAGTTAGCGTGTTCAATACTTTTTTCCTGTGCCATTCCATTTTATTCAACATAACTTAATTTCTGAACATATTTTTTTTGGTGTCTTTGTATGTATGGATTGTATGGTTTGTTATCAACATTGTTATCAACATGTGGCAAAAATTTCATGTCAATAGCACCTAGAAAAATCGCGACCTGTTCAATAATTATTTTTCCCGCTTGAATCAGGAAGGCTGGCAACTCGAAGGCTGTTGAATAAAAGTGTGAAAAAAGGGGGGGAACTAATGCGCAAACCAACCTAACCAGGGCACAATAAATAGATAAAATTGAATAAAAATAAAATATTAACTAAGCAGCAGCCACGACTATTAGTGCTCACGCACTGGTAACAGATAAAAATAGGGGGGTGTAATGGCGCTTGCAAGCATAAATGATTAAAAATAAATTATTAGCAGCAACTATAAATCAATAAGAGGAAAGTACGCGCATCCATCCCCTGCTGGGGTTAAATATGTTCCACTCTAGGTCTTGACCAAAAATACCACCAAGCATCAATAATATAATGCGGAGGGTAATACCGAGTGAATTAATAGTCAAGTGAACAAACGTGCCAAATGACAGCACAATGTTGATAAGGTGATAAGGATCACCATATGGGGGTTCCAGATAATTATAAACAATAATCAAATATTATAAATATAATAAACAAATAAAGTCCAAATTCTTGAAGAAACATTCAATTGAATATTTCTTCAAGAATTTGGACTTTATTTTCACCTATTATCATATTTCATATTTGTATTGACTTGTTGCACACTTGCACTTTTTTTTGGATGAAGCACTTTGAGGATTTGTTGATTGTATATTATATTTATAATATTTGATTATTGTTTATAATTATCTGGAACCCCCATATGGTGATCCTTATCACCTCATCAACATTGTGCTGTCATTTGGCACGTTTGTTCACTTGACTATTAATTCACTCGTTATTACCCTCCGCATTATATTATTGATGCTGGGTGGTATTTTTGGTCAAGACCTAGAGTGGAACATATTTAACCCCAGCAGGGGATGGATGCGCGTACTTTCCTCTTATTGATTTATAGTTGCTGCTAATAATTTATTTTTAATCATTTATGCTTGCAAGCGCCATTACACCCCCCTATTTTTTTTTTTCAATTTTTGTTATTTATAAATAGAGGAGCCGGTCCGGTCCGGACCACAACATATACATACATTCCAACAGAGTCAGTAAAATCAGTATACAACTAGGGTAAGACAGCAAAAACATGACATTGCTGTGTAACATTTGGCACTCCTCACTAACGGGTCTCCGTAGGGTCCATGCCCTCCAAAGATGGCATTGGAAATCCTTTACTGAGAGCTGCTACGACTCCCCTTCATACTACTCGGGGCAGTTTCGATGTGCTATTTCTGATCATCTGGGTTAGTGGGCATGGCCGCTCATGAGTGTATGTGGAATAAGAATCAAGGTCCGGGGGGCCCAGCCCCCTCTTCTATTTTCTATATTTTCCTCGAGGGAGTGAAATATTAAAGTAGTAGGGGTGCACAGGGAAAGAAAGAGAGATAGGTAGAAGGGAAAGAGAGGGGGGGGGAGGAGGGGGGGGGGGGGCTGCGCAAGCATGGGCATCCCAAAGCGCCCCTTAAGGGCGTAATTTACATAATGGATTTTCCAGGATCGGCAAATTTATCACTGTTTCTTCTACTGCTAAACAGAGGTCAGTCCGTATCTCTAAGGGACTGTCCCTCCTCCGAGTATTTAAACACATTCCAGATTTGCCAGGTTTTGGTGTATGCATTCTGTCTTTGCTGCCCAGAGAGGATCAGATCCTCCATGTAGCTGATCTCGTCTACCTTTCTGAGCCAGAGAGCTATTGTCGGGGGGTGGGGGGACTTCCAGCGGAGGGGCACGCACGCCCTTGCTGCGTCCAGGAGGTGTCTGATAATTGATTTCTTGTAAGCTCCGGGCGACATATCTGTCGCATGGAGCAGGAAGTACGCCGGATCATCCGGTACTGTACTCTCCGTGAATTTTTGGATTATGCGGCGCACCTCTCCCCAGAACCCCCTGACCCGGGGACAGGACCAGAAAACATGTAAGATTGTGCCTCTGTCTTGTTTGCATCTCCAACAAGTGGAGTCGGAGGTAGGAAAGATTTTGTTCAGGAGATCTGGGGTCTTATACCAACGCATGAGGATCTTATAGTTTGTTTCCTGCGTTTTGGAACAAATGGAGGACTTGTGGGTGAATCTGAGAATTCAGGTCTTTTTCCCATTTGGTAAGGGCTGGGATCTGGTGTTCTTCAGGAGGGGTGTTTAATAAGGAGTACATCAAGGAGAGCGCATGGGAGAGCGGTCCAGTTTCAGTGCAAAGGTCCTCTAAGGTCGTGGGAGAGGCCCAGGGTTCCGCGTGGGGAGGGGGGAGGCCCCCCAGAAAGTGGCTCAGTTGGTTTGCTCTTAGGAAGTCAAGTCTAAAAGCCCCGGTGGGGTCCGCTAAGTCCGCTGCCGATGTCCATTTCCCCCCCTTACTGAAATGGGATGCCTGGAAAAGCCCAGCCCTACGGAGGTCAAGAAACTCACGGTCTCGGAGGCCCGGGTCAAATTTGGGGTGTCCGATGACCGGTCGAAGGGGGGAGTTTTGACTGGAAAGGGAGAATTGCGTGAAGAGTTGCGCGCAAGTACTGGCCGTGTTCCCTATTAATGGGTGTTTTATGAGCTGTGGGAGAAGGTCTGCTTTGCACCAGGGGGCTCTGTGAAGCGGCACTTCAAACTGCTCCTGTTCCACCTGAACCCAGAGCTTGGAGCTACTGTGGCGGCACCAGTCCAGGAGTCGCACCAACCGTGTAGCTTGGTAGTACGCCCGTATGTCCGGGAGCGCCAGCCCACCATGAAGTTTCGGCAGGGAGAGTATTCTACTCTGTATGCATGGCCTCTTTCCTGCCCAGAGGAAGTGGGTGAATGCTGAATTTATTTGTTTAAAGTAGCTTCCCGGGACCGAAATCGGGAGTGCCTGCAGCAGATATAAAAATTTGGGCAGTACAGTCATTTTAAGAATATTGCAACGCCCTACCCAAGAATGGAGGCCTCCCGACCATTGTTGAAGCAGTTTTTGGACTTCTCTCAGAAGGGGGGGGGGGTTTAGCCTATACACTTGAGAGAAGGAGGGGGGAATGAACGTTCCTAAATATTTCAGTGCCATGTCCGTCCAGCTAAAGTGAAAGTTATTTTTGAGGTGGAGCATTCTTTTCTGTGGAATTCCCACCCCCATGGCTTCAGATTTGGTTAAATTGATCTTTAAGTTTGATAGACGACCGTAGGTGTCAAATTCTCTCATTAAATTTGGCAGGGAGATGTCTGGTTTGGTAAGGCTAAACAGTAAGTTGTCTGCGTAAGCGGAGACTTTATACTGCTCGTCTTTGGTTCGTATGCCGGTAATGTCTGGGTTCGATCTCACATGACATAGGAAAGGTTCCAGAGTGAGTGCAAATAGAAGGGGGGACAGGGGGCACCCCTGCCTCGTACCGTTAGTGATGTTGAAAAGGTCGGAGGTCACTCCATTGGCTCTAACCTTCGCTGTTGGGTCCCTGTACACAGCAGAGATCCAGTTCCGCATCCTATCCCCCGCCCCCACATGAGATAGCGTCGACCGCATAAACTGCCAGTCAACACGGTCAAATGCCTTCTCGGCGTCCGTCCCCAGAAAGAGAGAGGGCACTCCACCACCGTTCGCCACGTGCAGCAGGTTGAGGACCTTTGTGGTGTTGTCTCGGGCTTCCCTGGAGGGCACGAAATCCACCTGGTCTAAATGGATCAGGTGTGGGAGGTGTTGTTGCAACCTATTTGCCAGAATCTTCGTGAACAGCTTAAGGTCTGTGTTCAGGAGAGATATCGGGCGGTAGCTTCCGCATTGAGTTGGGTCCTTGCCCTCCTTGGGGATTACCGAGATTTGGGCCTGTAGTGTGGTGGTGTGGAATGCCTCCCCGGAGCCTAGCTCGTTAAATAGTTTCACCATGTGATGTCCTAGAGAAAGTAACAGGACCTTGTAGTAGGCGATGGTTAATCCATCGGGGCCAGGAGCCTTGCCCGGTTTAGTACCCTTTAAGGCCTGTTGTAGTTCTGGCACGGTAATGGGGGCTTCTAAGCTCTCCCTTGCCTCTTCCGACAGAGAGGGCATTAGGGACGCCGAGATATATATTTTGCCGCTGCGTCACGCTCAATCGGAGCTTTGTCTAGGTTGTACAGGGAACTGTAAAAACTTCTGAATTCTTGTGTGATCAATTGGGGCATATCTTGTTTCTCTCTGTTGTGTGTCGTGATATAGGGTATATAGGATGCAAGCCGTTGTGATTTCAGTGAGTTGGCCAGCATCCTGCCACATTTATCGCCTGACATGTAGGCTTTCTGCCTACACTCCCCTATTTTTATCTGTTGAATAAAAGTACTTTATTTGTTATAAGGATACACGGGCACAGACTATATGCTGACACATTTTGGCTATGAAACTTTCATCAAATCAATAGCCTTTGATGAAGGCTTTATACGTGGCTGAAACGTGTCAGCGTATAGCCTGTACCTGTGTATCCATGTAACAAATAAAGTACTTTTATTCAAGAGCATCCGAGTTGCCAGCCTTCTTGATTCAAGTATTGCACCTGTGGGGCCTGAATGCCCTGCCTAGTGTTTCTCTTATTTTACCCGCTATCATACAAATATATATATAGATAGATAGATATATATCTATCTATATATAGATATATATTCACACATTTTGGGTTGATTTATTAAGTAGAAGCTGTTCAATTGGAAAAGTTAACATTGGTAAATAAGGTATACTATGGTCACTATGATTTTCCAATCATCATTTAATCTCTCTTGCACATGATTGGGTTTTCAGTGTAAATGTAGGTTCGCCTTGTTCACCAACATTCTCTTTGCAAAGTGATCAGCCTTTATTTCTGTAGTTAGTAAATCGATCCCATTTACTTATACTCTACAGTATATGGCCAAATGAATGTGAACACATAACCAACACAACTATATGAGCTTGTTGGACTTCCCATTCCAAAAACAAAGTCATTAAAGTGGAGGTCCACCCTAAAAAAAAAAAAATGCACCAAAATCTTGCGAAAAAAAATATTTTTTTACTTACCAGAAATCCTAATCTGCCTCTTCCCATACCACGGCAGGTCTTCTTCCTCGTCCTCCCCCCGTTGTCTTCTGGGGAATGGGGTGCGCTGCTTTCTGAGGAATGGGGCGTGCTGCCTTCTGGGAACTGTGTGTATCCCAGAAAGCAGACGCCCATTCACAAAGCGCTGTGAGACTCGCGCATGCGCAGTAGGAAACGGGCAGTGAAGCTGGTGTTTGTAGCTGCTGCCTAAAAAAAAAAAAGTGCGGGAAAGTCTTTTCATGTTATTTTGTAGTATGTCTGTAGGAATTTATGAGATCAGGTACTGATGTTGGATGAGAAGACCTGACTGACCAACTCATCCCACAGGTTTTCAGTAGGGTTAAACTGTTAGTTTGCCAATGGCCAACACGATATCCCCGACTTTGATAATGATGACTGGGATGACATATGGGACTTCCCCTTAAGCTCCTTAGTCTCTTTGAGAGACCACCTGATCCCCCCCCCCAAGTGTTGGCGCCGTGGCGAGACTCCCGGTGACTTCACTCATATTTTCTGGACTTCTGGAGAATATTGGAGAGAAATAGTAGACTGTATAACACAAATTACCTCTATCTCGTTGCAACCATCAATGCCAATCTGCATGCTAGGCTTGGTAGAACAACTTATTCCAACGGTCGTGGGACGCACCCTGGTAGGGTTGATCCTGTTCTATGCCTGCAAAGATATAGCCTTCAGCGGGCACAAGTCTACTCCCCCACCTCTTTCCCTGTGAAAATGACTAATTACCAATAGCCTACTACTCTACAAAGACACATATGCCAACTGAGGCTGCCCGCTCAAATATGACAAGGTCTGGTCCACATGACTGGAGGATCCATCCACTGCCTCCGGGGCCCCCAATGATCCAGCTTGTTAAATAGCTCCCCGTTGGGTGATAGGTGCTCACAGATACATGCATGCTGTAATAATTGATACTCTACAGCTGTGAACTGCACTCATGGCCCCAGGAGTTTCACAACCAATACTGCATGTTTTGTTTTAATAATCTGCTGTTGTGCTGATTTGCTCCTTGCAAGGGTCGACTTGACCCAATGTAAGACCAATGTATGTTTTACTGTTTTTTTTTTTGTTTGTTTTTTTGAAAACCAATAAAAAGATAAAAAACAAGCTGTTAAGCCTTCGTACACAAAACTGCTGGCAGAGCTTTCTTGCCGAGTAAACCGTGCGTGTGTACGAGGCTTTGAGGTTTCTCGTCGAGAAAACTGCCCAGAATCTCGATGAGAAAAATAGAGAACCTGCTCTCTCTTTTCTTGTTGTGATTATCGGCAGTGTTTTCCTGCAGAGAAACCCGAGCGTCTGTATACTTACCTGCCTCAATGGAAAACCGTGCATGCTTGAAATGACTTTGATGAATGCGTGGTAGCTTCCAATACATAGGTAGGGTGAAGCAAAATGGTGGCGACGGCATCAAATGTGACAAGCGCATGCTCGTCGTAGACGATGATGTCACCATGTTCGTGCCATTCAAAAGAACAGCGGTTCTTTTGAATCGTACGTCTGTACAATCGGCCGGCAAGAAAATCTTGCCAGGAATCTCGTCAGGAAAAACTACGTTTTTTTCGTGACGAGAATCCCGGCCGTGTGTACAGGGCTTTAGTTTGCCTTTACAGAAAAACACAGCGAGGACTCCCTGGACCACTGGAGTGCTGCGAGGGTGCTGACAGCTAAGCAACCATAAAGGGAATAATAGTGGGGACCGGGGGTTTGGAGAGGATGTCTGGTGTTAATTTACCATTAGATTTCTTCTGTAAAGGTGAACTAACCTTTTAATGTCAGGAAACTTGAATTCCTCCACACCATACTCATTAAATCATGGCCCGAGGGCCCCATGCCACTAGGGGGCCCCATCAGGGTTGCCAGGCTCAGTAAAACCAGGGACAGTATGTAAAAATCTGTGTTTTTTTTAGATCTGTCCCTGATATGTCCGAAACTGACATGCTTTTAATGTGAAGATCCCAAGATTTTAGCTGCCCTGCCTCTGCACTGCCTCCTGGCGTGGTGGCCATCTGTAAGCCAGAGGGGCCCCATAATCTTCTATTGCCCGGGGGCCCCATGAGTTGTCAGTCCGCCCCTGCATATAAAGGATATATTTATAATTCTGCATAATATGCATCTAAGCCAAAATATTTTTGGTCGTTTTTGCCTGAAATAAGGATTGGTTTATTATACCAGGGGTCTCCAAATGTTCTAAACAAAGAGCCAGATTTTTGTCCTTCAGACATTAGGGGCCCCCAGGAGTAGAAAATACCCCAGCGTCAGTGGAAGTAAACAATGCCTCTGATTTTGTGCTCAGTGGGATTAAAACAAAAAAAAAAAAGACATACCACCTCTGTTCAGTAGGAGTGGGAATGTGCCCTGTCATTAGTATTGAAGGAATAGTGCCCCATCGTTGGTGTCAGTGGGAGGAATAGTGCCCCATTGCTGGTGTCAGTGGGAGGAATAGTGCTGGATAAAGGCAAGCAAAGGGCTGCATTCAGTTTGGAGATCGCTGGTTTATACCCAGGACAGTTTCTTTTTTTTTCCTCATCTGTGCCCCAAATGTATCTTTATTTCTTGTCCTGTAGACATCACTTCAAGTGAAAGCAGTGAGAGTGAAAATTGCCTCGTAGGCAGTCATTATTGGAAAAAGTGTCTCCACTGGAAGATTCCCTCTTTATTCCTTTTTTTTGTGCCAACTCAAAATGTAGGATTCCCAGGCACGTTCAGCCACGGGGATATGGTCACCAGATAAGGGAAAAATTTCCAGTGGGGACACAGACACCAATGAAAACCTTATATATTCGAATCCTCCCCAACTCTGATGCCGCGTACACACGACCGTGTTTAAAAAATTGCATTTTTCTCGTCATGAAAAACGGTCGTGTGTACGCGGCATAAAACTTCAAAAGGTTTTGGCTTTACATACATTTTAGGTTTTAAGTGTTTTTGTTTTTCAAAAGTTTGCAGGCATTGCCCTATTTTTCAAGTGGACCTAAGAGTATATTTTTGATTTTATTCTTGTACATGACCAATAATAAGACTGAATTTTGAGCTTCTATATTTCTTTTTACAGAATTTTGTGGCCTCAAATCTATCCTGGGAATATGAAGAATTTTACAATGGACTATCCAGTCTCTAATGCTACTCTTAAGGAAGAGACCACAATCCCCTGGGCTTACTATGAATCTACCCCTTACGTCTATTCAGAAGAGGAAGAAAGACTGTTACGTACAGTATTCCCTCTTCGTGTGTTCTCACTGGTGATCTATTCTTTGGCTTGCCTACTTGGGACCACCGGGAATGGTCTGGTCATCTATTTTACCGCCTTTGTAATGAAACGGACTGTCAATGTCGTGTGGTTTCTTAATTTAGCCATAGCTGATTTTATCTTCACGTTTTTCCTGCCGTTGAGCATTACCTATGCCTCTCTTGACTTTCACTGGCCTTTTGGAAAATTCATGTGCAAGCTGAATAGCACTATTCTATTCATCAATCTGTACGCCAGCATCTTCCTGCTCACCATGATCAGCATTGATCGATTCATCTCCGTCGTGTTTCCTGTTTGGTCTCAGAATCACCGAACTCCGAAGTTGGCCTCTTTTGTAGCCGTGGCAGTATGGATTCTAGCATTCATTTTCAGTTTACCTTATTTTATATTCCGAGATATAAACGATGCTAAAAAAGATCATATCTCCTGCTATAACAACTTTAGTGAGGATGAAAAAGTTGCCTATGCAAGGCAAAAGGCTACAGTAATCGTTCGATTTATCGTCAGCTTTTTTATTCCTTTCATCATAATCATCTCATGCTATTCAGTAATTCTTTTTCGTATCCAAAGAAATCACATGACCACATCAAACAAACCTTTCAAAGTTGCCCTAGCTGTTATCATCTCATTCTTTGTCTGCTGGTTTCCCTACCACGTCTTCTCCTTTTTGGAGTTGTCTGAATATTATGATGAAAGTTTCCACCTTTACTACATAACTTTTGTTGGAATACCTATTGCCTCCAGTTTGGTTTTTATAAACAGTTGTATCAACCCCATTCTTTATGTATTTATGGGTCGAGATTTCAAACAGAAATTCCATAGCTCCCTCCGGTCAATATTTGAGAGAGCCTTCTCCGAGGAATCTGCCCCTATAGACTCCAAGAGCAAAACCAAATCAACGTCAGATTCCCAGCTGGTGTGAGACGGGACTACATTTATGGAACAATACATACTATGGAGACCTTATTGGCTTTGAGGTGTTTTTTAAGATATGTTTGTGCTATAATATTGTTCCCAAGGCTTTGTTATCTCCAGCAGAGAATTTTATGATGTTTGTCAAATACTGAAACTGCCAATTGCTGAAGAAGATCATATCCTGTCTCGGAATTCCAGAACTAACATTTACTTCCATCATAATTAAAAACAGGTAACAAACAACTGAGTTTACAAGGACCAATACATACTTTTATGCATGCCAATTACTAAGAGAAGATGTTAGGAGCTGAATCCAGCCAAACCGATTACATACTTATAAGGGAGCAGATTTGGAGGTCTTGTCCCTACCCAACCTTGTCACTGGACAGTGAACAGAGAAGCAGTAAACTGATGAGTCACTCTGCCCTCTCCACCTATCACCATGTCCCTTGTTAGCACATGAGCACAACGGATCAGCTCCTTGTATTGCATCTTCAATTTCCAGTCTGAGCTCTGCTATATAATGGATTGCAAGATGCTGATGCCAAATCAGGTTTCAGGTGCTTTAGTTAAAAGAAAAGTAATGATGTATATTTAAATACAGAACTGCATTAATTTGTGTCTTTTATGTCTAGCCATATTTTAGCTTTAAAATAAATAAAGTTATCACAAATATATTTAATAAATTAAGATTCCTTCTTTTCAGTTTGTATTACTGTAATAAGATGCTATAAACTGCATTCCATATTCACCTAGCCTGTACATAGACCAATACAGAGGATGCCATTGGTGACCTCATTCTAAAAAGGCTAGTAATCTGTTCTTTGCATGACATTGCCCTCTCCTCTTCTGTGAGAGCCTAATTACTCTCTGTGTTGGTCCAGCTCCTCCGTCCCTCCCCTCTCCTCCCTACATAACCTTTTATGTTGCAGTCAGGAGAGGAGTGAAGGAGAATACTATAGACTATCACTCTGCTGGGACTGCTGACATCACATTCTGTGTACAGGACACCTCCAGGTAGCCATATTACATTTACAGAAAACTACAGCGGCTGCAGATTAAATAGGAAAGGTAACTTTTAATGACATTCAATTGCAATATGACTTGTGTCTGAATTGTACACGCTATATTATTATTTTTTTATTTGCAATTTTTTTCCCCGCGAAAGTGGAGCTATACTTTAAGTTTTTCCCCCCACAAAATTTTGGCAAAATTTGGCTACATTTTTGCCATTTTGAGAAAATGCTTTGAAGTCAATTTAAGATATAAAATGTAAATTCAAGTGCATATATACCTAAAAAATTGACTGCTTCATTTTGCTCATGTATATAAGCAATTGAAAGCGTTTGTTACATCTGTTTAACAAGTGCCAAAATCACCTGTTGATCTGGAGGGTAACTCCACTTTCGTGGGGGGGGAAAAAATAGGAAATAAAGAAAAAAATATATAGCGCATATAATTGCAACACAAGTAATATTGTAATTGAATGTTATTAAAAATTACCTTTAATTTTCAATCTGCAACCTCTGTAATTTTCTGAAAATGCAATACAATATGGCTACCTGGAGGTGTTCTGTACACAGAATGTGTACTGACCACTCCCCAGAAACATCATTTCATGCTTGTGTGATTGGCTCATCAATTTTCCCATAAGTCTGCCTAAGATGCACGTCAGATTTCAGGAATCTCCTGCAACAAATATGTTATTTTTGGTGAGATACTCCCAATAGGAACACGTCTAAAGAGATGCAGGCCCAGCAGCTTTCCTCATTAGTTCTCAGCTGACTGATAATTATGAAACCACTCCCATTAGACCCACTGAGCCCAGGGGCACAGAGGAACACACAGGGATTTCTTCAGAATAACAAAAAATAGGAATCTCGAGTATAAGCCAACCCGAATATAAGCTGAGGCATCTAATTTTACCACAAAAAAATTGAAAAACTTATTGACTCAAGTATAAGCCTAGGGTGTCCATCTACATGCCTCACTGTGCCTCACTTTGCCTCACTGAGTCCATGCCTCACTGTGTCAATGCCTCACTGTGGCCATGCCTCACTGTGCCAATGTCTCACTGTGCCCGTGACTAGACTGACGTCTAACATGGGAGTCTATGGAAGGGGTGCCCGGCTTTGAAAAATCGGTGCTCCCCAGCCTTGGGTCCTCTAGACAACAAACTTTGCACACTTGTAGAGGAAGAGTGGGGCTACAAGTTTGGGGTCCAGGGGACCTACGGCCGGCCAGTACCAGGTCCCCAAAGTCCGGGAGATCAGCCGCATAAAGGTGACTCGAGTATAAGCCGAGGGGGGCATTTTCAGCAAAAAACTCGGCTTATACTCGAGTATATACGGTAGATCATCCCGAGGGGAATGTTTTTTTCTCAATAAAAGTTACGCTTTAAGCTTTGACAATATCATCTGGAAGCTGATTGATTTCTACGCAGAGCTGCACCGGATTTTGAACTCTCTAATTTTAGTGAATTAACCCCATAGACCAACATGGAGAGGCAGAAAAAAAAATCTTCCAGACGCCTCTAACAGCCACATTAAAAACATCCAGTGTGCATGAGGCCCAAGGGTGAAATATCTCATTATTCTAATTTGTTAAAAAAAAATTAAAACAGAAACACAACCTCGCCGCAAGAACAGAGTGTGATTTACAGCAAAACGTTGTCTTCACCTGGTCTTCATGTAAATAAGAGTGTGTAGCACCCCCTAGTGTTGCTAGAGATATTTTTGTGTTAGTGTAGGGACATTTTCAGGCTTGGTTAGCAGCCAAGCCTGTGTGTTAATCTGGGTCAGGGTTTGAGTGACTCAGGTAGGCTGGATGACTCAACAGCAGCTTCTCTGGTGTACTGCTCCCTGATTGCTGGAAACTTGGAGAAGGTTCCAGGAGCAATTAGGAGGGGTCTAGGAGGAGCTAGTTGGAGTATTATGAGAGTCCTGACCAATCCCCAACAGAAGGGTTGGCAGGGGCAGGCACCATCAAATACTCAGAGTCAGCCCAGCAGGGGCAGTGTGGAGTTCAGTTGGAAGATGAAGATAGAGTGTTAGGCTGTCGGAGGCCTTTGAGAGTAGCTCGCCAGTCTGCGGGGGGGGGGGGTGAACTCAGGCCTGGGCTCTGACCCATTTTCATGACATACAGGGGGATCCTGATAATGAGGCACAGGAGCAAGCAGAGGATAGCAGGAGGGCACTTCGGGGCAAATCTCCAGGGAGGAAGACAGTCAGGAGGGCTAGTGAGTGTTGCATTCAGAAGACTGCAAGTCATGCTGTGAAGCCATCTGGGATGGATGTAGGGTTAGTCTGGGAGGACTGTGGAGAAGTAGCCAGGAGGGCTAGTGAAAATGGCAGCTGCAGCCAGGTGGGCTGGCAGTGCCGGAAGAGGTGGTAATGGGATCAGTAGCCACAGGAAAGGACAGTTAGCATAAAAGACCCATCTTTTTGCTACTCCAAAGGGGCCAGTGGTCCCTGCCTGCAAAGGGCATTTGATATGGACAAATCCACTCTTGCCAGACCATCCTCAAAGTGCTAGCTGGTCCTGGAAGTTGTAGTTTTACAAGCAAGTCTGTGCTGGAGGTAGAAGTAGAGGAGTGTGTATATACCGGATGTACCATCTTCCTCATGGAGGACTGGAGGAGGACTCCAGTGGCAACCTGTGAAGCTCTGGTGATCTCCATGCCCAAGAGGGTAAAGGCAGAGCTATAAAATAATGGTGGCCACACAAAATATTGACACTTTGGGCCCAATTTGGAGATTTTTTTTTTTTTTTTTTTTATTTTTTTTTTTTTTTTGAGTGTATTTTTGTGCGCGTACTCGAGAGAGGAGCCGGACTGCAGGAGTTGGGAGTAGGCAGGCCTCCCCCAGAGGCAATCTGCCACCTTTCTCCATGCCCCGCGTGGCAATGGCGGGTGTGTGAGGGGGTCCTCCCACACAGCCAGCCCTACCTGCTCCGCTTTGAAGCCCAACGGGGCAGAGGGACTCCCTATAAGGGAGTGAGAGGATTAGCCCGCTCAACCAGCCTCATTAGTCCTTCGCCTCTCTTTTTAGAGACCGCGTGGTCAATGTGAGTGTGTTAACCCAATTTAGAGTGCGTGTGTAGGTGTGGTGGTTTTTGTGGGAGGGGGGTGGGCGTACTAAGCACAGGCTTACCTTGCATAGCACACCCACCGGGAGCCGGGCTGAGACCACCAAACTCAATTCACATGAAGCCAAGACCGGGATCCGAACCTCTAGCTGCAGAGGTGAATGGCTTGTCAGCGCAGTGCCAATCGCGTTGAGCCACCACAGCTCCCTCAATTTGGAGATTTTAACTTAGGGGTGTACTCACTTTTGTTGCCAGCGGTTTAGACATTAATGGCTGTGTGTTGAGTTATTTTGAGGGGACAGCAAATGTACACTGTTATACAAGCTGTACACTCACTACTTTACATTGTAGCAAAGTGTAATATCTTCAGTGTTGTCACATGAATAAAATATTTACAAATGTGAGGGGTGTACTCACTTTCGTGATATACTGTATATAGGTTGTGTCCCTGAAGAGCTCCTACTGATCAAGCGGGCATCCCATAATAACCCTTCCCCATCCAAGTTCAATTCCCCTAAATAAAAAAAATAAAAAACAAATCTACAAGGACTGCTTCTTGTCTCAGGAGTGATTGACCTGCCTGGCTGTGTAGTGTGGAAGATAACCAACATTCACCAGTGGCTCCTGCGGGGGTAGCGCTACAAGTGTGTAGCTATCTGATCTGTAGATGTGTAGATGGGGTTTGTACCTAGTAGTCAGGAAGAGGTTTTATGTTCTATGTGCAGGAACTCTGATAACACAGGGTGTGCACTGATCAAAAAGATTTAAAAACAAAAATATTTCCATTTTCTCTATACCATTTAGTATTTATCTCTTCGGGTCTCAACAACAACATGGACCGGGGCTTACCAAGACTAGTTCTGAAAGAGACAGATCAGGATCAGTTAAAGTGTCTCTAAAGGCAATTCTTTTTATTTATTTTTTTCATTTTTGATTTGACTTTCTTCAACATCAACACACACTAAGGCCCCTACCGCTTTAACATGCTTTTTGATGTGTTTTGGATGCTTTGGTGATGCTTCCATTGTGCTTTTATGAAGCTTTATTAACCACTTCCCGACGGCCGTACGACTTTATACGGCCGCAGGGTGGTTCTAATTCTCTGAGCCGCCGTCTTTTTACGGCCTCCGCTCCTCCTGGCCACTGGGGGGCGCGCGAGCGTGCCCGCCGCATCACTGGGATGCCGATGCGCGAGCCTGGCGGATGAGATGTCCGCCAGGCTCCCGCGATCGGCGGTTACAGAGACACAGATCCACGTCCTGTCAGGGAGAGAGGAGACCGATCTGTGTCTCTTGTACATAGGGACAAAGATCGGTCACCTCCCCCAGTCAGTCCCCCTCCCCCACAGTTAGTAACACTAGGCAGGGTACACATTTAACCCCTCCCTCACCCCCTAGTGTTAACCCCTTCAATGCCAGTCACATTTATACAGTAATTAGTGCATATTTATAGCACTGATCGCAGTATAAATGTGAATGGTGCCAAAAATGTGTCAAAAGTATCCGCCATAATGTCGCAGTACCGATAAAAATCACAGATCGCCGCCATTACTAGTAAAAAAAAAAAAAAAAAATAATTCTGTCCCCTATTTTGTAGGCGCTATAACTTTTGCGCAAACCAGTCGCTTATTGCGATTTTTGTTTTTCTACCAAAAATATGTAGAATACGTATCGGCCTAGACTGAGAAAAAAAAATATAAAAAAAATTGAGCTATTTATTATAGCAACAAGTAAAAAATATTATTATTTTTTTCAAAATTGTCGCTCTATTTTTGTTTATAGCGCAAAAAATAAAAACCGCAGAGGTGATCAAATACCACCAAAAGAAAGCTCTATTTGTGTGAAAAAAAGGACGTCAATTTTGTTTGGGAGCCACGTCGCACGACCGCGCAATTGTCAGTTAAAGCGACGCAGTGCCGAATCGCAAAAAGTCCTCTGGTCAGGAAGGGGGTATATGTGCCCAGTAAGCAAGTGGTTAAGGCTTGGCAAATGCCCTGGGTGTGTTGATTTTTTATTTGGGGCCCAGTAGAACCCCAGCTCACTAGTACCCCAACTCAGGTAACCCCCAGTTAAAGGGGAGTTCTGGCCACAATTTCACTTTTTAAATATAAATACCCCTGTAATACACAAGCTTAATGTATTTTAGTAAAGTTAGTCTGTAAACTAAGGTCCGTTTTGTTAGGTTGTTACAGCATTTAGACACTTTATAAAATAGAAATTGACTGGGGCCATCTTAAGTGTGGGCATCATGAAGCCAGACTGTATGACTTCCTGGATTTCAGCCTTGCAAATCTCGCAAATGCTCAGTGCTGCACAAGCAGTGTCAGATCAGGTTTCAGCACCTGTACTGTCCAAGTCACATGATTCTTCGAGACTGGGGATTGCACAGACTCCTGGAAAGTTACACCCACTACATTCCCAGGAGTCTGTGCGTTGTGTAGGTTAGGAAGCATTAAGCACCTAGGTGCAGGAAGTGGGAAGATTAACTATTCTGCCTAGCAACAACACTTTGAAGGCATCTAAAAAAAATAAAAATTTTCGTAAAGGACTAATGACATTTTTTTAAAACTACTGATGTAATGTTATATTTATGGGTGGAACTCCACTTTAATTAGCACCCCTGTACAGCAGATCCCTAGATCATTGGTGTCAAGGAGAGGAGAATACAAACGGCTATACTAGGACTTTGTAGGCACAGTAACAGACCATATTTTATGAAAAAATATAAAAATGTATTAGAATAGTTTACATAAAATGCAATTCTCAAAAGCCTTGGTATAGCAGCTACACGCTAAAGATAGCGTGTTTAAATAGACACGTCCCGACTGTCGGTCAACATAAGCCGGCGCAGCTGGCGTGACGTCATCCGGACTGGCCGCTGAAGCTACTGCGCCTGCGCCGCCATAACGTGGAGCCCATAATAGGCACATTACGCCAGACATGCATCGTCAGCAGTATACAGATCAGGAATCACTAAGGAGGCATAGGAATTGTCTCCACCTGGTGGTCTGTATATGCATCGCAGTTGGTTTGAAGATGTAAAAGGAAACAAAACACAGCTAGCGATGCTGGCAGCGGCCACATAATGTTCAGATGGTAACCATGGAAGTAGCCATACGTCGGCAAAGAGTCCCCATTCTGGCATGACCCCCCCAACAACAAGGGAAAAGCAATGTGCAGGCAAATCCGCATACAAATGTGTAGATCATACAAAAAACATTATTATATAAAAAAGTAAATAAAAATATAAAGTACTGTGGTGAACAGCAATCAATTCCAAATTTTCAAAAAACATACACTATCACTAAAGCATAGATGTTTTAAGTGATAGAAACGTAGATATACAACGTTATTAAAGTACATATGTAGATACATAGGAGGAAAGTATTGAACTAAACTGAACAATGTGAATAGAGCTATGGAATAGAAAAAAGAAGAAGAAATATGGATTCATTAAGTACCCTCATGCAGAAGATCCCCTGCTTAGTAGTACCCCGAGCTCTGCTGATCTTCTGGTTTGCTGATCCACCTCTACCTCTGGTCCCCACTCACCTCCCACTATATTGCTCCCATTCTGCACACCACGTGTGACATCTACTAGTTTCTCCTTCTCTGGTCCCCCAGCTCTGCTGATCCTCTGCCGTTCAGTCCTCTCTCTTCAGTCCCAGCTCACCTTCTACCATAGCGTTCTCATGTTGCATACCAAGTGTGACATCTACTAGTTTCTCCGTGCCCCCAGCTCTGCTGATCCTCTGACATTTAGTCCCCTCTATCTCTGCCCCCACTCACCTTCTGCTATAGTGTTCCCATGTTGCACACCACGTGGGACATCTACTAGTTTTTCCTTCTCCGGTCCCCCAACTCTGCTGATCCTCTGCCGTTTAGTCCTCTTTCTCCGGTCCTCACTCAACTTCTGCTATAGTGTTCCCATGTTGCACACCATGTGTGACATCTACTAGTTTCTCCTTCTCCGGTCCCCCAACTCTGCTGATCCTCTGCCGTCTAGTCCTCTCTCTCCGGTCCCCACTCACCTTCTGCTATAGCATTCCCATGTTGCATACCATGTCTGCTGTCCGCTAGTTGCTCTGCTCCAGGCCGGAACCCACTCACCTTCCTGCTGCTCCTCGCTGCACACCAGGTGTGACGTCTGCACCAGATGCTCCCAGAATATATACACATGAACAGGAAGTGACTGCTGATGACCAATGCCAAGGTCATCTAGAGCCCAGGGCAAACATGCCAAACTGCCCCCTCCCCCAATATGTATGACTATTATGTGTTAGCAGGTCCCCTCCCAAAAAAAGATAAAGATAATATGAAAAAAAAAAATGTAATGCAGGCCAGTAGCATCAGTTAAAGCAGGGGTCTCAAACTGGCGGTCCTCCAGCTGTTGCGAAACTACAAGTCCCATCATGTCTTTGCCTGTGGGAGTCATGCTTGTAACCACCAGCCTCGCAATGCCTCATGGGACTTGTAGTTTCGCAACAGCTGGAGGGCCTCCAGTTTGAGACCCCTGAGTTAACTATTTGCCGACCAGCCACCATCGTTTTACAGCGGCAGGTTTGTTCCCCCGCGTGAATCGCTGTAGCTGTAAGGGCTACAGGGGTCACACCGATGTCTGCTGGCGACCTGCAATCGCTCCTCAGAGAGCTAGAACAGGGATCTGTCAATGAAAACAGACAGATCCCCGTTCTGTCAGGGAAGTAGAGAGAGATCTGCTAGTGATCAGGAAAAGCGATGGTCTCTCTGTACTACCTGTCAGTCCCCCACAATTAGAAACACCTCCCTAGAGAACACTTAACCCCTTAATCGCCCCCTAGTGCCTGCCAGTGCCATTTATACAGTATTTAGTGGCTATTTTTAGCTGTATAAATGTCACTGGTCCCAAAAAAGTGTCAAAAGTGTCTGATCTGTCCGCCGCAATGTCGCAGTCCCGCTAAAAATCGCAGATCACCGTCATTACTAGTAAAAAAAAAATATACTAAAAATGTCATAAATATAGCCCCTATTTTGTAGACGCTATAAAATGTGCAAAGCAATCTATGTACACTTATCTATGTAGAAGAATATATATCGGCCTAAATCGAGGAAGACTTTTTTTTGGGGGATATTTCTTATAGCAAAAAGTAAAAAATCTTGTTAAGTTTGCCTTTAGTTCTGCTTTATGCTCACATGAATCCTCTAAATGGAGAAGAATGTGACTTAAATGATTTTGAAGGCGGCGCGATTGTTAATTCTGTTTTTTAATAAGCTTTTAACCGCTTGCCGACCGCCTCCTGCACATATACGTCGGCAGAGTGGCACGGCTGCGCAAAGTATTGTATTTTACAGTTACTTTGAATTTCACGAGCCCCTGCGGCAAGCTCCGATGTCTGCCCATGTCCTGCGGTCGGATCACGGAGCGGCAGAAGGGGGAGAGGCCTGTGTAAACAAGGCCTCTTCCCGTTCTGCCTAGTGACAGGACACTGATCACTGCTCCCTCTCATCGGGAGCAGCGATCAGTGTCATGTCACAGTAAGCCCCACCCCCCCACAGTTAGAATCACTCCCTAGGACACACTAAACCCCTTCCTCGCCCCCTAGTGGTTAACCCTTTCCCTGTCAGTCACATTTATACAGTAATCAGTGCATTTTTATATCACTGATCACTGTATAAATGACAATGGTCCCAAAATACCATAAAAAGCGTACGTTGTGTCCGCCATAATGTCGCAGTCACAATAAAAATCGCTAATTGCCAGCATTACTAGTAAAAAAAAAATATTAATAAAAATGCCAAAAAATGACCCCTAATTTTGCAGGCGCTATAACTTTTGTACAAAGCAATCAATAAATGCTTATTGTGATTTTTTTTACCAAAATTATGTAGAAGAATAAGTACCGGCCTAAACTGAAGAAAAAAAAATTATATATTTTTGGGGGATATTTATTATAGCAAAAAGTTAAAAATATTGCTTTTTTTTCTAAATTGTCGCTCTATTTTTGTTTATAGCGCAAAAAATAAAAACCGCAGAGGTGATCAAATACCACCAAAAGAAAGCTCTATTTGTGGGGGAGCCACGTCGCACGACCGCGCAATTGTCAGTTAAAGCGACGCTGTGCAAAATCGCAAAAAAAGTGGCCAAATCCTCCGGGGCTGAAGTGGTTAATTATTAAGCATTTGCAGGCTAATAAACTTGTATTAAGTTTATGTTTTTATCCTGCGGCTGTGGTTAAAAAAAAAAAAAGAGATAAAAATCGTATTTTGCCCTGAGATGGTTTTCTCTATCAAGTAATCTGAAAACCACACGTAAAGTGGAAAACACACGTCGACACCCAATGAAAAAAAGTTACAGAGATTCTGTAGATCTGTCAAACATAACAAATGTATTACATTTATATGAACTACAAGTTAAAGCGGGATTCCACCCGCCATTTTTTTTTTTTAAAGTCAGCAGCTACTAACAGTGTAGCTGCTGACTTTCAATAAGGACACTTACCTGTTCTAGGCGCCCGCGATGTTGGTCCCCCGACGGCGATCGCTCAGTCCTGGCGCCTCCATCCTTACTAAGGGAAACAGGTAGTGAAGCCTTTCTGCTTCATTGCCCGTTTCCTACTGCGCATGTGCGACTTGCACGGCGCTTTGTGAATGGGCAGCTGCCTCCTGGGATACACTATTAGGTAGATTCAAAGACATTGGACTAACTTTAGGGCGGCCTAGCCTAGCCTGTTTAGGCTACACCGCCGTAAATTAACTAGGCTAGTAGTGATTCTCAATCTACTTACCTGCTAATCTACGGCGGCGTAGCTTCAAACGAGCGGGCGTAAGGGCGCCTAATTCAAATGACTTGGAGGGGGGCGTGTATCATGGTAATGAGGCTTGACCTCAAGTTTTTGAAGTTTTTTTACACTGCGCATGCGCCGGCCGACTACATTTCCCAGTGCGCATTGCGGCTAAGTACGCCGTACGGCCTATTGATTTCGATGTGGACGTAAACGACGTAGATCCCGATTCGCGGACGACTTACGCAAACTACGTTAAAATTTCGAATTTCACGGCGGGAACGGCGGCCATACTTAACATTGGCTAGGCCACTAGAGCATAGCTCTAACTTTAGGCGGCCTATCTCTTACGGAAACGACGTAATTCGACTGCGGCGGCCGCGCGTACGTTCGTGAATCGGCGTACAAGCTCATTTACATAATCTATGCCGGCCGCAATAGAAGCGCCACCTAGCGGTCAGCCAAAACATTGCAATCTAAGATAGGACGGCGCAAGCCGTCGTATCTTAGATATGTTTAAGTGTATCTCTGTTAGAGAACACACTTAAACATAGGTCGGCTTAGATTCAGAGTTAGGTCGGCTTATCTGTAGATAAGCCGGCCTAACTCTTTCTGAATCTACCTAACAGTTCCCAGAAGGCAGCGCGGCTCATTCACAAGAAGACACGGCGACGTAGGACGAGCCTGAAGATCCTCCGCGGTGGAAGAAGAGGCAGAAGAGCTACTTCCGCATAGCAACAGCCCTTCCAGGTGAGTACAGGGTGGGCCATTTATATGGATACACCTTAATACAATGGGAATGGTTGGTGATATTAACTTCCTGTTTGTGGCACATTAGTATATGTGAGGGGGGAAACTTATCAAGAAGGGTGGTCACCATGGCGGCCATTTTGAAGTCGGCCATTTTGAATCCAACTTTTGTTTTTTCAATAGGAAGAGGGTCATGTGACACATCAAACTTATTGGAAGTTTCACAAGAAAAACAATGGTGTGCTTGGTCTTAACGTTACTCTATTCTTTCATGAGTTATTTACAAGTTTCTCTGTGTTTACAGCCATTGACATGTCGCCGAGGTTAACACGTGTGGAGCGGAAAAATTGTGTTGATGTCTGGTGAACGCAGTAACCGGGACATTGCAGCATATTTCAATGCAAGACAGCCTACAAGACCACCCATCTCCCATGCTACAGTTAGCAAACTGCTTGCTAAGTTTCGTGAAACTGTTTCAGTGTTGGATTTTGCCAAAATGTGGACGCATGAAATCTGTCACTAATGAAGAAACATCAGTGGCTGTCCTAGCTTCATTCAGCAAGAGCCCACAGCGTAGCACTCGCCGCATATCACTGGAGAGCACGTTGAACACATTTTATAAGTGGTCAGAAACTTGTAAATGACTCATGAAAGAATAAAGTTACGTTAAAACCAAGTACACCATTGTTTTTCTTGTGAAATTCCCAATAAGCTTGATGTGTCACATGACCCTCTTCCTATTGAAAAAACAAAAGTTGGATTCAAAATGGCCGACTTTAAAATGGCCGCGATGGTCACCACCCATCATATACTAATGTGCCACAAACAGGAAGTTAATATCACCAACCATTCCTATTTTATTAAGGTGTATCCATATAAATGGCCCACCCTGTAAAAAAAAAATATATATTTATTTTACGATTTCTAGGATAAAAAAAAAAAAAAAAAAAAATGGGTGGAACTCCACTCCAATGTATTTTTTTATGCTTTTATGAAAAATAATATGAACATATTGCAACAGAAAGCAGCCAAAGCCTGAGTTTAAAAAAGCCTGTTCCCTGCCAGCAGGTTTTAGAGAAGGCCCCCGCTCCCTGTGTAGAAGCAGTGGTCTCACTGCAGAGGTCTGACATGCCCACTACTAGGTCAAAACTAGAAGCTCTTCAATTAGAAAAAACTGAGCTGGTGAGAACAATGGGGTTTAACCGCTTAGTGGCCTGCTCTGTGTACTTTCACTGCGGCAGGGCGGCCGCTCTGTGTAGGTACGTGATCTAACACCTCTAAATCTGGGGCACGTGCGTGCGCCGCCGGCGACCCACTCCTGCTGGACACAGCAAGAGCCAATCATTAGGTCCTGTGGATGCGATGACCCAACGATCGTTTAGGAGAAAGGCAGAACAGCGGTCTGTAAGAGGGGAATGTGCTGATCCTGTGTTCCTGCTAAGCAGGGAAACGGATCTTTACATTCCCCCTGTCATAGCACCTCCCCCACAGTTAGTAATCACTCCCAGGGAACACATTTAACACTTTGATCGCCCCTGGTGTTAACCCCTTCCCAGCCCGTGTCTTTCCTACAGTGGCAGTGTATATTTTTTTGCACTGATCACTTGTATTAGTGTTACTGGTCCCCAAAAAGTGTCAACAATGTCACTTAGTGTCCCAATTTGTTCGCTGCAATGTCGCAGTCCCGATATAAGTCGCTGATCGCCGCCATTACTACAGTAGTAAAAAGAAGAAAAATATTCCATAGTTTTTAGACGCTAGAACGTTTGCGCAAACCAAACAATATACGCTTATTGGGATTTTTTTTTTATCAAAAATATGTAGCAGATTACATATTGGCCTAAATTGATAAAGACATTTGATTTGTTACATTTTTTTTATTGGATATTTTTCATAGCAGAAAGTAAAAAATATATTATTTTTTTTCAAAATTGTTGTTTTTTTTTTGTTTATAGCGCAAAAAAAAACCCCACAGAGGTGATCAAATACCATCAAAAGAAAACTCTATTTGTGGGAAAAAAAGGGAATTAATTTTTTTTGGGTACAGAATCGCACGACCGCGCAATTGTCAGTTAAAGTAATGCCTGGTCTTCAGGGCCCTTTCACACTGGTGCGTTTTTGCCACGTTTTCGCGGTAAAAATAGCGCTATTAAAACGCTCCCCATGCCCCTCTCCATTGAAATTAATTAAAAACGCGGTAAAAACGCAATGTTTTACCGCAATTTTAACGCTCCGTTTTTACCGCGGTTTTACAGCGGTTTTTAATTCATTTCAATGGAGGGGGCATGGGGAGCGTTTTATGGGCGTTTTAATAGCGCTATTTTTACCACGAAAACGCGGCAAAAACGCACCAGTGTGAAAGGGCCCTTAAGGGGGTAAACCTTCTGGAGCTGAAGAGGTTAATGCAAACCTGTCACATTGTCCTGGGTCTGTTTTTCACAGCACAAGCTCTCCAGCGGAATGACAGTTTACATGGATGAGACAAACCACTTAACACTGGTAGGAGTGCTTCTGTTTAACTTGTATTTATTCATGCAAAACCTTTATCCTAAAAGGATTATAAAGGGTGAGCTGGAGTTTGGCTTCAATTTGTTGGTGGTTCTAAATACATTTAACACTCCCCTCCCCCCACACTGACAATGCTGCTGTCTGCTATGCCCCCTGTTCTCATTCCTCTAGAGTTGTGTCTCACTAATACAGGAGGTGTCTTACTGGCCAGATCACCAGGTGGAAATAGAAGGAAAAACCAAAGAAAAGAAAACCAATGCAGCCACCACATCTTATAATTGGTAAGCTTGAACTACTTCAGACCCGGGCCATTGTAAAAAGACGGCCACAAGGCGGCTCTACAATGCCGGGAGGCCTTCTTTTTACGGCCTCAGGTCCTCCGGCCACCCGGCACATCACTGAGATGCAGATGCGCATACCTGGCGCAATGTCCGCCAGGTACCCGCGATCGGCAGTGACAGAGCAGGGGCGTGGATCTCTGTATGTAAACACAGAGATCCATGTCCTGTCAGGGAGAGGAGACCGATGGTGTGTCCCTTGTACATTAAGGTGACCATATTTTTAAAATGAAATCCGGGACATATTTTTTCTTTACTAGTAATGGCAACAATCAGCGACTCTCTGCCCGTCGCCGCCCACCTCACAGCCTCTCAAGTCTTACTCTTCGGGCCCCGGCTACTACTGGATGAGGAGCGGGAGGAAGATCACTCCGCCAGGGAAGGCAAGGAGATAGGCAGGTGGCAGGATTTGAGCCAAGGCAGAAGAACATGCGAGTGGAGCTGAATGGGCATGAGCCCGAAACTGAAGAAATATTCCCTCCGCTCCGACCAGCACATGATCATCAGAAAGGGGCACAGATAATGGGAAAAATACAACCCCCCTATGCTAGTAGGCACGGCGGAGCGGGGGGGGGGGTGTAATTCTATTTTTTTTATTTTAATTCTATACTGATTGTCTTTGAAATTGCCCCTGCCCCCTATTAAATCCAATCTGGGGACAAAACCAGGGACAGACTTGGTCCGGGGAGTGTCCTCAATCAGGGGACTGTCCCCTGAAACTGGGGATGTCTGGTCACCCTATTGTACATAGGGTAGGGTGACCAGACATCCCAGTTTCAGGGGACAGTCCCTGGATTGAAGACCAAGTCTGCTCCCGGTTTTGTCCCCAGATTGGATTTGAACAGGGGCTGGAGCAATTTCAAAGACAGTCCGTGCAGAAATAAAAAAAATATAATTCTGAATTACACCCCTCCACTGGGGTGTATTTTTTCCATTCTCTGTGGCCCTTTCTGATGATTATGTGCTGGTCGGAGCGGAGGGAATATTTCTTTAGCTTTGGGTGCATGCCCATTCAGCTTTGCTCGCATGTTCTTCTGCCTTGGCTCAAGTCCCGACCAGCCGCCTGCCTGTTTATCTCCTTGCCTTCCTTGGCGGAGTGATCTTCCTCCCCTCCCCTCCCAGTAGTAACCGGGGCCCGGAGAGTAAGACTTGACAAGCTGTGAGGCGGGCGGCAACGGGCAGAAAGTCACAGATTGCCGCCATTACTAGTGAAAAAAAAAATATGTCCCCGGATTTCAATAAAAAAATCTGGTCACCTTAACATAGGGACACAGATCGGTCACCTCCCCCAGTCAGTGCCCTCCCCCACAGTAAGAATCACTACCTAGGGAACACATTTAACCCCTTCCTCGCCCCCTAGGGTTAACCCCTTCCCTGCCAGTTACATTTATACAATAATCAGTGCATATTTATAGCGCTGTTCGCTGTATAAATGTGAAGGGTCCCAAAAGTGTCCGATGTGTCCGCCGCAATATCTCAGTCCTGACCAAAATTGCAGATAACCGCCATTACTAGTAAAAAAATTCAAATAAAATAAAAAAATGTCAGAATTCTATCCCCTATTTTGTAGCTGCTATAACTTTTGCGCAAACCAATCAATAAACGCTTATTGTGTTTTTTTTTTTACCAAAAATATGTAGAAGAATACGTATCGGCCTAAACTGAGGATTTTTTTTTTTTAATTGGGATATTTATTATAGCAAAAATAAAAAAATATTGGCCCGGATTCTCGTACGAGTTACGCCGGCGTATCTCCAGATACTCCGTCGTAACTCTGAGTCCGAGCCGTCGTATCTATGCGCCTGATTCTAATGCCCCGTACACACCATCACTTTATGTGATGCAAAAAAAATGACGTTTTTAAAAACGTCACTTTAATTGACCGTGTGTGGGGGAAAACGTCGTTTTATGTCTTCTAAAAAACGACCAAAAAAAATTGAAGCATGCTTCAATTTTATGTGTCGTTTTTCAAAACGTCAACTTTTACTTCACAGAAATTGACCGTGTGTAGTAAAAAACTTCGTTTAAAACGACGTTTTTTCACCGGCGCATGCCCAGAAGCTACTTATGAAGCGAGCTTCAATGGAAAAAGTGGTGAGAACGTAACCTCGCTTTGCTAGAACATTGTGAGAAAAACGATGGTGTGTAGGCAACTTCGTCTTTGAAAATTGAAGTTTCAAAAACGTCATTTTTTACTTCACAAAAAATGTCGGTTTTTTTCATCACATAAAGTGATGGTGTGTACGGGGCATTAGAATCAGTTACACATAGATTTGTATTAGATCTGACCGGCGTAAGTCTCGTATCTTAACTGCATATTTACGCTGGCTGCTAGGGGCGTGATTTACGCCTAGAAATATGTAAATCAGCTAGATACGCCAATTCATGAACGTACGCCCGGCCGACACAGTACAGATACCCCGTTTACGTTAGGCTTTTCCCGGCGTAAAGTTACCCCTGCTATATGAGGCGTACATGAGGCGTACCAATGTTAAGTATGGACGTCGTTCCCGTGTCGAATTTTGAAAATTTTACGTTGTTTGCGTAAGTCGTTCGCGAATAGGGCTGGGCGTCATTTACGTTCACGGCGAAAGCATTGGCTTCTTGCGGGTTAATTTGGAGCATGCGCACTGGGATACTTTCGTAAAAAGCGTCATTTACGTGGGGTCACATTAAATGTACATAACACACGCCCACATGTACCACATTTGAATTAGACGGGCTTACGCCGGCCTATTTACGCTACGCCGCCGCAACTTTGGTTTGGGAATACGGCACTTGCCTGTCAAACTTGCGGAGGCGTAACGTAAATAGGATACGTTACACCCGCACAAAGATTGTAATTTTTTCAAAATTGTCAAAAACCGCAGAGGTGATCAAATACCACCAAAAGAAAGCTCTATTTGTGGGGGAAAAAAGGACGTCAATTTTGTTTAGGAGCCACGTCGCACGACCGCGCAATTTTCATTTGAAGCGTGACAGTGCCGAAAGCTGAAATTTCGCCTGGGCAGGAAGGGGATATATGTGCCCAGTAAGCAAGTGGTTAATATAATACATTTTTAATGTTTTGGTTTTATTGATTTTTACGAATATTCTTGGGTGATAGAGAATCCACGGTGTAACTTAAAAATGAAAACAACTAGAGCCATTCTAAAATCATTAAAAAGCATGAAAAGAAAACAAAACAGGTGAGAAATATGTTTACAGCCAAGACTTTCTTATATACAGTAAGTCAGAAATAAAAAGAAAATGAGTGACATACCCTAAAACAACCACTAGATGGCAGCAAAGATGCTGATATGTAAAAAAATATTTTTTTGGAGCTACACAATAGGAGACAGAAGAAGCTTGGCTGATTTCTATCTCTTCTGAACTCTTCTGATCAAATAATCATTTTGAAACTTTAACGGATAGTCAGTATTAAATCCTTCAAATAATGTGCCCTTACAATAATTTGTTAGAGGTTTTTCTCCAGAGACCAGTGGACTGAAATGGAGTGCGGAAGTCCTTTCCTATAAGCAATTATTGAGGGACCGAATTATTCACACCTTAGCATGCATAACGCTTAGCATTAAAGTGGATGTCACAATGTACAGTATAATATTTCCTATCATCTGTGCCCAGTCTTGCCACACAGAGTAATTCCAGCTCTGAGCAATCCTCTTTTATTGTTCAGTGAAATACAACAGACTTCCAGATAAAAACCAAAGTCCTTGCTTCTGAAAAAAAGTGCACAATTCACATCCCCTCCCCTGTGTTTTGTTTAATTTTTTTCTAAATATGGGGTGAGTCACAGTTCAGTGCCATGAGAAAATGCAACAGCCATCAGAATACACATAGAGCTGGAGGGAAGAGGGGAGGGGGATGTGAATTGAGCACTTTTTACAGAAGCTGTGTATGTCTGCAAGCAGTGCACGAGATATGTAAATAACCTGTCACTCAAGTAAGGACTTTGGTTTTTATCTGGAAGTCTGTTTTATTTCCCTGAACAATAAAAAGAGGATTGCTCAGAGCTGGATTAACTCTGTGTGGCAGGACTGGGCACAGATGATAGGAAATCTTATTCTCTACATCGTGACATCATGTGCATTGTGTTATGGCAGTTGACTTACTTGGAAGGGGCGCACAAGACACCTCAATTCACACCTCCACATTGTAGTGTGTTGGGGCGCCTCTCCAACAATGAATGGCGACGGCGTGCACATCTACTTCTCCTTGGAAGCCAGATTAGTATTCTGATCACATCTTAGAAAGGCAGTAAGGAAGTGATGTGACATCTCCCTCCCCCCTCACCACCCATTTTTACCCAATTTTCGCCAACAAACGCTCCATGAGTGCTTGCAGTTTCAGGGGGTTTGCAGTACTTCACTGTTCACAGGGCGGCTGGTGCTCAATTTTTTTTAAGGGCGCAAACAAACTGAATAATAATAATAATAGACTGCAATCTGTCTTCCATTAGGACCCCCGGATCTTTCTCCATCTTGGATTGCCCCAGATGATTCACAGAAGAAATACGCCGGAGTATCTACTGATACTCCGGCGTATTTTCAAATTTGCCGCGTCGTATCTTAATTTGTGATTCACAAACAAGATACGACGGCATTTGGCTAGGATCCGACAGGCTTACGGCTTTGTACGCCTTCGGATCTTAGGCTGCAATACTTCGGCCGCCGCTGGGTGGAGTTTGCGTCGTTTTCCAGCGTCGGGTACGCAAATTAGCTTTTACGGCGATCCACGAAGGTACTCGCGTGCGTTACGTCGTCGCAAGTCGTTTTTTCCAGTCGCAAAGTTAAGCCTGCTTAACTTTAGACCAGCCATGTTAAAGTATGGCCGTCGTTCCCGCGTGTTGAATTTTAATTTTTTTTTCCTATGACGTCCGGGAACACGTTCCGCACGTCGCCGTTCAAAAAACACGTCGGGGCGCCGTAATATCGCGCAAAGCACGGTGGGAAATTTCCAAACGGAGCATGCGCAGAACGTTCGGCGCAGGAGCGCGCCTAATTTAAATAGTACACGCCCCATTTGAATTAGGCGGGCTTGCGCCGGACGGCTTTACAGTAGGTGAACCCGATTTTGTGTCAATCTCGCTCTCTTTCTCGGCGAGATTGAGCACCTACGAGCCCCATCGCGGGAGCCAGCGCCGAGCTGGCTTGCCGCGATGGAGACAGAGCCGTCATAGAAGCGACGGGAGATCCGACTTGGATTCCCGCCAATTCTACACGTGTGCGGCGTTTGTTATGAATCCTGAGGGGGAAGTCCCCGCCGGATTTTAAATAAAAATCCGGCATGGGTCCCCCCCTCAGGAGCATACCGGGCCCTTAGGTCTGTTATGGGTTGTAAGGAGAGCCCCCTACGCCGAAAAAACCGGCGTAGGGGGTCCCCCTACGATCCATACCAGACCCGTATCCAAAGCACGCTACCCGGCCAGCCAGGAAGGGAGTGGGGACGAGCGAGCGCCCCCCCCCCTCCTGAGCCGTACCAGGCTGCATGCCCTCAACATGGGGGGGTTGGGTGCTCTGGGGCAGGGGGGCGCACTGCGGCCCCCCCACCTCAGAGCACCCTGTCCCCATGTTGATGAGGACAGGGCCCCTTCCCGACAACCCTGGCCGTTGGTTGTCGGGGTATGCGGGCGGGAGGCTTATCGGAATCTGGGAGCCCCCTTTAATAAGGGGGCCCCCAGATACCGGCCCCCCACCCTAAGTGAATGAGTATGGGGTACATCGTACCCCTACCCATTCACCTGCAAGAAAAGTGGTAAAAACACAAATAAACCACACAGTGTATTAAAATATTTTATTAGTCTGCTCCGGAGGCCGCCCCCTGTCTTCTTTATTAGCTCTTTTACCAGGGGGGGCTTCTTCTTTGACGTCTTCGGGTGGGTGGGGGCCGCCGTCTGGTTCTCTTCCACCGCCGGGGGGGGTGGCTTTTAAAAAAGCCCCCACCCCCCCGGCGTCTTCGGCGGGGCTCTTCTTCTTCCGCTATCCCGACGGGTCTTCTCCGCTATCCGGGGGGTCTCGCCGCTCTCCGCTGTTGACTCGTCGCACCCCGGTTCTTCGTCTCGCAGTCCGGTCCCTTCTTCCGTGCTGTACGTCTTCTTCCGCGCTGTGACGTCATGTTCTTCACTTCTCTTCTTCTCCCGATGTTGACTCGCCGGTCCTCCTCGCTGCAATGACGGATGCGCGCCTTGCATCGGACCTATATAGGCCTCACAGTCCCATCATGCTCTGTACCTACCCATGTGATACCTACCACGTGGTAGGTATCACATGGGTAGGTACAGAGCATGATGGGACTGTGAGGCCTATATAGGTCCGATGCAAGGCGCGCATCCGTCATTGCAGCGAGGAGGACCGGCGAGTCAACATCGGGAGAAGAAGAGAAGTGAAGAACATGACGTCACAGCGCGGAAGAAGACGTACAGCACGGAAGAAGGGACCGGACTGCGAGACGAAGAACCGGGGTGCGACGAGTCAACAGCGGAGAGCGGCGAGACCCCCCGGATAGCGGAGAAGACCCGTCGGGATAGCGGAAGAAGAAGAGCCCCGCCGAAGACGCCGGAGGAAACCCGCCGGGGGGGTGGGGGCTTTTTTAAAAGCCACCCCCCCCGGCGGTGGAAGAGAACCAGACGGCGGCCCCCACCCACCCGAAGACGTCAAAGAAGAAGCCCCCCCTGGTAAAAGAGCTAATAAAGAAGACAGGGGGCGGCCTCCGGAGCAGAAAAATAAAATATTTTAATACACTGTGTGGTTTATTTGTGTTTTTACCACTTTTCTTGCAGGTGAATGGGTAGGGGTACGATGTACCCCATACTCATTCACTTAGGGTGGGGGGGCCGGTATCTGGGGGCCCCCTTATTAAAGGGGGCTTCCAGATTCCGATAAGCCTCCCGCCCGCATACCCCGACAACCAACGGCCAGGGTTGTCGGGAAGGGGCCCTGTCCTCATCAACATGGGGACAGGGTGCTCTGAGGTGGGGGGGGCCGCAGTGCGCCCCCCTGCCCCAGAGCACCCAACCCCCCCATGTTGAGGGCATGCAGCCTGGTACGGCTCAGGAGGGGGGGGGGGCGCTCGCTCGTCCCCACTCCCTTCCTGGCTGGCCGGGTAGCGTGCTTTGGATACGGGTCTGGTATGGATTGTAGGGGGACCCCCTACGCCGTTTTTTTCGGCGTAGGGGGCTCTCCTTACAACCCATAACAGACCTAAGGGCCCGGTATGCTCCTGAGGGGGGGACCCATGCCGGATTTTTATTTAAAATCCGGCGGGGACTTCCCCCTCAGGATTCATAACAAACGCCGCACACGTGTAGAATTGGCGGGAATCCAAGTCGGATCTCCCGTCGCTTCTATGACGCGCTTGCTGGGATGTGCTGTCACTATTCCAGTGAGTGTGAGATGTCGGCGAGATCTCGGCACCCTGTCGTCGAGTATCAGCGCGACGCTGTCGTGCTAAAAGCACAATATCACAAACACCTACTGTACGTTACACCGCTGTAAGTTTACACGCAGGTGCTTGCGGCGGTGTAACGTAAAGACGATACGTTACGCCGCCGGATTTGTACCTGAATCTGGCCCTATATTTTTAACCCCCAAGTGCATACTTTACATTTTTTTATATTAAACCTCATTTGCCATATAGTTGCCCAACCCCTTTATTGTATTCAGGTCTTCCTGTAACGTTTTTATATGCTGATGTAAAATGATTGCCCTTCCTTTTTTTGTATCATCAGCAAACACTGATGCCGCGTACACACGATTGGTTAAACCGATGAGAATGGTCTGATGGACCGTTTTCATCCGTCAAAACCGATCGTGTGTGGGCGCCATTGGTTATTTAACCATCGGTTAAAAAAAAGCCAACTTGTTTTAAATTTAACCTATGGATTCCTAACCGATGGGAAAAAAACGATCGTTAGTACGCACAACCATCGGTTAAAAATCCACGCATGCTCAGAATCAAGTCGACGCATGCTTGGAAGCATTGAACTTCGTTTTTTTCAGCACGTCGTTGTGTTTTACGTCACCGCGTTCTGACGCGATTGTTTTTTTAACCGATGGTGTGTAGGCGCGACGGACCATCAGTCAGCTTCATCGGTTAACCGATAAAAATGGTCCATCGGTCCGTTCTCATCAGATGGACTGATCGTGTGTATGCGGCATTAGATTGAGCTGTTTACACCAACCTCTATATTAATATTGAATACATATAACAGACTTGGTCCCAGGACAGAGCCTTGAAGTACCCCACTTACCACTCCAGACTATTCTGAGTACACATTATTTATAACCACCCTTTTGGACACGCCCCTATAAGCAGTTTTCTATTCATAAGCAAACGTATGATCCATGCCTGCAGACCTCAGTTTGTAGATTAAGCGTTTATGTGTAACTGTATTGAATGCTTTTTGCAAAATCCAGATGCACCACATCCACTGGCCTTCCTTTATCCAGATAGAAGCAGCCAGGGGCAGACTCTGCCCAATAAAAAGCCTGCACCCAGGCACTGCCTGAGGGCCAGGCCAGTAGAAGGCCCCATGAGAGGCTACTGACTGGTACTTTTACTGGGTCATTGGCGGCCATAGTGGCTTGGTGCTGCCCAGTGGATAGAGAGAACCGGCCTTTTGAAAGCTGCCGATGATAGGACCACTTACACTCAGCTTCCTCTCTGGTACCCTCACCACCCTGCCCACTAGCATCTCTTGTGTCTGGCTCTTCTCACCCCGGACGCTGTCTTGGCTGACATGCCCTAGTCCCACCCAATTTCCTACCTTTCCTGGTTGAGTTGATGATGGGCAAATCGGGCCAGAAGCAGCATGGCTGTCATACTGCCGCGGGCACAGGTAACCCATACAACAGGGCATCAAGGGGTGGTGAGGGGGGAACTCATCTCAGGGAGTCTAAGAAACATATGCCACCCCATGGAGGGGAGAGGAAGGTGTCTTATATAGAAGTTGGTGGGTGGACAGGTAATGTTTGTTCCAGGGTGGACATGTGTGCAATGTGCAGCATACATGGATCGCTTTGCCACTGTCACTGCTCAGGGCTGACATATCAGAAATGTTTATGTAGTGGCATCTGTACAGCCAGGGCCGTCTTAATAGCATCATGGGACCCTGGCCAAAGTAATGCTCTGGGGCCCCAACAATGGAGACAGTGCAGGCAAATAGAAATCAAGTAAGCAGAAGGTAGGGGATATCTAGGGTAAAGAGGGGTCAGAGTGCTGGGGGGACATCTGGGATGTAGAGGGGCAGCCTGGGCTCAAGGACAAGCTGCTTTGGGGAAAGGGCAGGGGCCCCCCATGCAGCTGGGGCCCCTAGGCAGTGCCCAGGTGTGTCCTCTCATTAAGACAGCCCTGTGTACAGCTCATCCTACACAGTCATTGATAGATGACTAAAAAGTCTTCATTTTTCCCAGTCTGCTTCCCCTCTCTCTTCCCCACACACTCTTGAGATTGGGAGTGGGGGGGGGGGGGGGGGTTCTAGTCACTGCACCATGAGCCTCTTTGTTGTACTTGCCCCCTGGGCCAAAAGTTGCCAGTCAGCTTCCAATGGCAGCTCACTTCTACCAAAAATGGTGTGGGGTCCCCCTCAAAATCCATATTATACCTTTCACATCTTAATCCAAATGGTTGGCCGGTATGGGGGAGGTTAAAGCTACCAGTTCCTAAACCATAACTGGCCAAATTCTGAGGACAAGGGCCTCTTTCCCACGACCCTGGCCTGGTAGATGTGGGGGTCTGGGGGTAAAAAAATGTAACGGGATCTGGAAGTCCCTTTTAAAATAATCTGCACACCACCATGTGAATGAATAAGGAGCATATAAGGATATTCATTCACAAAAAAAAAAAAAAAAGTAGTAAATAAACTCACCACACATTTGACAAAATCCTTTATTAAAAAAATACTACCATGCTTTTTCTGATCTATAAACATCTATAGTTGACATTATGTTCCCACAGGTTATTGAAGAAATTATTATCTTTGTAAAAACCAATAGAAATGCAGAAGTGGGGAAATATGAAGGGGTTTCTTAACTGATCTCTTGCTGAACTTTTCACCGTCTGTCTAAACTCAGGACTTTTTTAAAGGTTATCAGTTCTACCACTAAGACTGTGAAAAATTAACCTTATTTCAAGTACATTTACATGCTGATTGGATATAGATAATTTGGTATCTTCACAATTCATAAATAAATAAATTCCTGACACATTCAAACATACAGCAAATGTATTATTTTCCATAAAGGCTCTACTTTTTATCATTAAAAAAGCCATCCTTGAGCTCCATTCTAGTGACTCTGCCCAGGATGAGAGATGATGCCATTAGTATGCTGCAGACATAAGGGAGAACTTCCTAAGTCTCCTCTCCCCCAATGATCAGACTGCAATAACTTTAGGCCGCCTAAGGCCTTACGGAAACAACGTTAATCGACTGCGGCGGGCTCGCATTTGTTCGGGAATAGTTGTAAAAGCTAATTTACATAATCTACGCCGGCCGCAATGAAAGCGCCACCTAGCGGTCAGCCAAAACATTGCAATCTAAGATAGGACGGCGCAAGCTGTCCTATCTTAGATATGTTTAAGTGTATCTCAGAGAATACACTTAAACAAACGCCGGCGTAGATTCAGAGTTAGGTCGGCTTATCTACTGATAAGCCAGCCTAAATCTTTGTGAATCTACCTATGAGTATTCCATCAAGTCTGCCCATTTTTTACATTTTATTTTTATATTTTCTTTTTGTCCCAAGCATGTTTGAAGCCATTCCTGCAGGCGTAAGTGCAGGAACGCATATATATACATGCACAGTAAAACTGCTATAAGGCATTTTTTTTTCATGTAAGTCCGGCTTGTGAACTGATAACCTTCAACCACAACCCAGTGTAAAAAAAAGCATACATAAGATTGAGGAAAGACATCTGTTGTAAAACAGTATTTTCTTTGGTTAGTGGGTGGTTCTTGGGAGGTAACTAAGTCCTCAATAAATAAAGAGTGCTAAATCACCTTCCTATACGTAAGGCTAATAGGTTGATCTTTGGGTCATCCCATCTTCCTGTAGCACCCTCGGGCCAGCTTCATCCAGAGGAGGCACATTTTAGGAACATGGAATTATGAATTTTTCCTCGTTCTTCGTGAATTCTGTATGAGAGCGTCTATTGGAGGGTAAGATTGTGCTCTGTATTGTTCATTTTTTTAAGAGCATAGTAGAGTTAATATCATCCATTAGTCGGTTGGAGAATTGTAATTTATGGTTTGGATTGTGCTGTATATACGTTCCGTCTGGGTCATTTTCCTTTGCATTTACGGCAATTACTGTAATAACCCAAAATGTATAACGCTTGAAGCTTTGTAGAAGAGTAGCACTGTGGACGTTAAAGCTTGTTTGGCTGTGGATAACGAACTGCACTCCTGAAGCCAGCTGTCGGCTGACGTCACAGAGCCGGTCCAGGCTCGGGAAAGATCATGAACATATGGTCGGGATCCGACCACGTGCCTGGACCGGCACCTGGCTGAGCTAAACCGGCCGATCCAGCCCCCTACACAGCCCAGGGCTCCAGTTGAACACACAGGGGTTGGGGCGACAGGGCAGCTCAGGGAGCTCTGAGAAACGAGCGATCAGTGGTGTTTGATCGCTCGGCTCTCAGTCTTAGAGCCAGCAGGGGGCAGATGCAGCATCGGACGGATGCTGCATCCACCTAGGTAAGTATGATATTATATTAGGGTTAATATCATCCATTAGCAGGGTGGAGAATTGCATTTTATGGTTTGTGCTGTATATACATTCATTCTGGGTCACTTTCCTTTGCATCTACGGCAATTACTGTAATAACCCAAAAGGTATAACGCTTGAAGCTTTGCAGAAGAGTAGCACTGAGAACTTTAAAGCTTATTTGGCTGTTATTCCCCTGTGCACTCCTGAAGCCCGCTGTCGGCTGACGTCACAGAGCCGGTCCAGGCTCGGGAAAGATCACGAACATATGGTTGGGAACCTGACCACGTGCCTGGACCGGCACCTGGCTCAGCTGAGCCGGGCGATCCTGCCCCCTATACAGCCCAGCGCTCCAGTCAATGCTGCTGTCCAAAGGTACCCCATTTGCTCCTTCATCCAGAAACTCTGGCCTCAACCAACCTGTATTTTTTTAATGTATGTTGGCTGAAATAAGGATTTAAATCATTGACCCACATCAACAAAACTTTTAAACTGTTAAATATATAAAGAAAGGTAATATCTAAAAACAGGTTAAAAACAAAAATGTTTGTATTTAAAATTAATATGTGATTTGCCCATATATGGAAAAGCAAAATTTGTTTAGTGATGGCCCCATCAGTACTGCACATTCCCCTTTCTGCTCCGTTAGGCCACCAAAAAAATGGAGAAGTACCCAGTATCTCCAGCTATAGGGAAATATGTGACTCTCGCTTCTTCCTCCCATCTGTCATAGTCAGGGGTCAGTCTCATAGACCAGTAACTATAGCAATAGAGAGGGTCCCACAAACCAGCAAGATAGTTATACAAGCAGGCCATTCTAGCAGAACATGCAGGGTCACCCAAGGTGTGGGGTCTAAGAACTAACTAGTATTCACCAGAGCTCCTGATGGTGGAGATGGGTTTTGCTGTGTCTTAGTACCAGATCGCGATCTTCGGGAACGCTCCACCAGGAGGTGAGCAAGCCACGGTCCAGTAGCAGATATAGCAGGTAGGGATCGAGCAGAAACATAGTCAGTAAACAAGCCAAAGGTCAGTAGCAAGTGGTTGCTGGTTGGGATTAAGCAGAAGCGTAGTCGAGGAACAAGCCAAAGGTTGCCAAAGCCAAGGGGTAGCGAAGATACAGACAGCAACAGGAGTGACACGAGTGAGACATTGGCTTGAAAGAGCATAGTAATCTGGCAAACAGGAAGTGCAAACGCATCGCTTAAATAGGAAGTTTATGAGAGGAGCAACTAGTTCAAGGTTCAAGAGAAATAACACACAACAAGGCAAGGCAGGAAGCTGCTTGGCATCTCAGATGGGTCAGCAAGAAGAGACACTGCCAGACACAGCAGAGTTTTGCAGGTTCAGATCCAGGTCCTGACACCCTGTAACAGAGCAGGTACTTGGTTATTGGCTGCTGTCATATGGAGCGGGGAGAGAGACATCATCCCTGTGTGAGCTCCATCCCATTCCTTACAAAAAGCTTCCTGTTTTTGCTCTTAGTGGCTGAGCATAGTGTCCAGTGAATGAAAGGAAGGTGCTTCTAAATTGCTGGTACTGCTTCAATTAAAGTGAGCCTGTTGATTTACCCTACATGGCCTAAGAGCATTGGTCCGGATTCAAGAAGCAATTGCGCCTGTGTAACCAAGGTTACACAGCGCAATTGCTTACTTGCCCCGGCGTTACGAATGCTCCTGATTCAGGAACATCGTAACGCCGACTGCAGCCTAAAATCTGCGTGCCATAAGGCTCTTATGCCACGCATATCTTAGGCTGCATTCTTGCGATGGCCGCTAGGGGGCGCTCCCATTGTTCTCAGTGTACAGTATGCAAATTGCATACTAACACCGATTCACAATGTTGCGCGAGCCCTGCGTACGCAATTTACATCGTTTCCGTACGGCGTGTTTAGCGTAAGGCTGCCCCTTCTAATAGCAGGGGCAGCCAATGCTAAAGTATACCCGCCGTTCCCGCGTTGCGACGTTCGATTTTTACGTAATTTGCGTAAGTGATTCCTGAATGGCGCTGGACGCAAATTCACGTTCACTTTGAAGCAAATTACGTCCTTGCGACGTCATTTGCTGCAATGCACGTCGGGAAAGTTTCCCGACGGAGCATGCGCTCTACGCTCGGCGTGGGAGCGCGCCTTATTTAAATGATTCCCGCCCCCTACGGGATCATTTACATTAGGCGCCCTTACGCAGGGCAAGTTTACACAGCGCTCCGTGAATCGCGGGTAGCGCAGTAAATTAGCGGGGGCGCAGGGCAAAAACGCTGCCCTGCGCCTCCGCAAATAAGGGGCAATTCTACCTGAATCCGGGCCATTCACTTTAACATCCAGAGGGCTCCAGTATTGTACAGTATAGCACAGTGTTCCAACCTTTTCTACCTGCACAATTACAAATTACTTCCACTGTCAGCATCTTGTTAGGATAGCTTCTTCAAAATTTCCACATGGACCAAGAAGATCCTAAATAAAGGGGTCTATTTAAAAAAAAAAAAAACATTAGATGGACAAATGTCCCAAGCATTCACCCAGCCATAACACATTTTCCCTGTATTTTCTCCAGTGAGTTTTTTTTCTATATACACTAAAAAACCGCGCTAACACAACACTACAAATATAGGCAGCGGCTAGCGTGTGATGACAAGAAAAATAAACAATATAAAAAGCCGCGCCAAATAACAAAAAATGAATATAATAGTTCAACAGTCCACAGGTAGTGTAAGTAATAGTGGATATTGGATTGATTCTCCAGCAGAAACAAAAACACTGTATTGATCAGAGGCTGATTTGCATGTAAAGATGTTGATTTTTCAATGCACCAGGTGACATGCATACACTGTGTGAGATCCCACCACCGGAATTATGTATCAGCTTACCAGATAGCAAGCCTTTGGTGCAGTTGGCTATAACCCAGCCACGGCCTTTAAATCCCCCGGGCTCAGATTTCCAATCAAAAAGACAGCTGAGGTTTGGAGTTGGTGTGTAATTCCGATTTAGGACACTCCATAATTCATCAGCAACCACAGTATACCGATAAGCGTAACCCAATCCGGTTCACATGTAGACAGGAGAATAGAAAGGGACGCAATAGCGTGATATCGTAGGTATACAAATTTATTTAAGAAAGTAATGTACTTACACTTAGGCAGTATAAACACAGCATTAAACAGATAAAACAAGCCGGCCGGCTTACGGAGCCCTCCTCCTAGGCGTGGTGACGTCACTGACGCTGCCTCCAGACGCGTTTCGTCCTATTGGACATTCTCCATTGAGAATGTCCAATAGGACGAAACGCGTCTGGAGGCAGCGTCAGTGACGTCACCACGCCTAGGAGGAGGGCTCCGTAAGCCGGCCGGCTTGTTTTATCTGTTTAATGCTGTGTTTATACTGCCTAAGTGTAAGTACATTACTTTCTTAAATAAATTTGTATACCTACGATATCACGCTATTGCGTCCCTTTCTATTCTCCTGTCTACATGTGAACCGGATTGGGTTACGCTTATCGGTATACTGTGGTTGCTGATGAATTATGGAGTGTCCTAAATCGGAATTACACACCAACTCCAAACCTCAGCTGTCTTTTTGATTGGAAATCTGAGCCCGGGGGATTTAAAGGCCGTGGCTGGGTTATAGCCAACTGCACCAAAGGCTTGCTATCTGGTAAGCTGATACATAATTCCGGTGGTGGGATCTCACACAGTGTATGCATGTCACCTGGTGCATTGAAAAATCAACATCTTTACATGCAAATCAGCCTCTGATCAATACAGTGTTTTTGTTTCTGCTGGAGAATCAATCCAATATCCACTATTACTTACACTACCTGTGGACTGTTGAACTATTATATTCATTTTTTGTTATTTGGCGCGGCTTTTTATATTGTTTAGTTTTTTTTCTATGTTTAACCACTTCAGCCCCGGACCACTTTGGTGGTCAAAGACCAGGCCACTTTTTGCGATTCGGCACTGCGTCGCTTTAACTGACGAATGCGCGGTCGTGCGACGTACCTCCCAAACAAAATTGACGTCCCTTTTGTCCCCACAAATAGAGCTTTCTTTTGGTGGTATTTGATCACCTCTGCGGTTTTTATTTTTTGTGCTATAAACAAAAACAGAGCGACAATTTTGTAAAAAATTCAATATTTTTTACTATAATAAATATCCCCAAAAAATATATAAAATATCGTTTTTTCCCTCAGTTTAGGCCGATACGTATTCTTCTACATATTTTTGGTAAAAAAAAAATCACAATAAGCGTTTATTGATTGGTTTGCGCAAAAGTTATAGCGTTTACAAAATAGGGGGTATTTGTATGGCATTTTTATTAATATTTTTTTTTTAATAGTAATGGCGTCGATCAGTGATTTTTTTCGTGACTGCGACATTATGGCGGACACATCGGACACTTTTGACACATTTTTGGGACCATTGTCATTTTCACTGTGATCAGAGCTATAAAAATGCACTGATTACTGTGAAAATGACACTGGCAGTGAATGGGTTAACCACTAGGTGGCGCTGTAGGGGTTAAAATGTTCCCTGCCTTGTGTTTCTAACTGTAAGGGGGATAGGCTCTCTGTCACATGACACTGATCTCAGGTCTGAGTACACGGAGCCGAGATCAGTGTCACAAGCATCTCCCCGCTCTATTCCTCCGTGAGACGATCGCGGCGATCCCTGCGGTGATCGAGTCCACGGGACCCGCGGTCCGACTCACGGGAAAGGCGGCAGGGTCGCGAGCGTGCTGTCGGCGGCACGCTCGTGACCACACAGCAGGCATTTAAAGGGATATGTACAGGTACATAAAAAAATGCCTGTCCGTGCCATTCTGCCAACGTATATATACAGTGGGCGATCCTTAAGAGGTTAATAGCTCCATCTAGTGGCCATAATGTGGTATTTTATAACAGTTAGGGAAAATACTGCATTATGGCCACTAAATAGAGCTGAAAATCACAGGATATACAGTAAACCTTTTAGACACAATACAAGGAAATTTGTTACGGCTGGGTGGATGCTTGTGACAATTTTTTTTAGAACCCAAAGTGTTTAAACACTTGCTTCAGGGTAATTAGCACCAGAGACAGGCATCCAACACTTTGCTCTAGTGGCTTATTAATTTCTCTAACTCATTGCTCCATCAACCACTGAAAAAAATATTCTTTCTGCCACATCCTCTTTCTCAGGAGCTTGTCAGACAGAATGGAATTCAATAAGCCGGACTCACTGTCTCTTCAGTTGTGTCATGGACCTTGAGATATTAAAGTGTTTCTACTTGACATCTGTTACACAGGAGAGGGACATTCAATGCAAGGCTTTTGAAATGCTAAGTGGAACCAGCTTGCGAAATACCTTTTATTGTGTTCTGCAGGTTAAGAGCGGGTGTCGGAGTCAGTCCGTCTAGCTAGAACCGGGTTATTGTGTACATTGATTACCCCCTGGGGCTTCTGTCTCAATACACAAGTCTTTCTATCCAGCTATTGGACCAATCCCTGTTGACAATTTCAAGTCCTCATTTGCATGGTCAAGGGGGACCTGAGTGAAGACTGCATATACTTTACAATTGACCAATAGGAAAGCGGTTGTTGGGAGTGGGATGTTCCAAATTCTGTATAAAAGTGTGCTGTGTAATTGAAAATAAAGAGTCCTGTTGGAACTTACATACAGCCTGCCTGGTGTTTGTTCTTAATGGGTCCGAATGGCACATAGCTGTAATTCGGATCCCGGAACCTTGGATGACTGGACCATCAGACGTTGCAATCTGCAAGCGGACTCACTGGTATCAGAGGAGTGTCGGGAGAGCAGGACCTGGGCGAGGAAGGATCTCGTCACATTGGTTGGCAGCGGTGGGATTTGCTCTCCAGTTACTGGGACAACTCCAAACCACCACCATGAATGACCAGCTATGCAGCCTGGAGGAGAACCATGCTAAAAGACTTGCTTGAGAGCCGTGGAGGGACCGGTGGGAAGAACAAGGCCACCCTGATCATTGCGCTAGCCGAGATGGATCAGAGGGATGGTGATGCAGGACCCCGGTCAGTTGAAGACTTGTTCCAGCAGCGAGTTCAACAGCGGTTGGCATTATATGGTGCGAACCCATCAGAGACCGCCATACAGAATACCATTAGAGACCTCCAGCGGCAGGATGAGAGAGAACGAGAGCGACAACAGAGAGAACGAGAGCGGCAACAGGAGCTGAGAATTGCAGAAATACGGCGATCGGTGACAACGCCTAAAGAAGCAGCACATATGAAAGAAGAGGAGAGGTACAGATATCAGTAACCATGGAAGAGGAATTCAGAAGGAGGTTGCGAGAGAAGCAGATACAGCGCAGAGGACCAGTATCAGAGGAGGTCCTGCTTGGATGGTCTGATTCGATCCGCTGCGAACTCTGGAAAGAAGCGCTAGCCCGCGAGCAGCGACACCAGGGAAAAGCTCTCCCTCCATCCATGTAAGGTACTGGTCACAGTATGAAGTACGGATGCTGTTATTGGGGGAACAACCAAAGCAGGAGTGGACAGCAGAGTTAAGCAGGCTGATCCGGGAAGAGATGCGGTTGGACGAGAGCTACAGAGCCCTCCGGTGGTATGTAGTCCAAGAGTGCCCGTGGTCAGCGGATGACAGCCCCACGGAAGGCTTTGACTATGATGGCCTGGGATTGTTGTATTGGAGGATGTCCAGGGATCCCAACTTTGGGAGCGATCGGGAGTGGCGTTGGGAGGAAATAATGGAGCACAGAGAGCGAAGACTGAATGTCCCGGAAGTGCACTGGTTACAGGAAGATTTGGAATTCCTGGCCGCTCAGGAATGGGAACTGGAAATCGCCTACAAACAGCTGCTAGACTCCGCTCAGCAGCAGGGTGAGGTTCCCTTTACCTGGGACTATGAGGAAATATCAGCTGACAGTGATGAAATCCTGGCTGATGAATCAGCAGTGGAAAATCGGGAGCTTGCCATTCCCAAAGCTGAAGTGCTGACCGCAGGGCCGAGCTCTGCTAACCTCTGCTCAGTGCCCATAGCATCTTCTGGGTTCCATGGACAGGAGATGGTGAACCTCTATCCCCAGACACCAGTTGTAGAGACAGGGGATTTGATAGACTTTTCTGCTGAGGAAGGACAACCTGGGGAGCCTCCAACAGAAGAGCTGGTATCAGGGCCAAACTTCACTGTGCTCTGCCCAGCACCAAGTACAGTATTTGTGGAGTTACAAGGAACTTCCCCAGCTGAAGCGCTGGTCACCGGACAGAGGGATCAAGACCTCTGCCCCACCCCTGTGGCAGTTCCGGAGGCTCAGGGTGAGAAGATGGCGATCACTCCCCAGCCACAGATTACAGAGTGTATGGACTGTTCAGAGGATGTTATGGATTATGCACTCCCAGCTGAATCACTGGCAGCAGGACAGGATGCTACTGGCGGCTGCACCCCACTACAGCTTGAGCGGATATCGGTGGATGGGACTGTGGTCTCCACTCACAGCAACCCAGCGGAAGAGCTGGCAACAGAGCAGAGTGCCCCAGGCCTCTGCTCTCAACTAACAGGAGAGGGGGTTCCTGTGGTAGTGGATGGGACTCCGATCTCCATGGACACAACCCCAGAACATGGTGCGGCACTGAGACAGGAGGATGTCGGCTTTGCTTTGCAAGCACTGGGGGATTTTTACCTAGCATCAGTGGATGGGACTGCAGTCTCCAATGGTATACCCCAGGAATGGTGGCCAGTTGGCCCAGATTACCAACGGCATGATGAACTGAGCCCAGCCACCCTGTCTTCTCTCCAGCGGCTGAAAGGACTCCAGGGAGAAGGGCCAGTCCAGGCCTCTCCCCAGCGGCAGGCGTGTTCTCTGAAAGAGGCAGAGATTGGCTGGGTGAGTAATGCTCTGTTTGGGACAAGTTATCTGGGGTACTGGGGGGGTACCGGAATTGGGGTCTCTCCCAGTGTTAGTCTCCTGCCAAAGGGGGTGATGTGTGACAGACCTAGCCGGGACAGGGGCTTTTGGAGAGGACTGAATGTGAGCCTCTTGCCGTCCGATTATGGGCCAGGACCTCAAAACAGGAAGGCAGATGGGTCATCCCAGCAGACAGTCCTGGAACTTTAAGACTATTTTTCCAACATCCTCGAGTTGACCCGTTTGGGTCCCACTGCGGCTGTTGGACTGTTTCCCAGGGGAAGTAATGTCATGGACCTTGAGATATTAAAGTGTTTCTACTTGACATCTGTTACACAGGAGAGGGACATTCAATGCAAGGCTTTTGAAATGCTAAGTGGAACCAGCTTGCGAAATACCTTTTATTGTGTTCTGCAGGTTAAGAGCGGGTGTCGGAGTCAGTCCGTCTAGCTAGAACCGGGTTATTGTGTACATTGATTACCCCCTGGGGCTTCTGTCTCAATACACAAGTCTTTCTATCCAAGCTATTGGACCAATCCCTGTTGACAATTTCAAGTCCTCATTTGCATGGTCAAGGGGGACCTGAGTGAAGACTGCATATACTTTACAATTGACCAATAGGAAAGCGGTTGTTGGGAGTGGGATGTTCCAAATTCTGTATAAAAGTGTGCTGTGTAATTGAAAATAAAGAGTCCTGTTGGAACTTACATACAGCCTGCCTGGTGTTTGTTCTTAATGGGTCCGAATGGCACATAGCTGTAATTCGGATCCCGGAACCTTGGATGACTGGACCATCAGACGTTGCAATCTGCAAGCGGACTCACTGGTATCAGAGGAGTGTCGGGAGAGCAGGACCTGGGCGAGGAAGGATCTCGTCACAAGTTGTATTTGACAAACCAAGTTCAGCACAGATCTCTCATTTATGTCTATAGGGCTTGTAGTCCATCTTGGGCACTGCAGCACAGAGACCTCAGATGTAGAATGGTCTACTACCGTGTTTCCCCGAAAATATTAATTTTGGCAACAAAAGACCCAGTAGGGCTTATTTTTGGGGTAGGTCTTAACATATTCAGGAATCCCCAGTTTGAACAAACTTAAAATGCCCAAATCCTTTCTTTTACAGTAGCACACAATACAGAATGTGTGTGCCCCTGCAATTTAACAGTGCCAAACACCTCAGCTCTCCTCCACCTCTCCCAGCCACCAGCGAGGGTCCCTGGCCCCCCCTCCCTCTGCAATGCTCGAAGCAGAGAAGAGAGCACACCAGCATGTGAAGAAAAAGAATCTGTAAATACCTTGTGGAGTAGCCATGCTGCATACCGCACACAGTACCGTATGGCATGTAGATTGCAAAAGCACACAATTTCCCCGAACTAGGGCTTATTTTTGGGGTAGTGCTTATATTGCAGCCCTCCTGGAAAATAGCGATAGGTCTTATTTTCGGGGTAGGTCTTATTTTTGGGGGAAACACGCTATTACCCCGCTTAGTTCTCCACTATTCCCGGCAGTGTAAAGCTGGCCTGCACTGCATCCAAAGTCTGGTTTTCGTTATGAGACATAACAAGCTTTTCATACAAGGTTATCCCTGTAGTAAAGCTCAACTCTAGCTAAAGTTTATTCTGTTGATAAATTGGGGAAGGGATAGAATATCTAACATATTTTTAAAATGATTTCAGTATCTTTGTTAAATTGTATGTAAATTATTTTATTTACTTCCTTTCAATCTATCACCCACTTTTACCCCTTTTCTGCCCAGGCCAATTTTCAGCTTTCAGCGCTCTCACCCTCTGAATGACAATTACGCGGTCATACGACAATGTACCCATGTGATATTTTTATCATTTTCCCCACACAAATAGAGCTTTCTTTGGTGGTATTTAATCACCACTGGATTTTGTATTGTTTGCTAAACAAAGAAAACATTTTGAATTTATTTTTTTCACAGTTTGTTATAAAATTTAGCAAATAGTTTATATTTCTCTGTCACTAATGTGAGCTGATGAGGCTGCACTGATAGGTGGCACTGATGGGCACTGATGAGGTGACACTGGTGGGCACTGATGAGGCTGCACTGATAGGCAGCACTGATGGAAATTGATATGTGGCACTAATGGGCGCTGATAGGTGGCACTGAAGGGCAAAGATAGGTGGTACTGATAGGCAGTAGTGCTAGGTGGCACTGATAGGTGGCACTGATGAGGAGGCACTGATGGTCACTGATTGGCAGCACTGATAATCAGGACACAGATAATCAGTGTCAGTGTCCCTTTAACACAAGCCAGTCATCGGCTCTCTTCTTCTCTCCTCACGCTGTCAGCATGAGGAAAGAAAAGCTGGTAACCGGCTTGTGTTTACATCTGTGATCAGCTGTCATTGGACAAAGCTGATCACGTGGTAAAAAGCCGCTGTGATTGGCCCTTTCCCCCCGATCTGTGGTCAGCTGAGTCTGAAGGACTCAGGTGCGATCAAGGAAGGACGTCCATGTATGCCCTCCCGGCAAAGTAAGCCTGCGCTGTAGCTGTCTTTCGGCTATAGCACGTGCGGAAACTGGTTAAATATACCATTGAATGCATTTTGTGTACAAATACTCATTAATCCTGCCAGAAATTCAAAGTTGTCCCATTTCTTGTCCATACGTTCCGTCTTATTCCAGAGAGTCAAATTAGCCCTCCTAGTTCTTATCATGGATTAATGAACAATTACTTACTATTTATGGAGATGAAGCCAGTGGGATTGATTCAGTTGTTTAGTAAAAGAGAATTGGGCAAGGCTGACACCATTCAGTCCACAAAATGCTGTGTGTTCTCAGCCCAACAAGAAAGTAGGGGCAGATTTGATATCTGGCAAATCAACAGGTATTTGTTTATATACCTAAAAAAAAAAATCTTATGATTATTATTGATTATGATTATAATTATTATTATTATTATTATTATTATTATTATTCTATTATGATAGAATGATTACAATAAAGTCACTATATGACATTTTATTGATGTACGGCTAATGATTTAAAGCCAAATTCCAGGAATTCAGCTACTTTGTAAAAAAAAATGAAGGTACGCTATGAGTTAAAGCGGAAGTAAACCCATCGATTTAACAGTTTCAAAAAGCAGTTACATTTCTGGCATGTCGGGATTGCTAACTGTCCCATTGGTTGTGCTCTCAACCAAACGGTCAAACCATCCAATGGCTTGTGTCATAACTGATCACATGTGCAGCACCATGGCAGTTGAAGATTAAACATAGGCCAAGATATCAGCCTCCTTGGCTGAAAATGATAGGTGGGTTTACTTACACTTTAAGTCCAGTGAGGTGCATGACACCTCTTGGACATAGTTCTGGTATATCTGACAGCTTTAGAGTACTCCCGGAAGTCACCTATTGCTACAGTTTTAATAGAGCAATGCTGACCCTTCTGAGCTATGCATCTTGAACAGAAGAGAAGCTGCAGATGCTATGCCCGCCCTTCCCCTCCTTCTGTTCATTCAGAGAAGCCTAAGTGAACACATTTACAAAATACAAAGGCTTCTCTGAATGGGCTTCTCTGAATAGGCAGCAGAGAGGAAGGGTGGGCATAGCTGCTCTGTGAGCCTTTCTCCTATCTCACAGCCCCAAGTGTTTCTCGAGTTGAGAGTAATTTCCAGCAGACCAATAAACCTGTCAGATACTGTAAAAATAATAAAGATAGGCCAAGGAGATGTCATGCAGCTCATTGGACTTAATTCATACAGCAATGGATAAAGAAAGTGAAACAAGCTCTTCTGTATTCTCGCAGTGTGACTGAAGTGGTTAGCATCTCTTCCTAGCAGCACTAGGGTTGCCAGTTTGGATCCAATCGTGGTACAACCTGCCTGGAGTTTGCATGTTCTCCCTGTGCCTGTGTGAGTTTCCTCCAGGTAATCTGGTTTCTTCCCACACTCCAAAGACATGCTTGTAGGGTAATTAGTGCCTGTCTAATTTGGCCCTAGTATGAGAGATAGAGACCTTTGGTTGTAACTCCTTGAGGGCAGGAACTATTGTGAAATATGTAAATTGATGGTGCTATTGTATATACTACGTACCTGTAATAAATATATTCAAATAAGTCCCCTAAACAAGCAAATAACCTGTGCGGTGTTGGGCCCAATGCAAGGGTGGAATTTCTAAAGTGGAATTAAACCTCCACAGGAAAAAAATTCTCAGTTGGGCCCAAGGAACTTTAGCCATAATGTGCTAGTATGCACAAAATATTAGCACATTATGGCAGATGTACCTAACAAACTGTTCCCTCCAGCACTGCAGTGTCAAAGCTGCCATCTTCCTCCGATCCTGGGCTCCAAATCTTCGACCACTTGGTCCTAGCCCCTATTAGCTTTTTTAATTTAAAGGGGTTGTAAAAGTAAAAAATGTTTCCCTAAATAGCTTCCTTTCCCCTAGTGCAGTCCTCCTTCACTTACCTCATCCTTCCATTTTGCTTTTAAATGTCCTTATTTCTTCTGAGAAATCCTCACTTCCTGTTCTTCTGTCTGTAACTAACCCTTTCATGCCTAAGCCTATTTATGACATTTGGTGTTTACGAGTTAAAATCCATATTTTTGGCTAGAAAATTACTTAGAACCCCCAAATATTATATATATATTTTTAGCAGAGAATCTAGAGAATAAAATGGCGATTTTTGCAATATTTTATGTCATACGGTATTTGTGCGGCGGTGTTTTAAACACAACTTTTTGGGAAAAATGTACTTTCATGAATTTTAAAAAAATGAAAAAGTAAAATTAGCCCATTTTTTTTTGCATAATGTGAAAGATGATGTTACGCCGAGTAAATAGATACCAAGCATGTCACGCTTTATAATTGCACGCACTCGTGGAATTGCGACAAACTACGGTACCTAAAAATCTCCATAGGCGACACTTTAAACTTTTTTTACGGTTACCAGGTTAGAGTTACAGAGTAGGTCTAGTGCTAGAATTATTGCTCTTGCTCTGACGATCGCGGCGATACCTCACATGTGTGATTTGAACACCGTTTTCATATGCGGGCGCGACTTCCGTATGCGTTTTCTTTGCTGCGCAAGCTCGCGGGGAGGGGGGCGCTTTAAAAAAATGTTTTGTTTGTTTTCTTATTTATTTTTATTTTTTTTATAATATTAAATTGTGTTTTTTTTTTACATTTTGATCACTTTTATTGCTGTCACAAGGAATGTAAACATCCCTTGTGACAGTAATAGGTGGTGACAGGTACTCTTTATGGAGGGATCGGGGGTCTAAAAGACCTCCGAGCCCTCCTTTGCACTTCAAAGTATTCAGATCGCCGAAAACGGCGATTCTGAATACTGTGTACTTTTTTAAATCCGGCGCCATTGACAGCCGAGAAACCCGGAAGTGACGTCATGATGCCTCTTCCGTGATTTAAATGCGGAGACTGAATCAAAGCCGTTTTACGGCTTAGTGTCAGTCTCCGCCTGGACACAGAACGTGGCGGATGGAGGTTCGGGTCTCCCAGTGGGACGGGAGGCCCGGTCAGAGTGGCGAGAGGCGGCGGGAGGGGGGGATGTCCCCTCCGGCTCCTCCGGCATAACAACCGAGCGGCTTTTAGCCGCATCGGTTGTTATGTTTGGATAGCCGATCGCCGGCTCTAAACAACAGTACCGGGATGATGCCTGCGGCTGCAGGCATCATCCCGGTATAACCCCCCAAAGCCGAGGACGCATATATGCGTTGCGTCGGCGTCAAAGGGCTAAACACAGTAATGGGAGGCTTTCTCCCTGGTGTGGAGAAAGCCTCTTGAGGGGGGAGGGAGCGAGCAGGAGGGTCAGGATGCTATCTACTTTGCAGATAGAGAAAGGAGCTGTGTGTTAGTGGGCGTCCTGACACTCCTGCTCGCCCCCTCCCCCCTCAAGAGGCTTTCTCCACACCAGGGAGAAAGTGTTGCATTACTGTGTGGAGTTACAGACAGAAGAACAGGAAGTGAGGATTTCTCAGAAGAAATAAGGACATTTAAAAGCAAAATGGAAGGATGAGGTAAGTGAAGGAGGACTGCACTAAGGTAAAGGAAGCTATTTAGGGAAGATTGTTTTACCTTTACAACCCATTTAAGGTTAAAGCCACTTATAAATTCCTGGAGTTAGGTTTTTGGAGATTTTACCTTAAAGTGTTACTAAACCCAGGACCCTGCATTCACTATATCTGGCCTCCCGCAGTACACAGAACATCATCAGCAGTATATAGCAGTCTTGTGACTTTTATCAGTGTCTGGTTAAAGCTTATAGGAGGAGTTGTCATTCTCCTCTGACTGTCCTATGAGGTTGCATGACTTCGGACCCTCTGTCTGGACAGTGCTGATTGGCCCTGTGCTAATCACATGCACCCTCCCAAAAAGAAAAGCAAAACTCTCTAGCAAAACACACCAAACTGAGCATGTGCAGAGTGACTCCAGAGGCTCTGCCTTATCAGGAGATGGATTGGGGACTGTGGAAGATAGGGGAGGTTCCGAGATCAGATCAGATATGCAATGCAGAGGATTAATCCCTTAGGTTCCACAGTGATTATAACAAGCTTGCTTTACTGCATATACAGACTGCTTTTACTGTTGTGGGTTTAGTAACACTTTCATTTATAATCTGTCTGACAAACAGTGTCAAAATGACATAAGCACTGTACAATGAAATTGGTACTGTATATGTCCATATAAATACATGTTTACAGACATAATTGGATTGCATTTAAAGCGGAGGTTCACCCTAAAAACATGTATTTAACATTACATTCAGCCTAATTCCAACATTTACACTATGCCGTTTTTTTTTTTGCTGTACATACCGTCTTATTGTTATTTTCCACTCGGCTTCCGGGTTCTCATTCCCGCGGGAGTAGGCGTTCCTATGCAGAGGCTAGATGATTGACGCCTTGTGAAAAACTTCCCCCCGGCGCATAAGGCGCGTCCCCAGTTTTCCGAAAGTAGCCGGCTCTATACGGCGCCTGCGCAGTCAGCTCTACACGGCAGGCGAGAAAAATAGGTACAGCGCAAAAACTGATAGTGATTGATAGTGATACCTACACTTTGAACATAGGTATATATATATAAAAAACACAAACAATATAAAAAAATATATATAAATTACATATGATTATGCAAAGATGTACAGGAAATCAAAAATTCATAATAGATGAAAAACAAGTGAAATGAGTGAAGTCCAAACACATATAGTGGTAAATAATTAGAAAATCCAAAGAATGAAAAATCCAATGTGAATCAAGTGAATTGCTGATATAATATTCAAGATGTGACATCAGAAATAATCCAAACGATCTATCCACCAGAAAACACCCAAGTGGTAAAGTGTTGTAGTCTGCTTACCGAAGCTAATGACCACTACAGCGGTCAGTATGGGCACAGGATATTTTTATAGTCTCCCAGCGAGACTGAGGGGTATCCGGTTCCTAGATCCTAGGCAGTGGCGTCACTAGGGTTGGTGTCACCTGGTGCGCTAAAATATGGTGTCACCCCCCCCCCCCCAATAAATCCCTTCTTCTTTCTCTCCATTTTTCTTTGTCCCCTCCTCCCACCTCTCTTTCTCCAGGACCGGAATTCACATCTCAGGAGCCTATCGGCACTGGACTCTGAAGCGCCTCCCTCCCCTAAACAGCGTTGCCTGCCCCCTACAACTTTTTTTATACACTGAGAAAACATGAAAAATATACTAACAGAATGCATTTCTTTGAGAACCTGAAAAGACAGCGTGCTGCCTGACATTTTGGAGAACAAAATTTACATTATATACACTACAAAGTATGATGCACCAAACTGTTAATCATATTGCCCCCTAGCAGCCTGCAATGCAGAGTGGCTGGAGTGTCAAATTGCTCCGGCTGCTCTTTGATGTCATGCTGATTTAGTGGGAATTTGCCCTAAAAGGGAAAGAGGGGGTGGAAGGTTGGAGACAGAAGGGGGGAGAGAGAGAGGAGGGTGGGGGGTGATAGAGAGGGGGATGAGAGAGAGAAAGGGTGGGGGTGGGACAGAGATGGAGGGGGGGTGAGACAGAGATGGAGGAGGTGGGGGTGAGACAGAGATGGAGGGGGTGTGGTGAGAGATGGATTGGGTGGGGGTGAGACAGCGATGGAGGAGGTGGGGGTGAGACAGAGATGGAGGGGGTGGGGTGAGACAGAGATGGAGGGGGTGGGGGTGAGACAGAGATGGAGGGGGTGAGACAGAGATGGTGAGGGTGAGACAGAGATGGTGGGGGTGAGACAGAGATGGAGGGGGTGGTGGTGAGACAGAGATGGAGGGGGTGAGACAGAGATGGAGGGGGTGGGGGTGAGACAGAGATGGAGGGGGTGGGGTGAGACAGAGATGGAGGGGGTGGGGGGTGAGACATTCTTCTCACTTGTGCCACAGTGGATACCCCCCCCCCACACCTGTTCCTATTATACCTGCCGCGGCCAGCGTTGGGCACCCCCGCACCTGTTGTTACTATTATGCGGTGGACTCGGTGGCCCCCCCGCACCTGTTTCTATGCCGCGCGGCGCGCCCGACGTCTGGAGACAGAGTGGGGACTGATGTGGATGTGGGCAGCAGGTCACGGGTGCAGCAGGTCTCCCGCGCGGAGAAACTGAAAGTACTGTGTGTGATGTCACATCATCACACAGTGCAGTGTGACAGCAGGCACACAGGCTGAGCTCTGCTGAGGCTCGCAGGTGGCTGGCTCAGTAGGGGAGCGGAGGAAGACACACACGCGGCGGCGCTGGGCATTTAAAAAAAAAAATCTAAAAAAAAATATTTAAAAAAAATTCCTCAATGTCGGGATGGTGTCACCCCTCTAGCGGGTGTCACCCGGGTGCGGACCGTGATGGCGTCGGGACGCAAGCCACACGTCTCACACAACAAGCAGGGACAGCGGGAGGATTCGAGGAGAAGACGCCGAGATCAGCCGTTCTTATAGGCGGATGCCTTGTTTCATATGCATGCATTGTCAGCCCAAATGTAAGTGCAATACTTTTTAAAATAAATATCACTGTTGAAGCAATATTACGCTATGGGGATTCTATTTTTTCTCCCTTCTGAGATACTTCTGAAGGTATCACCTAGGATCTAGGAACCGGATACCCCTCAGTCTCGCTGGGAGACTATAAAAATATCCTGTGCCCATACTGACCGCTGTAGTGGTCATTAGCTTCGGTAAGCAGACTACAACACTTTACCACTTGGGTGTTTTCTGGTGGATAGATGGTTTGGATTATTTCTGATGTCACATCTTGAATATTATATCAGAAATTCACTTGATTCACATTGGATTTTTCATTCTTTGGATTTTCTAATTATTTACCACTATATGTGTCATTTCACTTGTTTTTCATCTATTATGAATTTTTGATTTCCTGTACATCTGGAATCTTTGCATAATCATATGTAATTTATATATATTTTTTTATATTGTTTGTGTTTTTTATATATATACCTATGTTCAAAGTGTAGGTATCACTATCAATCACTATCAGTTTTTGCGCTGTACCTATTTTTCTCACTTGTCCTTTAATTCGTATCTACAATGTTTGGTACTTGACAGCATTTACACTTATTTTTTCTGCGCAGTGTTTTTTTCTATTAGAAATTTATTTTCTTTGAAAACGTTTTTTCCTCTACACGGCAGGCGCAGGCATCGTATAGCCACGTATAGAGCCGACTAGCAGTTCAGGTACTTTCGAAAATCTGGTGACGCGCCTTATGCGCCGGGGGGGGGGGGGGAAGTTTTTCACAAGGCGTCAATCATCTAGCCTCTGCATAGGAACGCCTACTTCCGCGGGAGTGAGAACCCCGGAAGCCGGGTGGAAAATAACAATAAGACGGTATGTACAGCAAAAAAAAAAAAAAGCATAGTGTAAATGTTGGAATTATGCTGAATGGAATGTTAAATACATGTTTTTAGGGTGAACCTCCGCTTTAAGTAAAAAAAGTGGAGCTGAGCTTTAATCTTATCATTCTTTTTCTCTTTTCATAGTATAAAATCTTCATCTTTGTTTTCGAAAATTGAAGAATCTATCCATGGCATATCCAATAACCAATGTGACTCTTCTAACTGGAACCATTATCACCAGTATCACCAACAGTGTAAATGGCACTGAAAAAGGAGTACAACGCATACAGCCAATTGTTCAGGAAATCTCCATTGTGGCCTACATCGTGGCCTTTTTGCTGGGTACCACAGGGAATGGTTTGGTCATCTTTTTCACCACCTTCAGAATGAAGAAGACTGTCAGTGTTGTGTGGTTCCTCAACTTAGCCATAGCTGACTTTAGCTTCACTTTTTTGCTGATCCTCAGAATTGTCCGTCTAGCCATGGATCACCACTGGCCCTTTGGTAGATTCATGTGCATTCTAAATAGTGCTATTTTCTACATCAATCAGATTGCTAGTCTCTTCTTGATCACCGTCATCAGCATTGATCGCCTCGTCTCGGTAAAGTTCCCTGTTTGGTGCCAGAATCATCGAACTCCGAGACTGGCCTCCATTGTCACCTTGGTAGTTTGGGTCCTAGCATTCATTTTAAGCTTACCGTATTCAATGTTTAAGGACACAACTAAAGTTGAAAATGTTGTTTATTGTCTAAGCAACTATTTCAGTGATAAAGATGTGGCGAGAAATTATGGTGTGACTATAACCAGATTCGTTGGCGGATTTGTCCTTCCTCTCACTGTAATCGTCTTATGTTATACAGTGATTCTGTCGCACATCCGGAGAAAATACATGACCAAGGCTAGAAAACCACTTAAAATAATAGCCGCTGTAATCATTTCATTCTTTGTCTGCTGGTTTCCCTACCATGTCTTCTCTCTTCTCAGACTGTCTATAAAGTATAGAGGCAAAGAACATTTTAAGAATGTAGTGCGCATTGGAATGCAATATTGTAAAATTTTAGCCATCATGCACAGTTGCGTTAATCCTGTTCTCTATGTCTTCGTGGGTCGGGATTTCAAAGAAAAGTTCCGGAGCTCCATCCTGTCAATATTTGAACATTCTTTTTTGGAGGAAACGGTCCAAACAATTTCCAAGCGTTTAGACCAAGTCAACTTATGAGTCTCCGCTACTGCCAATTGAAACCACAATTCCAAAAGAATATTTAGCGCACCCCTTAATGATCAACAAGTGTAAAGAGATCCCTCACCCCTCACAGCCTGGCACACCACATCTTCGCAGAACACTTGAGTCAGAAGAACAGTCCAATGCTTTATTTTTATGTTTTATTGAGGGGCATAAACTTGGATAGGGATTAGGGTATTATGGGATGACCACTTGATCGAACAGTAGAATTATTCACAAACACAAACTATATACAGTCTGTATACACATTTCTCATTTTAGCTACAGCCCGTGGCTGCTGGTGCTCAAAATTTTGGGGGGTTGGGGGTAGGTTTTAAAAACTAACATCCCCCAGGGAGAGACGAATGGCAGAAAGCACCCAGCCAGCAACCCAGGGGGAGACAAGCAGCAGCGATAACCCGCCACCCCCCTTGCCGCGGAAGCAAAATGGTGGTGATAACCCGCCATCCAGCCACCCCCCTCCGCTGGAGACAAATGGCGGCAATAACCCGCCACCCCTCCGTGGAGGGGGGGAAGACACTGTAAATGTGCATTATCTTGCCGTAGAGGGAGGGAAGAGCTGGGCCGCTTTGGCGAGCATACAGTTGGGCATCCTCCTCATTGCTGCACAGGAACAGGATGTGTGTCCTGAGACATGATTGGCCAGTAAGTCTTATGACTGCCTGGCCAATAGGGGCTTTCTGATTGGTGAAAAGGAAGATCAGTGTGTCACTAGTGAATATTCATTCACTATTGCCACACAAGTGGGGGTGCTCGGGGCACAGTGCCCTGTGCCCCAAGCCCACCCTTTTTTGAAGCCTATTAGAGCCTCTGGCTCTAACATGTGCTTCAGAAAAAACACCCCCCCCCCATTGGAATCCATTGTCTGGCACCCTGTATGTAGATCAGGGTGTCGGAAGCATGGATAGGGGGGCGGTGCCCCTGTGCCCCTTATGGAGCGGCCGCCACTGCCTCCAGCACAATCTTGCTTGTAGAGCTACATCCCCAGGACCATCTGCCAGTCTATCTATCTGTATAGTCTATTAAAGGCTCAGTTGGACCTGTTGTGTAGCAAAAAGTGCTAGTGACCACCTGTCATTCTCCTGTGGCTACTGATCCTGGCATCATATCTTCAGGCTCTGCCAGCCACCTGGCTTCAGCTGTCTCTTTCACTAGCCCTCCCGGCTAAGACTTTACAGTCCTCCGAGACTGAATCTGCATCCATCCCAGACTGCTTGCAACCAGTCCCTGCAGGCATGCCTCTTAGTTCTCTGACTGTACACTCACCAGCCCTTCTGGCTGTCTTCCTCCCTGGATATTTGCCCAGCAGTATACTCCTGCTGCCCTCCACTTGCTCCCATGCCTCTGGTAAGTATACATCTGTGTGTCATGAAGAGGGTCCCTTCCGCATCGAAGCCCGAGGTCACCCACCCAGACTAGGGGGCCCCCTCAAGGGTCACCGACAGCCTAACACTCCATCTACAGCTTATACCTGAACACCACTGCCCCAGCTGAGTGCCCCCTGCCAACCCATCTGTTGGGAATAGGTTAGGGCCCTCATGAATACTCCAGGCAGCTCATCCTCTCCTTCACTCCCATTCTTCTAGAATCTTCTACCAGTTTCTAGAAGTATAGGGAGGTCTCAGAGATGCTGCCTGTGAGTCATCCAGACCTCCCAGAGTCACTCAAATCCTGACCAGGATCACCAAAACAGCACAGGCTTACTGTTAGCCAAGCCTGACAATTTACCTATACTAACAAAAAACAATCTACTTCTAGCACTTCTAGAGGGTGCTACAGATACATCACCAAGACCTGGTCAGAGTTGTTATGAAGGGCTTAAAACAATCATAATTGTTTTTCTATCATTATTCCCAAGACTGCATTCCACTAAAACAAAATATTGAGAGGCCCAACAAATATATTGATTTCACTTATTCAACACTGATTGTGTTGCAGTTCAAGACCATACCTGAGTATAAAAAAAAAAACTATTCTACCAATGAATAAATTGGATGACAAAGACTGGGAACAAAACATTTAGACAGGTCACAATCATATTTCATGAAAAAAATCATATATCGGTAGCAGGGCCAGGACTAGGGGTGGGCAAGAGGGACGACTGCCCTGGGCACTGTGGTATCATGTGTGGTGCGGGGCCACCACAAGGAGATTGAGGGAGTGAATTTGTTTTGGGAGGGGGAATTTAGGGGACAGCAGGAAGTAAGAATTGTTCTAGGAGGGGAAATTTGGGGAGATGTGCTAAGACTGGTGATTTTAGAGCTATTTGTGTTAAGAGGGGAATGGGGAGAGGTTTTGTGCTAGGAGTAAGGATTTGGGGGTTTGTGCTAGAAAAGGTTGTTTTTTTTTGGGAGAGGGGATTTGTTAGTAGGGATGATTGTGAGGCTTTTGAGGGAAATTTGGGGCGGTAGCAAGGCTGGGACAAGGGGTGAGAAGTAGGGTATTGTGGTATCATGTGAGGTGTGAGGGCACCATAAGGAGATTGGAGGAGGGATTTGCATTGGGGAGGGGAACTTAGGGGGGTTGCAGGAGGTAATTATTGTTCCAGACATTGTTTTGCTAATAAAGGTAATATGGTGTGAGCTAGGAGTGGAACATGTTTTATGGGAGGGGGATTTGTGCTAGTAGGGATGATTGGGGGCTTTTGTGCCTGGAGGGGGGATGTGGGAGGGGGGAGAGGGATTTGTGCTAGGATGGGGGATTGGGGAGGGAAATTTGTGCTGGGAGGGGGATTTGGAGTGGGGGGGCAACTTGTGTTCAGAGGAGAGATTTGAGGGGTAGGGGATTTGTGCTAGGAAGAGGGATTTTTTCTGGGCGGGGAGGGAGATTTGGAATGTGCTGGGAGTATATGCGTAATGAGAGGATTTGAGCTAAGCATGCAGATTAGCGCTCAATTTTTTGGGGATGGGATTTTTGCTGACACGTAATGCTCATACATCTTGGGAGGGGGGCACAGTTTGGCATATTTGCCCAGTGCTCTAGATTGCTTTGTCCCAGCACCGAGCAGTAGTAAACCACAAAAAAATGTTTTTGCCCCTGCAGGATAATGTCATAATGTGCTAGTATGCATCGCATACTATGGTTCCCCATTGACAATGTCACGTATGACGAAACACGTCTGGTGGAGGGTACGTGCTGACAACACCACGCTGTTTCGTAGGAGGATGGGCTACCGATTGTTTTGCCGGCCGGCTTTGATTTTATAATGTTAACTTTTATTGCATCTATGTAAGTGCAATGCTTCCTTTTTTATTAAAACCTATTAGACTGTATTACGCTATGGTCAGTCTTTTTTTTTCTGGGTCATTTGCTGGGTTCATGGTGACGGACTCTATAGAAGGTGACAGGGGGAGAACTGCAAGCCATCCAGCCTGTGTTACTGAGGCATTGTTACTTGATCATCATTGCAAGCTAAAGGCATTGGCAGGGTTATAGCCACATGCCTTTTGTGCTTGCCATCCGGTAAGCAGGTCTTTCTTAAAGCGGAGGTTCCACGGTACCTCTTTTTTTTATTTTAGGTGCATTTAATGGGGTTACAGATACCAACTTGGTACTCACTTGATAACCGATAAGAACCATCCCCTTTGTTTTTTTGTTGTAAATATAAACTTATAAAAAACGATCCTGGTCTTTTGCATTTTGCTTGTGGGCATTGTGAAGCACATAAGCACTGACTTCCGGGAAGCGGTGAATGCTAGTCTCCCAGCATTCACCGCTGTATCTCGCGCATGAGCTGTGTGAGCTGTGTTCCAGGTTGCCATCACAACGGGTGTCGTCATTCGAAGTACACGCCCCGTTGTAAGTGGCTTTGACACAATGCAAACATCAGCGACGGCTCAGATGCCCTTATTTAAAATGTCGGATTTAGATCCGCCTTCGTCATGTGACCGGCTTGACAAGTGAAATAGTGCAAGATTACGATGGTTGGCGTTCCACATTGTCTCCTGTCAATCATTACACTGAGCTCCCAGCACACACTGGGGCGCCAGGGAATGGGAGAGATACACCCACTCCCATGGGAGGAATACCCGGAAGTCGCAATTAAAACGTCTGATTCGCGGTAAATGCATCCAAACGAAAAAAATAAACAGCCATATGTATAAGCGTCTGCTCCAAAGATCTTGTTAACCTAATGTGTGTATTGTTGGTGAACCTCTGCTTTAAGGTGGTGGGGCACTTTTTTGTTTGAAGTCACTTTGGCACCAGTGAGAAGAGGATTCACTTCCCCAACATGGAATATTAATATGCCATTCTCTGAATTGATTGGGACTTTGTAGCGCAGCTTCTCTTTTTTATTCTATTATGAAAGAATGAGGCCTTGTACACACGAGGAGACATGTCCGTTTTCATCGGACATGTCTGCTGGGAGCTTTTGGTCTGATGTGTGTACACACCATCAGACCAAAATCCCTGCGGACAGAGAACGCGGTGACATAGAAGACACCGACGTTCTCTAACACGGAAGTTCAATGCTTCCACGCATGCGTCAAATCAATTAGACGCATGTGCAGGATTTCGGGCCGCTGGTTATACGTCATAGCCAGCGGACATGTCCGATGAGTCGTACTAACCATCGGACATGTCTGACGGACAGGTTTCCAGCGGACAAGTTTCTAAGCATGCTAAGAAACTTTTGTCCGCTGTAAACCTGTCCGCTAGGCCAGGAAACCTGTCCGCTAGGCCGTACACACGGTCGGACATGTCCACGGAAACTGGTCCGCGGACCAGTTTCAGCGGACATGTTCGGTCGTGTGTATGGGGCCTTACTTTAGGGCTAAGCCCTCCAAGTGGTGTGCTGTCACAGGGCTTCCATCTTAACCCGGTCTTTTTTCCAGGTTCACATGCTCCAGGCGTTTGAATAGCTGTGCCGCGATGACGTCACTCCGCCGCATACACGTGGGTGTCACGGACACGGCACAGTTCTCTCAATGGAAAGCATGAAAGCGCAGTGCACATTTGCTAGTGACATCACCGACTGCTACACACGTAAATATCTCCTAAACGGTGCGCGTTTAGGAGATATTTGCTGTACCTTATTATAGGCTTACCTGCCAGATAGCAAGCAAATGAGCTGCAAGTTTGAAAATTACTTGCTAAGCTGTTGCTAGACTTGCCAGGCTTCACAAGTTTGTTGCAGAATTGCAGCAAGTCCACATTGCATGACTCTAGATCAATTTTCTTTGCAAACATTCTGCAAGTTCTGGTTCAGTTATGTTGTGCAATAGTCCTCCCACCACAGGGGTCACTGTGGCTGAATTGTCATGCTGTAGACTTGCAGAGCCCTTGCTGTAGACTCACCACTGCAATTTTGCTCTTGCTAAAGACTTGCCACGTAATTCTGCTACAAATTGGAAAAGTGTCAACTAGAACTTGTGCTTCAAGTGCTCTGCAAGTGCACAACTTACCAGTGAAAATGTGCAGCAAGCTAACAGACTTACAATTCAACACCGCCACAAATTTGTGTCAACTGGCAAGTTATCCTTGCTACCTGGGCTGTAGGCAGGGGTCAAGTCCTGAGGAAAAAAGTGTGGGAACTCCCACCCAAGATCCACCCCCCACCAAAAAAAATAAAAAATGATACGCTCATATGCATAATTACTAAACCGCATTTTTTTTTTTTCGATCCTTTCGAAATTTAAGCAAGTTCTTTCTAAATCCCGCAAAAACTTGCGACAGACCTCCACAATGTCTCCTGGGAACAATGACAAAAGCTCCCAGGAGACATTGCGGCATTGAGGAATTGTTTTTACACTACCTGATGAATCCATATACAGGAAGCAGCCAGTAACATAAAGGATTACTAAGGTTCGCCTGCCCATGACAGTGACTGGAGCTGGGCATCACCGCTTAGTGAAGGATTGGCTCGGGCGGCTTGGCTGCTCTCGGCTGCTCTAGTCCTGCAAAGGGAACTGCGTTCCTGCTGTGAAAAAAGTGCAGGAACTCCGTTCCCACGCGTTCCCGCAGGACTTGAGCCCTGGCTGTAGGTATAAATAAAAAGTGGATTTTACTACTGCTTTAAGATCTTTTAAAACATAAAAGAAAAAAAAGAAAAATCTCATAAAGTATAATTAACCTCCCTGGCGGTATGATTATTTCAGAAAAAAGGTGCTGAAAGCGGTACCATTATTTGCAAGGAAATTTGGCGTTTTATACTGTAGGCCTGTAATTTTTAGGAATAACTCACTTAAATCTGACCAAACAAGAGACTAGTAGGCATCCCGGGTATGACATTTTTTTAAAAACAAAATTATAAATTATAATATAATAAATAATTATAAATGATTATAACAAGTAATATTATAATTATAATAAAAAATTATTCAATAATGTAATCAACTCAAAATCACAGAAATTTGCTCAGTTGCAGAATTGTCGCTGTCATTACTTTTATTTTTTATGACGAATTTCCCCACAAATCGATATCGCACAATTCTGCACGTGATTATAATTTATTATCTCTGTTTTCTAGCTTCTCTAAAACCATTTTTGACATAAAGTGACACTTTTGGTTGCTATGGACAATCTCCAGTTTGCAGGCAGAAAGAACAGTTTTTATTATATAAAAGTACATTTAGGACACTGGGCAGACCACTAGGGACAAGGGGGGTGTGTATTTTTTTACATACAGTACTGTAATCTATAAGATTACAGCATACTGTATGTAATGTGTTTGTTTACGTTTTTGAATTTGGCGCCGTTCTCCGCTCCCGTGCGTCGTAACGTCGCAGGGAACGGAGATCGGCGGCACAGGAGGACACTGTGTGAATCGAGCGAGGTCCCGCTCGCTCACACAGCGCGGTGGCATCGCTGGATCCAGGGACAAGGTAAGTAACTTTGTCTGCTGCTGCATTGAGGCAACCCCTAGTCTGACTCGGGGTTACCTCTTTTGGTATGAAAATCTCACCCCGAGTCAGACTCGGGAATACCGCTAGGAGGGTTAAAGGCAAAAACATAAAAAAAAAAATGCTGGATCGAGTGGGGAAGGGTTAGAACACTTGTTTTATTGCAGTCTATGGAAATTCACCCTCTCCATTTGTCATGTTTACTGTGATCACCGAGAGCAAAAGGGAAAGAAAATCCTAAATTGTGGGTTGTCAACAAAACAGGAAAAAAGCGAAAGTCATCCAATGGGAAAACTAGTTCTGGTGACCCTGGTGGCAAACAAGGATTTCCTTCACTTTGAAGGCGTTTCCTTCTCCATCCTGTTTGGCTATAGGACAGGAAGTGAAGAGAAATCTCCTCAATGGGACACAAGTGGTAAAAAAAAATGGGCAGGGGTTATACCAGCTCCCTACTCTATACAAAATGCAAAAAAAGTTTGCCTTCAGTTCTACTTTATTACAATTCTGGGATTGCTAGTGAAGCAACTCAAAAGGAAGTGTCCTTTATTTCTCAAAGTGAGAAGGTTGGTGTCTGAGCTGCGTTGCTTAACTACAGCGGAGGAAAGTGTAGTCACCGACTTGGCTGTGCTGTCTGGTATAACTGCGGCTGCTGGTCAGCTAGCAGTTAAAGGAATCATTGCGATATTGAAGAATCACAGCACCTTATGAACTTTTATTGCAATGTTTTGTCATTTGTTATAACAAATGTTGTTGATTATATGGTAGATATTGTAGATTATTTTTTATGATTCTATATATTTTATTGAGCACAGACAGTGCAGGAACTTCTCACACTAATTACAGAACTTGTTCACACCGCAGTTTCTAAATTTCTTCAAACTAGACTGTAACTTTCTAGAAAATGTCACGTATTACAGCTGTCATTGGCTTTTTTTTTTTTTCTTTAAGCGAGACCAAAAAATAAATACAAAATCTGTTTTAAAAATGTATGATTTTTTTTAGCATTTGGTTGTTTTTGCAATATACAGTAACAGATACAACACTTCATAGTACATAGAATGGTAGGATACAAATGACAAAGGAGGACAATGCTTACAGAGATCTATAGTGGAGTAAGATGGGATACAAGCAGCTTCCCAAGTATTGAATATCTATCTATCCAGCATTGCTTTCATAGTTTTATCAATACTGTCATTCACACATAGAGATAAACATTCAAACACAATTTTTCTATAGTCAGTAAGTGTCCCCATCAGAACCCCCTTACATCAGTGTCCCCGACAGAGCCCCCTTACATCAGTGTCCCCATCAGAACCCCCTTACATCAGTGTCCCCATCAGAACCCCCTTACATCAGTGTCCCCGACAGAGCCCCCTTACATCAGTGTCCCCATCAGAACCCCCTTACATCAGTGTCCCCATCAGAACCCCCTTACATCAGTGTCCCCATCAGAACCCCCTTACATCAGTGTCCCCATCAGAACCCCCTTACATCAGTGTCCCCATCAGAACCCCCTTACATCAGTGTCCCCATCAGAACCCCCTTACATCAGTGTCCCCATCAGAGGCCCCTTTACATCAGTGTCCTCATCAGAGTCCCCTTACATCAGTGTCCCCATCAGAGTCCCCTTACATCAGTGTCCCCATCAGTGCCCATCCTTACATCAGTGTCCCCATCAGAGTCCCCTTACATCAGTGTAACCATCAGAGTCCCTAGAAAACTGGGGTTGGGACTTTAAATGAGGCGTATGAAAAACACACGCCTCCATCCCTATTGAATACAAAAAAAGGAGGGGTTTTTGGGACTTTAAATGAGATGCGTTTTTAAACAAACAGTAGTATAAGTAAAATAGTAAACGTTTATAACCAGGCTCATACATACCACCCAAACAGCAAGCCAAATTCAACTGTCTAACTGTATATGTTAAAAGCAGAGATTGGTGGGAGCTGCGGTGGCTCAACGCGATTGGCACTGCGCTGACAAGCCATTCACCTCTGCAGCTAGGGGTTCGGATCCCGGTCTCGGCTACATGTGAATTGAGTTTGGTGGTCTCAGCCCGGCTCCCGGTGGGTGTGCTATGCGAGGTAAGCCTGCGCTTAGTACACCCACCCCCCTCCCACAAAAACCACCACACCTACACACGCACTCGAAATTGGGTTAACACACACGCACTTTGACCACGCGGTCTCTTAAAGAGAGGCGAAGGACTAACGGGGCTGGTTGAGCGGGCTAATCCTCTCACTCCCTTATAGGGAGTCCCTCTGCCCCGTTGGGATTCAAAGCGGAGCAGGTAGGGCGGGCTATGTGGGAGGATCCCCTCACACACCCGCCATTGCCACCCGGGGCATGGAGAAAGGTGGCAGATTGCCTCTGGGGGAGGCCTGCCTACTCCCAACTCCTGCAGTCCAGCTCCTCTCTCGAGTACACGCACAAAATACACTTAAAAAAAAAAAAAAAAAAGCAGAGATTGGTTGCACGCATTTGCAAGTACATGAGTAAGCTGCAGAGCCCGCACCAAGGCTCTCTGCGATCTGCAGTCCTAACTAAACTTTTGAAGACTCCTCAATGGAGGCATGTAAAGACTAATGGGTAGATGGAGGACAGTTGACTAGGGGTGTGTCCCTGCCTCCACCTATGCTTGGTATTGTGGTGAAGAGCACTGGAAAAAAAACGCATAATAGTATAAGGGTATCAGCAAAACGCATCTCCATCCCTATATGGTACAAAGAAAACTGGGGTTGGGACTTTAAATGAGGCGTATGAAAAACACACGCCTCCATCCCTATTGAATACAAAAAAAGGGGGGGTTTTTGGGACTTTAAATGAGATGCGTTTTTAAACAAACAGTAGTATAAGTAAAATAGTAAACGTTTATAACCAGGCTCATACATACCACCCAAACAGCAAGCCAAATTCAACTGTCTAACTGTATATGTTAAAAGCAGAGATTGGTTGCACGCATTTGCAAGTACATGAGTAAGCTGCAGAGCCCGCGCCAAGGCTCTCTGCGATCTGCAGTCCTAACTAAACTTTTGAAGTCTCCTCAATGGAGGCATGTAAAGACTAATGGGTAGATGGAGGACAGGTGATGGAGGACAAGTCCCAAAAACCCCCCCTTTTTTTGTATTCAATAGGGATGGAGGCGTGTGTTTTTCATAAGCCTCATTTAAAGTCCCAACCCCAGTTTTCTTTGTACCATATAGGGATGGAGATGCGTTTTGCTGATACCCTTATACTATTATGCGTTTTTTTCCAGTGCTCTTCACCACAATACCAAGCATAGGTGGAGGCGGGGACACACCCCTAGTCACCTGTCCTCCATCTACCCATTAGTCTTTACATGCCTCCATTGAGGAGACTTCAAAAGTTTAGTTAGGACTGCAGATCGCAGAGAGCCTTGGCGCGGGCTCTGCAGCTTACTCATGTACTTGCAAATGCGTGCAACCAATCTCTGCTTTTAACATATACAGTTAGACAGTTGAATTTGGCTTGCTGTTTGGGTGGTATGTATGAGCCTGGTTATAAACGTTTACTATTTTACTTATACTACTGTTTGTTTAAAAACGCATCTCATTTAGTTTCAATGTTTTTATTGAATTTTTTACAAAGAAATACAAAATGTAAGTAAAGTCCTTAGTTATTCTAACAATGCATGGGAACCTCCATTACAGACAAATTACAAACTAGAATCATTATGAAGCGGAGTAAGTAAGACATCATTATCCTCAACAATGACTTCAAAGCTCACTTGAAGTTCCACACATGGGCTGGATCTACTACCTTATGACATTTTAGTATTAAATCCTCCAACCATTAAAGGTAAACAAAAGTCATCCATAAAGAATTATTCAGATAAGCATATATGTTAGACACATCAACTAACCGCTGTATATATAAGCAAATCGGTGTAAACGGCTGTGTGGCAAGATCTCCCCCTCACTCCCTGAGATCGAACCACACTCCATGGAAATGCTCACTACGCAGCGGTTAGGGAGCAAAGGCAAAAAAATAAATAAAAATTTAGATGACTCTCACATCATCATAATAACAAGACAAGGACAGAAAAGTGAAAAGGAGAAGAAAACAGAAGATAAGAGATAGTAGAGAAAATAGAGGAAGAAATAGAAAAAGAAAAAGAGAGTGACCCCGTGCTCCAACCCCACCACCCCGAGACTGCCCTACTCAGGCAAGAATCTCGGATCCCCCGTCAGGTATTTCACCCAGGGGTCCCAAACTTTGTCAAACATTTGCATTTTATCCTGCAATAGTGCAGACATACGTTCGTTTAGCATAATCCAAGAAAGCTTGTTCTTAAGATGCGCGAATGGTAAAGCCGCCCTCTTCCAGGATTTTGCAATAATAATCCTGGCTGAAATAAATATGAATGAGATAAGACGCCTCTGAGGTTTTGATGCCGTCTCTATCACACTACCCAGCAGGGCCTGTCTCGGGGACTTCACTAAATTGACCTGGGTAAGAGAGTAAATGAAGTTGTATACTCTGATCCAATAACGCCGTACCTTGGGGCACTGCCACCACACATGGTACATGGTTCCCTGCTGACCACATCCGCGAAAACACAGAGGGGACGCAGCCGCTACAAATGATGCCAGCCTGGTTGGAACCATATACCATCGCAGGAGCACTTTATAGTTCGCTTCAATAATTGATGTATTAATTATGGACTTTGAGGCCCCTTGAGTTATAGCGTACCAATCACCCAGTTCAATTGTCTCCCGAAGGTCTTCCTCCCATTTTACCATATAAGCCAATTTGTCGGCAGAGTTAGTCAAGATAGTATATATTTCAGAGATATGCCCTCGGATTTTGTCGAAGCTCTGACACAGGTGCTCCATCGAGGACCTAGTTGTCATGTCAGAATCTCGCGACAAAGTCCCCAAGAACGCATCTCATTTAAAGTCCCAAAAACCCCCCCTTTTTTTGCCATCAGAGTACCTATTACATCAGTGTCCCTCCTTATATCAGTGTCTTCATAAGGGTCCCCTTACATCAGTGTCCCCATCAGAGTCCCTCCATACATCAGTGTCCCCATCAGAGTTACCCCATTACATGAAACAAATGAATCTCAACGCTAACACACCTGTTAAGCCCCATACACACGATCGGAATTTCCGATGGAAAAAGTCAGATGGACTTTTTCCATCGGAAATTCCGACCGTGTGTATGCCCCATCAGAGTAATTCCATTGGAAATTACGATGAATTCCATCAGAGTTTAGATAGAGAACATATTCTATTTTACTCCGATTGAAATTCCAATGTGATTTTGGTCGGACAAAGGTCCGATCGTGTGTACGGGCTTAAGATGGAACCAGTCTATACTAAAATATTGTCCCAAAAACAAATAACGGTGGCGCTATAATCCAATGCAGTGTCTAAGATGGGCAGTACACAGTCCCAGCAGACAATTCCAACTGTCACTGGTGTGCATTATTGTCATAGAGACAGCTCCAATGCCAAATCAAGATGAGGCAATAAACAAGAGAGTCACCAAGGGGCTCAATAGGAAAGTGACTCACAGAAATAGTCCCTCAACAGCACTGGGTATAGCACACTGATCACACAAGGTAATATCGTTCCATTGAGGCCATAGACACAGAAAAAGAGGGAATGTCTCCCCATTGAGAGCACAGCCACATGAGGCAAAATTACATAGCAAATGTAAGTGCAATACTAGTTTTATCTAAATAAATATCTAGTTAAACAATATTGCGCTATAGTTAGTTTCTCTTTCTGGGTCTATAGCTGAGTTCATTGCTGAACATAACGACCATGGACTGTACGGTGGTGTCGGTGTGTGGATAACCAATGCAGCCATCTACCTGGGGCTTATTTCCATGATCTTCCATGCAAGCAAAGGCCTTGGCTGGGCTATAGCCACATACCTGGTTTTGCTTGCCATCTGGTAAGCAAGTTTTTCTATAGGTGGTGGTGCACTTTGTTGAGTGATTCACTGTGGTGTCAATACTAGAAGAATCCATCTTACCATCTCACCATTTTTTAACATTTTTTATCACTGAAGCATGAATAATCCTAACAGTTTGCGTTAAAAAACAGGGGTTTAATTTTCACACGTGTGCAAATACATGCGTAAGCTGCAGAGCCACTTCACAGCACCCCAGTACTATCTGAATTCCTGACTCTGAATTCCTGAATTCCTGACTCTTTACATTTTGATAGCCTCCATAGTAGAAGCACATGCATTCTAATGGATAGCTAGAGGGCAGGTGAGCCACAGAGGTGATCAAATACCACCAAAAGAAAGCTCTATTTGTAGGAAAAAAAGGGCATCAATTTAATTTGGTTCAGCGCCACACCACCGCACAAATGTCAGTTAAGGCAACACAGTGCCGTATTGCACAAAATGGCCTGGTCATGAACAAGGGTGAACCTTCTGGGGCTGAAGGGGTTAAACCAAATTTTAGTACAATGTCTCAATCTTATTTTAAGAAATAAAAACCTATCAGAAATGATACCTATCAGAAACGCTGTATCGCCTCCAAAAATATTCTGGTTGTGGCTTTATTAAGAATTTTTTTTCACGTAAGGCCGGATTATGAACTGATTAGCTTCGACCACAAGCCATATAAAAAAAGCAGCATACAGTTCTTAGGAAAGAAGTTTGTCTTACAGCAGTATTCAGACAACTTTTTCTCTTTGGTTGGTGAGTGGTTCCTGGGAGGTAACTAAGTCCTCAATAAATAAAGATTACTAAGTCACCTTCCCATATGTTCCCATTGCTAATAGGTCGGTCTTTGCATCACTCCATCTTCTTGAAGCACCCTGAGGCCAGCTTCAGCTAGAAGAGGAACACACACTTTAAGAACTTGGAATTTTGAATATCACCTTGTTCCCTGGGAATACTGTATGAGAGCATCTTGTTGAGGGTAAGATTGTGCTTTTTATTTGTAGCTGCTGATTTGTGTCCTACGTTCTTTTCCCTTTGCGGAGTAGCAGCCAGGCAAACATCAACATTCACTCTACTGATTGAGAAAACAGTCTAGTGCAGGGGTTGGCAACCTTAAAGCGGGAGTTCACCCATTTGTAAAAAAAAAAAAATTCTCCCCTTAGCTTCCTGCTCGTTTTTACTAGGGGAATCGGCTATTTATTTTAAAATATGAGCAGTACTTACCCGTTTTCGAGCTGCATCTTCTTCCGTCGCTTCCGGGTATGGGTCTTCGGGAGCGGGCGTTCCTTCTTGATTGACAACCTTCCGAGAGGCTTCCGACGGTCGCATCCATCGCGTCACTCGTAGCCGAAAGAAGCCGAACGTCGGTGCGGCTCTATACTGCGCCTGCGCACCGACGTTCAGCTTCTTTCGGAAAATCGTGACGCGATGGATGCGACCGTCGGAAGCCTCTCGGAAGACTGTCAATCAAGAAGGAACGCCCATTCCCGAAGCCCATACCCGGAAGCGACGGAGAGGATGCATCTCGTAAACGGGTAAGTACTGCACATATTTTAAAATAAATAGCCGATTCCCCTAGTAAAAACGAGCAGTAATCTAAGGGGGAAAAGTGCCCTCTAAGGGTGAACCCCCGCTTTAAAGAGGTGAAGATCTACATGAACAACATGGGAGAAGACTAATATCACCGGGCACAATGTTGCCTCCTCACACCTGATTTAAAGCGGAGGTTTACCCAAATAACATTTTTCTCAGAACAATTCTTTTAGACTATACGGCGCAGGTGCCGTATAGAGCCGTCTAGCAGATCTGCATGTTCGGCTTCTTTCGAAAAAGGCAGTGACTCGAACGCGCCTACGCAATACAGGGGCGGGGCCTTATCCGCCGGGGGGAGCTTTTGCCCGGAAGCCGGAATGAAAAGATAGATTATAAGGTATGTACAGCGTAAAAAAAAAAATTGCGGACTGTACATGTTAGAAGTCTAAAGAAGTTGTTCTGAGAAAAATGTTATTTGGGTGAACCTCCGCTTTAAACCTCTAATTGCTGTACTACCATGTAGCAATCGTGTGCATTGCCACGGCAATCATGGGTTTAAATTAGGTGGTAAGGAGGCAACATATCGCTTCCTCACCTTTGAGGTTGGGTTCACACTGGTACGACAAACGCTCCGACATTGGGAGCTCATGTCGCATGACGAGTGAAAATCAATGTTTCCCTATGGGAGCCGTCTTAACTGGTCCGACACAAGTTGGTCCGAATTTTGAAAATGTTCCCTGTACTACTTTGGTCTGACTTTGATCCTACCTCAGCCCATTGAATATCATTGAAGTCGGATCAAAGTAGGATTCTTGTTCTAACCATCCGACTTTTGACATCCGACATTGTGATTACAGTAGCAGTAAAAGGAACTGATCTCACACTGGGATTGTTTTGAATGGTCAAGACTAGTCAAATTATCACAAAGTTGGATCAATGTAGTATTCTGGTAATTCAAGTCAGATGGATGTCGGACCAATGTAGGACTGATGTTGCAGAGTAAAGTAGGATGAAAGTCATATGACTGTTGTGTAGTATCAGTGTGAACCCAGCTGCAAACATACTTGGATTGCTTTTCTAAGGAGCAGCAGTGCCTACCACAGTGCAGTGCGTTTGCAATTTTCCTGGGTTAACTTTACTTTGCCATAGAATTTACCAAAACCTCTGCACCAGTTTTGGTGTGCTTCCAAAAAAGGCACCAAACCTGCAGGATATACAGCAATAGAAGTCTATGGCTAAGCCCAGCAAATCAACAGGAAAGCTGCAGGTAGGTGTGGGTGCAACGCATCAGAGTGAAAGCAGCCCTATACAATTATGCCAAGTGTATTGCTTCACACAGACTTGAAGATCTCTTTCCTGCTGCTGGCACCACCTCTAGTCGGGATAAGAGGTGGAGTGCAGTTGGTATCACTCCACATGGGACAGGAGCCATCACTACAGAGGAGGCATCCACTTATGCAGCTCTTGGGGCCTACTAAGGCCCCATACACAGGGCCGCCATCATGGGGCCCCTTACACAGCTTCAGGCAACGGACATATCGGACACTTTTGACACATTTTTGGGATTTTTGATTCACATTTATACAGCGATTAGTGCTATAAAACTACACTGATTACTGTGTAAATGTAACTAGCAGGGAAGGGGTTAACACTAGGGGGCGCTAAAGGGGTTAAATATGTTCCCTGGGAGAGATTCTTACTGTAGGGGGAGGGGACTCACAAGGGGAGGAGACCATACTGTTTTCCTCTGTACTGGGAACACACATCCTCACTTCTGACAGGAGGTGGATCAGTGTGTTTACACACACAGATCCACACTCCTGCCGTGATCACGGGCAATTGCTGGTGCCCGGCGGGCATTGCGGCCACCGGGCATGTGCACCGGGTCCCGAGCGATGCAGCGGGCACTCGGGCGCCCCCTAGCGGCCGGGAAGCTCAGGACATCATATGACGTCCACCTGGAGGGAAACAAGGTTCTTGCTGATGTCATATTACTATGGCTCGGTAGGGAACTGGTTAAAGGTAAAACTTTTTTTTATGTTGGATTGAGTGGGGAAGAGTTAAAACACCTGTCAGGTTTTAATTGCAGTCTGTACTCTTGTTGGGGAGATTCACCCTCTCGATTTGATTACTGTGATCACCTAGAGCAGATGTCCTCAAACTATGGCCCTCCAGTTGTTCAGGAACTACAATTCCCATCATGCCTAGTCATGTCTTTGACTGTCAGAGCTTCACAATGCCTCATGGGAGGTGTAGTTCCGCAACAGCTTGAGGGCCGTACCTTGAAGATCCTTGACCTAGAGTGAAAGGGAAACAAAATCCAAAATTTGGGTTGTCACCAAAACAGGAAAAGAGGGAAAATCATCCAATGGGAAAACTAGTTCTGATGACCCTGGTGGCAACCAAGGATTTCCTTCACCTTGAAGGCGTTTCCTTCTCCACCCTGTTTGGCTATAGGACAGGAAGTGAAGAGAAATCTCCTAAATGGGACACAAATGGTAAAAGAAAATGGGCAGGGGTTATGCCCGCTCCCTACTCTATCCAAAATGCAAAAATGTTTTGCCTTTAGTTCTACTTTAATACCATGCTGGGATTGCTAGTCAGTTGATGGTGAAGCAACTCAAAAGGAAGTGTCCTTTATTTCTCAAAGTGAGAAGGTTGGTGTCTGAGCTGCGTTGCTTAACTACAGAGGAGAAAAGGGTAGTCACCGACTTGGCTGTGCTGTCTGGCATGGGTGTCTTGAACAACAACTGGAAAAAAACTACAATAATTTTGCATTGAACATCATGCCTTGGGAAAATAGGTTTTCCTGTTTCCTGCCCTCTCTAGCTCACAGAGACTGCAACTGACGAGGCAAAGGTGACTGTGTATGCGATCTACAGCCAGGTGTACAGTCCTCCACTGTAATGCCAAGCATGTGGGCATCCAGCCATGAGGCCAATAGCATGCATGTTCTACAGGAGACCCAACCACAATGGGGAGACCTCCTCCAATTGTCACCAGAATACTACGCTTCAAGTACAGGGTGTCTACAGCCACTCACCTGTGGTACCAGCCTTGGGTTTCCTCCAGCTGTTCACCTGTTGTTCCAGCCCTAAGATATCTCCAGTCATGTGCATGTACACCCAGACCTACTCTGGACTACAAGTATCTGCTTCTGGATAGTACTGTGTATTGAAGTGTGGTCATTCTCTAGTATCTGTGGCTGTAGAACCTTACTGAGTTGCAGAGATGTTACTCTTATGTGCTTTTGGGTGTACAGCTCCATAATCATTTTAACATTGTTCTGTACTGTATGCACACTCTTTCGCTATTTTGACCCTGTCTGCATGTTATTCCTACTCTTCAACTATTTAGTAAAGTTCAAGTTAAAGTGATTGTAAAGTATCATTTTTTTTGTAAAAAATAACAAACATGTTATACTTACCTGCCATGTGTAGTGGATTTCCACAGAGCAGCCCCGATCCTCCTCTTCTTGGGTCCCTCTTTGGTGCTTCTGGCCCCTCCCTCCTGTTGAGTGTCCCCACAGCAAGCAGCTTGCTAGAGGGGCACCCAAGCCAAGCCAAGCCACAACTTCCTGTGTCCATTCAGACAAGGAGCCGCCACCTTGCCCCAACTTGGCCCTTTCTCTCCTCACTGGCTGTCTGAAAGCAGCAGGAACCAAGGGCGATGCGTTGCTTTATCAGCCAATGAGGAGGGGAGTCCAGGGCAGCCGAGCCTCTCCTGCATCATCTCTGGATCTAGATGGGGCTCAGGTAAGTGTTAGGGAGGCTGAGGGGGGCTGTTGCACAGAAGGCTTTTTATCTTAATGCATAGAATGTTTTAAGATAAAAAACCTTCTGACTTTACAACCCCTTTAAAGCTACCCTTTGTATGATCATTCGGCTGATTTCTCTAACTGTTACAGCCGGCTCAATTGCTAATTCTGTGGCAAGTGAAAGAGTTAATGTATATCTATTTCAACTATGATATTTGTCTGGAGTTCAGCTTCATTATATATAATAATTGTGATATATATACTGTATATATATATATATATATATATATATATATATATATATATATATATATATATATATATATATATATATATTACACATACACACTATTGCAAAGGAACCCCAAATGGGACAGGGGTTAACGCCGTTTACGATATTCCATTCCACCAACCCACAATAACAAGACACAGCTCTGTTTGAGGTTCAAACAAATCAACTTTAATGGGAAACTCAGGCTTCTTATATACAGTTAGAAACCCCAATGAGCAATGACTGAACTCCACCCACAACGTGAAAGTTAGTCAGACTTTCTGGCACCAGGTCTGACATAATTAACATGAGCTCATTACTACAGCTGACAAGTCAGACATCATGACTCCGGCTTCTCTCACCTGCTATACAATACACATTCCTTTAGTAGACATAAGTCAGACATCTGAACTTTAGACTGTGCTAACTCACAATACACATCTATCATCAATAAAAATTCACACAATACAGTGTCAATTAGCATAACACAATGAAAGGTTTTTAGAAGCCAGACTAAGGTTAGTTTACATGACAGTAGCAGACTTAATTACCCCCTTAACAGTCTGTGGGCTAGATTCACAGAGAGATACGATGGTGTATCTCCTGATATGCCATCGTATCTCTGACTTAGGCCCGTCGTATCTGTGCGACTGATTCATAGAATCAGTTACGCATAGATATGCCTAAGATCCGACAGGTGTAACTGTGTTACACCGTCGGATTTTAACTGCATTTTAAAAATGGCCGCGGGGGGCGTTCTCGCTGATTTACATTGAGAAATATGTAAATCAGCGAGATACGGCAATTCACGAACGTACGCGGACCCGACGCAGTGTTGTTACAACGTTTCCGTAGCAGTTTTCCCGGCGTATACCTACCCCTGCTTCTATGAGGCGCAGCCAATGTTAAGTATAGCCGTCGTTCCCGCGTCGATTTTGATTTTTTTTTACGTCGTTTCCGTAAGTCGTTTTTGAATATGGATGGACATCATTTACGTAAGCGTCGAAACCACTGACGTCCTAGCGACGTCAGTGGGAGCAATGCACGCCGGGAAATTTTGCGGACGGCGCATGCTCATTTAAATCGGCCCGGGAACGCGCCTAATTTAAATAGTACACTCCCCCTAGCCGCGGAATTTGAATTCCGCCAGGGGATTTACGATCGGCCGCCGCAAGTTTGGAGGTAAGTGTGTTTTGAATTACCCACTTGCCTCTCAAACTTGTGGCAGCAGATCTTAAATCACATAGATCACGCGGATCTAAAGATCCGCTGATCTATGTGAATCTAGCTCTGTGTTCCCACATGAATGAGTCACTCTTCTATTGACCTGTTGGGTTCATAATCAACAACCTGTAATTAGTTCTTCCAGAAATTCTTGAATATATTGTGGATTACATTACTGCCCCATCTCATGTAGTCCAAGATATCATTTCTCAGTCATCCTATGCACCTAGTGGACATAGGATGACTTTAGACACATGAGTCATCGGTGAAGCTGAAACAGGAGTACCCCACACGCTGCAAGAGCCTCTGGGTCCCACGGGCCCTCCTGTTACAACTATATTACCAAAAGTATTGGGACACCTGCCTATATACGCACATGAACTTCAATGACATCCCAGTCTTAGTCCGTAGGGTTCAATATTGAGTTGGCCCACCCATTGCAGCTATAACCGTTTCAACTCTTCTGGGAAGGCTGCCCACAAGGTTTAGGAGTGTGTCTATGGGAATGTTTGACCATTCTTCCATAAGCGCATTTGTGAGGTCAGGCACTGATATTGGATGCTCTAAGGGAGAGGGGTCGTCCCTCAAAATGCATCAGCTCTTTTGGACTCTTCATTCCACAATTAACACTTACCAGCAGATCATGCTGGGTGGAGAAACCTTGTGGACCATATTTTGAGTGAAATATGCATTTGTTTGTGAGTATAATTTATACATTTTTTAATAATAAATTGTTGCAATGGTAATGCGCTAGGCTGGTGCGCCCTCTTTTTTTTTTCATTATAGAGAAAACCTTGCTTTGTGCACTGGTGTGCAGTCATGTTAGAACAAGAAGGGGCCACCCCCAAACTGTTCCCACAAAGTTGGGAGAATGAAATTGTCCAAAATGTCTTGGTATGGTGACGCTTTAAGAGTTCCCTTCCATGGAACTAAGTAAACAACCCCAAACTATAATCCCCCCTCAATAGGTGTGTGCAGCCTTCGACACTAGAGTGTGCACCAAAAGGTTAAACACACTCTACCGATCACTCACAATGTTCATTCAGAAAGGGAAGGGGCTGATAAATGACATATCTACTGGCCCCTTCCCCCATTCATCCTAAAACATCCACAGCAGCAACAACCGGTGGGAGAGGAGGGAAGCCAGTAAGGGAAAGAGGGGAAGCCAGGTCAGTAGGGGGAATCTGTTCTGCACAGGGTGATTAGGGTGTGCCTGGGCACACCTGGCACACCCTGTGTGCACGCCTATGCCCCCTCCACCAAATGATTTGGAAGGATGGCCCAATATTTTAGGCAATATAGTTTGGATGAGCGTGTTTGAGGATGAGGAACTTGACTGGCCTGCACAGAGTTCTGACTTCAACCCGATAGAACACCTATGGATGACTTAGAGTGGAGACTGCAAGCCAGGCCTTCTTGCCAACGTCTTTATAATAAAAAAAAAAGAACAGGGGGCATACCAGCCTAGCGCATTACCCTTGCAACAATTTATTATAAAAAAAATGTATAATCTATACTCACAAACAAATGCATATGTCAAGCAAAATATGGTCCACCAGGTGTTCCATCCGGCATGATCTACTGGTAAGTGTTAATTGTGGAATGAAGAGTCCAAGAGAACTGACGCATTTTGAGGGACATCCCGTCTTCCTCAGAGCATCCACATCAGTACGTACCTGACCTTCAAAAATGAGCTTCTAGAAAAATGGTCAAACATTCCCATAGACACACTTTTAAACCTTGTGGACCGTCTTCCCAGAAGAGTTGAAGCTGTTGTAGCTGCAAAGGGTGGGCCAACTCCATATTGAACCCTACAGACTAAGACTGGGATGCCATTAAAGTTCCTGTGCGTGTAAAGGCAGACGTCCCAAACCTGTATGGCTGCACTGCACAGACATCGCATGTGATCGGCACCTGCGGTGTGGGTACGAAACCACATGCGATATCTGAGATCGCATATGTGTGAATCTGGGTTAGCACACAGTGTTGTTATTTCTAGAAATGAGTGTTCCTCTTTTTATTCATACTGTATATGATGTGGTATCACACATTCCTCTTGAGAAAAACATATCTAATAATCTTATCTAATAACATATCTAATAATCTTATCTTTTTTTTTTTTTTTTTCCCGTCTCTATTTCGGGTATATCATCATTTGTGGTAGTTTTTTTTTTTTTTTTGCTTGATTCTATATTTGTTATTCTGCTTTTGCATATGCTATGCTATGCTTTTGCATATAGTTTAATTTTTTTATTTTTTTTTTTTAATTTTTAACATAACTTCTTTCATCCCTTTAACAATTTAGACGGGCTAGAGCGTTCCTCATATATACAAGGTCCAACATGCTATCATTACGTATTAACGTGGCGCAGCACCCCACCCTTGTCCCTTACCTCCCCTCCCCCCCCCCCAACTACCCTTCCCACCCCTCCCGGACCATCCCCCGACTCCACCTAGTATTTTTATTTCCTGTACTGCTGCATTCTTATTCCGCTCTCATATTTTCTGCATATTTCCGAGACTTTTTGAATTCAGTCCATGTTTCCCAGATATCCTTATTTCCTGCCTTGTTCTTTTCGACACCGTATTTTACTTTCTCCCTCCTATAAGTACCCTCTACAGAGTCGATCCACTCCCATATTTGCGGGCTTACCGGGTTTCTCCATTTTAGGGGTATCAATCGTTTCGCAGAGTTCAACAAATGCGGAATTAGTGATCCCTTATATTCGTTGACTGGCGTATCTCCCCCATGAAAGAGGACTACCCAAGGGTTGTCTTCCAGTTCTTTTTTAGTTATCTCTTTTATCAAAGCCACAACTTTTCCCCAGAACGTTTTGATTTTTACACAGTCCCACCACAGGTGGGCCATCGTTCCTCTTGCCTCACATCCTCTCCAACATTCCTCTGACTCTCCTACTCCGAATTTGGCAATTTTGTCTGGGGTAGTGTACCATCCTGTCAGACACTTGAAGTTCATCTCGGCGGTTTTTACATCAACCGCCGAAGTATGAGTCAAATTAAGGATTCTCCCTATGGTCGTCTTCCCCCTTGGAACTCCTAGGTCTCTCTCCCATTTTTGTATATAATTTAGCGTATCCGACTCGTCTATTTTCTGCAAATATTTATATACTTTGGAAATATTTCCTTTTGAGCTTTCGGTACTGCACATATGTTCCAGTGTAGTGTACTCCTCTCGTGACCTCAATGGGTGTGGGAGGCACTTAACGAATGACACCAACTGAAGGTATCTCCACTCGCTGAGTGCCTCCATTTCAATCCTAATTTCGTGAAGGGTCATAATTTTGCCCTTTAATGTTATGTCTTTTAACTGTGTTCTATTTTTAATCCAATTACCGCCTACCTCTTTAGTCCCGGGTGCAAAATATTTGTTTTCTTTCAAATCTATAAGGGGTGAATTGAATTTAGTTTTTAATTGTTTGTGTAGTCGATCCCATATCCTTAAAGCGTTATGTGTGATTGCGTGTGTTGACGTGTGTAGGGTTCTACATTGTGGGGGGTTCCAGATTAATCTCCCTAATTGTGCCCTCGCTAAAGTGCATTCAATACTTATCCACCTTTTATCCTGTGACTCTTTAGCCCATTCTATGACCCGTGTGAGGACCGAAGCGTTATAGTATAATCTAATGTCAGGTACAGCCAGGCCGCCTTTTTTCTTGGTTCGTTTTAGGGTTTGGGCAGAGACTCTGTGTTTTTTATTGTTCCATATGTATTTCATTAGAAGGGAGTTAATTATTTTGATATATGACGGAGGCAAATAAATTGGGACCATTTGGAATTTATACAAAATTTGGGGGATAAGTACCATTTTTACCACATTTATCCTCCCAAACCACGATATTGGTCTATTATATATAGTTTTAATTTCTCTTTTAATTTCGTCGAGAAGGGGGATAAAGTTTATTCTATATATTTTTTTCAAAGTGTTTGCCATTTTTATACCCAGATACTTTATCTCTCTTTGCCAGGAGAAATTGTATTTCTTCCGCAAATATAGTTCTTCGTCTTTGTGAATATTAATATTCAAAATCTCAGTTTTTGTTGTATTCATTTTAAAGTTTGAGACCTCACCATATTGTTTTAAGGTATCTATTAACTTCGGGAGAGTGACTCTTGGGCTGCTTATATAGAATAATAAATCATCTGCGAAGGCTGACAGTTTGTGCTCGTCTTCACCTACTTCTACCCCATAGATTTCTGGGTTTTGTCGGACCATTGCCAGGAGGGGTTCCAATGATAGGACAAATAGGAGGGGGGATAGGGGGCATCCTTGCCTAGTCCCATTTTTCATCTCAAAAGGTGCGGATAAGGATCCGTTAATTTTGATCCTTGCACACGGGTGGAAATATAGGGTTTTGATCCTCCTTATCACCCCTGGACCTATTCCTATGAATTCTAGAGTTTGTATCAGGAATCCCCAGTCTACCCTGTCGAAAGCTTTCTCAGCATCAACCGACAGGAATAGACCGGGGGTCCCACTTTCTTTGATCTGCTCAAGGAGAAGGAGCGCCTCACACCATTGTCTTTTCCCTCCCTCCCAGGTATAAAGCCTACCTGGTCTGGGTGGACAATGGCTGTCATCGCTCCCTTCATTCTTTCCGCTAAAATTTTTGCATACAGTTTCGTATCTGCGTTCAGGAGTGAGATCGGTCGATAACCCGAGCAAATCGTATTATCCTTTCCCTCTTTTTTGATCACTGTAATCGTTGCTGTTAAAGCCTCTCTACTCATTTCATAGTCAGTTCCAAGACCATTAAAGTATTGGCAGAGTCTGGGGATTAAGATGGTGCTGAACTTTTGTAGGTAGGCAGATGTAAAGCCATCTGGCCCGGGACTTTTCCCCTTAGGAGTGTTTTTTAAGGCCTCCCTTATTTCCTGCTCCTTTATTGAACCTTCCATCTCTTCTACCTCCTCTTCTTCTAATTTTGGGAGATTGGCTAACTGTAATATTTCCCTAATCTTATCCATTTTTTCGCGTGGGCACCTGGTCTTTTGTTGGATATCGTAAAGTTCTTCATAGTAGCCCCGGAATACTTCTGCTATTTTATTTGTCGCATGTACTAAGTCACCATTCCTGTTTCTGATTTTTTCTATAAAATTCCTAGTTTTCTTTTTTCTTACCTTTCTGGCCAAGTTTTTACTAGGTTTGTTTCCCCAGACATATCTTTCTCTCTCTGTCCGGTCTATATATTTCTTAGTTTCTTGTTCCGCCAGAGCTCTATATTCATCCCTTCTTATACTCAACTTATGAAATATTTCCCTCTTTTGCCCCTGTGATTTATGCTCCTGTTCTAGCTGATATATCTCCTCCCTTAGTGTTTTTAATTTACTCGTTCTTATTTTATTTTTCCTTGCCCCTTCTACAATAAAGATTCCTCTTATATATGCTTTATGGGCCTCCCAAAGGGATGCTCTTGAGATACCCTCCTTGTCGTTCTCCTGAAAATAACATTCCAACTCTTTCTGTATCCTCTCCACTACCTCCTCGTCCCCCAACAGACTCTCATCCAATCTCCATTCTGGTGGTGTGTCTTTTTGTATAGAAGTTTTTATTTTTAAGGTTATAGGGGCGTGATCTGATAACGTCATGATCTCACACCTTGCTTCTATCACCCTCTCCAGAAGTCTGTGGTCGACGAGGACATAGTCGATCCTCGAGTACGTCCCATGCACAGGTGAGAAAAACGTGTAGTCGCGGGCCTTCGGATTGAGGATCCGCCATACATCCACCATTTGATTTTGTGTCATTTGTTTTATCAGTATCTTTAGTTGCTCACGATTTGTCCCCTGTGCACAGGACGTACTATCGAGGCTTGGACTCATGCAGAAATTAAAATCTCCCATCAAAACTACGTGGCCCTCTTCAAATTCTTTTAGTTTTCTCATAATTTTACTAATATATTTAACCAAGTTTACATTGGGGGCGTACACATTAGCTAGGGTATAAATCTCTCCTCCAAGTTTTATTTTCAGGAAGAGGAATCTCCCCTCCGGGTCTGTTTGTCTATCCACCAATGTGAATCGGATTCTACTAGCGAATCCAATAGCAACCCCCCGGGATCGCGATGAGATTGTGTCCCCGTAATACCATATCGGGTATTCTGATGAGTAGAGCTTTATATTGGACTTCCAGGTAATATGGGTCTCTTGAAGATAGGCAATATCTGTTTTGTACTGTGTTAATTCACAGAGAACTTTGTGTCTTTTAATATGTGAATTTAGCCCTTTTACATTATATGAGAGAAACTTGACATCTGTCATATAACTTTTTCTTCTTTTTTTTTTAAAGTGTTTGGAATAATTTCTTGTGAAGTCGGTCAGATGGTCTCCCTGCCTCCCCCCACCCCCCCGCTCTTCCCATTCCCACCCCCTCCCTCCTCCATCCCATCTCCCATCCCTCCCTCCTCCCCCCTGGCCTATTCCCCCCCCCCGATGTTCCCCCCCTCCCGTCCGCCCCCCCCCAATCCTCCCCCCCTCCTCCCATCCCTCCTCCCCTGGCCCAATCCTGGCCTGGGAGCCGCTATTGGTTGCCTCCTCGTCTTCTCCATCGGCTCCTCCCTAGTGGTGGTGTACCTAAGTGCTCCTCTAGCTGCTCCCCCTCCCCCCTCCCTCCCACCCCCCGGTAGTCCCCCCCCTAATCAAATGTGGCTGAAACCAACACCAAGCTAATCCACCCAGTCCGGTAGTTCAGGTACTGTTAAGTCCATTTTATAGCAAAATTCCGTCAATTCTTCCGGGTGTCTTAGTCGAGCAGTTTTACCCCCCTTTATTCCAATAAGGCATGCAGGAAAACCCCATTGATACTTAATATTTTGTGCCCGCATCGACTCTAGTAAGGGTTTCAAATGTCTTCTCCTTGCCAATGTTTCTCTCGACAGGTCAGGAAATATTTGGAGCTCAGTCTCTCTATATCTTAGGGGGGGTTTCCCCCTAAGCCTTCCCCAGATTTCCGCTTTGTCCACATAGTTCCTGAATCTCACAATGACATCTCTTGATCCGTATCTTTCTGTCTGTTGGGGGTTACCTATACGGTGTACTCTTTCAATCTTGAAGGGTTTCGCTTCTGCTGTTTTGTCTAGCAGGGGGTTAAATATTGTATTCATAATTGCTCTGAGATCTTCATCCTTTTCTTCCACAATCGCACGAATTCTGAGGTTCTGCCTCCTGTTGCGATTCTCCTGGTCCTCTATCCGATATGCCATCAATCTTTGATTGTCACTCATTGCCTTCACTTGCTTTTTCAGTATGTTTAGTTCCTGGTCCTGTTCTTCTATTCTCCTTTCTGTCCCTTCTACTCTTTCAAGGAGCCCTCCTAGGTCTAATCTTATTCTATTGATTTCTGTTTTTATGATGTTTTCCATCCTCAATAGCATAGTGTTCATCTCAGCCTTCGTGGGGGGTTGTGTGTCTTGGGCTTGTTCTGCTAGTTTACTGTGTTCTTGTTCGCTCTCTATTGTCGTTTCTCCTCTAGAGCTCTCAGCACTGCTCCCCCCCTTTTTTGTCTCACTCTTCTTTTTTTCATTTCTCTTTGTGAGCCCTGGGCTTTTGAGACTCCCTTCTTGAGTCATATATTGTTGTATTGAACCGTTTCCTGGATTATTTTTAGGTGTTTTTGTAGTAACGCCCCTAGTTGATCTATTCATCCTGCTTTTATTGTTGGGTCTGATTCTCTTCCCCAGTTTGAAGATGTTTAAGAATTGCTATTTGTTTCTTTTGCTCCGCCTTTCTCAGACCCCTGCTTCAGGGCCCTTTTCCCTTTTTTCTTCCTTTTCTTCCCCCCTTCTTCTCTCCTTCCTTTTCCCCCTGTTCACAGTAGTCAGTAATCTAACTTGATTAACTATCTCGGGTTCTATGCCCGTGGGGGTGTTCAGCGTACCAAACGCCAACTATATTGACCCCCTTGTGGGGAGAGGTGTATAGAAAAAGGGGGTATACCTCATACCTATTTGATCCTGTTTCCCTGGGCAATCTTGTTAATTTCTCCCCTGTTTCGCCGTTTATTTACTACTTTTAAGCCGGGCTATTAACCCTGCGGGGTCTATCTTTACAGTAAGAGATGCCCGCTATGCTTACAGTTTTATCACAGTTGATCGAGTGTATAGGGTGTTCAGATATCTGGAGAGAGCCAGCAATGCTTATGTTCAATTTTGCCTTATTGCTCAACGCATGTAGGCTGCGCCTTTCTATGTGGTTTCAGACTAGTTTTAATCTCCTGAATTAGAGATCTCCCCTTCACTAGTGATCATAAGGCACAGGATAAGTTTTAAAGGGGACTATCTTAATAGTCCTCCTTACATACTCCTATAGAAAATACACCAGAGTTTTACTCAAGTTAATCAGTCTCTCATTGCTCTTGCACCAGGTATGTCGCTACTGAGCTGAGTGTTAAGAGGTATAACCGCCTGGACACATGGAAAAAAAAAAAAAGGACAAAAGAAAAGGGGGGGGGGGGTTTTCAGGGGGGGGGGACGGGACAGTACCCGACCCTACTCTGGGTGTCACACCACACCTCAGAAGCCCCTCTTTACTGTTCCTTGCAACACCTCTCCTGATTGTTTTCACAAGAGGAAAGTAGAGCTTTTCATATGTCCTGAGTCCTAAACAATGCTACAACGATGAAGCCACCGAAGCAAAAGAGGATGCAGCCTTATCACTCCTTTAACCTATCATGCCCGTATCAAATCCGTGGCAGCTAGTCCCCAGGGTGCACTACACCTGAAATCCTCCCAAGATTGAACAGACAGAGCAAATAGCAAGAGGTCATTCACAGGGGAATATTGAGAATAGGGGGGGGGGGGTCCGGGGGGGGGGCAGGGAGCCCGACCCGACTCGGCTCAACTGAGCGCCTCACCAATCCCCCAGTTCATCCCGCCGACCGCCGCTGGGCTGTGCTGTTCCGTGGGGGGGACCTTGATGTAGCTCCTGCTATCGGTTCCACTGTGCTCCGCTCGGCCATCCGTTGTGATACAGGCTGTTGGGGATCGTGGGGCGGTACGATCACTCTCCGCGCTCGTCGGGTCTTTGGGAGGGGGTGAGTCTCCCGCTCGGTCCTTTGGTCACTCAGCCTCTCACGCTGGTGTCCGTCGGTCCGCCGATGTACTCGATGGAGACTCGGTGCGGCAAACGCCGCTAGCAGCCATGGAGCAGTCGGCTCCTCCCACCCTCACCGGCGTCACGTCCTCATCACGCCCATGTCCATCGCTACTAAAGTTTGACTGGCAATCACTGTTCTAAGAGATCCTCAAACAATAATCTTATCTAATTATATATCTAATAATCTTTGGCTTGCAAATATATTACATTACTGATAAATGTATCAATTATTATTTAAAATTAAATAAAGGGGATCAAAAGCAGGCAGAACAGAGAGGGGAATCAGTGATCGGTGTCAGAGAATCAATTACAAGAATGATGCCCTGTGTCTGTGTCTCTCCCTGCAGCAGCTGAAAGCCGGGAGGGGGAAAACTGGCTTTCAGCTGCTGCAGAGGGCCGCACAGGGCATCCTTCTGTAACTGCCCCTCCGCCAAACCGCACTAATTCCCCCTGCTGTTTGGGCCCCCTGTGTGCTTGGGCCCCCTACAGGAGGACTGGGGGTCCCCCTTATCAACGGCCCTGCTTATGCCCCATACACACAAGCGGAATTTCCGCCAGCAAAAGTCTGATGTGAATGAATGAATGAATGAATGAAAACTTATATAGCGCAACACATGCGAACTTAATCGCCTCTGGGCGCTTTGAGCTTTTTTTGTGAGCTTTTTATCGGAAATTCTGACCGTGTGTATGCTTCATCAGACTTTTGCTGTTGGAATTTCCGCCAGCAAATGTTTGAGAGAAGGTTCTCCATTATTCCGACAGAAAAAAATTCCTATCAGAAAATCCATTTGTCTGTATGGAAACAATTCAACGCATGCTTGGAAGCATTGAACTTCTTTTTTTCACCTTGTCGTAGTGTTGTAAGTCACGCGTTCTAAACGCTTGATAGTTCAGAGAACTTTTGTGTGACCGTGTGTATGCAAGCCAAGCGTGAGCAGAAAACCATCCAACTTTTTCCAGCGGAAATTCCGCTCGTGTGTACAGGGCACAATTGACACTTTTTGGGGACCAGTGACACCAATACAGTGACCAGTGCTAAAAAAATGCACTGTCACTGTATTAATGACGCTGGCAGGGAAGGGGTTAACATCAGGGGCGATCAAAGGGTTAAGTGTGCTCATAAGGAATGCTTTATAACTGTGTCGGTCGTGGCTTAACTGGAGGAAGAGAGAGATTCCTACTTAGTAGAAACACAAGATATCCATCTTCTTCTCTGTTTGCCTTGTTTACATAGGCAGACCGCCATTCTGCCTCTCATGTCAATGATTGGCGGGTCCCGGCGGACATTGTGTCCAATCACAGCGGGCCGCCGGAGGCGAGCGTGCGCATCCCAGACCCAGGAAGAGATAACAACCTACAGGTGCGTTGATTCATGCAGCCGGGCTGCCCTATATGTGCCGTAGGCGGTCCGGAATCAGTTAACTGAAGTCACATTGGCTGTTCACTTTGCAAAGGATATTTCCCTAGAGCATAGTGAATTTCACCTTGCAAAAAATATCCAATCACTTGCATGGCGAAAAAAAACAGCATAAAGGAGTTGTAAAGGAAAAAAAATGTTTGCCTAAAATTAATGTCTGCAGGGTAGACAGATAGAATAGTGCAATGATTCTGTTAAAAAACGAGTAAATACCTATTAAATTCCTTCATCTATATCACCTCCAGCGTTCTAGTTTCTGTTCTCTCATACACTTCCTGGTTTGCGTCGCTCGTTCATGTAAGAACTACATTTCCCAGTATGCATTGCGGCACGCCCAGTAATTCACACCTCCTTGAAGTCTCTAACACGTAGAGAGCGTCCTGCTGCACAGATTTTGGCCCAGATTCTGAAAGTGCTTACGACGGCGCAACGCAATGTGCGCCGTCGTAAGTCCTAATCTGGGCCGTCGTATCTATGCGACTGATTCTTAGAATCAGTTACGCATAGATAACCATTAGATCCGACAGGCGTAAGGCTCTTACGCTGTCGGATCTTAAATGCAATTTTTTTTTCGCCGCTAGGTGTCGCCTCCGTCGTTTTCGTGTATGCAAATTAGCAAAATACGCGAATTCCCGAACATACGCGCGGTCGACGCAGTGAAGTTACAACGTTTACGTTAGATTTGCGATGGGTAAAGTTGCCCCTGCTATATGAGGGGCAACCAATATTAAGTATGGCCTTCGTTCCCGCGTCACAATTTAAAAATTTACGTTGTTTGCGTAAGTCGTCCGTGAATAGGGCTGGACGCCATTTACGCTCACGTCAAAACCAATGACGTCCTTGTGACGTCCATTTAGGGACGGCGCAAGGCGCATTAGGTTCGGCGCGGGAACGCGCCTAATTTAAATGCTATACGCCCCCTACCCGCCTAATTTGAATTAGGCGGGCTTGCGCTGGGGGATTTACGCTACACCGCTTCAACTTTACAGGCAAGTGCTTTGTGAATCAAGCACTTGCCCGTAAAACTTGCGGCGGTGTAACGTAAATCAGATACGTTACACCGCCGCAGAGATGCGGCGATCTAAGAATCTGCCCTGTAGTTCCCAGGAGGGGGCGAGCACGTCTCTGACCACCGCAGTAAAGCCTCCCATCACGGTGGTCAGTAAAATCAGACAGGCAGGAAGTGAACAGAACAGAGAAGAAATAGAGCAACTTCTGAGCAAAAACGAACAATGAGGAAGTGAAAAGAGGAATGTCTGCAGGTAAAGGATGCTTATTATGAAAAAAAAAAAATTCCTTTACAACCCCTTTAAGTTCTGGGGAAAATTGCAACTTCCCTTGCAAACAGTCTTTTTGCCTTTAGTAAATGAACCTCTACGTGTCCACACAAGAGGAACTTTTTACATTTATCTTTGTCAAAACTAAGCAGGCAGACACAGTTTTGTTGGTGAAAGAATATCTTTATTTTCCCATAACGCTTTTGTAATTTTTATATCAATATTTTTTTGAGAATTGAGAGTCATTGCAGAACTCTGTTCACACCGCAGTTCCTAAATTTCTTCAAAATAAACTCTCTAGAAAATGTTACGTATCACAGTCATTGGCTTTTTGTTCTCCTTAAGCGAGACCAAAAAAAAAAAAAAATCAGTTATAAAAATGAATGAATATTTTTTTTTTTTTTAAATATAAGTAGCATTTTTGTTGTTTTTGCAATATACAGTAACAGATACAGCACGTCATAGTACATAGAATGGTAGGATACAACTTACTTACAGAGATCTATAGGATAGGATACAAGCAGCAGCCCAAGTATTGAACATCAAGCATTGCTTACATAGTTGTATCAATAGTGTCATTAACACATAGAGATAAACATTTCAACAATCATTTTCTGTAGTCAGTATCCTACATTGGTGGGCAATCTGCAAATTATTACAATTTTAAATGAATGGAGATGTTTTATTGAGATTTCTATTGTAATCACAATGATAAGAATTAGAACAAAAGAGAAAGAAGATTAGTAAAAGGAAACAAATTCCCCCCTTACATCAGTGTCCCCATCAGAGGCCCCCTTATATCAGTGTCCCCATCAGAGGCCCCCTTATATCAGTGTCCCCCTTATATCAGTGTCTCCATCAGAGCCCCCCTTATATCAGTGTCCCCATCAGAGGCCCCCTTATATCAGTGTCCCCATCAGAGCGCCCCCATACATCAGTATCCCCATCAGAGCGCCCCCATACATCAGTGTCCCCATCAGAGGCCCCCTTATATCAGTGTCCCCATCAGAGGCCCCCTTATATCAGTGTCCCCATCAGAGCACCCCTTATATCAGTGTCCCCATCAGAGGCCCCCTTACATTAGTGTCCCCATCAGAGGCCCCCTTACATAAGTGCCCCCATCAGAGGCCCCCTTATGTAAGTGCCCCCACACATCAGTGCCACTATCAGAGTCTCTCCTTACATCAGTGTCCTCATTAGAGCCCCCCTTAAATCAGTGTTCCCATCAGAGTCTCTCCTGACACCAGTGTCCCCATTAAAGTCCCCCTTACATCAGTGTCCCCTTCAGAGTCTCCCTTTAATCAGTGTCCCCCCTTACACCAGTGTCCCCATCAGAGTCTCCCTTACATCAGTGTCCCCATCAGAGCCCAACTTATATCAGTGTCCCCATCAGAGGCCCCCTTATATCAGTGTCCCCACACATCAGTGCCACTATCAGAGTCTCTCCTTACATCAGTGTCCTCATTAGAGCCGCCCTTAACCTCCCTGGCGGTATGATTCTTTCAGAAAAAACATGCTGAAAGCAGTACCATTAATTGCAAGGAAATTTGGCGTTTTATATTGTAGGCCTGTAATTTTTAGAAATAACTCACTTAAATCTGACCAAACAAGATTCTAATAGGCATCCCGGGTATGACATTTTTTTAAAAACAAAATTATAAATTATAATATAATAAATAACTATAAATAATTATAACAAATAATAATATAATTATAATAAAAATTATTCAATAATGTAATCAAATCAAAATCACTGAAATTTGCTCAGTTGCAGAATTGTCGCTGTCATTACTTTTATTTTTTTATGGCAAATTTCCCCACAAATCGCCATCGCTCAATTCTGCAAGTGATTATAATTTATTATCGCTGTTTTCTAGCTGCTCTAAAACCATTTTTGACATAAAGGGACACTTTTGGTTGTTATGGACAATCTACAGTTTGCAGGCAGAAAGAACAGTTTTTATTATATAAAATAACATGTAGGGCACTGGGCAGACCACTAGGGACAAGGGGGGTGTGTTTTTTTTACATACAGTTCTGTAATCTATAAGATTACAGTATACTGTATGTAATGTGTTTGTTTACCTTTTTAAATTTGGCGCCGTTCTCCGTCCCCGTGCGTCGTAACGTCGCAGGGAACGGAGATCAGCGGCACAGGAGGACGCTGTGTGAATCGAGCGAGGTCCCGCCCGCTCACACAGCGCGGTGGCATCGCTGGATCCAGGGACAAGGTAAGTAAAACTCCCTGTACATCCAGCGAGGCGAGCCCGAGTCTGACTCGGGGTTACCGATCCTAGCCCAAAAATCTCACCCCGAGTCAGACTCGGGAACACCGCCCAGGAGGTTAAATCAGTGTTCCCATCAGAGTCTCTCCTGACACCAGTGTCCCCATTAAAGCCCCCCTTACATCAGTGTCCCCTTCAGAGTCTCCCTTTAATCAGTGTCATCCTTACCCTTACACCAGTGTCCCCATCAGAGTCCCCCTTACATCAGTGTCCCCATCAGAGCCCACCTTATATCAGTGTCCCCATCAGAGGCCCCCTTATATCAGTGTCCCCATCAGAGGCCCCCTTATATCAGTGTCCCCATCAGAGTTCTCCCCTCACATCAGTGCCACTATCAGAGTCTCTCCTTACATCAGTGTCCTCATTAGAGCCTCCCTTAAATCAGTGTTCCCATCAGAGTCTCTCCCGACACCAGTGTCCCCATTAAAGTCCCCCTTAGATCAGTGTTCCCTTTCAGAGTCTCCCTTTAATCAGTGTCCCTATTACACCAGTGTCCCCATCAGAGTCCCCCTTTCATCAGTGTCACCATAAGAGTCTTTCCTTACATCTATTTCCCCATCAGAACCCCAGCTTACATCAGTGTCTCCATCAGAGTAGCCCTCACATCAGTGTCACTATCCGTGCCCCCCTTACATCGGTGTCTATATCAGAGTCCCCCCTTACATCAGTGTCTCCATCAGAGCCCCCCTTACATCATTGTCTCCATCAGAGTCTCTGCTTACATATATTTCCCCATCAGAGTCCCCACTTACATCAGTGTCTCCATCAGAGTAGCCCTCACATCAGTGCCCTTCCCCTCCTTACATCAGTGTCCCCATCAGAGTCACTCCTTACATCTATTTTTCTATCAGAGTTCTTGCTTACCTTAGTATCTCCATCAGAGTACCTATCACATCAGTGTCCCCATCAGAGTCTCTCCCTACATCAGTGTCTCCATCAGAGTAGCCCTCACATCAGTGCCCTTCCCCTCCTTACATCAGTGTCCCCATCAGAGTCACTCCTTACATCTATTTTTCTATCAGAGTTCTTGCTTACCTTAGTATCTCCATCAGAGTACCTATCACATCAGTGTCCCCATCAGAGTCTCTCCCTACATCAGTGTCTCCATCAGAGTAGCCCTCACATCAGTGCCCCCCCCCTTACATCAATGTCCCCATCAGAGTCTCTCCCTACATCAGTGTCTCCATCAAAGTCCCTGCTTACATCAGTGTCCCCATCAGAGTCTTTCCTTACATTTATTTCTCCATCAGAGTACCCCTCTCATCAGTGTCCCTCCTTATATCAGTGTCTTTATCAGAGTCCCCTTACATCAATGTCCCCATCAGAGTCGCTCGCTTACATCAAATAAATTAATCCCAGTGCTAACACACTTGTCTATAATTGAATATTGTGTCACCAAAAACAAATAATGATGGGGCTATAATGCAATGCAGTGTCAAGGGTGGTCAGTACACAGTCCCAGCGAACAATCCCTACTATCACTGGTGTGCACTGTGCAGTAATGTCAAAGAGACAGCTCCAATGCCAAGTCCGCATGAGGCAATGATTAAGAGAGTCACCAAAGAGCTCAATAGGAAATTGACTCACAGAAAAGTCCCTCAACAGCACTGGGTCTAGCACACTGATCTCTGAGTACGTGGTTGCTGTCATTGCTTCATGTACGTGGTTGCTGGCATTTTTACAATAAAGAAGATTGCTTTTACTTGGAACTTTTTCTGTGAGTCAAATTCCTATTGAGGTCCTTGGGGACTCTCTTATCCATTGCCTCATCTGAACCTGGCATTGGAGTAGTCTATATCAGCGGATGCCAGCCAGTGGTCTGTGAACCTCTGATGGTCCATGAGTAAATGTTGGTGGTCAAAAAAAAATAAAAAATGTACACACCCAAAAGTCTACGGCCCAGATTCACAAAAGAGATACGATGGCGTATCTCCTGATACGACGGCGTATCTCCTGATACGCCGTCGTATCTCTGTTTTAGTGTCTTCCTAACTATGCGACTGATTCATAGAATCAGTTACGCATAGTTAGCCCTAAGATCCGACAGGTGTAATTGTTTTACACTGTCGGATCTTAGGATGCAATACCGCGGCCGCCGCTGGGGGGGAGTTTGCGTCGTAAACCAGCGTCGGGTATGCAAATTAGGAGTTACGGCGATCCACGACGGTTTTTCGTGTTCGCTACGTCGCTGCTAGTCTAGTTTCCCGTCGCAAAGTTAGTCGTCGTTTTAGGTGCCCTAACTTTACACAGCACACGGTATGGCCGTCGTTCCCGCGTAGAAATTTTTACATTTTTGCTTCTTGCGTAAGATGTCCGGGAATACGGAAGTACGATACGCACGTCGCTGTTTCAAAAAAATGACGTCACTTCGCGCAAAGCACGGCGGGAAATTCAAAAGGGAGCATGCGCAGTAGGTCCGGCGCGGGAGCGCGCCTAATTTAAATGGCACACGCCCCTTTGAACTACGCGGGCTTACGCCGGAGGCCGCCGGCGGAAGTTTTCTCGCAAGTGCTTTGTGAATCAGGCACTTGCGATGAAAACTTGCGGCAGTGTAACGTATCTACGATACGTTACGCCGCCGCGATTCTACGTGAATCTGGCCCAACCTTCTCAAAATGTATAAATTGTGAGGAGGTAGCCTGTTGGGTGTGTACATTTTTCTTTTTCTTTTCTCTTTTTTGATGTATGACATTTTGTGACCACACTCAGGCCCCGTACACACGTCCGAGAAACTCGACGAGCAAAACACATCGTTTTGCTCGTCGAGTTCCTTGTGATGCCGCCGAGGATCTCGGCGAGCCAAGTTTCCCCGTTGACTAACGAGGAAATAGAGAACATGTTCTCTATTTGGCCCAACAAGATCCTCGTCGGTTTCCTCGGCCGAAAGTGTACACACGGCCAGGTTTCTCGGCAGAATATGGCTCCGATTGAGTTTCTGGCTGAATTCTGCCGAGAAACTCGGTCGTGTGTACGGGGCCTCACCCTGAACTCTAGAGGAGCATCACCTCTAAGTGTTTGAATTTTTGCAGGGCTCCCATGACCACCAATTTTTTGGAATAAATGTTGGTGGTCCCCAGAGGTTCTGCTGCAAATCAACATTGTGGTGGATGTATACCGCCCAACGTTGTTTCCAGTGTTGTTGGGTATCGACTGTCCTCCTCTATAGTATTGGAACCTGTGGGAAGGTGCCGGGAGGAGTTCATAGAGAGAGGGAGGTGAAGAAGGAAGGGACTTCCAATGGCAGTGCTGCTGATCACAGACTGTGAGAGGGCGCACAGAACTCGAGCACATGGCTGGATAAGGAGGGGAGATCCAATGATGAGTCTGTATAAGTCAGCAATGTGACTTTATTGTTCCTCCTTACATCAGTGTCCCCATTATTCTCCCTTCCTACATCAGTGTCTTCAGTATTGTCCCTCCTTATATCATTGTCTTCATTATTGTCCCTTCTTACATCAGTGTCCCCATTATTATTCCTTCTTATATCAGTGTCTTCATTATTGTCCCTCCTTACATCATTGTCTTTATTATTGTCCCTCCTTATATCAGTGTCCCAATTATTGTTCCTCCTTACATCATTGTCTTACTTTTTGTCCCTCCTTACATTAGTGTCCTCATTATTGTCCTTCCTTACATCAGTGTCTCCCTTAGCCCATTGGTGTGTGCAGCCTATTGAATTAGGGTGTGCACCCCAGAGCACAAACACACATGCGTGTATATCAGCAGAGCAGTGGACGGTGTCAGTTGAGCAGTGGACGGCGTCAGTAGGGCAGTGGACAGTGTCAGTTGAGCAGTGGACTGTGTCAGTTGAGCAGTGGATTGTGTCAGTTGAGCAGTGGACGGTGTCAGTTGAGCAGTGAACGGTGTCAGTACGGCAGTGGACGGTGTCAAGATGTTTTTTTATTTTCATAATTTTTTACAAGTTTATTCATTTTAACCACATCAGCCCTGGAATAATTTACCTCCTTCCTGACAAGAGCATTTTTTGAGATTCGGCACTGCATCGCTTTAAATGACAATTGCGCGGTCGTGCGACATTGTACCCAAACAAAATTGATGACTTTTTTACCCACAAACAGAGCTTTCTTTTGGTGGTATTTGATCACCTCTATTTTTTGCGCAATAAACAAAACAAAAGAGCGACAATTTTGAAAAAAGGCTATATTTTATACTTTTTGCTATAATAAATATCCCCAATATATATATAAAATTTTTCCGCAGTTTAGAATGAAGAATGCAGACAGGAGCGATCAGGACAGATCACTTGCTGTGTTCATCCAGAAAAGGAAGCGGCCGTTTAAATAAATATTTACCATCTTCTTACCCACTCCTGAGAAGAGAGGAGGGAAGCTGGCAGCACTGCAGAGGGGAGAGAGGAAGCAGGATGATTCAGCACCACACAGGATGATTAGGGTGTGCCCAGGCACTTCTGGCACACCCCATGCGCATGCCTATGCTTTAGAGTCCGCTTCCTTCATCAGTTACTATTGGGGCGGGGAGAAGCAGAAACTGTGCACATTAGCCGGGGATCAGGTACAATCCTGTTGGGGGCTGTATGTGACCAATGGGTCATAGTTTGGAGACCCCTGAGCTAGACTGTAACCATTTTGAAAATATTTTTCAGGATTGAATCCTGGCAGGCTCTCTGGCTTCAGAGTAATAAAGGACATAAGGATTTAGGAAAACATGCTCAGCCCATTCAGTGCCACCCACTACATGCTCAGTAAATGCAGTGAGAGATGGGGGCGTGGCCGTGAATGCACTTTTCTAAACCACAGGGGCTTCTGTACACAGTGGTCACAGACATCTCTCTGCTGCCCCCTATGGGCTGTCAATATAGGAATTAGATTTCACAGGTAATAAATACAATTCACACCGTCAGAAATCCAAACATAAGTTTACTTTGGTGTCTACAGATCAAAGTTCTGGCACATTTAATAACAACATTGTCTGGATTTATAAACTGTAAAAACGTTGCCTTGCAACAAAAAAATATGGTAGGGTTTTCTCCAGTTTGACTGCAAAAGCAGAAACACTAAATGTAAAGGAAAGTGTGTGAATTTTTTTAAATTTTAGAATCATACTTACCGAGATGGATGCAACATTGGTCAGATGCTGCATCTGTCCCCTGCTGGCTCTAAGGCTGAGAGCTGAGCGATTGAACACCGTTGAACGCTCGGTTCTCAAAGCTCCCTAAACAGAGAGCTGGTGACTGTCAATCACAGCTGTCTGCTCTGCCCCCTCCAGCGCTCACTGGAGTGCTGGGCTGTGTAGGGGCAGGAGTGTCCAGCTCAGGCTCTCAGGGGTTCACTGAGAGGCTGAGCCGGGTGTCGGTCCAGGCATGTGGGCGGATCCTGGCCATATGGTTTGCGATCTTTCCCGAGCCTGGACCAGGCCGGTGACTTCAACGAGCAGTGGTGTCACAGGAGCAGTGGTGTATTTAGGTTTTGTGCTGCCCTAGACCTGACTAAACTCGTGCAATCACAAATTTAAATATGATCCACCCCTTCCTGTGAAGGGCACACCCCTTCCTGTTTAAGACCTACCCTGAAATTTTCCACTGGGGACACTAGTTCTAAGGGCCTTGGGGCCTATAGTTCTATATAAGCACACATTTCTGCTAAATTTATGGAGGACTAGGAGGATATGACCATGCCAGTGGTGCAGCAGAAAACAGGTAGCACAGTGATGAAGGTGAATGTGGTCCAGGAAGTGAGCAAAGAAATGATTGGGGGCAGGAACAATAAATTCATCTGTTTATTTTTCTCATCAGCAATCAACAGAAATAAAATGAACATTCCTTAATATGTACAACTGACACAAGCAAAGGATTGCAGGAGAATCCTACTACCTACCTGCCAGGTATAGGTGACCATGTCAGTGTCCCTTGGGTCTGCACCATCCCTATCATACCGGCAGCAGTGCGGTCACTTTATGGGGGCACCAGACCGATTTGTCTTGCGGCCCAGTCCAACTCATAAGACTGGGGCTACACAAAAAGTGTAGGGCAAGCCGGCGGGGACTTTTTTCATGCTACCCCCTGCAAAGTGCTGCCCTAGGCCTGGGCCTTGTTGGCCTAGGCCAAGATACAGCGTTGCACAGGAGTGCAGAATGAACTGCACTCCTGTGATCCATAGGAGAAGTACAGCCAAACAAGCTTTCCCCCGTACTTCTCCTTTAATACAATTTGAACAACAGTTACAAAACACCATATTAGCACAGTTTCCTTATCTGATGGCTGCAGTTACATCTAACTTTATTTCAACATGTACTTTACAAGAATTTACATTTTAATTCTTCCACGTAATAGAAGTTGCACACGTAAAAAAAAAAAACTTTTTGTAGTAACCAATAGAAAAGGGGACTGTGCAGCTGTGCATGGTAGCCAAACAGCTTCTAATTTCAGCTTGTTCAATTAAGCTTCTTTGGCAAAAAAAAAAAGTGGAAGCTGATTGGTTTCTATGAAGAGCTGCACCAGGTTTTTTACATTATCCAATTTCAGTAAATGAAAAAAAAAAATATTGAATTTTTTTCAAAATTGTCGCTCTATTTTTGTTTATAGCGCAAAAAATAAAAACCGCGCGTCACAGGTTGCCGGAAAAACCTGAACGTCGGTGCGGCTCTTGATCACCTGTAATGCGCAGTATGCGCCGTTCGGAAGCCTGTCAATCACAGGCAGTGCTTGGGAACGCCCACTCCCGCGGGATCGCCGTGAGATGAAAATCGGGATTAACAGGTATGTGCTGACAAAAAACAAAAAAACACCGGCCTTGTGTCGGTAGGATGGCGCGACTTTGTGTAGTGTCAAAAAATGTTTTAAAGGGTGAACCTCCGCTTTAAACTTCTCCACAACTTTATCCCTGACCTGTCTGGTGTCGTGTTCCATGGCCTTCATGATGCTGTTTGTTCACCAAGGTTCTCTAACAAATCTCTGAGGGCTTCACAGTACAGTTGTATTTAAATTCAGATTAAATTACACACAGGTGGACTCTATTTACTAATTAGGTGACTTCTAAGGGCAATCGGTTCCACTGGATTTTAGTTAGGGGTATCAGGGTAAAGGGGACTGAATACCACACTTTTCAGATATTTATTTGTAAAAAATGTTGAAAACTATTTAATGTATCATTTTTCTACCACTTCAAAATTATGTGCCACATTGTGTTAGTCTATCACATAAAATCCCAATAAAATGCATTTACGTTTTTGGTTGTAACATGACAAAATGTGGAAAATTGCAAAGTTGTGCACAGAAGTTTACATACCCTGGCAGAATTTATGATTTATTGGCCATTTTTCAGAGAATATGAATGGTAACACAACATTTCTTCCACTCATGGTTAGTATTTGGCTGAAGCCATTTATTATCAATAAACTGCGTTTACTCTTTTTTTTAAATCATGACAACAGAAACTACCCAAATGACCCTGATCAAAAGTTTACACACCCTGGTGATTTTGGCCTGATAACATGCACACAAGTTGACACAAAGGGGTTTAAATGGCTATTTAAGGGAACCATCCTCGCCTGTGATCTGTTTGCTTGTAGATAGTGTGTGTATATAAAAGGTCATTGAGTTTCTGGACTCCTGACAGACCCTTGCATCTTTCATCAAGTGCTGCACTGACGTTTCTGGATTCTGAGTCATGGGGAAAGCAAAAGAATTGTCAAAGGATCTGCGGGAAAAGGTAGTTGAACTGTATAAAACAGGAAAGGGATATAAAAAGATATCCAAGGAATTGAGAATGCCAATCAGCAGTGTTCAAACTCTAATCAAGAAGTGGAAAATGAGGGGTTCTGTTGAAACCAAACCACGGTCAGGTAGACCAACTAAAATTTCAGCCACAACTGCCAGAAAAATTGTTCGGGATGCAAAGAAAAACCCACAAATAACTTCAGGAGAAAAACGGGACTCTCTGAAAACATGTGGTGTGGCTGTTTCAAGATGCACAATAAAGAGGCACTTGAAGAAAGATGGGCTGCATGGTCGAGTCGTCAGAAGAAAGTCATTACTACGCGAATGCCACAAAGTATCCCGCTTACAATACGCCAAACAGCACAGAGACAAGACTCAAACCTTCTGGCCCAAGTCATTTGGAGGGATGAAACTGAGCTTTTTGACCACAACCATAAACACTACATTTGGAGAGGAGTCAACAGGGAGTATGATGAAAGGTACACCATCCCTACTGTGAAACAAGGAGGTGGATCGCTGATGTTTTGGGGATGTGTGAGCTACAAATACAAAGGAAATTTGGTCAAAATTGATGACAAGATGAATGCAGTATGTTATCAAAAAATTACTGGAGAAATATTTTCATTCATCAGCCAGGAAGCTGCGCATGGGACGTACTTGGACATTCCAACATGACAATGATCCGAAACACAAGACCAAGTAGACCTGTCATTGGCTACAGCAGAATAAAGTGAAGGTTCTGGAGTGGCCATCTCAGTCTCCTGACCTCAATATCATTGAGCCACTCTGGGGAGATCTCAAATATGCAGTTCATGCAAGACATCCCAAGAATTTCCAGGAACTAGAGGCTTTTTACCAAGAGGAATGGGCAGCTTTACCATCTGAGAAGATAAAGAGCCTCATCCACAAATACTACAAAAGTCTTCAAGCTGTCATTGATGTTAAAGGGGGCAATATACAGTATTAAGAACTGGGGTATGTAAACTTTTGATCAGGGTCATTTGGGTAGTTTCTGTTGTGATTATGATTTAAAAAGAGTAAACACAGTTAATTGATAATAAATGGCTTCAGCCAAACACTAAGGCCCCTTTCACACGGGGCGGATCAGTTGATCCCCGCTGAGCCGGCGGATGACAGGGCGGTCCCGCACACTGTCATGATGAACACGGACCGTCTGTCCGTGTTCATCCGATCAGATCCGCCAGACGGATGGAAAAGTAGGTTTTTCCTCTTAAAAGGTGATAAAACGTACAAAGAAAACTAATCAGGGAGAACACTCCATAAACTGTGAATTACTAATATGTCACAGGCACGCGAACCCATGAGTAAGTCGCGTGCCTGTGACGTAACGCGTAGGGAGGAGCCTGCGATCGAATCCGAGTGCATCGGATCGAGCTGAGGAAACAACATACTGAGTGGCGTTTTCGTGCTTTACTGAAAGCGGGGATTCGTGAGTGCATATGTCAATGCTCTGATTACATTTTTTGATCTGTCATCGAATATTGCGCAATGAGGTTTTTTCTCTTTTCTTTCATGCAATCCCTGTCTGTGAGTGCCTGTATCATCTGATCACAGCGGTGGAGAGCTGGATTAGCATTCAGGTTGAAGAGAGTGATTTTTTCCCTGCATGGAATCCTGCTAATCACTGTGCACTAATTAAGGACATATTAGTAATTCACAGTTTATGGAGTGTTCTCCCTGATTAGTTTTCTTTGTACGTTTTATCACCTTTTAAGTTAATATTAGCGCATCTATATTTTATATGTTTCACTGTTTGGATTTGGTATCACTCAAGATAGCAGCTATATTATTTGTTTTTTATTTGGGTGCACGTGGAATTGATTATTTAATTAGCGCTGTAGTATATTTTATTTAATTAGCGCTGTAGTATATTTTTCACATTAGGTTTTTCCTCTGTCACACTTTGGCGGATCGGAGCAGGTCGGATATCAGCGGGCATGTCACCGCTGACATCCACGGCTCCATAGAGGAGCACGGAGCGCCCGTTCAGGTCCGCCTAAAAAACTGGCAGGGCCGCCCGTGTGAAAGAGCCCAAAGAAAGGTTTTTGTGTTATTCATATTCTCTGAAAAATGGCCAGCAAATCATAAATTCTGCCAGGGTATGTAAACTTATGATCACAACTATATATATATATATATATATATATATATATATATAATCTAAAGACATTTATTTAATTTCATATAGTAATTTACATTTATTTATTAGATATATTATTATATAAGATTATTACATACTTTTTTTACAAGAACGTGTTATACCACATCATATGTAAATAAAAAGAGGAACGTTCATTTCCAGAAATAACAGAACTGTGTGATAACCTAAAACCTGTATAAATATTTATAACGATTTTCTCACGATAATGGTTTTAAAATAAAATATAGAAATAAAACACATTTTAAATAAATCTGTCCTGAAATTATATATATATAAAAAATTAATTGCGCTCCCACCTAGAAAATTTGAAATTATCATACAAACTCAAGTGACCTTCAACACTAGTGTTCATACAAAAAAACAATAACGTGTAAGTTCATAATTATTGAAGGATTAGCATTGAAGATTTGTTCCAATAGATAAATATGAACGGCCTCGTGAATGGGTCCATATAAATTAAACACTTAAGGACCGCATCCTGCAGATATACGTCGGCAGAATGGCACGGCTGGGCACAAGCACGTACCTATACATCCTCTTTAAGTGCCCAGCCGCGGGACCCGGGGACCCGATCGCCGCTGGAGTCCCGTGATCGGTCCCCGGAGCTGAAGAACGAGGAGAGGTGAGTGTAAACACAGCTTCCCCGTTCTTCATTGTGGCAATGTCATTGATCGTCTGTTCCCTGATATAGGGAAACACGATCAATGACGTCACACGTCCAGCCCCGCCCCCCTACAGTTAGAAACACAGATGAGGTCACACTTAACCCCTTCAGCGCCCCCTAGTGGTTAACTCCCAAACTGCAATTGTCATTTTCACAGTAAACAATGCATTTTTAATGCATTGTTTGCTGTGAAAATGACAATGGTCCCAAAAATGTGTCAAAATTGTCCGATGTGTCCGCCATAATGTCGCAGTCATGAAAAAAATCGCTGATCGCCGCCATTAGTAGTAAAAAAATTTTTTTTATAAAAATGCAATAAAACTACAATAACATTTCAAATTTTCTAGGTGGGAGCGCAATTCATTTTTTATATATGGATGTTGACTGAAGTTTTACGTTTTTTTTTTTAATTTTAGGTGGGATGGAAGGTTTCATGTAATAACAAATTTTTGCCAGTTAAATTGTTCATTTTTGTATAGAAGTCTATAAATCAGACCAAAAAGAAGGAAAGCTGAGAAGGAAATGAGGACAGAATGACCTACTTGACTCCTAAAGAGGGGCAGTCCCTCTAAATGCAGGACATGTGGGAGCTACAGCAACTAAACCCTACCATCCTTTATAACCATGGAAGCTGCCATCCTTGCCTCTGTTTAATCCGCAACTGCACTGGTGTTGCACATGTGGTCAGTGATGACACCAGTCATTTGATGACTTGACAGTTTGGTTGAGAGCACAGGCAACAGCGACAGTTATCATTCATGCCTAGAATGTAACTGTTTCGGGAAACTGTTAACTTGATGGATTTACTTTGGGCTTTAACCACTTAAGCCCCGGACCATTATGCAGCTAAAGGACCAGGCCCCTTTTTGCTATTCGGCACTGCGTCGCTTTAACTGACAATTGCGCGACAGTGTGACGTGGCACCCAAACAAAATTTACGTGCTTTTTTTCCCACGAATAGATCTTTTTTTTTGTGGTATTTGATCACCTCTGCGGTTTTTATTTTTTTGCGCTATAAACAAAAATACTGTAGAGCGGCAATTTTGAAAAAAAATCAATATTTTTTACTTTTTGCTATAATAAATATCCCCCAAATATATATATAAAAAAAAATGTTTTCCTCAGTTTAGGCCGATACGTATTCTTCTACATATTTTTGGTAAAAAATCACAATAAGCGTTTATTGATTGCTTCGCGCAAAAGTTATAGCGTCTACAAAATAGGGGATAGTTTTATGGTATTTTTATTCATATATTTTATCTGCCTAGTTCCTGGTCCTAGGTGGTTCAACTTCCTGTCCTAAGACCCCATTGCCTCCTGGGTAATGATGACACTCATTTTCCAGGAGTCTCTGGGCATTACTGTGCCTAAAAATCGCCCAGCATGCACCTCTCCCTAAAAACCAGGAAAAAAAGGAACCGGGCTTCACATGCCCACACATATGATGGATACAGCGTCACGTGATACGTGAGCTGGAGGATATAAGGCAAGTGTTTGCAATGATTTCTGGAATGATTGGGGAGCTATTAATATGTTTTTGGGACTATTTAATGTGATTCATTTTAGCTTGCAAAAAATAAAAAATTATGCCCGGAACCTCGCTTTAACACTTGTGACAGGCTAGTCATTTTTGATGTTGCCAATAGTTACACGGTATGAGCATAAACAGTACACTAAAGCTAACACATTAGGCAACACAGTAAAATTAGAACACTACACAAAAATATATGGGGTAGATTCACGTACCTCGGCGCATTAATACGCCGGGCGCAGCGTATCTAAGATACACTACGCCGCCGCAACTTAATTTATTTTTTTCGAATCCTCAAAGAATTTGCGCCGTAAGTTATGGCGGCGTAGTGTATCTTTGGCGGCATAATGGCCCGCCATTCAAATCTCTGTGATGGGGGCGTGTTTTATGTAAATACGTCGTGACCCAACGTAAACAACGTTTTTTTTTAACTGCGCACGCCCCGTCCGTGGGGGTATGCCAGTGCGCATGCTCAAAATTAAACCGGAACCAGCCAATGCTTACGACGGCGACGTCATTCTACGCAAATCCCTATTCGCGAACGACTAAAGCAAACGACATAAAAAATTCAAAATGCGAGGCAGGAACGACGGCCATACTTAACATTGAGTACGCCTCATAATAGCAGGTTTAATTATACGCCGGAAAAAGCCGAAGGAAAACGACATAAAAAAATGCGCCGGCCTGACGTACATTCGTGGATCGCCGTAACTAGCTAATTTGCATACCCGACGCGGATTTCGCCGGAAACGCCACCTAGCGGCCGCCGAAAAGTTGCAGCTTAGTCTTACTAAGACGTACGCCTGTCGGATCGATCCCAGATGCCGTCGTATCTTGTTTTGAAGATACAAAACAAAGATACGACGCGCAAAATTTGAAATTACGCTGCGTATCAAGAGATACGCCGGCGTAATACTTTTGTGGATCTGCCCCTATGTGTCCAGGCAGGCTGCATGATGGCAACAGGTAGGTGCACATAAAAGTAAAATTGATACCATTATCTTTAATAGTGGCCACACACATATCAATATGACCAATCAATCAATCCTTCAGTGCGGCTAAACTTATCAAGTGGAATAAAAATCAAAAACCAAAGGGCCTCTTTTTGATTGATTTGGTGAGCTCTTGATTGATGTAGACTCTGGAAAGTTGATCAGCCATGGCAGAATCTTATAGAGAGCTTATAATTGATCATACAAATATCAAACATAATACGGATACATTTAAAAGTATGACTGAAAGATACAAATTTAAGTTGATTTGAAATTGCAGAACAATTAATTTGATTCGATAATTTAGTTGATGTTTGCTCATACTTATGCCTTGTACACATGATCGGAATTTCCGATGAAAAAAAGTCAGACGGAATCTTTTTATCGGATACTCCGACCGTGTGTACGGGCTTCAGTGGCGGCTGGTGCTCAAATTTTTTGGGGGGGGCGCAAACAAATGAAATAAAAAACTCACTGTACCCATCAATTGCCGCCACTGTGCCCATCAAACGTGGCCACTGTGCCATAACATTTTGCCACTATGCCATAAAATTGTCACCACTGTGCCATGCTATAAAACACAGCCACTGTGCCCATCAATTGTCGCAACTGTGCCATGCCATCAAACGCAGCCACTGTGCCATCAATTGTCGCCACTGTGCCATGCCAAACACAGCCACTGTGCCATCAATTGTTGCACACTGTGCCATGCCATTGTCACCACTGTGCCCATCAATTGTCGCCACGGTGCCATGCCAAACGCAGCCACTGTGCCATCAATTGACGCCACTGTGCCATGCCAAATGCAGCTACTGTGCCATGTCATTGTCACCACTGTGCCCATCAATTGTCGCCACTGTGCCATGCCAAACGCAGCCACTGTGCCATGCCATTGTTGCCACTGTGCCATGCCAAACGCAGCCACTGTGCCCATTAATTGTTGCCACTGTGCTATGTCATTGTCGCCACTGTGCCATGCCATTGTGCCCCCTCAAAAACTGCCAGATTGCTTCCCCCCCCTGTCTCCCGGCACTTACCTTCCTCGGGTCAGCTATCCTCCCTCCACACTTCCTCGATGTCTTCTCCCTAGTCCCGCCCTCGATGTCGCTTCAGCCAATCAGGTTACCGGTAACCAGAACCGGTGAACCTGATTGGCTGAGATGCCTGTCAGTCTTATCTAAGAAACGCACAACCCGTTCGTCCCATAGATACGTTTCCGGGAGCCGGAGGGCTGTACTCGGAAAGCCTATCAGAGCCGCTGGCTCTGATAGGCATTTCCGCACAGCCAACCAGCTGCCGTTATTCAGCTGGCCGGCGCTCGCCGTCCAGCCATCTGAATAGTTGGCGGCAGTCTGCAATAATAACATAGATTCATGCAATGCATGAATCTATGTTATTATCAGTGGCGGTGCGAGAGCCAGAGGGGGCGGCGCTCCAGCGCCCCCTATAGACGCACCGCCACTGACGGGCATTAGACTGATCACAAATCAATACATGTATGGACACCATAGGCTGCTAACAGGTGTAGTCTAGTCAGGACGTAAGTAGCATACAAGGGACATTGTCAAACGGAGATGATTGGGAGCAGTTTTCTTTACAGCATAATTCTCACAATTCTCTTTTCATGATCCCTTAAAGTGAAAGGGATGGAAGGTGGAGATAGAGTTAAATGCCTTCACATACAGTAATTCTTACAGGTACCTATAGCTCTGCACAGCCAGGAGAATGTTGGGTTGGGTAGTGGAGGCTTTTTTCACTGGTACACCAATCAGGAAGAACTAAGCCCTTTAATGCTGAATGCGTTACTTCTGTAAACTTCCTTCCCTTTATTTCTAAAACTAACCAAGAGGTGTCCTCCCTTATCAAGCATATATTTTACTCAAAAACAGCATAAGATATTATTTTGAGATTCCTGATCTGGAAGAAGCATCTCTTTACCAAAGCCAAGTAAGTAACTTATGATTCATATTTTCTATGAGCCTTACAGCTACTTTTTTGTTTAAAATGGGTATAATAATCCTGTCCTGTATAATATACACATGAATATGCATGCAGTTAGTTTTATACCCTTGGAGGACATGCACCATTTTCTCTGCTATTTTCCTTATGGTTTTACTACCCTCTTCTCCTTCTCCTCATTCTGTCCCCAGCTTCTGCTATGCCCTCCCATCTTTACTGTTCCACTAATCCACTGCGTCTCCTTCTCCCCCTTTTCTGTGATGTTGACTGGGTCTTCCCATCCTTATTGTTCCACAACTCCACTGTGGGTCCTTCTCCCCCTTCTTTGTGGTGTGGACTGTGTCCCTCCATTCTTAAGCCCTGTACACACGATTGGTTTGGCTGATGAAAATGGACCGATGGACCGTTTTCATCAGACAAACCGATCGTGTGTGGGCCCCATCGGTTTGTTTTCCATCTGTAAAAAAAAAAAAGAACATGTTTTAAAATTTTCCTATGGATAAAAAACTGATAGAAAAAAACGATTGTCTGTGTGGAACTCCATCGGAGAAAAATCCATGCATGCTCAGAATCAAGTCGACGCATGCTCAGAAGCATTGAACTTCATTTTTCTCAGCACGTCGTAGTGTTTTACGTCACCGCGTTGGACACGGTCGGATTTTTGACTGATGGTGTGTAGGCAAGACTGATGAAAGTCAGCTTCATTGGATATCCGACGAAAAAATCCATTGGATTAGATTCCATCAGATATCGGATTGTGTGTACAGGGCATAACTGTTCCAATCCTCCATTTGGCTCCTTTTCCCCCTTCTCTGTGATGTTGACTATGTCCTCCCTTCTTTACTGTTCCACAACTCCACTGTGGGTCCTTCCAGGGCCGTCTTTAAGGCAGGGAAAAAGGGGCAGCTGCCCTGGTCCCTGTCATTGTTGTGGGGCCCATAGCAGCTGCCTCATACTTGCCAACTATCCCAGTTTAAATTCCCTCGTCCCTTGAAGTTTTAGTCATATGCTGTGTCCTGATATCTCAGTGTGAAGTGCTGCTAATAATGCTGCCCAGCTCTGCCCTATTGTTGTGTACAAACGACTCACCTGCAGACCTTGTGTTTACATGTAAATAACCGCCATTCATAAATAAATAATGGGAGCATTCATATGTAAATAAAGGCGGCATTCATATGTAAATAAATGTATCATTCATATATATATCATGCCCCTCTGCAGTGAAGAGATGGTGTGCTGTAACCTCTAGCAACCAATCAGGGATCAATCAAAGAAGCGCTTAAACCTTGAACCTGTAAAAAATGCTTAAACCTGTAAAAAAAAGAAAAGCTGTTAAACACTGTTAAGCCGCGCTTAGCAGAGTTTAGCAGCTTTGAGCGGCGTCAGACATTTTTACAGCTCATTTTTACTGCTCTTGGAGGCTTATACCTCCAAACGCCTCTGACAGATTATGTATGCATGGACACATAGACGAACATGGAGGGGCACTTAGAAGCAGTTAAAAAAAAAAAAAAAACATCAGACGCCCCTAACAGCAGCTGTAAAGACTAAGCCTTATGCCGCGTACACACGATTGGAAATTCCGACAAGAAAAGTTCGATGTGAGCTTTTGATCGGAAATTCTGACCATGTGTAGGCTCCATCTGACTTTTCCTGTCTGAATTTCCGACAGCAAACATTTGAGAGCTAGTTCTCAATTTTTCCGACAAGAAAAGTTCTTGTCGGAAATTTTGATCGTCTGTATTTAATTCCGACGCACAAAAAAACATGCATGCTCGGAATCAAGCAGAAGAGCCGCACTGCCTATTGAACTTAATTTTTCTCGGCTCGTCGTATGTGTTGTATGTCACGGCATTCTTGACGGTCGGAATTTATGCAACACAAATTTGAGCCAAAATTCAGTCGGAAAAAAATCCACGGTTTTGTTGTCGGAGTTTCCGATCGTGTGTACGCTGCATAAGGCTTGCTTCACTCTCTCATTCTCACTGTTACACCCCTCCATGTGGTCCTTTCCCCCATTTGTTCTGTACTGCAGACTGTGATCCTACATCCTCCGTATTCTGCATCTTCAATGTGGTCACTTCTCCTGCTACCTCTGTACTACAGGTTGTGGTTCTGCGATTCCCTCACTGTTCCATTCTTTCAACGGGGTACCTTCTCTCACAGGCAGAATGCCAAAATTTTACTTCTTCACTGGGGTCCCTTCTTCTTCTTCTTGGCTCTATGATCCATCTTCACTACCCCTTAGTCCAGGGTTTCTTTCTACCATGGTTGTAGGTAAGAGTTGCAAACTGTTTTGCTTATCAGGAAATGGTAGTCTCGCAAACAACGCTTACATTGAAAAATCATATGTGCTGTGTGCAGGGGAAATATTATGTTTTTTTAGCTGGAACTGTTAAGACTATGTGCACATACACAGATAGGGAAGTGAAAGACAGCAGAGGATACCCTGGAGGGCTTGCATATTAGTCCTTAGGTAATTTTATCAACTTTAAAGTGTACTTTCACCTTTGCAGCCAAGTTAGAATAACACCTAGTTTATATTTGTTACATGTTCCCATTAACACGATATAGCTTTAAAAAAAAAAAATATGCTGCTTTCCTTTTTACCGTATTTTCCGGCGTATAAGACGACCTTTTACAGCGGAATTAGACAGCCAAAAACCAAGGGTCATCTTATACGTCGGGTGAAGCAGCTGCCCGATTGATATCAGCCCGCCGGGTGCTCTGTAAAGCTGTATGTAGTCAGTATATGCGCCGCTCAGCCAATCCCGGCGGGCGATGCACTCTGTTGATGACTAGAGCCTGCTAAGCCTGCTCGGATTGGAGTAACAACCTCTGCCAATCCGAGCAGGCCACATTATTACAGAGCACCCGGTGGGCTGCGGCCTCTTCGTAACAACGCTATTACCGCACAAGGGGGTCATCTCAGAAGAGGGTCCTCTTATACGGTGAGTAGAGCACAAAACCACTGTTTTGAATTGAATATTAGGGGGTCGTCTTATAGGCCCAGCCGCCTTATACGCTGGCAATTACGGTAAGTGCTTTTTACTTGCTTCAAAATCCTTACATACTCTTCCTGTTGTGTAATGATTAGGAATAGGCTGTGGAGTATTATTTAACCACTTGCCAACCAGCCACCCCAGGTATACTGCGGCAGGGCAGCTCTAATGCGCAAATCGCCATACCGGTATGGCGCTCCATGCAATAGCCATAGCAGGCGCCCACGTTGCCAGAGCTGATGCACGTAGCCGGTGGCCGCGATGTCCGCCGGCCTCCCACGATCGCTCCACAGAGTGCCAGAACGGGGATCTATCAGTGTAAACAAAGCAGATCCCCATTCTAAGGCCATGTACAGACGAGGGGTTATCCGCTGGAAACGGTCCGCCGAACCGTTTCCAGCGGACATTCCTCCTCCGGATTTTGATCCGATGGCTTGTACACACCATCAGATCAAAATCCGCGCGGAAAACATCCGCGGTCACGTGTCGCGCCGTCGCCGCGACGATGATGCGGCGACGTGCGCGACGCTGGAAGAGAAATACTTCCACGCATGCGTCAAATCATTACGACGCATGTGAGGGATGGGAGCGGACGGACTGATCCGGTGAGTCTGTACAGACGACCGGATCAGTCCGCTGGACTGGATTCCAGCGGATAGATTTTGTAGCATGCTACAAAAATTTTATCCGCTGGGAATTTGTCGGCTGGATTTTTATCCGCCGAAAATTGTCCGCTCGGGCCTACACACGACCGGATCTATCCGCTGGAACTGATCCGCGGATAAATCCCAGCGGATAGATCCGGTCGTGTGTACGGGGCCTTATAGTGGAGTAGAGAGAGAGAGATTTCTGCTCTTAGTGATCAGGAACAGTGATCTCGCTCTACTCCTAGTCAGTCCCATCCCCCCACAGGTAGAAACACCTCCATAGGGCACACTGAACCCCTTGATCGCCCCTAGTGTTAACCCCTTCCCTGCCAGTCACATTTACACAGTAATCAGTGCATATTTATAGCACTAATCGCTGTATAAATGTGAATGGTCCTAAAAACGTGTCAAGTGTCCGCAATAAAAAAATCGCAGATCGCCGCCATTACTAAAAAAATAAATAAAATAAAAATGCCATAAATCTATCACCTATTTTGTAGACGCTATAACTTTTGCGCAAACCAATCAATGTACGATTATTGCGATTTTTTTTTACCAAAAATATGTAGAAGAATACGTATCGGCCTAAACTGAGGACATTTTTATTTATTTTTTTAAATTGTGATATTTATTAAATACAAAATAAAAAAATATTGTGTTTTTAAAAAAAATTGTCGCTCTTCTTTTGTCTATAGCGCAAAAAAAAAAAACGCAGAGATGATCAAATACCACCAAACGAAAGCTCTATTTGTGGGGGGAAAAATCATAAATATTTCGTTTGGGTACAGTGTTGCATGACCACACAATTGTCATTCAAAGTGCAACAGCGCTAAAAACGAAAAATTGGTCTGGGCAGGAAGGGGGTGAAAATGCCCTGTATGGAAGGGATTAAGTCTTCAATTGCTTGTAAATACAAGTAATACTAAGATTTGATATGTAAATTCAACTAATGCTATCATCTAATGTAATCAATATTTTATTCATTGTACCAATGTTTATATTTACAAAATCAATAAACAAATTTGACAAGAAATAAAAAAGAAAAAAAAAAAAAGAAAGAAAGATGACCCAACAGGTCATGTGGCCACCAAATTAGATAAATATGTGGGTCTTTTATTTTTTCTTTGAATCCACTGTGATAATTAGCTACATTTGTTGGGGTATTTTATGTCTGCCTACAGTTAAGTTTTAAGTAAGGAAAACAAGCTTTTGTTGCGGAAAACATTACCATTTTTTTTTCATTCTCACAGGTTTCTTTGAATCTGGTTTGCTTTGGGACAATGAAAAATTCTATGGCATATTCCAATATCTCAATGACATATGTGCCCTTCACTGTAACTCCGCTGGACGACTCAACTGACATATATGAAGAATATGATGATGATGATAATAATAAAAAAATGGCAGATATGTTCCATTACATTTCAATAGTGATCTATTCTGTGGCCTTTCTTCTGGGGACAACTGGAAATGGTCTGGTCATCTATTTCACCACCTTTAAGATGAAACGGACAGTCAATGTTGTGTGGTTCCTTAATTTAGCCATAGCTGACTTTATCTTCACATTCTTCCTGCCTTTCAGCATTGCCTATACCGCCCTTGGTTTTCACTGGCCTTTAGGGAAATTCATGTGCAAGCTTAACACAGCTATTATATCCATCAATCTATATGCCAGCATCTTCCTGCTCGTCGTGATCAGCATTGATCGTTGCACATCAGTAATGTTCCCTGTTTGGTGCCAGAATCACCGAACTCCTAAGGTGGCCTCCTTTGCAGCCCTGGCAGTTTGGATCCTAGCATTCCTTTTCAGTTTACCATCTTTTATATTCAGAGATACAGCCATTTATGAGGATGTCGTTATTTGCTTTAGCAACTTTCACAAAGATCCTGATGTTATCAAGTCAATATACAAGGGCATGATCATATTACGACTCATCTTTGCTTTCATCATTCCGTTCTCTCTAATTATCTTGTGTTATGTAATAATTATGTTCCGCATCCAAAGAAATCGCATGAAGACATCTAACAAGCCATTTAAAATTATTTTAGCTGTTATAATTTCATTTTTCATCTGCTGGTTTCCTTACCATGTCTTCTCCTTTGTGGAGTTGTCTGCAATGTATCCTGGCAATGAGCATCTGAAGGATGTAATACGCATTGGAATACCTCTTACCACCAGTTTGGCCTTCATTAACAGCTGCATCAACCCTGTTCTCTATGTACTTATGGGGCGAGATTTCAAAACAAGGTTACGCAAATCTTTCCGGGCAGTGCTTGAAAAAGCTTTCATGGAGGAAAGTGTTCCAGCAAGCTTCAGGAGTAAAACCAGGTCAACCAGGTCAACCTTGGACTCTGAGCAGGTGTAAACTGAAGCCACATCCACAAATGAAGATATATTGTCATAGGCTAAGGGGACATGAGCTCTTTGGCTTTTTTTCAGGATAATTTGATTTGTTTTACTTATGTTTCCAGGATTGAATAATCTATCCTAGTAATTACTGTAATTCCAAATAAGTATACCTGTCTATGTTTTTTAAAGAAGGCAGCAGTAATTTGCCACAATACTAGAATACCAGTTCTGGTTAAATTCAGCTGAAAAATCCTTTGCACTCCAAATACCTGGAAACATATCTGGACATGCTGACTTTTTCCATTGTTTTTGAACCTGTCAATATGCAAGTAATTTCTGGTTCAGGGTCAATTAGCCAGATTCACGTAGACCTGCCTAACGTTAGGCAGGCGTAGTGTATCTCATATACGCTACGCCACCGTAAGTTAGAGAGGCAAGTGCTGTATTTACAAAGCACTTGCATCCTAAGTTACGGCGGCGTAGCATAAATGTGCCGGCGTAAGGGCGCCTAATTCAAATTGTGAAGAGGTGGGCGTGTTTTATGCCAATGAATCATGACCCGACATGATTGACGTTATGAACGAACGGCGCATGCGCCGTCCGTGGACGTATCCCAGTGCGCATGCTTCAAATTACGCCGCAAAGACTCATTGGTTTCGACGTGAACGTAAATTACGCCCAGCCCCATTCACGGACGACTTACGCAAACAAATTAAAAATTTCAAAATTTGACGTGGTTCCGACGTCCATACTTAACATTGGCTTGGGATCCGACTTGTCAGACCTCAAGTTGCCCCAAGTCACTAGACATTGCCTATTAGTGCCGGCTCACATTACAGCGACTTGGGATCCGACTTGTCAGACCTCAAGTTGCCCCAAGTCACTGGACATTGCCTATTAGTGCCGGCTCACATTACAGCGACTTGGGATCCGACTTGTCAGACCTCAAGTTGCCCCACGTCACTGGACATTGCCTATTAGTGCCGGCTCACATTACAGCGACTTGGGATCCGACTTGTCAGACCTCAAGTTGCCCCAAGTCACTGGACATTGCCTATTAGTGCCGGATCACATTACAGCGACTTGGGATCCGACTTGTCAGACCTCAAGTTGCCCCAAGTCGCTGGACATAAGAAATTCCATTGAAGTGAATGAGAGCCGTCTTAAAGGGGTTGTAAAGGTAATTCTTTTCCCCCCTAAATAGCTTCCTTTACCTTAGTGCAGTCCTCCTTCACTTACCTCATCCTTCCATTTTGCTTTTAAATGTCCTTATTTCTTCTGAGAAATCCTCACTTCCTGTTCTTCGGTCTGTAACTACACACAGTAATGCAAAGCTTTCTCCCTGGTGTGAAGAAAACCTCTTGAGGGGGGAGGGGGCGAGCAGGAGTGTCAGGACGCCCACTAACACACAGCTCCTTTCTCTATCTGCAAAGTATAGAGTGTCCTGACTTGCCTGCTCGCCCCCTCCCCCCTCAAGAGGCTTTCTCCACACCAGGGAGAAAGCCGTGCATTACTGTGTGGAGTTACAGACAGAAGAACAGTTAGTGAGGATTTCTCAGAAGAAATAAGGACATTTAAAAGCAAAATGGAAGGATGAGGTAAGTGAAGGAGGACTGCACTAAGGTAAAGGAAGCTATTTAGGGAAACATTTTTTACCTTTACAACACCTTTAATGTACACTACTGAAGTCGCTCCGGCTTCAGAAAAGGTTCCTGTACTACTTCAAGGTGACTTCTAGACAACTTGTACCCATAGATTTCAATGAAAGTTGCCTCCAACTTTCATTGAAGTCGGATCTCCATCTTAACTGAAGCAACTTTACAGGAAAAGAAAATAGTTTACCCAAGCAAACCCCTTCCTCCCACAGAGCTGATTATTCTGTGATTGGCCACAGCCAAAGTTGCCTGTCCTGGAGGCAACTTCAAGTCGCGTTGTAAGTTGCTCAAAGTCACGCTGAAGTCTTGCTAATGTCGCACCCAAATCGCCTTGAAAAGTCGCGCTGTAAGTCAGGTTGCCCCTGTGTGAACCGGCATGTCTTTGTTGATTTACCCATTTCTAAACATGCCAAAACTTTACTATGAATACAGTTGGAAGGGATCCCCTTTTCCTTCCCTTGGGGCTTGGAAAAAACAGGTCAATCTTCCAACTTTGAAAGATTATTCAAACTTACTTATGATCTTTGCAAATAAACTGCAGGTCTTTGATAAAAGATGATAAAATATGGTGTAGATGGGTTTCAAAATCACGTACACTTGTTTCTATGGATCCAGGATCCTGATTAACCCACATTGTACATTTATTCGAAGGGTTACTTATTATGACTGTTTTATCAGTGTCCATTATAGGCCCTTCTATGTCTATAATATATAGCTGTAACGAGAGGTAAGAGACTTGACTGTTGTATTGTTATTACTATAAGTAGCAACACCCCCGAGGGAGCTGCTTTTATTTGTTCATGCCGTTACTCTGCCTCTCAACCCTAAAGAACTGTCCCGGCCCCTCTGGCACACCTAGCAAGATTATTAATGGAATAACCCAGTAAAAATACACATAAACAGTTCTGTTCTCTCAAGTTTACTTGGACCAGAGAAAAAGCTTAGATTATTATTAGTCAGCCAAGGCCAGTATAAGTAGCCAGGACTTGGTTCAAACAGTTTTCTTAAAACAGTCAATAACACTGCAACAAAAAAAGAGTGCATAACAAGATGCACAGATTAAATGGACTCCCCAAACAAACTAATGATGTATGTAGGATGCTATGGCTAAAGGGGAACACCAAGGGAATGAACATGTAAACTTTTGTCTATTTCTGGACTGAATACATTTTAAGTGCAGCAATCCTTGTTTGCAATTTTCTATATATGACAAGTGGGACGGTCTGATTGTTTTTCCACTTCACCTGGAACCAGTTCTCAAAAAGGATATAGGAGAACTGGAGAAAGTGCAGAGAAGAGCAACCAAACTGATAAGAGGCATGGAGGAGCTCAGCTATGAGGAAAGATTAGAGGAACTAAATTTATTCACTCTTGAGAAGAGGAGAATAAGGGGGGATATGATCAACATGTACAAATATATAAGAGGTCCATACAGTGAACTTGGTGTTGAGTTATTCACTTTACGGTCATCACTGAGGACAAGGGGGCACTCTTTACGTCTAGAGGAAAAGAGATTTCACCTCCAAATACGGAAAGGTTTTTTCACAGTAAGAGCTGTGAAAATGTGGAACAGACTCCCTCCAGAGGTGGTTCTGGCCAGCTCAGTAGATTGCTTTAAGAAAGGTCTGGATTCTTTCCTAAATGTACAGAATATAACTGAGTACTAAGATTTGTAGGTATAGTTGATCCAGGGTAAATCCGATTGCCTCTCGGGGGATCAGGAAGGAATTTTTCCCCCTGCTGTAGCAAATTGGATCATGCTCCGCTGGGGTTTTTTGCCTTCCTCTGGATCAACTGTGGGTATGGAGTTGGGTGTATAGGATTTTACTGTGTTTTTTTATTTTGTTTTTTGTGGTTGAACTGGATGGACTTGTGTCTTTTTTCAACCTGACTAACTATGTAACTATGTAACTATATATATATATATATATACACAGTGGGGATCGAAAGTTTGGGCACCCCAGGTAAAAATTTGTATTAATGTGCATAACGAAGCCAAGGAAAGATTATTATTATTATTATTATTATTATACAGGATTTATATAGCACCAACAGTTTACGCAGCGCTTTACAACATCAGGGAAGACATTATAGTTACAATACAATTTAATACAGGAATGATCAGAGGGCCCTGCTCGTTAGAGCTTACAATCTAGAAGGGAGGGTGAAGTGGAACAGTGGGTAGTAGATGTGGGGGGTGATCAGGTGGGCAAAGTTAAGATACAGTTGTTAGATGTGGGTAGGATAGGCTTCTCTGAAGAGGAGGGTTTTCAGGGATCCTCGAAAAGCTAAAAGAAAAGGAGATAGACGGATAGTTTGGGGTAAGGAGTTCCATGTAGACGAGCATGGGAGGAGGTGATGAGAGAGCTAGAGAGCAGGAGGTCTTCAGAAGAACGAAGAGAGCGATTAGGTTGGTATTTGGAGACTAGGTCAGTGATGTAGCAGGGGGCAGAATTGTGGATGGCTTTGTAGGTCGTAGTTAGTATTTTGAATTTAATTAGTTGGGCGAGCGGAAGCCAGTGGAGGGATTGACAGAGAGGAGTAGCAGAGACAGAGCGGTTGGTAAGGTGGATGAGTCTGGCTGCAGCATTCATGATGGATTGAAGGGGGGTTAGAGTATGCAGCGGTAAGCCAATGAGAAGGGAATTGCAGTAATCAAGGCGAGAGATGACCAGGGAGTGAATTAAGAGCTTTGTGGCGTCGTTGGTTAGAAAGGAGCATATTTTGGAGATGTTGCGGAGGTTGAGGTGGCAAGATTTGGACAGTGATTGAACATGGGGCTTAAAGGACAGTTCAGAGTCCAGGACTACTCCTAGGACCTTGACATGTGGGGATGGGCTGATAGTTGTGCCATCAATTTTGACAGAAAGATCAGGGGAAGAGGCACGTGGGGGAGGAAAAATTATAAGTTCGGTTTTGGATAGGTTGAGTTTGAGGAAGTGACGTGACATCCAAAGTGATATATCTGATAGTAAATTAGTGATACGTGAGGAAAATGAAGGAGTGAGTTGAGGGGCAGAGAAATAGATTTGAGTGTCATCAGCGTAGAGGTGGTATTGGAAGCCGTGGGAGGTTGACCCAGGGAGGATGTGTAGATTGAAAATAGGAGGGGTCCAAGAACAGAACCTTGGGGGACCCCAACAGAGAATGGTAGAGGAGAGGAGGAAGTAGAATTGTAAGTAACGCTGAAGGTGCGGTTGGATAAGTAGGTAGAGAACCAGCGAAGAGTAAAGTCACAGAGACCAAAGGTGTGGAGTTTTTTGAGGAGGAGTGGGTGGTCAACCGTGTCGAAGGCGGCAGAGAGGTCCATGAGTAGGAGCACAGAATAGTGTCCTTTAGTTTTGGCCATTAGTATATCGTTTGTTAGTTTTAGGAGAGCAGTTTCAGTGGAATGTTGAGGACGAAATCCAGACTGAAGGGGATCAAGAAGGTTATTATCAGCAAGTTGTATGCTCAGTCGGTTGTAGACTAGACGTTCAAGGAGTTTGGATAAAAAGGGGAGCAAGGAGATGGGGCGTAGGTTGTCAAGATTGGATGGGTCCAGTGAGGGCTTTTTAAGTATGGGCCTGACTAGTGCATGTTTCAAAGAGTTAGGGAATATGCCAGAAGAGAGGGATGCGCACTGCGCACTGGAATACGTCCATGGACATTTGAATTAGGCAGGCTTACGCCGGCCCTAATACGCTACGCCGCCGTAACTTCGGCGACAAAATCTTTGAAAATACCATACTCGCCTCTCAAAGTTACGGCGGCATAGCGTATAGGAGATACACTACGCCCGCTTAAAGGTATGTGAATCTACCCCTTAGATTGTATTTCCATCATTTACACTTTCAAAATTACAGAAAACAAAAAAATGGCGTCTGCAAAGGTTTGGGCACCCTGCAGAGTTAATATCTTGTACTGCCCCCGTTGGCAAGTATCACAGCTTGTAAACGCTTTTTCTAACCAGCCAAGAGCCTTTCAATTCTTGTTTGAGGTATATTTGCCCCTTCTTCCTTACAAAAGTCTTCCAGTTCTTTGAGATTTCTGGTCTGTCTGTCACGCACTGCTCTTTTAAGGTCTATCCATAGATTTTCAATTATGTTGAGGTCAGGAGATTGTGAAGGCCATGGCAAAACCTTCAGTTTACGCCTCTTGATGTAATCCCCCGTGGATTTTGAGGTGTGTTTAGGATCATTATCCATTTGTAGAAGCCATCCTCTCTTTAACTTCAGCTTTTTCACAGATGGCATCAAGTTACCATCCAACTTGTATTGAATCCATTTTTCCTTCTACTCGTGAAATGTTCCCTGTGCCACTGGCTGCAATACAACCCCAAAGCATGATTGATTTACCCCCATGCTTAACAGTTGGACAGAGGTTCTTTTCATTAAATTCTGTGCCCTTTCTTCTCCAAACGTACCTTTGCTCATTCCGGACAAAAAGTTCTTGTTTCCAAAATGCATCAGGCTTGTCTATATGTTCATTTGCAAAGTTCAAACACTGATTTTTGTGGTGAGGATGTAGAAGAGGTTTTCTTCTGATAACTCTTCCATGAAGACCATATTTGTACAAGTATCTCTTTATAGTGGAATAGTGTACCACAACTCCAGTGTCTGCCAGATCTTTCTGGAGGGATCTTGCAGTCAAATGTGGGTTTTGAATTGCTTTTCTCACAATCCTGTGAGCTGTTCTGTCTGATATTTTTCTTGGTCTTCCAGATCTTGCTTTTACTTCCACTGTTCCTGATGACTGCCATTTCTTAATTACATTCCGAACAGAGGATAATGACATCTGAAAACGCTTTGCTATCTTCTTATAGCCTTCGCCAGCTTTGTGAGCGTCAACTATTTTCAGTTTCAGTTTTCTAGACAACTGCTTAGACAAACCCATGATGCTGATTTTTGGGGCAAGGTCAGATGAATCTGGGCATTTAAAACCTTTGAGATTGACATCACCTGGTCTTCCCAGACGATGATTGAGAACAATCCATGACACTGGTAGGTCTCAGCTTTGCAAAGGGGGCAGTGCATGCTATAAATTCTGCAGGGTGCCCAAACTTTTGCAGACACCATTTTTTTGTTTCTGTAATTTTGAAAGTGTAAATGATGGAAATAAAATCTAAGGGCCAGATTCACAGAAGAGATACGACGGCGTATCTCCTGATACGCCGTCGTATCTCTGTGATCCGCTCGTCCTAACTATGCGGCTGATTCATAGAATCAGTTACGCATAGATAGCCCTAAGATCCGACAGGTGTAATTGACTTACACCGTCGGATCTTAGGATGCAATTCTAGGCCGGCCGCTAGGTGGCAATTCCATTGCGGTCGGCGTAGAATATGCAAATGACTAGTTACGGTGATTCACGAACGTACGCTTTACCCGTCGCTCTAAATTTCCGTCGAGATACGTCACGTAAAACTAAGGCTGCCCTCTAGGTGGCCTAGCCAATGTTAAGTATGGCCGTCGTTCCTGCGTCGAAATTTTAAAATTAACGTCGTTTGCGTAAGTCGTCCGTGAATGGCGCTGGACGCCATTTACGTTAACGTCGAAACCAATGACGTCCTTGCGACGTCATTTAGCGCAATGCATGTCGGGTAATTTGACAGACGGAGCATGCGCAGTACGTTCTGCGCGGGAACGCGCCTCATTTAAATGGTGCCCGCCCCATGTGAATTAGGCGGGCTTGCGCAGAGCGGATTTACGTTACACCACCGCAAGTTTACAGGTAAGTGCTTTGTGAATCAGGCACTTACGCTGTAAACTTGCGGTGGTGTAATGTAAATGGGATACGTTACGCCGCCGCTGCGCAACGTATTTGTCTGTGAATCTGGCCCTAATTTTTTTTTTACATATTATAAGAATGTCTAATCTGTAATTTGATGCCTTTTGGAGATTTTTCCATCTTTCCTTGGCTTCGTTATGCACATTAATACAAATTTTTACCTGAGGTGCCCAAACTTTCGATCCCCACGGTATATACTGTATAAGTATACATGTAAATATTATATAAATGTGTAATAATATATAATTTAATTAAACAATATATATATATATATATATATATATATATATATATATATATGTGTGTATATATATATATATATATATATGTGTGTGTATATATATATATATATATATATATATATATACTGTATACTGTATATACATTGTTTCCCCGAAAATAAGCCTGGGTCTTATAATAATTTTGTCAACAAAAGACACACTAGGGCTTATTTTCAGGTAGGTCTTATCATGTAATATGCTCTCTCCTTGCCTGACAGGAATCCCCAGTGTAAACTGAGTTAAAATGCTTGTAAAATCCTATAATCCACTCTATTACAGTAATATATCATGTACAATGTGTTTGTTTCTGTAATATAATTCTGCCAAATACCTTTGTTAAAGCGCAATGATGTCTCTTCTCCTTCTAGACTCAATTCCCCAACATCCACTGCCATACCAGGATAAAGTACAAATAACTGGTGGCTCTAACCCAACTTGGCCATAAAAAAGGAACTGAGATCCCTCACGATCAGAAATGGTAGTCTTTGATATCACATCAGAAGGGCGATACCCCGCTACATAAATATTTATAAAGACTTTCTCACGATAATGGTTTTGAAATAAAATATAGAAATAAAACACATTTTAAATAAATCTGTCCTGAAATTGTATATAATAATCAGATTGTTTAGGTTAATCTGTGATTGTCTACAACAGTGTTTTCTCAGACGTTTTACCATGAAGGGAACCCTTGAAATTATTTTAAGTTATGTGGTGACTTCCTCTAATATTAATTATACACTATATTTCCAAAAGTATTGGGACACCTGCTTTTACACGCACATGAACTTTAATCGCATCCCAATCTTAGTTCGTAGGGTTCAATATTGAGTTGGCCCATTCTTTGCAGCTTTTAACAGGTTTAGGAGTGTATCTATGGGAATGTTTGACCATTCTTCCAGAAGCGCATTTGTGAGGTCAGGCACTGATGTTGGACGAGAAGTCCTGGCTCAGAGGGCCAGATCCTCAAAAGGGATACGCCGGCGTATCTACTGATACGCCGTCGTATCCCTGTTTCTATCTTTGGAACTGATCCACAGAATCAGTTTCCAAAAGATAGGCAGAAGATCCGACATGTGTAAGGGACTTACACTGCCGGATCTTAGGATGCAGTACCGCATCCGCCGCTGGGGGCATTTCGAGTCGAAATGCTGCTTCGCGTATGCAAATGAGCACTTACGGAGATCCACAAAGCGGTTTCGCTTCGTGAAATCTCCGTAAATACTTACGTGGCAATCGTAAAATTAGGGCTGCTTTTACAAAGTGTAAACTGTTTACACCTTGTAAAAGTAGACCCTTCTTACCCGCGACGCTGTTATTTTTTATTTTTTTTCCCCGCCGTATCTTTTTTTTCCCGACGCAACTATTTTTACCCGGCGCGATTCTCAAAACTCGGCGTAACGTAAAACCGCGCTATGCACGTCGGGAAAATGACGTTGTGAGCATGCGCAGTACGTCCGGCGCGGGAGCGCGCCTAATTTAAATGGGACTCGCCCCATGAAAATAGGAACGCCTTGCGCCGGACGGATTTAAGTTACACAGCCGAAAATTTCTAGGTGGATCTGGCCCAGAGTCTCCACTCTAATATATAATAAAGATGTTCTATCAGGTTGAGGTCAGAATTCTGTGCAGGCGAGTCAAGTTCCTCCACCCCAAACTCGCTTATCCATGTCTTTATGGACCTTGCTTTGTGCTCTGCTCCAAATAATTTGGTAGAGGGGAGATCATGGTGTGGGATTGTTTTCCAGGGGTTGGGCTTGGCCCCCTTACTTCTAGTGAAGGGAACTCTTAAGGCGTCAGTATACCAAGACATTTTGGACAATTTCCTTACAAAGGTCAATTTTAAAGGTTTCTTTGTTTAGAAGTTCTTTGAAATAATGCAATCCGCTTTTTCTAGCCTGCGAATGGCATCGTTAGATTCACCCATCCTTCGAATGCTGCCACAGATAACGTAGGTCTTGTACTGGCCAGTTACTCTGCCTGTTGTCTTATCGACCTCTGCAATATTAATCTGGGTGGAAGTATGGGCCCTGATGATGCAGTTGCTGGCAAAACATTTACAGTACAAGTCCACAAATTCTCCGGTGTCGTTCTGCATTTTTCACCTTGGATACTGTCACAAGGACCTCCTGTTTGCTGTAATGGCCGACACTAAAGAGGACATTTTAGACAATTTCATGCTTCTAACTTTGTGGGAACAGTTTTTCGGATGGTCCCTTCCTGTTTCAACATGACTGCGCACCAGTGCACAAACGAGGCCTGTTGTTCAGGTGGGAACTTGCTTCTCTACCCATATGTAACACCCCAAGTATGAGAGGGGTTAAAGTCGTTTAGGACATTCCATTCCCGAACTCTAAGGCAGCTACCAACACTCCAATCAGGCGAACAAGAAACCCATACGACTCATTCTCCCCCAAATACGAGACGAGGCTCTGTATGAGGTTCAAGCAGGAATCACAATTTTTATTGAGGAATACAGACTCATATACAGAAAAAGAGGAGGTTCCTACAACCTGCTTATACCACTCCAGCAATACACCTGTGACCAGGAACCTAATTAACATGAGCTCATTAACGAATCCTTTAGACTGCATAGGTGACTCATAGACATGACCTTTCAGGTCCTAGTCTTGCTGTCTCCTAGACTACAATACACATTATCATACATATCAACACAGAACTCCTTCACACAATTACAGGGTCAATTAGCACAAGCAACAAGACCCTTAGAATTTATCCTAGACTCATTTACATAATAATAATAATAATAATAATAATAATAATAATAATAATGCTTACACTTATATAGCGCCAATTACACCGTTGCCGATGTGTCTAAGCGCTGATAATGGTTGTCATTATTACCCAACTCAATGGTACTCATTTTACCGACCTCGGAAGGATGAAAGGCTGAGATCACACCATACAATTCATGTGGAATTCAAAAGCTTCTTGAAGTAGGTTGGTGCCTCTTTGAAGGTGGTCAATTGCAATCAGAATATTCCACATGCTATAGATGTGACAGTACTTCATGCCTCTAAAATTTCGAAGATGAGAAAGAAGGACATCATTTAATAAACAGTATGTTGCCAAAGAACTTGCAGCTTCCATGCTTCCACTTACCTGGTCCATGAAGAGCTAATATGTAAAAAATGATTTGTTAAACCATTCAGCTTAGAAGGAAGTCAGAAGGAGGTTAAAGGGGTGGTTCCCCTAAAAATAAACTTTTGACATCGCATTTAGCAAATTAATTACAATTAGAATCGGCTTGTTTTATTTAAAAAATACCTCCGTACGTATCGTTTCCTATATTCGGTCCCACCGCCACTTCCGGGTACGATGCAGGCGGTGGGCGTTCCTAATTGATGGACAGGCATCCGACCGACGCATCCATCGCGTCACGAGATGCCGAAAAAAGCCGAACGTCGGTGCGGCTCTATACGGCGCATGCGCACCGACGTTCGGCTTTTTCCGGCATCTCGTGACGCGATGGATGCGTCGGTCGGATGCCTGTCCATCAATTAGGAACGCCCACCGCCTGCATCGTACCCGGAAGTGGCGGTGGGACCGAATATAGGAAACGATACGTACGGAGGTATTTTTTAAATAAAACAAGCCGATTCTAATTGTAATTTATTTGCTAAATGCAATGTCAAAAGTTTATTTTTAGGGGAACCACCCCTTTAACGGTAAGTCAAATGCACCTGTCAATGAATTGTAAATGATCTCAGAAGCATCTTAAACTGATCTCCAATGTAAACTGCTAGTCTTGAAAGCAAATTGTGTTTACCCATTGATAGAAACCCTTATTCTGGTTGTGTGCCACTCTATGCCAATCTCTTTTTTATTCCACATTTATAGAGGTGATGGTACTTCATACCTCCCAACTTTTCGGGATGAGAAAGAGGGACACCATTTAACACAAAACACGTGGCCAAAGAACTTCCCTCTTCCATGTTGTCCAAAGCTAAAATGCCCAAAATGACTAGTTAAACCAACCAGTGCCATCACTTACTTTACTTTATACTAACTTAAAAAAAAAATACAATAATTTTAGGTGGGATGGAAGGTTTCATGTAATAAAGAATTTTTGGCAGTTAAATTGTTCATTTTTGTATAGAAGTCTATAAATCAGACCAGGGCTTTTTTTCTCAAACTATTGGTGCTGGAACTTAACAACGGCCCAACAAACACCCTCCCTCTACACACACACCCCAAATCACATCAAATAGTGGGTGTGGTCAGTCAAATTTCATGAAAACAGTAGAAGGGTCTTAAAGGGGCATTAAATACCAGGATTGCATTACATACAGAGTGCAAAGCTGTCACTTGTAAACACAGAAACCAGACTTCTGTGTTTACAAGTGATTGTGGTGAGCAGGCACCAAAGGGTCTGAGCCAGAGGTGGTGGAACTGAGCTCCACCAAGTTCCCCTTGAAAAAAAAGCCCTGAATCAGACCAAAAAGAAGGATAGCTGAGAAGGAAATGGGGACAGAATGACCTACTTGACTCCTAAAGAGGGACAGTCCCTCTAAATGCAGGACACGTGGGAGCTACAGCATACTGCTTAACCTTTTTACTGGCACTGAACATGCTTTCCTACTGCTTAGATCCTTGCTTGAGTGCTATAAAAAAAATCCATAGTGCATCACAGGTAAAGCGGAACTAAACCCTACCATGCTTTATAACTATTGAAGCTGCCATCCTTGCCACTGTTTAATCCGCAACTGCCATGGTGCTGCACATGTGATCAGTGATGACGCCAGTCATTTGATGACTTGACAGTTTGGTTGAGAGCACAAGCAACAGCGACAGTTATCATTAATGCCTGGAATGTAACTGTTTTGGGAAACCTTTAATTTGATGGATTTACTTCGGCCTTAGGAATGACTACTTGGAAATAAAGAAAACCTGTCAAGAGAAAGAGGTAATCTGCTGACTTTCTACCAACGCTGTATCCTGGCCTAGGCCAACAAGGCCCAGGCTTAGGGCAGCACTTTGCAGGGGGGAAGCACAGAAAGAGTCCCCACCGGCTTGCTCAGTGTAACACAAGCTGCTTCTAATTTTGACTGTCCTATCATGCTGGACCACAAACCTTCCTCACTGTGCTATATGTTTTCTGCTGCACCATTATTATGGTTATATCTTCTTAGTTCTCACCATTAAATTATCAGAAATGTGTGCTTAAAGTAGGCTATAGGCAACACTTTTTTTTCCATTTTGGATAAAGTAAGGGAAGGTTATAGCCCTGTCGGTTTATTTTTTACCATCCCTGTCCCATTGCAGATCCTTCACTTCCAGCCCCATAGCCAAACAGGAAGTGAGAGACAATCTATGCAAAATAAGAGAATCGAATGCCCCCTCCCCCCTCCCGCCTCCCGCCACTAAGAAATAGTGTGCCCACTCGAAAATTTCAGGGCAGGTGTTAAACATAAATGGGTGTGGTCTTGACAGGAAGGGGTGTGTCATATTTAAATTAGGGGTGCACGAGTTTAGTCAGGCCTTAGGCAGCATAAAACCTAAATACACTACTGCTTCCTACTATTAATAATAGATTATAACTCAACTCTGGACAATATTTTTTAAAGGGAGCCGCAACCATTGACTTAAATAAAACAGCAGTTCTTGCTGCAATACTCACCCCCTCTCCAGTGCTGTCTCCTACAGTAATCCCATTCCAATCTTAGATCTACTGTTCTAGATGTGTCTTCTAGGTTGAATGGTGCCTATAGTCATTTAACCCAACAGGCCAGAGACATACTGTGAATGCAGGGTTCCAGGGGAGGATGGGGGGAGCAGTGAAGGACAGGACGGGGGTGATGAGCCCAGAGTTTGATTTTGCTACAAAGGAAGTCAGAACTTTCTCCAGGTTCATGAGAAAACTTAGAGCTTCAGCTTGAAAGTCAGGCCACAAGGTGACAACACTACTGCGATCGATTTCACTGGAGAATGCACAGAGTTGTCACGCTATTACAAGAAATAGGAAAATAATGGATACACTGGTGGGATTAACAGGTAATACAAATATTTTTACTCACTTCTATCTGGCTGTTACTAGGCAGATTTCATAATCTGCCTAGTTCCTGGTCCTAGGTGGTTCAACTGCCTATCCTAAGACCCCATTGTCTCCTGGGTAATGATGACACTCATTTCCCAGGAGTCTCTGGGCATTACTGTGCCTAAAAATCACCCAGCATGCACCTCTCCCTGAAAACCAGGAAAAAAAGGAACTGGGCTTCACATGCCCACACATATGATGGATACGGCCACAACATGAGCTGGAGGATATAAGACAAGTGTTTGCAATGATTTCTGAAATGATTGGGGGAGCTATTAATATGTTTTAGGGACTATTTAATGTGATTAATTTTAGCTTGCAAAAAAATAAATAAAAAATTATGCCGGAACCCTGCTTTAACACTTGTGACAGGTTAGTAATTTTTGATGTTGCCAATAGTTACACGGTATGAGCATAAAAAGTACAACACTACAGTAAAAATTAGAACACTACACAAAAATAAATGGGCCAGATTCAGAAAGGATTTACGACGGCGTATCTCCAGATACGCCATCGTAAGTCCGAATGTGAGGCGTCGTATCTCGGCGCCTGATTCAAAGAATCAGATACGTCAGAATTTGTCTAAGATACGACTGACGTAAGTCTCTTACGCCGTCGTATCTTAGGTGCATATTTACACTGGCCGCTAGGGGCGCTTCCGTATATTTCCGCGTCGAACATGCAAATGAGCTAGATACACCGATTCACGAACGTACTTGCGCCCGGCGTATTAAAATACGCTGTTTCCGTAAGGCGTACGACCGGCGTAACTTTACCCCTCATAAAGCAGGGGTAAGTCATGTTAAGGTATGGACGTCGGAAACGTCGGAACAGCGTCGTATTTTACGTTGTTTGCGTAAGTCGTACGTGAATGGGGATGGGCGTAGGTTACGTTCACGTCGACTAAGCATTGAGCCGGCGTAACTTAGGGAGAAAATTCAACGTGATACTGAGCATGCGCCGTTCGTTAGGCGCGTCATTTACGTGGGGTCACGATTAATTTCCATACAACACGCCCCTTACCAGCCTACTTTGAATTACGTGGGCTTGCGCCGGCCAATTTACACTACGCCGCCGCTACTTAAGGAGCAAGTGCTTTGTGAATACTGCACTTGCCTGTCTAAGTTGCGGCGGTATAGCGTAAATAGGATACGCTACGCCTGCACAAAGATGCGCCCAGGTACGTGAATCTGGCCCTATGTGTCCAGGCAGGTTGCATGATGGCAACAGGTAGGTGCAGTTGGCTGCTAACACATAAAAGTAAAATGTATACCATTATCTTTAATAGTGGCCACACACATATCGATATGACCAATCAATCAATCAATCCTTCAGTGTGGCTAAACTTATGAAGTTGAATAAAAATCAAAAACCAAAGGGCCTCTTTTTGATTGATTTGGTGAGCTCTTGATTGATGTAGACTCTGGAAAGTTGATTAGCCATGGCGGAATCTTATAGAGAGCTTATAATTGATCATACAAATATCAAACATAATACGGATACATTTAAAAGTATTACTGACAGATACAAATTTAAGTTGATTTGAAATTGCAGAACAATTAATTTTGTGTTGCAGAGTTCGATATTTTAGTTTGTTTGTTCATACTTAATCCTTGTAAACACGATCGAATTTCCGATGAAAAAAGTCAGACGGAATTTTTTCATCGGATATTCCGACCGTGTGTACAGGGCATTAGACTGATCACAAATCAATACATGTATGGACATCATAGGCTGCTAACAGGTGTAGTATAGTCAGGACGTAAGTAGCATACAAGGGACATTGTCAAACGGAAATGATTGGGAACAGTTTTCTTTACAGCATAATCTGGAAAATGTAAATTCCTCTTCTCACAATTCTCTTTTCATGATCCCTCAAAGTGAAAGGGATGGAAACTGGAGATAGAATTACTGTATGTGAAGGCATTTAACTCTAAGGCCCCATACACACGAGAGAATTTATCCGCGGATACGGTCCAGCGGACCGTTTCCACGGATAAATCCTCTCAAAGATTTCCGCAGATTTCTATGCGATGGAGTGTACACACCATCGCATTGAAATCCGCGCGGAAATCCTCTGGCGATGACGTGTCGCGCCGTCGCCGCGATTATGACGCGGTGACGGCGCGACACTGTCATATAAGGAATTCCACGCATGCGTCAAATCATTACTACGCGTGCGGGGAATCCCTTTGGACGGATGGATCCGGTGAGTCTGTACAGACGAGCGGATCCATCCGTTGGGATGGATTCCAGCAGATGGATTTGTTGTGCATGTCAGCAAATATCCGATCTGCTGGAATCCATCCCAGAGGAGATTTCTCCGCGGAAACAGATCCGCTGGCGTGTACACACCATAGGATCTATCCGCAGAAACCCATTTGCTGGGATTTATCTGCGGATGGATTCTATCGTGTGTACGGGGCCTTTAACAGGTACCTATAGCTCTGCACAGCCAGGAGAATGTTGGGTTGGGTAGTGGAGGCTTTTTTCATTGGTACACCAATCAGGAAGAACTAAGCCCTTTAATGCTGAATGCGTTACTTCTGTAAACTTCCTTCCCTTTATTTCTTACCAAGAAGTGTCCTCCCTTATCAGGCATATATTTTACTCAAAAACAGCATAAGATATTATTTTTAGATTTCTTATCTGGAAGAAGCAACTCTGTACCAAAGCCAAGTAAGTAACTTATGATTCATATCTATGAGCCTTACAGCTACTTTTCTGTTTTAAATGGGTATAATAATCCTGTCCTGTATAATATACACATGAATATGCATGCAGCTAGTTTTATACCCTTGGAGGACATGCACCATTTTCTCTGCTATTTTCCTTATGGTTTTACTACCCTCTTCTCCTTCTCCTCATTCTGTCCCCAGCTTCTGCTATGCCCTCCCATCTTTACTGTTCCACTTCTCCACTGCGTCTCCTTCTCCCCCCTTTTCTGTGATGTCTGAGTCTTCCCATCCTTATTGTTCCACAACTCCACTGTGGGTCCTTCTAATGCCTTCTCTGTGACAAGGACTGTGCTCCTTCTCCCCTTCTCTGTGATGTGTCGTACCTTCTTTACTGAATAGAACATGGATTGGGACTTTGAATGAGGCGTATGAAAAACACATGCCTCCATCCCTGGTAATGGAAAAAGAGAAGGGTTTGGGACTTTGAATGAGATGTGTTTAAATGTAAACAGTAGTATAAATAAATAAAGTTGTATGCGTAATAACCAGGCTCAAACTTACCAACCAAACAGCAGGCCAAATTCAACTGTCTAACTTTGTATGTTAAAAGCAGAGGATTGGTTGCACACATTTGCAAATATATGGTTAAGCTACAGGCCTCGCCAAGGCTCTCTGCATTCCTGTAGTCCTAACTAAACTTTTATAGTTTCCTCAATGGAGGCATACAAATACTAATGAGTAGATGGAGGGCAGGTGACTAGGGGTGTGTGTCACCGCCTCCATCTAGGATTGGTATAGTAGTAAAGAGCACTGGAAAAAACGCATAAAGGTATCAAAAACGCATCTCCATCCCTGATTATATGAATAGAACATGGATTGGGACTTTGAATGAGGCATATGCAAAACACATGCCTCCATCCCTGGTAATGGAAAAAGAGAAGGGTTTGGAAATTTAAATGAGATGCATTTAAATGCAAACAGTAGTATACATTATTTATACTACTGTTTGCATTTAAACGCATCTCATTTAAAGTCCCAAACCCTTCTCTTTTACCTTCTTTACTGTTACACTCCTCCAATGTGGCTCCCTCTCCCTGTCCCATGTGATGTGGACTGTGTCCTCTTATCCTTACTGTTACACTCCTCCAATGTGGCTCCCTCCTCCTCTTCCTGTCCTTCTTTCCTTACTATTCCATTTCTCCACTGGGGCCCTTTATATGGATGTGAAATGTGTCCTTCCTATCTTACTGTTCCACTCCTCCACTGTGGCATTTGATATGGATGTGGAATGTGTCCTTTCTTTCTTACTGTTCTACTCCTCCACTGTGGCCTTTGATGTGAACTATGTCTTCCCATCCTCTCTGCATACTGTAAATCACCTCTTATCATCACTGCTAGGGGTGAGCTGAACACCCCCCCCCCCCGTTCGGTTCGCACCAGAACCTTCGAACGGACCGAACGTTCGCGTGAACATTTAGAACCCCATTGACGTCTATGGGACTCGAACGTTCGAATTCAAAAGTGCTAATTTTAAAGCCTAATATGCAAGTTATTGTCGTAAAACGTCTTTGAGAACCTGGGTCTTGCCCCAGGGAACATGTATCAATGGAAAAAAAGTTTTAAAAACGGTTGTTTTTTTCAGGACTTTTTTTCCATTGATACATGTTCCCTCGGGCAAGACCTGGGTTCTCAAAGACGTTTTCACAGGCATACTATAGACACCCAGCAGGTACAATATTTAAAGGAATTTTTCATATTTTTTTTTTTTCATTTAAGCATCATTAAAATCACTGTTCCTGAATCTTTAGGTGCAAACTACAGAGCACACGGCCAGTACACACCAAGTAGCTTTAGGTGCAAACTACAGAGGACACAGGCAATAAACCACGTAAGAATACTGCAGCTAGCACAAACACCTGCCTGCCAGTAAATTAGGAAGAACTGATCTAGCTAAACTATACAGTGTATAAATATATGTACAACACCTGGGATGTATATATATCCTCTACACACTGTAACATTAACTGACTAGCCTGCCTGACTGCCTGCTCTATCTACCTGCAAAAAAATGACACTCTCTCTGTCCTCTCAACCACCGCAACACACTACACAAGGCCGACCTGCAGGCGGCCTTTTATAGTGTGGGGTGTGTACTAAACCTGGCTTTGGCCAATTATGGCTCTCTGTTTTTTGCAAGCTGTGATTGGCCAAGCATGCGGGTCATAGTGCATGCTTGGCCAATCATCAGCCAGCGATGCCGCAGTGAATTATGGTCTGTGAAACCTAACTTTTGGCGCGAACAACCCGTTTTGTTCGTATTTCGACGAACGATCGAACATACGAAGCTCATCCCTAATCACTGCTACACTCCTCAATTGTAGTCCCTTTGCCACTCTGGCAGTGTGATGCAGGCTGACGCTACTTCTCCCCCTGTCTAACGCCCCCATGCGCACAGGGCATTCAAAAAAACGAGCTGTATCGCGACTACTAACGCCAGGAAAAAGCAGCTGTAAAAATGTGCTTTTAATAGCTTTTTGTATTGGTGTTAACGCACGTTTAGCCACACTAGCTTTTAGCTGCGTTTCTCTGCCTCTATTCAAAATCACTGGTTACCTATGAGAGCCCATTGATTTGAATAGAAGTTGCACCAGAAGTTAGATCAGATGACCCAAATTGCAGTACGATTTGTGCGCTGAGGATCTTGAAGAGAAACCCCACGCCAAAATAAAAATAAAACAGTGTGGGGTTCAAGATGGGGGTGGGTGCATTGGGGCAGGGGAGCCCTATGTCCCCCACCCCAAAGCATCTTGTCCCTATGTTGACAGGGACAAGGCCTCTTCCCGACAACCCTGGCCATTGGTTGTTGGGGTCTGTGGGCAGGAGGCTTATAGTAATCTGGAAGTCCCCTTTAACAAAGGGGCCCCTAGATCCCGGCCCCCTTCTCTATGTGAATGAGTATGGGGTACATTGTACCCCTACCCATTCACCCCCAAAAAAGTGTCAAGAATGAAAACAGTACACAGATTTTTAAAGTAATTTTTTTAGGCGGCTCCAGTGTCTCTTCCAACTTCTTCTCGCTCAGGGGGATGTCTTCATCCTCTGGTTCTTCTCCTCTCAGAGCTGATGACTTATGCCGCCGCTGTCTTCTCACTGTGCCTGTTCTCCTCTCTCCCCTGTCTTCTCCCTCTTCTCCCTCGGAATCAAGCAGAAGAGCCGCACTGCCTATTGAACATAATTTTTCTCGGCTCGGCGTACGTGTTGTACATCACTGCGTTCTTGATGGTCGGAATTTCAGACAACATTTGTGTGAGACAAAATTTAGTCGGGAAAAAAAATCCACGGTTTTGTTGTCGGAATTTCCGATCATGTGTATGCGGCATAAGGCTTGCTTCACCTTCTCTTTCTCACTGTCACACCCCTCGACCGTGGTCCTTTCCCCCATTTGTTCTGTACTGCAGACTGTGATCCTACATCCTCAGTATTCCGCATCTTCAATGTGGTCACTTCTGCTGCTACCTCTGTACTACAGGTTGTGGTTCTGCGATTCCCTCACTGTTCCATTCTTTCAACTGGGTGCCTTCTCCCACTAGGGTGACCACATTTCCAAACTACCATTCAGGGACACCCTCCCTTCCCAAAAATCAGCTTGTGCTGTAACGAATCACAGCACAGTGATTGGACACAAGAGGCGGGATTTATGATTTCTCCAATCACAAGCAGGAGGTGGGATTGTGCTCCTCCAGGCATTCCCGGCTAGGACAAGTACTTCAGTGTGTAAAGCGGTGATGTGGCTGCCTTCTTTGGGGGCATCAGATTGGCCCGGGGGGGTGACTGTGTCAGTTTCATTCCGGGACACTGTATTGTCCTGGAATGAATGTGCCCGGGACAGACCTGCAAAATGCGGGACTGTCCCGGGCAATCCGGGACACGTGGTCACCCTATCTCCCACAGGCAGAATGCCAAAATGCTGTTGTGCAATCCCATCATCACAATTTGACTTCTTCACTGGAGTCCCTTCTTCTTCTTGGCTCTATGATCCATCTTTACTACCCCTTAGTCCAGGGTTTATTTCTACCATGGTTGTAGGTAAGAGTTGCAAATTGTTTTGCTTATCAGGAAATGGTAGTCTCGCAAGCAACACTTACATTGAAAAATCATATGTGCTGTGTGCAGAGGAAATATTATGTTTTTTTAGTTGGAACTGTTAAGACTATGTGCACAGATATGGAAGTAAAAGACAGCAGAGGATAACCTGGAGGGCTTGCATATTATTCCTTAGGTCAGTTTATCAACTTTAAAGTGTACTTTCACTTTTGCAGCCAAGTTAGAATAACACCTAGTTTATATTTGTTACATGTTCCCATTAACACAATATATCTTTAAAAACATTTATAAAAAAAATGCTGGTTTCCTTTTTAAGTGCTTTTTACTTGCTTCAAAATCATTACATACTCTTCCTTTTGTGTAATATTTAGGAATAGGCTGTGGAGTACTGTTTAACCACTTGCCAACCAGCCGCCACAGTTATACTGTGGCAGGGCGGTCCTAATGCGGGAATCGCCATACTGGTATGACGCTCCATGCAATAGCCATAGCAGGCACGCACGGCGCGTCGTCGGAGCCGATGCCAGAACGAGGATCTGTCAGTGTAAACAAAGTAGATCCCCATTCTAATAGTGGAGTAGAGAGAGAGATTTCTGCTCCTAGTGATCAGGAACAGCAATTTCTCTCTACTCCCAGTCAGTCCCATCCCACCACAGCTAGAAACACCTCCCTAGGGCACACTGAACCCCTTAATTGCCCCCTAGTGTTAACCCCCTTCCCTGCCAGTGTAATTTATACAGTAATATGTGGATATTTTTATCTCTGATCGCCATATAAATGTCACTGGTCCCAAAAAAGTGTCAAAAGTGTCCGATCTGGTCGCCGCAATGTCGCAGTCCCGCTAAAAATTGCTGTTCGCCCTGGCAGTTGAGCCGTTGGCCATACTGCTTAGAAATACATCGGAGGTGGTCGGGTTTTGCAGGGGCCAGAGGGAGGAAAACATTTCCTTATATGCAGATGATATATCTATATATTTAGGTGATACGGCAGCGTCGCTGCGAACAGCAATGGGGATAATAGGAGAATTTGGAAGCTTCTCTGGGTTTAATATAAACTGGTCCAAATCAATATTAATGCCTATAGATCCATTGAGGGAGAAGTTACCTGTAGGAGCAGAGCAGATTACTATATCAAGTAGTTTTTGCTATCTGGGTGTGGTGGTTTCCCCGGCTACGGCTGAATATCTGCAGCTCTTCTCTCCCCTCACTTCCATGTCCCACTGGCTTTGTTGGGACATTGGAGCCATTGGCTCTCAGCGCTGTCAATCAAAGCCAGTAACAAGGAAGCAGGGGCGGAGCCGAGACCCGCTGTGTCAATGGACGCAGCAGGAGGGCTTGGGAGCGAGCACGCACAAGTGCCTCCATGAGAAGCGGTCACCTGTGGGGGCACCTGAAAGGGAGAAGTTCAGGGCCACTCTGTGAAATTCCATTGCACAGAGCAGGTAGGTATAGAGATGTTTGTTATTTTTAAAAAGACCCTTTACAGCCACAAGTACTTACAGATATACAGAATTGACCCTGTATATCAGGGATATGCAATTAGCGGACCTCCAGCTGTTGCAAAACTACAAGTCCCATCATGCTTCTGTATCTGGGTGTCATGCTTTTGGCTGTCTGAGTCTTGCTATGCTTCAGCTGGAGGTCCGCTAATTGCATATCCCTGCTGTATATGATCCAGACATGTTTAGTTTAATGCTTGTGATGGTAGACATGTGAAGTTTGTTTCGTTCCTAATTGAAACACATTCTTTGTTATTATGAAATCCGGATGTATCTGAATTTCCAAAATACAATAGTTACAAATTAAAAACAAATCCGAAATAACAAATTAAAATTTAAAACGAAATTCAAATTGGAATCGTTTTCGAATCAAATTAGAAACTTTTTCGAATCAAATTGGAAACGTTTTCTAATCAAGTTCGAATTTCCAAAGAGAAAAAAATTAAATAGAAAATAAAGGGATAGAATAGAGAAGAATATAATGGAATATAATAGAAAATAAAAGAATATACCGGTAATATAAAAGAGTAAAACAGAACAGAATAGAAAATAAAAGAATAGAAAAAAAATTAATAAGAAATAGAAAAAAAAGGGATAGAATAGAAAACAAAAGAAGAGAGTAAAACAGAACAAAAAGAAATTAGAAGAACAATATAAAATTAAGTAGTAAATAAATGAATAGAATAGAACATAATAAAACATAGAATATATGAGAATAAAATAGAAAGAATGGGCCAGATTCACGTAGAAGTGCGGCGGCGTAACGTATCGTAGATACGTTACACCGCCGCAAGTTTTCATCGCAAGTGCCTGATTCACCAAGCACTTGCGTGAAAACTTACGCCGGCGGCCTCCGGCGTAAGCCCACATAATTCAAAGGGGCGTGTGCCATTTAAATTAGGGGCGCTCCCGCGCTGGACCTACTGCGCATGCTCCGTTTTGAAATGCCCGCCGTGCTTTGCGCGAAGTGACGTCATTTTTTCAAACGGCGACGTGCGTAGCATACTTTCGTATTCCCGGACGTCTTACGCAAGAAAAAAAAATGTTTAAATTTCGACACGGGAATGACGGCCATACTTTATACAGCACATACGTGGGCTGTGTAAAGTTAGGGCAGCTAAAACGACGACTAACTTTGCGACGGGCAACTAGACTAGCAGTGACGTAGCGAACTCGAAAAACCGTCGTGGATCAACGTAACTACTAATTTGCATACCCGACGCTGGTTTACGACGCAAACTCCCCCCAGCGGCGGCCGTGGTATTGCATCCTAAGATCCGACAGTGTAAAACAATTACACCTGTCGGATCTAAGGGCTATCTATGCGTAACTGATTCTATGAATCAGTCGCATAGATACTCTGAGAGATACGAAGGAGTATCTGAGATACTCTGTCGTATCTCTGCTGTGAATCTGGCCCTATATTACCATCTTCTGAAATTTGAATTTTGGATAGAATAAAGTGAAATTTGAATACAATATAAAATAATAGAATATAAAATAATAGAATATAAAATAATAGAATATAAAATAATAGAATATAAAATAATAGAATAGAAAATAGAAAAGAAAATATTAGAATAAACAACAGAAAATAATAGAATATAAATAATATAAATATACAACCTTTTTCCGAAATTCGAATTTCAAATAGAATAAATTAGAATTTTGAATAGAATACATTTGAATAGAACAGAAAAGAATAGAATATAATAGAAAAAACAATAGAATCAAATGAAAGAATATAACCATCTTCCAAAACTCGAATTTTGAATAGAATAAATTTGATTTAGAATCAAATTAGTTTGGAATGCAATTCAAATGGAATTAGATTTAAATTGAAATGGAATTAGAAAAATTAATAGATTCAAATTTAAATAAACGAGACAAACAATTCCGAATACCATTTAAACGAACTTAACTAAATAAATGTATGTAAAAAAAAATTCTGCACATGTCTATATGATAGAAAGCCCTGATATGATCTGACTTTAATCAAATGGATATGTTGCTGCCCTAACTTGTGACATCATTACTGAAGACTGTCGTCTTCTGAAGTCTGTAAGCCACTGGACAGCTAATAGGAAGCACCCAAAGGAGGACCCTCTCACTCTCCAGTCTGAAAGAAAGAAGACTGAGAACCCAACAGGTCACGTGACCACCGAATTAGATAAATACGTGGGTCTTTTTTTCTTTGAATCCACTGTAATAATTAGCTACATTTGTTGGGGTCTTTTATGTCTGCCTAAAGTTACGTTTTAAAGTGGGGGTTCACCCAAAAAAAAAAAAATTAAAATTAGATCTAGCATACTAATGATACTAAGGACATTTATTTTCGGGAGGTCATTTTTTTTTTCTCTGTACATACCTTTATATCCTGATTTTGTCCAGGGCTTCCGGGTTCCGATGACTGCGGGACTGGGCGTTCCAATCCTTCGGTTCGATGATTGACGGCTTGTGAAACAGGTCCCCTGTCGCACAACGCGTGTCAACAGATTTCCGGAAATAGCCGAGCTGCGAGTCGGCACTATACGGCGCCTGCGCAGTCAGCTCTACACGGCGGGTGCAGGCGCCGTATAGTGCCGACTCGGAGCTCGGCTATCTCCGGGAATCTGGTGACGCGCGTTGTGCGACAGGGGACCTGTTTCACAAGCCGTCAATCATCGAACCGAAGGATAGGAACGCCCAGTCCCGCAGTCATCGGAACCCTGAGGCTGGGATAGGAACGCCCAGTCCCGGAGTCATCAGAACGCGGAAGCCCTGGACAAAATCAGAATATAAAGGTATGTACAGAGAAAAAAAAAATGACCTGCCAAAAGTAAATGTACTTAGTATGCTGGCTCTAATGTTAAAAATTTGTTTTTAGAGTGAACCTCCACTTTAAGTAAGGAAAACAAGTCTTTGTTGCGGAAAACATTACCTTTTTTTTTTTTTTTTTTTTCATAAAACATTTTTTTTTTATTCTCACAGGTTTTTTTTTACTTTGTTTTGCTTTGGGACAATGGAAAATTCTAAGGTATATCTCAATATCTCAATGACATATGTGCCCTTCACAGCAACTCCGCTGGACAAGCTGGAAGATACTTACTCAACTGACGGATATGATGAATATGAGGACAATACAAAAATGGCAGATATGTTCCATTACATTTCAATAGTGATCTATTCTGTGGCCTTTCTTCTGGGGACAACTGGAAATGGTCTGGTCATCTATTTTACCGCCTTTAAGATGAAACGGACAGTCAATGTTGTGTGGTTCCTTAATTTAGCCATAGCTGACTTTATCTTCACATTCTTCTTGCTTTTCAGCATTGTCCATAGCGTCCTTGATTTTCACTGGCCTTTTGGGAAATTCATGTGCATGCTTAACACAGCTATTATATCCATCAATCTATATGCCAGCATCTTCCTGCTCGCCATGATCAGCATTGATCGTTGTACATCAGTAATGTTCCCTGTTTGGTGCCAGAATCACCGAACTCCTAGAGTGGCCTCCTTTGCAGCCCTGGCAGTTTGGATTCTAGCATTCCTTTTCAGTTTACCATATTTTATATTCAGAGATACCAGAGAGACCACTTTTAACAATGCTATTACCTGCTTTAGCAACTTTCACGAAGATCCTGATGTTGTCAAGTCAATATACAAGGGCATGATCATATTACGACTCATCTTTGCTTTCATCATTCCGTTCTCTCTAATTATCTTGTGTTATGTAATAATTATGTTCCGCATCCAAAGAAATCGCATGAAGACATCTAGCAAGCCATTTAAAATTATTTTAGCTGTTATAATTTCATTTTTCATCTGCTGGTTTCCTTACCATGTCTTCTCCTTTGTGGAGTTGTCTGCAATGTATCCTGGCAATGAGCATCTGAATAATGTGATACGCATTGGAATACCTCTTACCACCAGTTTGGCCTTCATTAACAGCTGCATCAACCCTGTTCTCTATGTGCTTATGGGGCGAGATTTCAAAACAAGATTACGCAAATCTTTCCGGTCAGTGCTTGAAAAAGCTTTCATGGAGGAAAGTGTTCCAGCAAGCTTCAGGAGTAAAACCAGGTTAACCAGGTCAACCTTGGACTCTGAGCAGGTGTAAACTGAAGCCACATCCACAAATGAAGATATATTGTCATAGGCTAAGGGGACATGAGCTCTTTGGCTTTTTTCAGGATAATTTGATTTGTTTTACTTATGTTTCCAGGATTAAATAATCTATCCTTGTAATTACTGTAATTCCAAATAAGTATACCTGTCTATGTTTGTTAAAGAGGGCAGCAGTAATTCGCCACAATACTAGAATACCAGTTTTGGTTAAATTCAGCTGATAAATCCTTTGCACTCCAAATACCTGGAAACATATCTGGACATGCTGACTATTGTTTTTGAACCTTTCAATATGCAAGTCATTTTCTGGTTTAGGGTCAATGACTTTACCTTTTCAGCCTTGGGACTTCCCAATATCTCACATCCCATACATTGCCTATTTGGTTTCTTTGTTGATTAACCCATTTCTAAACATGCCAAAACTTTACTATGAATACTTTACAGTTGGAAGGGATCCTCTTCTCCTTCCCTTTGGGCTTGGAAAAAACAGGACAATCTTCCAACTTTGAAAGATTATTCAAACTTACTTGTGATCTTTGCAAAAAAACTGCAGGTCTTTGATAAAAGAGGACGATAAAAAATGGTGTGGATGGGTTTCACAATCAGGTATGCTTGTTTCTCTGGATCCAGGATCCTGATTAGCCCACACTCTACATATATTTGAATGGTTACTTATTGTGACCTTTTTTCAGTTTTCATTTTAGGACATTCTATGTCTATAATGTATTTCTGTAAAGAGATGTGAGAGACTAGACTGTAGTATTGTTATGAATATGTATATATATGTTTATTCACAAATATATATATATATATACATATATATATATATATATACAGTACAGACCAAAAGTTTGGACACACCTTCTCATTCAAAGAGTTTTCTTTATTTTTATGACTATGAAAATTGTAGATTCACACTGAAGGCATCAAAACTATGAATTAACACATGTGGAATTATACATAACAAAAAAGTGTGAAACAACTGAAAATATATTTCATATTCTAGGTTCTTCAAAGTAGCCACCTTTTGCAGCAGACACATCTCTAGAACTGGTAAGAGGAGACTGTGTGAATCAGGCCTTCATGGTAGAATATCTGCTAGGAAACCACTGCTAAAGAAAGGCAACAAGCAGAAGAGACTTGTTTGGGATAAAGAACACAAGGAATGGACATTAGACCAGTGGAAATCTGTGCTTTGGTCTGATGAGTCCAAACTTGAGATCTTTGGTTCCAACCCCCGTGTCTTTGTGCGACGCAGAAAAGGTGAACGGATGGACTCTACATGCCTGGTTCCCACCGTGAAGCATGGAGGAGGAGGTGTGATGGTGTGGGGGTGCTTTGCTGGTGACACTGTTGGGGATTTATTCAAAATTAAAGGCATACTGAACCAGCATGGCTACCACAGCATCTTCCAGGCTGTGTAAGGGGTATTTGACCAAGAAGGAGAGTGATGGGGTGCTGCGCCAGGTGACTACCTCTTGAAGCTCATCAAAAGAATGCCAAGAGTGTGCAAAGCAGTAATCAAAGCAAAAGGTGGCTACTTTGAAGAACCTAGAATATGAAATATATTTTCAATTGTTTCACACTTTTTTGTTATGTATAATTCCACATGTGTTCATTCATAGTTTTGAAGCCTTCAGTGTGAATCTACAATTTTCATAGTCATGAAAATAAAGAAAACTCTTTGAATGAGAAGGTGTGTCCAAACTTTTGGTCTGTACTGTATATTGAAAGAAACCAACTTGGACAGTCAACAGTTATATCTACACTGCTTGCTTTAAAAATACATATAATGGGGTATTAATGATTACAGATCTGTGGTAGTTGGTGCCTTTTATATCTGCGTGAAGATGAGCTTTAGGTACAAGGAAATTAGCTTTTGTTACAAGGAACATAACAATGTTTTTTCCCTATTTGCTTACATTTTTTTTACAGGTTTTTTTGCTTCTGTTCTGTCTTGAGACAATAATAAATTCTACTATGACTTTTTTTTATACAATCCCTTTAACAAAAGTTATTTAAACAACTTAAATATGTTCTATTGTCTTCTGTTTCTCAGTGTAGAATTTGTATAGAGCTATACACTATATGGGCAAAAAGTTGAGGACACCCCCCACATATTATTGAGTTTCCAGTGAAAGGTACTGTTAATGCTAAAGCATACAAACAGTCCCCATTTTGAAGGCTTAAATGCAAGCTATTCTAGTCTGGGTACTGCCCTGGGGGACATGCATCAGTGCAAAAAAAATGTTTTAAAAAGATTGGGCCAGATCCTCATAGCGAGTACGCTGGCGTATCTACTGATACGCCGGCGTACTTTCAAATTACCCGCGTTGTATCTTTAGTTTGAATCCTCAAACCAAGATATGACAGCATCTGGGTTCGATCCGACAGGCGTATGGCTTTGTACGCCTTCGGATCGTAGATGCAATACTTCGGCGTCCGCTGGGTGGAGTTCGCGTCGTTTTCCGCATCGGGTATGCAAATTAGCTTTTTCCGACGATCCACAAACGTACGCGCGGCCGTCGCATTCTCATACGTCGTCTGTAGTCGAATTTTTCCGGCGTATAGTTAAAGCTGCTATTTTGCGGCGTATAGATAGACTTGCCATGTTAAGTATGGCCGTCGTTCCCGCGTCTAAATTTTAATTTTTTTTTTTTGCATAAGTCGTCCGTGAATAGGGATGGACGTAAGTCACGTCTAAGTTAAAAAAATGACGTCGTTGCAACGTCATTTCGCGCAAAGCATGCGAAACGGAGCATGCGCAGTTCAATCGGCGCGTGGACGCGCTTCATTTAAATGAATCATGCCCCCTAATCGCCGATTTGAATTCCGCCACCAGAAATACACTACGCTAAGTAGTACTTACGGCGCAAAATCTTCCTGTATTCGACTTAAAGCCAGGTAAGATACAGCGGCGTAGCGTATCTCTGATACGCTGCGCATATCCATTTCTATGTGGATCTGGCCCATTGTTTTTACAGTGATTTTAATGATGCTTAAAGTGCAACAATAAAAATAAATAAAAAAATCCTTTAACCACTTACCCGCTGGGCACTTAAACCCCCTTCCTAACCAGAAAAATTTTCAGCTTTCGTGCTCTCACATTGTGAATGATAATTACTCAGTCATGCAACACAGTCATGTACAATATGAAATGTTTGTCCTTTTTTTCACACTAATAGAGCTTTCCTTTTGTGGCATTTAATCACTGCTGGGTTTTTTATTTTTTGCGCTATAAATGAAAAAAGACCAAAAATTCAGTAAACAAATATAATTTTTCTGTTATAAAATTTAGCAAATTAGTAATTTTTCTTCATACATTTTGACCAACATTTATACTGCTACATATCTTTGGTAAAAATAACCCAAATCAGTGTATATTATTTGGTCTGTGTGAAAGTTATTGAGTCTTAAATCTATGGTGCCAACCCCTGAAAATGTATCACACCTGATGTACTTGCAGCCTGAAGTTGTAATTTTTTTCCCACAATTCTTTGCAAAATTAAGATTTTGTTTTTCTTTCCCAAAATTGTCATTTTAACAGGTTTTTTCCGACACGCAACATATGTATGCCACAAATTACCCCCCCGAAACACATTCTACTATTACTCCAGAGTATGGCGATATCACATGTGTGGGACTTTTTCACAGCCTGGCCACATTCAGAGGCCCGTCCTGGGTCTCCTGACATAGCGTTTAATTTCATTTAAATGTTGACGGATAGTTTGCGCTGACACTGATGCTCCCTGAGCCTGCAGGACAGCTTGAATTTCTTTGGAACTTGTTTGGGGCGGCTTATCCACCATCCGGACTATCCTGCGTTGCAACCTTTCATCGATTTTTCTCTTCCGTCCACACCCAGAGAGATTAGCTACAGTGCCATGGGTTGCAAACTTCTTGATAATGTTGCGCACTGTGGACAAAGGCAAATCTAGATCTCTGGAAATTGACTTGTAACCTTGAGATTGTGGATATTTTTCCACAGTTTTGGTTCTCAAGTCCTCAGACAGTTCTCTTCTCCTCTTTCTGTTGTCCATGCTTAGTGTGACACACACAGACACACAATGCAAAGACTAAATGAACTTCTCTCCTTTTTATCTGCTTTCAGGTGTGATTTTTATATTGAAAATAAAAAAGAAAAAGTGCAGCGCTAAAATAAATATAGTGAGAACTATATATAAAAAATTGCAAAAAGCAAGTATAGTGCTCACAACTAAGTGAGAACACTCTGCACCTAGTTACAGTGAACAAAAGGTAAAGATACCGAGAGGTATATTACAAAGTGTATATAATACATATGGATAGCAGGATAAACCACATGAGTGATATAAGTGAAAAAAGTCCAGAGAAAATAATGATAATAATACATGGGACGTCTCTTGTTAGAGAAAGTCCAATATAACACAATAAAGGGAGTCCGTGAGATCGACTAGGTTTGAAAACATGTGAGGTGAGTCGTTTCAAGGTAGGAATCAATTGTACGATCCGTTGTATAATCCAATAGTAACTTGAGCAGGTGTAAGAAGTCACATCAAAGTATCACTCTTTCAAGATCAGCCAAGACATCCAAGGATCAATGGTAAATGTAAGAAATGGGTACTCTTACCAGATAAGGTGGACACACTCGTCAGCGACGGTGTGTCAATCAGGCATATACGAGCTCCTCAGGCAACACTGGAACAGGTGATGAAATTGTTGAGAGTCACCATCAGAGGTCGTGTGTATCCAGATTAAGGTAAATCCCTGAAGAAATCCATCTACACAGGCTGGCCTTGCTCTTGTTGTGCCGGCAATCTATCCTTTTCTACATGTACAGCGAGCTGTTTGTCGGGCTATAGTCCTTTGGGGCTGACTGCTATCTCTGTCGTATGTAACAACCTCACACGTACCTGCAGCCAGTTGACAGGTTAAATTAGATTAGTTCAGTATGTGGTGAAAATCGCCAGTCCTGGAGTCTTATAAACGTCCTATTTAGGGTCCTTTGCAGCCTGGAGCCCTGGTGTGATCTTTTATATTGCACACACCTGTTACTTGCCCCAGGTGAGTTTAAAGGAGCATCACATGCTTGAAACAATCTTATTTATGCACAATTTTGACAGGATGACAGGATTTTGACCAGCCCATTTTTGGAGTTTTGTGTAACATTTTGTCCAATTTGCTTTTTTCCTCCCTTTTTTTGTTTTGTCCCAATACAAACAACAGGAATTAACATGTGTATAGCAAAACATGTGTTACTGCAATACTTTTCTGTGAGAAATACTTGATTTTCTGGAAAAATGTCTGGGGTGCCAACAATTTCGGCCATGACTGTATATATATATATATATATATATATATATATATATATATATATATATATATATATACAGTGTGTATCACTTTAACATGTGCCAAATTGCAAGACACAATGAAAGCTGAGCCAGCTAGTGCCAGCTGGTTTGCAAGTAAAGTCAGATGATCATTATGATTTACTGTCCTAGTGATCACATGATCAGTAGCCTGAATATCACTTGAACATAGGGTGACCACATTTCCAAACTACCATTCAGGGACACCCCCCTTCCCAAAAATCAGTTTGTGGTGTAACGAATCACAGCACAGTGATTGGACACGAGAGGCGGGATTGATGATTTCTCCAATCACAAGCAGGGGGCGGGGACTGTGCTCCTCCAGGCATTCCCGGCCAGGACAAGTACTGTCCGTGAGTAAAGCGATGATGTGGCGGCCTTTTTTGGGGGCATTCGTTTGGTTTGGGGCGTGGCTGTGTCAGTTTCATTCCAGGACACTGTATTGTCCTGGAATGAGGGTACCCAGGACAGACCTGCAAAATGCGGGACTGTCCTGGGCAATCTGGGACACGTGGTCACCCTACTTGAACAGCTGCTGGGCAGAAAGGCATATTGAAAGCCAAGGTAGGCAGCACAAATGCAAGCACTAGCTTGGTCGTAAACAAAGCCATGTGATCAATATGATTGGCTGCCATAGTGAGCACATGATCGGCAGCTCTGCTGATTGATCTCTGATCACCGTACAGCAGCCAAAAACAAAGCCACAGGACATTTATTAACATATCCTTAGCAAAGAACATTGTGCAAAGAAACATAATATACAGATTGCTAGTGGGAAGCTGTAAATAGTATCCAAGCAAACCTTAAGGCCTCGTACACATGATCGGTTAACCAGAGGACAACGGTCTGATGGACCATTTTCATCGGTCCAAACCGAACTTGTGTGGGCCCCATAGGTTATTTAACCTTCGGTTAAAAAAAAGACAACTTGATTTAAAATTTAACCGATGGATTCCTAACCGACAGGTCAAAACCCATCGTTAGTAGGCACAACCATCGGTTAAAAATCCACGCATACTCAGAATCAAGTCGACGCATGCTTGGAAGCATTGAACTTCGTTTTTTTTCAGCACGTCGTTGTGTTTTACGTCATCGCGTTCTGACACGATTGTTTTTTTAACCACTACAGATCCGCGCTATAGACAAAAGACGTCTGCAGCGCGGACCTGAAGTGCCGAGTGGACGTCTTTAGACGTCCTCTTGTTGACATTACCCGCGCGCGCCACTGGGGGGCACGCAGCGGGTAAACACTGTCCCGGCGCATCGTTGGGAAGCCGATGCGTGTACCTGGCGATCGTCGGTAACACAGCAGGGAAGTGGAGCTCTGTGTGTAAACACAGAGCTCCACGTGCTGTCAGAGGAGAGGAGACCGATCTGTGTCCCTTGTACATAGGGACACAGCATCGGTCACCTCCCCCAGTCACCCCCCTCCCCCCACACAGTTAGAACACACCCAGGATACACATTTAACCCCTTCCTCACCCCCTAGTGTTAACCCCTTCCCTGCCAGTCACATTTATACAGTAATTAGTGCATTTTTATAGCACTGATCGCTATATAAATGTGAATGGTCCCAAAATTGTGTCAAAAGTGTCCGATACGTCCGCCGCAATATCGCAGGCCTGACAAAAAAAATCGCAGATCACCGCCATTACTAATAAAAAATAAAAAATAAATCATAAATCTATCCCCTATTTTGTAGGCGCTATAACTTTTGCGCAAACCAATCAATAAACGCTTATTGCAATTTCTTTTTAACAAAAATATGTAGAAGAATACGTATCGGCCTAAACCGAGGAACATTTTTTTTTTTTAAATGGGGTATTATTATAAGAAAAAGTAAAAAATAGTGTTTTTTTAAAAAAAATTCTGTCTTTTTCTGTTTATAGCGCAAAAAATGAAAATCGCAGAGATGATCAAATACCACCAAAAGAAAGCTCTATGTGTGGGGAAAAAATGATAAAAATATAATTTGGGTACAGTGTTGTATGACCGTGCAATTGTCATTCAAAATGCGTCAGCGCTGAAAGCTGAAAATTGGTCTGGACACAAAGGGGGTTTAAGTGCCCAGTAATGAAGTGGTTAACCGATGGTGTGTAGGCGTGACAGACCATCAGTCAGCTTCATCGGTTAACCGATGAAAACGGTCCGTCGGTCCGTTCTCATCGGATGGACTGATCGTGTGTACGAGGCTTAACAGGTTACGCGTTTATGAACCTCAAGGGTGCAGTTGCAGCAAGCTCTGTGGTTTTAACTGGAAATGTATTATTTATAAATTAATCTCTAAATCTCTAAAAGAAAACAACCAAAACCGAATATACCAACAAAAAAAGATTAATCAGTAAAAAAAAAAAAAATACACGAAGAAAGCAAATAATCTGAGCGGATCTTATAGTCATAGCAGAGTATTGGTTAAACTTTATCTGAAAAGATACAAACCCAAGAACAAAAATAAAATATTGCAGCTTATCAGTATTTAGATTTGGTGGCGATATAAATGAAGTGTTCCGCCTTCCCACACATACAAACACACAAAATACGATAGTAGTGATTACAAACAAGTTTCTTAAAGTGCATCTAAACCCCAAAAACATGTGATATATTGCAGCTTACCAGTCCTTAGATGATGTGGCTGCATTAGTTCGATTTTTTCAGGCTCTTCCATTTTCACCTGGACATGCCTCCTGCCCAACACTGTGAGTGTATTTCGATGTGATATGCAACGTGTTATATTATATTGTTGTTACTCTTTTTATACATCAATTTTGTATTCTCTATGGTAATTGTATTGTTCTTTTGTAGAAATTACCCATTTCATCAACCCCCTGAAGAAGACGACTGGAGTTGAAACACACTGGGGTTCTATTCATGTTATAGTTACCTTTATGGGTCCCCTTTAGTGGATTGATGGGTATTCAAATGACAATTATGTGATATTGATTTTATATTTGTGCTTCTTGTAATAGTACCATGTTGTCCCTTTTAAAGGTGTTGTAAAGGTTTCTTTAAAATGTTTCTAAATAGGTTTCTTTAACCACTTAAGCCCCGGACCATTATGCAGCTAAAGGACCAGGCCCCTTTTTGTGTTTCGGCACTGCGTCGCTTTAACTGACAATTGCGCGGTCGTGCGACGTGGTTCCCAAACAAAATTGACGTCCTTTTTTTCCCACATATAGAGCTTTCTTCGGGTGGTATTTGATCACCTCTGCGTTTTTTATTTTTTGCGCTATAAACAAAAATAGAGCAACAATTTTGAAAAAAGTGCAATATTTTTGCTATAATAAATATACCCCAAAAATATATAAAAACATTTTTTTTCCTCAGTTTAGGCCGATACGTATTCTTCTACATATTTTTGGTAAAAAAATTGCAATAAGCGTTTATTGATTGGTTTGCACAAAAGTTATAGCGTCTACAAAATAGCGGATCGTTTTATTGCATTTTTATTAATATTTTTTTTAGTACTAATGGCGACGATCAGCGATTTTTATCATGACTGCGACATTATGGCGGACACATCGGACACCTTTGACACATTTTTGGGACCATTGTAGTTTTTACAGTGATCAGTGCTATAAAAATGCACTGATTACTGTGAAAATGACAATTGCAGTGAGGGTGTTAGCCACTAGGGGGTGCTGTAGGGGTTAAGTGTGCCCTAGTGTATGATTCTTACTGTAGGGGGGCGTGGCTGGGCATGTGACATCACTGACAAGCCACTAGGAAGAACGGGAAAAGGTTAACTTACCTCTCCCCGTTCTTCAGCTCTGTGCCCCGATCGCGGGACACCGGCGGCGATTGGGTCCACGGGTCACGTAAGCGCGGTCATGAAACTTCGGACCGGCTCGCAAAAGCACCACCGGCAGCACGCTCGTGACCCACGGCTGGGTTCTTTAAGGGGACGTACCTGTACGCCCTTGTGCCCAGCCGTGCCATACTATCGACATATATCGTCGTGCGACGGTCCACAAGTAGTTAAGCTAGTGCATTTTTGGTTCACTACCTTTTCCTTCAATTTCCCTTCTAAGGTGTCCGTTTATGAAGCAGTGAAGAGCGGTGAAAAATCTTCACTGTGATAGCCGGAGAACGAAGCAGTGAATAGAATTCACTGCTTCATAAACGGACATCTCAATGTTTTTTTTCTTTGTCTAAATTTCTCACTTCCTGTTTCTCCTCAGTAAGCTTGCCCCCATCATTCATGGGGGTTAGTCAGCCAGAACAGCTTACTGAGGAGGAACAGGAAGTGAGAAATTCAGACAAAGAAAAAAAACATTTAGAGGGGAAATCAAAGGTAAGTGAACCAGCAATGCACTCGCTTAAAAGAACCTATTTAGAAAATAAAAAACAAACCTTTACAACCACTTTAATCTTTGTATAATAAACTTTATGTATTTGACTTGTGAACTTCTTTCTGGTGCATTTAAAGTGGAGGTTCACCCTAAAAACAAGTATATACCATTCAATCCAGCATACTGCCGACATGTACAGTATGCTGTTTTTTTTCCGGTTTACATACCGTAGTATTTGGTATTTTCCCCCCGGCTTCCGGGTAGTGAATCCCGCGGGAGTGGGCGTTCCTATTCAGAGACTAAGTGATGGACGTATGACAAAAGCTTCACCCCCGGTGCAAAAGGCGCATCACCAGTTTCCGAAAAAAGCCGAACGCCGGTGCGCAGGCGCCGTATAGCGCCGTATAGAGCCGACTCGACGTTCGGCTTCTTTCGGAAACTGGTGACGCGCAATATGCGCCGGGCGTGAAGCTTTTGTCATACGTCAATCACTTAGTCTCTGAAAAGGAACGCCCACTCCCGCAGGATTCGCTACCCGGAAGACGGGGGGGGAAATACCTATACTACGGTATGTAAACCGGAAAAAAAAAAAAAACAGCATACTGTACATGTTGGCAGTATGCTGGATTGAATGGTATATACTTGTTTTTAGGGTGAACCTCCACTTTAACCACTTGACCACTGGGCACTTAAACTCCCTTCCTAACCAGATCAATTTCCAGCTTTCGGTGCTCTCACAATTTAAATGACAATTTTGGCCAAATTTATACTGCTACATATTTCTGGTAAAAATAAGTACAAATTGGTGGATATTATTTGGTCTTTGTGAAAGTTATAGCGTCCACAAGCTATGGTGCCAATATCTGAAAATTGATCACACCTGAAGTACTGATGGCCTATCTAATTTCTTGAGCCCCTACCATAACAGAAAAGTACAAATACCCCCCAAATGACCCCTTTTTAGAAATAAGACATTCCAAGGTATTTAGAAAAAGGCATGGTGAGTTTTTTTAAGTTGTCATTTTTTCCCCACAATTCTTTGCAAAATCAAGATTTTTTTAATTTTTTTTTTTCACAAAATGTTCATATTAGCAGGTTATTTCTCACACACAGCATATGCATACCACAAATTACACCCCAAAACACATTCTGCTATTACTCCCGAGTATGGCGATACCACATGTGTGAGACTTTTATACAGCGTGGCCACATACAGAGGCCCAACATGCAGGGAGCACCTTCAGGCGTTCTGGAGCACCCAGACCAATTCTGACATTCCTCTCCTACATGTAAAAATCATCATTTATTTGCTAGGAAATTACATAGAACCCCAAAACATTATATATGCCTTTTTAGCAAAGACCCTACAGAATACAATAGCGGTCATTACAACTTTTTATCTTGTACGGTATTTGCGCAGCAATTTTTGTGCTTAAAAAAAAACAAAACAGTAAAGTTAGCCCAATGTTTTTGCATAATGTGAAAGATGAAGTTACGCCGAGTAAATAGATACCTAACATGTCACCCTTCAAAATTGCACACGCTCGTGGAATGGCGCCAAACTTCGCTACTTAAAAATCCCCATAGGCGACGCTTTAATTTTTTTTTCATTGGTTACATGTTTTTAGTTACAGAGGAGGTCTAGGTCCAAAATGATTGCTCTCGCTCTAACGTTCGCAGCGATGCCTCACATGTGTAGGTTGAACACCGTTTTCATATGTCGGCGGGAATTACGTATGCGTTCGCTTCTGCATGCGAGCACACGGGGACAGGGGCGCTTTAAAAAATAAATAAAAATGTATTGTTCATTTTACTTTATTTATTTTTCTGTACAGGTGAACTTACACTTTAATGCTTTCTAAAGATAACAAACAGCAATATGTTTACTACATTTGTTTTGTTGCACTTGGGTTGTATTTCGCTGATTTGAACTGAAAGTTCACATGGGCCTTTGTTTTTACTTGGCTTTACAGTGCAGGACTTGTTGCCTCTCAAGGCATGAAGTGCTGGCATTCCATTGCAGGATGTAAAAAAGTAAAAAAAAAAAAACATTTCACAGTGCGAGAGGATGTGCTGATTTACAAATCGAGGGTTCCACCTAGTGTACAGTATATAATCATACAACCTCTTTTATCAGGCATGTGCTGAAAATATATTTCTGACACAGTTATAATGATTGTTACTCTGTAGGTATTGCATCCATGTTCTTGCATTTTTTTTATACTTAAAGTGGTTGTAAACCCACAAAAAAACAAACAAAAAAAACCTGCAAGACAAAGTCATAATGAGCTGGTATGCATAATTACCTTAGATTGAAGCCCCCCGGCACACTGCTCAGCCGGGTGACATGACGTCACTCCCACACATGCGCAAGGGAGCCACCGGTGACGGGGCGTCAGCTGAAGCAACTGCGTGAATGAGCCGTTGCTTCAGTGCGCATGTGCTGATGATGTCACATACAGAGGATACCTCCTAAACCGTGCAGGTTTAGGAGGTATCCACGGTGCCTACAGGAAAGCCTAATTATAGGCTTACCTGTAATAAAAAGTGGTTACATAGTCAGGTTGAAAAAAGACACAAGTCCATCTAGTTTAACCATAAAAAAATATGTCCCATCGTGACGAAATGCGTATGGTGGAGCCTGTGACAGTGACGTCATTACGTTGATGGGAAACACTGACAGGAAGCAGAGAGAAGCCTGTGGAGACGCCGCGGTCTCCATTTTGAGACAAATCAATGTACCGCTCATGAATACTCTTCGTTTTGTAAGTGCAATTTTTTCTTGATCATTTAATCTGATTTTATTAAATACTATACTATTGGGGTTCCTCTTTCTTGTATATTTTGATTACCCCAAGTCTAGCAGCGGTTCCGGGCATCATTAGAGGTTTTGGGGAGACTAAATTCCCTGTGCGCGGTGAGACTACCTTTATGGCAGTCATGGAAAGTTGGTAAGGAGACTACTTACTCCTACTTGCTCACTGAGTGTGAATTATCTTGGATGGAGGATTTCTTTTCACATATTTTCCTTTACAAGTTTGATATCTACACTCCTATAGTAGCAGAGTAATGATATTACTGCTACTTTTACAAAGTAATGTCTGCATTTGGAAAGATATTTGGTAGGGTTGCACGGATACCGATACTGGTATCAGTATCAATGTCGGTACTAAGCATGTTCATGAGTAACGGTACGCGTACAAATGCTCCAGTACCTAAAACGAATCTGTATTTTGTATATTATAATATCAGATATTGGGCTGTAGGTTACCATCTTAAAGAGGTAGTAAAGGTACATGTTTTTTTTCACCTTAATGCATTCTATGCATTAGGGTGAAAAACATCCGAGGATTAACGGCCCCCCAGCCCCCCCATTTACTTACGTGACCCCTCGAAAGTCCAGCGCCGTGAATGTGCTGGCTTCTCGGATCATTCATTGGTTGATTAAAAGCAGCGCAGCCATTGGCTCGTGCTGCTGTCAATCACATCCAATGACGCGGTGTGCCGGGGGCGGGGCCAAGTGATACAGTGAGCGGCTATAGCTGCCGGCTGTATCACAGGAGCGCGCCCGCAAGAACTAACCACCATGTGAGAGAGCTCGCATTAAGGTGGATAGTTCTTACGGGGGGCCGAGACAGCCGCATAGGGACCCCAGAAGACCAGGTTCGGGGCCACTCTGTGCAAAACTAGCTGCACAGAGGAGGTAAGTATAAAATGTTTGTTGTTTTAAAAAAAATTGCCTTTAGTGTTTCTTTAATATAGGTATTTATGGGTAAATATACCGTATATACTCGAGTATAAGCGGACCCGAATATAAGCCAAGGCACCTCATTTTATCATAAAACATTTTACCACAGTGCCCATGCCTCACTATGCCCATGCCTCACTGTGTCCATGACTAGACTGACGTTTAACATGGGAGTCTATGGAAGTCATTTGTGGGCACTGATTGGCACATATTTGGCAAATATTTGCATATGTGGATGGCCATGGGGGATGTACCTGGCCATCCACATGCTTGGGGCTTCCCTGGTATTCCTGGTGGCTTCCCTGGTGGTCCAGTGTGGGCATCCGTGGGGGGGCTGCGCTGATAAAACAATCAGCGCAAAACCCCCCTGTCAGGAGAGCCGCCGATCGACTCTCCTCTACTCGCGTCTGTCAGACGCGAGTGAGGAAGAGCCGATCAACGGCTCTTCCTGTTTACATTGTGATCAGCCATGATTGGACAAGGCTGATTACATGGTAAAGAGCCTCCGCCGAGATCGGAGATGCAGGGTGTCAGACTGACACCTCGCATCACCGATCGCCACGCTGCACGCCCCCAAGGGCTTGCGCCGGCATGTTATCCTGCTGGACGTCAATAGACGTCCAGTCAGGATAACAGAATTTAAAGAGCTGGAATTTGAAAAAGAAAAAGGTGAATTTACCCTTTAAAACTAATCTTAGAAAGTATTATTTTACTGAAAGAGTAGTTGATGCTTGGAACAGACTTCCAGCAGAGGTAGCGAGTCAGTCAACATTAAGTGGATTCACATATTCTTTGGACAAACATAGATCTATACTCTATAATCTATAAAAAAATACAAAAACCCATGTAAGTAAAAAAAAATGTAAGTAAAAATGGGCAGACTCAATAGACTTTTTCCTGTCAACTCTTTTCTATATTTCTATATAGAGGGCTACACCTGCTGGCTCACTCCTGAGCCAGGTTGTGTGCATCTATTGACACACAGAGCATAGCTCAGCCCCGCCCCTGCTCCCTCCCCACAGAATTTGTGTCAATGGCTCCCACTGCTGTCTCTGAGCCTATAAGAGGGGAGAGAGAGAACCAGTGCTGCTGCAGATGGGCACAGCGCTGGATCAATACAGGTCTCAAGTATGTCTTTAGGGAGGAGGGTGGAGGGAACAACTAGTGCAAGGTTTTATTTTTACCTTAATGCAGGAATGCTTTTACCAGGTAATGCATTAAGGTAAGAAAAACTTGTGGCTTTATAATCACTTTTAACCCCCCTGGCGGTATTCCCGAGTCTGGCTCGGGGTGGAATTTCAGAACCAAGAGCAGTAACTCCGAGCCAGACTCAGGATCGCCTTGCAGCAGCCACAGGCATGGTTTACTTACCTTGTCCCTGGATCCTGCGATGCCTCTCTGCTGTGTGATCGAGCGGTGTCTCCTCGCTCGGTTCACAGTGTCCCTGTGTGCCGCCGAGCTCCGTTCCCTGTGTCGTTACGACGCACGGGGCGGAGATCAGCGCCAAATTCAAAAAAGTAAATAAACACAATACATACAGTATACTGTAATCATATAGATTACAGTACTGTATGTACAAAATACACACCCCCCTTGTCCCTAGTGGTCTGCCCAGTGTCCTGCATGCACTTTTATATAATAAAAACTGTTCTTTCTGCCTGTAAACTGTAGATTGTCCATAGCAACCAAAAAGTGTCCCTTTATGTCAAAAGTGATTTTAGACCAGCTAGAAAACAGCATTAGAAAAATTATAATCACTTGCAGAATTGGGGAAATTTGTCATAAAAAATAAAAGTAATGACAGTGTCAATTCTGTAACTGAGCAAATTTCAGTGATTTTGAGTTGATTACATTATTGAATAATTTGTATTATAATTATATTATTATTATTTGTTATAATTATTTATTATATTATAATTTATGATTTTGTTTTTCAAACTTTATCATACCCATGCCCTTGTTTGGACAGATTTAAGTGAGTTATTCCTAAGAATTACAGGCCTACAATATAAAACGCCAAATTTCCTTGCAAAATAATGGTACCGCTTTCAGCACCTAAAATCTGAAATAATCATACCGCCAGGGAGGTTAACCACTTTTAAGGAGAATCTTTGAAATAGGATGTTACCTTAGTGTAAACTTCCCTGTATTGCGCAGTAATATCTAGGAAGTATTTTTGCAACTCAGCATGTATATATCTGTCTCAACATCATCAGAAAAGTTCATAAGAAGAGCAAAGTTTTAGGAAAAAACATCAACAGCTGCAAATCCAAGTAAGTAACATGACTTTACAAATACATTCACTCAAATATGCAAACATTTTTGTACATTCTTTCATATTTTATTACATAATAATACTTTATTATATATATATATATAAAGGTGGAAACAAATGTGATACAAAACCTGATTTACTAAAGGCAAATCGGCAGTTCGCTTTGCAATGAAAGTTGCACTTTGCAAAAGAGTTTGACATTAAATGTGGTAATGCTTGATAACTTTTGTCATTTAATCATGTGCAAGAACAGATACTGTTTTTTTTATTTTATTTTTTTTATTTATTGAACTTGATTGGGTATTTTTTGCAAAGTTTAATTTCCCCAGATTTGCTAGTCTTTGGGGAAAATGTTATTGCAAAGAATAACTTCCCTTATGTCTATTTGTCTTTAGTGAATCAAGTCCTTTCTGTTTTGTAAGCTGGTCCAATAGAGAAACAAAGCAATTTGTTACATGAAGTTAGTTATCTTTAAACTTACATTATGAGCTTTTACATAATCTAAATAGGCAGTAGCTACAGTTAAATATAAAGGATGGTCCATGTTGTGGCAAACTAAAGTATCAATAGTGTTATAAGAGCCAATCTTTGTATCCATTTCATTGAAAATGTGAGACAGGGAGGTTTTCTAACTTAGAAAGTTACATTGTTTTATATTTCTGCCCAGGGCCGCCATCAGGGGGAAACAGGCAGTACACCTGTAAGGGGCCCGGAGGTTCCCAGGGGCCCAGATGGCAACCTCCCTTTTAAAAAAAAAAAAAAAATATATAAAAAAAAGAATGTTCATTTTTTTTATATCTAGGGCAACCCCCCCTTTTTTTTATTTACTTTTTTTAAAAAAATGTTTTTTTAATTAATTTTTTTATATATTTTTTCTTGTTTTTATTTTTATTAAAGGGCCCAGACATCCCCACGGGCCCGGAGGTCCCCGGGGCCCTGGATGGCAACCCCCCTTTTTTATAATTTATTTTTTATTTTTATATATATATATTTTTTTTTAAAGGGCCCATAGGTCCCTAGGGCCCCAGGAAGGCAACCCCCCTTTTTTTTTATACATATATATTTTTTAATTAAAGGTCCCAGAGGTCTCCAGCACCCAGCACCCCCCGCTTCTCAATTCGTGGCACCCCCGCTTCTCAATTTACGCCCCCCCCCCTCGCCTCTCAATTTTCTCAATTTGCGGCAGCCCCCCTGCTTCTCAATTTGAGGCGGCACCCCCCCCCCCCCCCCGGTTCCCTCCAGGGGGCCCATGCCTGAAGAAACTGTGTTAGGGGCCCCATATTTCCTGATTCCTGATAGGCAGTGCCTATAAAAAGCTGACTGTATACATTCTATACTAAGTTAATATGTTCAAAACACACCTCTTTTTATAATATCAAACAGACAGTGAAGTATAAATCATTTAATAAAGTCTTTAGTGTTTTTATGTTTACATATCATATATGTCATTTATTTTACATTTTATTTTGTTTGGCCTGTTTGACATATTGTTTTATTATTACACATTTTATTTCCATTGAAAAATGCATTTATGGATCATTAACTAGTTTGGGTTATTAATACAATTGGGTTTTATTGCGTATTTTTTTTTATTATTATCAAATTTAATAAAAGTGATTGTTAAGACCCGTACACATGATCGGATTTTCCGACAGGAATTGTGTGATGGCAGGCTGTTGTCGGAAAATCCAAACGTTTGTATGCTCCATCGGACAACAAATGTTGGATAGCATGCTTTAAATTTTTCCGACAACAATTGTGTGTTGTCGGGTTATCCGATCGAGTGTACGCAAGTCCTCGGACAAAACTTAAAAGTACAAACACGCATGCTCAGAAGCAATACTCACCATAACACAACATTAGCATAAGTTGCCCAAAGGGTGGCACTAAAGAGCTGAAAAACCGCATAGTTTAGTTTTTGTTGGCCGACAATTCTTTGCCGCTGTATGCTATACAAGTTCATTGCCAACGCCCTTCAGACAAAAGTCCTACGCTTTGTCCGATGGAAATCCGGTCATGTGTACGAGGCTTAAAGATTTGTTTGGTTTTTGTTTTTGTTTTGGTTTGGAGTGGCCCCGATCCTCCTCTTCTGGGGCCCCACCTGCAGTGCTTCTGGCTCCTCCTCTTCTCGAGTGACACCTCGGAGACCCGCTCTCTCTGGGGGCACTTGTACGGTTGCGCTCCCGAGTCCTGCTTCTGCGTCCATTGACACAGACAGCAGGACTCATCCCTGCCCCCTGGCTCCTGTGTCACTGGATTTTATTGAGAGCAGTAGGAGCCAATGGCTCCTGCTGCTATCAATCTATCCAATGAGGACCCGAGACAGCGCCTGGAGCTGCTGTGCTTGTTCCAGTCGAACGAACGGGCTCAGGAAAGTAAAAAAGGAGCTCTGGGGGCTGCTGCACTGCAGAAGATTTTTCACCTTAACCACTTCAGCCCCAGAAGATTTTCCCCCTTAATGACCAGGCCATTTTTGCGATACGGCACTGCGTCGCTTTAACTGACAATTGCGCGTCATGCGATGTTGTACCCAAGCAAAATTGATGTCCTTTTTGTCTTTTTCAGTGTAGATCTGCCATCTGTTGTGGGGAAAGCTGTTCAGCAACTCGCACCATCCAGATGTAGCTGTATTAAATAAAGCTCACGGAAACCAGCTAAAGTCTCCATAGTGTAGTATTTATTGGATTTGCATGTTAAAAGCCAAAGTAAAATGAATCATAAAAACATAACAATGGGTGTCACTGCTGACTCAGTATCGGACAGTTGCCTGACGTCAGCGCTAGTGTCTCCTCTCTGACGTATTTTATCCAATAGGACGTTATCAAGGGGTCCTCTAGTGTCAGACATCAAACTAGTTTATATATAGCCTCTCAAAACTGCTCAAATCACAGGAAATGATTAGTCGGCCAAGCTACAAGATGCAAGTAAGAATACTCCCTTTCTCTTGTATTTTGACAATATTTGCTTATGATGGGTTTCAGATTTAAAGTATAACTAAAGAGAAAACATAGGCCCGGATTCACAAAGACTTACGCCGACGTATCTAATGATACGCCGCGTAAGTCCATGGATGTGCTGTCGTATCTATGCGCCTAATTCACAGTACAAGATACGCCTGAATTTTGGCTTCCTACGACCGACGTAAGTCTCCTACGCCGTCGTATCTTGGGTGCATATTTACGCTGGCCGCTAGGGGCGCTTCCATTGATTTACGCATCGAATATGTAAATGAGCGAGATACGCCGATTCACGAACGTACTTGCGCCCGTCGCAGTAAGCTACGCCATTTACGCAAGGCGTACGTCCGGCGTAAAGATAAAACACCTCTATAGGTGGCGCAGCCAATGCAAAGGTATGGACGACGCAACAGCCGTCGGGTTTTACGTCATTTACGTAAGTCGTACGTGAATGGGGCTGGGCGTAGGTTACGTTTACGTCGTTGCCATTGAGCCGTCGTATCTTAGGGCGTAAATTCAACGTGATTCTGAGCATGCGCGCGCATGCGCCATTCGTTCGGGAATTCATTTACATGGGGTCACGGCTAATTTTAATACAACACGCCTACTACCTTCCTAATTTGAATTAGGCGGGCTTACGCCGGCCCATTTACGCTACGCCGCCATAACTTTGGGAGCAAGTGCTTTGTGAATACTGTACTTGCCTCTCTATGTTACGTCGGCGTAGCGCATATGAGATGCACTATGCCCGCACAGAGATACGCGGCTCTAGTTTTGAAATTGAGAAGGACTAGAACCCCTGCCAGTTTTTATTGCTGTTGGGCAGATTCATTCTCTTTAATTGCAATGTTTACCTTTATCATTGAAAGTGAAGGTAAAAGAAAATTCAAAATTGTGAGTTGCCCCAAGAACAGTAATAGAGGGGACATTTTCCAATGGGAACACTAGTTATGGTTACAACCAGGGATTCCCTCATTTTGGAGGGATTTCCTCTAACTTTCAGGCCTCGTACACACGACCGATATTCTCTGCAAAAACCAGCAAGAAACTTGCTGGGATTTTTTTTTTGCAGAGGAAACCGGTCGTGTGTACATTTTTCGACGAGGAAACTGTCGAGGATCCCGTCGAGCCAAAAAGAGAGCATGTCTTCTTTTTCCTCGACGGGAATGGAGAAACTTGCCTTGTCGAGTTTCTCGACAGCCTAACAAGGAACTCGACGAGGAAAACGATGTGTTTCGCCCGTCGAGTTCCTCGGTCGTGTGTACGAGGCTTTCGTCTTTTCTATGCAACAGGAAGTTAATGCAAATCTCTCTAATGGGCCAGAGTTGCAGAAACAAAACCAACAGGGGTTATAACCCTCAATTACTCATTCCAAAATGAAAAACAGTAATATTAATTTAACTGGACTTTCCAAAGCACTTAATGCACACAAAATTGATTGTTATCCATTGTAGCTATTGAGGAATATATTAATATATGTTTTGTGCATGGAATTAGGCTTTTATTAATGTTTTGTTTAATCATTCTAAATTTTACAGGTCAGTGCCTTTTCATTATGCACACAGTACAGCAGAATTTAAGTTTAGACAAAGCCTATTTCACTTTTTATATTTTTCTGCAAAGGTAGATTGCTAGATTGATTATTCAACTTTTCTGTTTTCATTTACATTTTGTAGCATTTCTTGATCCTGACTTTGTTTTGGGAGAAAGATGGATTTCACGGTGCCATATCCAACTGCTGATGTCACTCAAGGAGAGATTGTGACCAGCTCTGTCACCAACAATATACCCATTATGCCAACCTATAATGACTATGATGAAAGACTGAGATATGCTCTCCGTATCATCTACATGATTGGACACATTTTGGCTTTTGTGCTCGGGACAATAGGGAACGGGCTGGTTATCTATTTCACCGTCTTCAAGATGAGAAGGACTGTTAACATTGTGTGGTATCTCAATTTAGCCATAGCTGACTTCACCTTTATGTTTGTCCTCATATTCAGAATTATCACCGTAGCCATAAATTTTAATTGGATTTTTGGTGGATTCATGTGTAGGATGAACAATGCTATTTTCTTCATCAATCTTTATGCCAGTATCCTCCTGATCACCGCTATTAGCATTGACCGTTGCATCTCCGTCATATACCCTGTCTGGTGCCAAAATCACCGAACTCCGAGGCTGGCATCCTATGTGGCCCTGGCAATTTGGATTCTAGCAATCATTTTCAGTGTGCCGTATGTCATATACTTAGACACAAAGGTCATAGGTAAGAGAACTGTCTGCACTTATAACATTGAAGACAAAGATGTTGCAAAGGCAATAGATATTGGTCTGGCCATTTCAAGATTTATCTTCAGTTTTGTCATACCTTTAGTTGTTATCATCTCATGTTATGCAATCATTCTGTTGCGTATTCGAAGAAAGCGCATGACCACATCTAGCAAGCCGTTCAAAATTGCTGTAGCTGTGATTATTGCTTTCTTTGTCTGCTGGTTTCCCCTCCATTTATTCTTCTTCCTGGAACTATCTTTGGATTACTGTGGCAACCATCATCTCAAGTATGTTGTACTGATCGCAATACCACTCTGTAAAAATCTGGCCGTTATAAATAGCTGTATCAACCCTATTATCTATGTATTCGTTGGTCGGGATTTCAAAGAAAAGTTCTGGAGATCCTTCCAGTCGATATTTGAGAGCGCTTTCATGGAAGAACCTATCCAAGCAAGCTCCAGAAGTAAGTCAAGGTCAACTGCAGATTCTCAGCTGTTGTAAAATAAAGGACACTTGCAAGGAAAGATATATTACTACAAGCTTTAAAAGAAGATATATTATCATGCAACTTAACCTATCTAAGCATTTTTGCAGAATGGGCTGAAACAATGGGCTACAGTCTACAAACAGTAAGCCCCGCCATGCATTCTGGCATTGATTTGACTGGAGGCAAGTGTCTAACAGCTGTAAGAAGAGTTTAATTTGTATATTACTTCATGGCCTATATAATGGCCTATATAACTGAATTAAATTGTATATTGCATTTCATGATTTGTAACTGAGATCTGATGGGTACTACTTTGTATGCCATCATGCATGCTATATAAAGTTTTAATAATTTAATAAATTTGCGAATTAACGTGAATAAAAACCGTGTGTTTTAATATACACACTATAAAATATAATAATAAGTACAGTTACAGTACATTCATAGCTTCAAATAAAAGTTCAAAATAAAAGAAAGTTCTTGAAGATGGATGAAGTGAAGAAGAGACCTCCCTCCTAGCAACCCAAACTTTTTATAAACTTCAAGGTCCTTTCTTTGACTTTCACACCGAAAAGTAAACCCTCCCAAAGGGTGGAGCAAAAGAGTGAAGTATAAAGTTTAACATCTGGTTTCATTTATCCCAAGTTACATAGGAAGTGGGTGATGGGCTACAGCCAACCCAAAGACAATGTCTATAGGAAATTTCTCAACAGGATATGGGGGGGAAAGGGATCAGTCTGCCTTCAAATGCAATCTTTCAAACAAAACATCACTTGTAAGAAATACCTTTTAAAAAACATAAGATATTTAGAATATTAATAATATGTCTGGACAGCTTCTGGAAATTGATAACTGGGTTCAAATGTCACATCAGGAGATTATTAACTCAAAGCCCAACATCCATATCACTTAATAGAATTTTATACTCTCAATAATATTATAACCAGATTAAATTTTAGATATTAAGAATATAACATTCCCCTCGGAAATATGAATAATGATCATATTTTCCATTCTAATCATTTATACATCATTCATGTCACATATACTCTGTCTTTGCTTCAATATTTCCAGATGTATTGTCATTTGTAACCGAGTTTGCAACACCGAAACCCATTCTTCTTTTAAGCTTATTTTGCAACATATCATCACCTTTCTTAATTTCATTTCTGATTTGCCTATACAATTTTTTTCATTCTAAACATTAAACATAATAGATTTATAATGCATAACATAATAATAATAAAAATAATAACTATAGGATGCGATAAAATATTTCCTGCTGTGGAAGTAATTGAAGTTTTTCCCCAATTGGATATACTAGTTCTGAATTGTCTCCACCAGCTAGAACCTGCAAAAGCAGACCATTGATGAGCTACTTCTTGTAAATTCCCTTGCTCATGCTTAAACAATATCTCTGCATTCTTACGTTCTTTAGCTAAAGCCATTAATAAACCTTGATCCTTTTGAATTACATTAACCCATTCCCTCAAAGGAAATTCATCTATCTGAGATATATTGTATTGTGAAGAACTAGCACTTATATTTCTCAAAAAACAAATGAGATAGATTTGGTCTTAACCCATTAACATTTATGGCCACTAAATCTCCTTCTACACAATACAAACCCCCGATTTAGGTTGTTAACATGTTAATATCCATACTATTTGCTATACTCCAAACTATACCTAAACCACCTAACGCACCTTCAACAATACCACGTTTATTTCTGTAATGATTCCAACTATTAATTCCAAACCATCTTTCAATACCCAATTCCATATTAACCAAATGTCTTTGACATTGTGGAAACCTTGTAGAAATTTTCCATTCTGAAATATTATAGCTCCACAATATAATGACAAACGTTCCTTCTCTCAAAGGAGCTCTGGATTGTAAATTGTTAATCTGGAAAGGATTAGCAAGAACACCTTTTTTACCAACACATGGAGTCTTCCTTGGAGACATAACAACAACACTTGCATTGTATAATAAACTTTTTTGATACTTTTTTTACTCCTTGGTACCGCTATAGTCCTTCAGTTTAGTAGTTAGGGTTTTTGTGTATGATTTTTTCAGGATGAGGTACTTGGCTAACATTGTCCACAATTAAGGGCTCTTTTGAAGATCCCCCTCCCAATTTTTCTTATAAATACACAAATACACAAATACAATCATATATAATAAAGGGTCTACCTCAAAGGCCAATGTGTTCCCATCCCCAAAAAAAACAAAACACTAAGGGCCCTTTCCCATGTCATCTGCCGGCTCAGCAGTGTTAACGGTACGGATCCTCACAGAATCCGTACCGTTAACACTGCTGAGCCGGCAGATGACAGGGCAGTCCCTGTACACTGTTCAGGGACCACCCTGTCAGATCTCTGCTCTCCCCTATGGGGGATCGGATGAACACGGACTGTCTGTCCGTGTTCACCCGATCCGCTCTGCAGAATAGGAGCATAGCGGACACCGATCAGATCGGGTGTCAGCAGATATTCATCCGCTGACACCCGCTATCTCATAGGGATACATGTATGTCCGTTTTTCATCCGTAAACAGATGGATGAAAAAGCGGACATACGGTCCGCAGGTGTGATGTGTGAAAGGGCCCTTACAAAGAAGTCCCCTGGAATTTTTCAGAAGGCCATACAAGAAATATACCGTATTTATCGCGGTATAACGCGCTCCCGCGTATACCGCGCACCCCTAAAGTTGCCCCGAATCCTGTGGAAAAAAAGTTTTTTGTACCTACAGTTTTGGTGTCTTGCGCGGCGTCCATCGGCGGCCTCGTCGGGTCCGGCGTCCGTCTGCGGCTTCGGGTGTCCTCTTCGACAGGTCCGGCGTCCTTCTGCAGCTTCGGGTGTCCTCTTCGTCGGGTCCGGCGTCCGTCTGCGGCTTCAGGTGTCCTCTTTGTCGGGTCCGGCGTCCTTCTGCGGCGTCCTCCCCGCTCATTTCCCGCGCCGAGTTTGAATACTGCGCTGACATATACCGAGCGCAGTACACTCGTGTATTGTCGGGCAGGCTCGGCAACTCTCGCGCTGACGTCCTGTACGCTCAGGACGTCAGCGTGAGAGGCGCCGAGACTGCCCGAAGATACACGAGTGTACTGCGCTCGGTATATGCCGGCGCAGTATTCAAACTCGTGGCGGGAAAGCAGGTATCAGCGTATACCGCGCACTCACGATTTTGCCCTGATTTTCAGGGCAAAATAGTGCGCGGTATACGCCGATAAATACGGTACATATAAAATATACATATAACATATAAAGGTCAATCATTTTATAGAAAGCATTAGAATATAAATGGATTGGAGTAATTTTGGATTTAATTACAGACACCCTGTCAGCAACATCAAATTCATGATGATGTGAACTATGTTTTACAAAATGCGTTGAGATTATGATTGTCTTCAACTTCTGTTAACGATTTATATGTGGTTTACTGAATAGTGTATGAAGAAATGTGTGACTATGTATTGAGAAGAATAAATTGTAACACATTATGCTTTGCTTCTGGTGCATTTAAAGTGGATGTAAACTTGATTCATGAAATTTGAGCTGGGCACATATATCTGCAGTATTTTGTTATCTCTTTTTAATGAGCCAAATCTTATAGCTCTCTTCTGAACGGTTCCTCTGTAATCAGCCCGAGAACTCCTGTTTTTTTTTTTTTTTTTACTTTTTAGAAGAAAGCAGCCTGAAACTTTTGTCAAAGGAGGTTGCTAAAATAGATTAGCAGAGAGCAGCTCCTATTACAAAACAGCTCTGATAGTCTCTGCCTATGATGAGAGGGGATGTGTGTCTTTCCTCCAATCAGCAATGTTAGCTATCTTGGCTGTATGCCCAGACATCACAATCTGTGTTAACCAGGAAGAGAAAATCTCCTAACAACATCTCAACTTTCTTTTTTTTTTTTTTTTTTTTTCTTTTTTTTTTTTTTTTTTGCCACTTCAGACTTCACCACAGCGAGAGACTTGCTCATGATTTTATTCATAACTCCGTCTCTACATCAGGTTTAGCATCATTTGTGGTGCATTTCTTTTGCAAATTTTTATACTTGTTATTTTTATTTTATTTATTTGTTTATTTTTATATTTTCATCTTTTTTTTTTTTTTTTTTTTTTTTTTTTTCACCGTTTAGAACTCACTCTTTTATAGTAAGTACGGAATTTTTAAAAGGTTTTATCTGCGTGACAAAGAAATACCCAGCACCCCATCTCCCCCCTCCCCAACTAAAACCCCCCTCCCCCCCCTACCCACCCCCTCCCTTGACCATCCCACGACTCCACTGTAGGAATTCCTTCCCTTAATTGAAAAATGCGTTCCTATTCCTCTCTCAGGTTTTCTGCGAACCTCCAGGACTTTTTAAATTCCATCCAGGGTACCCATAAATCCTTTTCCCCTACCTCGTGTTCATAGCTCCCGTATTTTAATTTCTCTCTCCTATAAGTGTCCTCTACGGAGTCGATCCACTCCCACATTTGCGGACTTTTCGCGTCTCTCCATTTAAGGGGAATCAATCGTTTCGCTGCGTTCAATAAATGAGGGATCAGTGAACCCTTGTACTCCTTCTCTGGAATCTCCCCCCCATGAAAGAGAACTACCCATGGGTTATCTTCCACTTCTTTTTTTGTTATTACCTTTATCAGGGCCAAGATTTTTTTCCAATAAGCTTTAATTTTCAGGCAGTCCCACCATAGGTGTGCCATTGTTCCCCTTGACTCACAACCTCTCCAGCATTTCTCTGACTCTCCCCCTCTGAATTTTGCCATTTTATCTGGGGTGGCGTACCACCTCGTCAAACATTTGAAGTTCATCTCGGCAGTTCTTACATCTACTGCCGAGGTGTGAGTCATTTTCAGGATTCTTCCTATGGTCGTTTTCCCCCTTGGGACCCCTAAGTCCGTTTCCCAATTTTGGATGTATTTTAGCGTGTCCAACTCTTCCGTTTTCTGCAAGTAATTATAGATTTTAGATATATTTCCTTTTGAGCTTTCGATGCTACACAATTGTTCCAATAAGGTGTAATCCTCTTGTGACCTCAAAGGGTGTGGTAGGCGCTTGACGAATGACACTAACTGCAAGTATCTCCACTCGTCGAGCGCCCTAATTCCAATCCTATATTTAATATCGTGAAGTGTCCTAATTTTGCCATCTAGTGTTATATCTTTTAACTGTGTTCTATTTGTGATCCAATTTCCCCCTACTTCTTTTGTCCCTGGAATAAAATATTCGTTTTCTTTTAAATCAATAAAGGGTGAGTTGAATTCTGTTTTTAATTGTTTGTGAAGTCTATCCCAGATCCTCCATGCATTGTGAGTAATTGTATGTGTTGAAGTGTGTAAGGATCTGTGTTGTGGTGGATTCCAAATTAATCTCCCTAACTGTGCCCTTGCTAATGTGCATTCAATATTTATCCATCTTTTGTCCTGGGATTCTTTAGCCCATTCTATAACCCGTGAGAGAACCGAAGCATTATAATACAATCTGATGTCGGGTACAGCTAAGCCTCCCTTTTTCTTGGCCCGTTTTAGAATTTGAGCAGACACCCTGTGTTTTTTATTATTCCAAATATAGTTCATTATGAGGGAGTTAATTATTTTAATGAATGACGGTGGTAGGTATATTGGGACCATTTGAAACTTATATAGGATTTTTGGGATGAGAACCATTTTTACTACATTTATCCTCCCGAACCACGAAATTGGTCTATTATATATGTTTTTAATTTCACTTTTTATTTCGTTGAGCAGGGGGATAAAATTTATTCTATATATTTTCTTGATGGTATTTGCCAGTTTTATTCCCAAGTATTTTATTTCTTTTTGCCATTTAAAATTATATTTCTTCCGCAGATATTGTTCTTCTTCTTTAAAAATATTGATATTTAAGATCTCCGTCTTTTCTGTATTCATTTTGAAGTTTGACACCTCACCATATTGTTTTAAAGTAGCTATTAACTTCGGGAGAGTGACTCTTGGGCTACTTATATAAAATAAAATGTCGTCTGCGAAGGCGGATAATTTGTGCTCATCTTCTCCAACCTCTATTCCATATATTTCTGGATTTTGTCGGACCATTGCCAGCAGGGGTTCCAATGATAAAACAAAAAGAAGAGGGGACAGGGGACAGCCCTGCCTGGTTCCATTTCTCATCTCGAAGGGTGCGGATAAAGATCCATTGATCTTGATCCTAGCGCAAGGGTGGAAATAGAGCGTTTTGATCCATTTGATCATCCTTGGGCCAATTCCTATACATTCTAGTGTTTGTATCAGGAACTCCCAGTCTACCCTGTCAAACGCTTTCTCAGCGTCTACTGACAGGAATAGACCGGGGGTCCCTCTTTCTTTGATCTGCTCCATGAGAAGAAGTGCCCTGACCCCATTGTCCTTTCCCTCCCTCCCAGGTATGAAACCAACCTGGTCTGGGTGGACAATGGCAGTCATCACCCCCTTCATTCGTTCGGCCAAAATTTTTGCATACAGTTTGGTATCTGCATTCAGGAGTGAGATGGGTCGGAACCCTGAACAATTCGTATTGTCCTTTCCCTCTTTTTTAATGACAGTGATCGTAGCTGTTAATGCCTCTCTGCTCATCTCATAGTCTCGCCCCAACCCATTGAAATATTGACATAGTCTAGGGACTAAGATAGTACTAAACCTTTGTATGTAGGCCGACGTGAAGCCGTCTGGTCCCGGGCTCTTCCCTTTGGGAGTGTTTTTTAAGACCTCACTTATCTCTTGTTCAGTAATACGTTCCTCCATTCTTTCTATCTCAGACTCTTCTATCTTCGGTAGATTAGTTTGCCCTAATACTTCCCTGATCTTATCCTGTTTTTCGGCAGGGTCCCTGGTCTTCTGTTGGACATTGTATAGTTTTTCGTAATAGCTTCTGAAAGATTCTGCTATTTTATTTGTCGCGTATACTAAGTCCCCATCCCCATTCCTGATTTTTTCGATAAAATTCCTGGTTTTCTTTTTTCTTATCATTCTGGCCAAGTTTTTACTAGGTTTATTTCCCCAGACATATCTTTCACTCTCTATCCTGTCTATGAAATTCTTGGTTTCTTGCCCGGCAAGTGCTTTATATTCATCCCTTGTTAAGGTTAACTTACGGAGTGTTTCCCTCTTTTGGCCCTGTAATTTATGTTCCTGTTCCAGCCTATATATCTCCTCTTTTAGTGTTTTTAATTTACTCCTTCTTATTTTATTTTTCTTTGCCCCTTCTGCAATAAATATCCCTCTTATATACGCTTTGTGGGCGTCCCACAGGGTTGCTCCTGTGATTCCCTCCTTGTCATTCTCCCAAAAATACCATTCCAATTCTTTCTGTACTCTCTCGACCACAGCCTCGTCTCTCAACAGACTTTCATCCAATCTCCATTCAGGTGGAATGCATTTTTGTATGGATGTACTTATTTTCATGGTTATAGGGGCGTGGTCTGATAGCGTTATGATCTCACAACTTGCTTCGACCACCCTCTCCAAAAGTCTATGGTCTACGAGGACGTAGTCGATCCTCGAGTACGTCCCATGCACAGGGGAAAAAAACGTATAATCTCGTGTCGTGGGGTTAAGGATTCGCCAGACATCCACCATTTGGTTTTGTATCATTTGTTTTTTCAGTAGCTTAAGGTGCTCACCGTTATTCCCCTGAGCCTGGGACGTACTATCGAGGCTCGGGCACATACAGAAGTTAAAGTCCCCCATCAACACCACATGTCCCTCTTCAAAATTTTTTAATTTTCTGAGGATTTTACTAATATATTTAACCGCATTCACATTGGGTGCATACACATTTGCCAGAGTGTAGTCCTCCTCTCCTAGTTTTATTTTCAAGAACAAAAATCTCCCCTCCGGATCATTCAATCTGTCCACCAGTGTGTATCTAACTCCTCTTGCAAATCCTATGGCAACCCCCCGAGATCTCGATGAGACTGTATCTCCATAATACCAGACGGGATATTCAGATGAAAACAGCTTTATATTGGACTCTAAGGTAATGTGGGTCTCTTGTAGGTAGGCAATGTCTACTTTATACTGCGTAAGTTCAGCAAGAATTTTATGTCTCTTAATATGGGAGTTTAATCCTTTTACATTATATGATAAGAACTTAATATCTGTCATTTATCTCTCTTTTTTTTTTTTTTTTTGAGTTTGAAAAGAATTCTTGTGGAGTCGTTCAGATGGTCCCCCTCCCATTACCCTCCCTTCCCCCACCTCCCTTTTCCCCCCTCCCAATTCCCCATCCCCCCCTCCCTGGCCCACTATTGGCCTGGGAGCCACTGGTAGAAGACTTCCCTGCCTCCCCCCTCCCTCTCCCCAAACCTCCCCTTCCCTCCCCCTCCCATCCCCCTGGCCCGTCCCTGGCCTGGGAGCCGCTCTTGGTTGCCTCCTCGCCTTCACCATCGGCTCCTCCCTTGTGGTGGTGCACCCAAGTGCTCCCCTAGCTGCTCCCCCTCCCCCCTCATCCCCACCCCCCTGTCACCCCCCCACCCTGATCAAGTATGGAAACAATCTACACTAGACTAATCCACCCAATCCGGTAGCTCAGGTACTGTTAAGTCCATTTTATGGCAGAATTCCGTCAATTCTTCCGGGTGTCTTAGTCGAGCGGTTTTACCCCCCTTTATTCCAATGAGGCATGCAGGAAAACCCCATTGGTACTTAATGTTTTGTGCCCGCATCAACTCTAGCAGGGGTTTCAAGTATCTTCTCCTTGCCAACGTTTCTTTCGACAGGTCTGGGAATATTTGGAGCTCAGTCTCTCTATATCTCAGGGCCGGTTTCCCCCTAAGCTTTCCCCAGATTTCCGCTTTGTCCACATAGTTCCTAAATCGCACAATGACATCTCTTGGTCCGTATCTTTCTATCTGTTGGAGATTTCCTATACGGTGTACTCTTTCAATCTTGAGGGGCTTCGCATCTGCTGCTTTCTCTAGCAGGGGGTTAAATATTAAATTCATAATTGCTCTAAGATCTTCCCCCTTTTCTTCTTTAATCGCACGGATTCTGAGGTTCTGCCGCCTGTTGCGATTCTCCTGGTCCTCTATCCGATATGCTGTCATTCTTTGATTGTCACTCATTACCTTAACTTGCTTTTTCAGTAATTTTATTTCCTGGTCCTGTTCTTCCATTCTCCTTTCTGTCGTTTCTACTCTTTCCAGCAGCCCACCTAGATCTAATCTTATTCTGTTAATTTCGGTTTTTATAAGGTTTTCCATCCTTAATAGCATGGTATTCATCTCTGCCTTCGTGGGGGGTTGTGTGTCTTGAGCTTGCTCTACAGGTTTACTTTGTTCGCTTTCTATTGTCGTTTCTCCTCTGGAGCTCTCGGCACTGCTCTCCCCCTTTCTTGTCTCACTCTTCTTTTTTTCATTTTTTTTTACTAAACCTGGGCTTTTAAGACTCCCTTCTTGGGTCATATATTGCTGTATTGAAGTATTTCCTGGATTGTTTTTAGGTGTTTTGGTGGTTACACCCCTCGTTGATCTATTCATTATGCTTTTGTTGGTGGGTCTGATTCTCTTCCCCAGTTTGAAGTAGTTTTAACGAATTACTGTTTATTTATTATCCTTTTCTCTTTTTTTTTTTCTGCTCTGCCTTGTTCAGACCCCTACTTCAAGGCCTGAATATTTTTCTCTTTCTTCCCCTTTTTTCTCTTTTTTTTTTTTTTCCTGTCCCCTTTCCTTTCTTTTTTCCTTCCCCTCTCTTCTTTTCTTTTTTCTTCCCTTCGTCACAGTAATCTAGCCTTATTGTCTATCTCAGGCTCTATGGCAGTGAGGGCGTACGGCGTACCAGGTGTTGGCTGAACTGACTTAACAGTGGAGAAATTTATACAGAAACAGAGGGTACATCTCGTAACCATTTGATCCTGTTTTCCTGGGAAATGGTATTGGTTTCCCCTCTGTTTCACCGTTCATCGTCAACTTTTAAACCGGGCTGTTACACCTGCGGGATCTATCCTTCCAGTAGAGGGTGCTCACTATGCGTGTGGTTTTTTTAGCGGTTTATCGAATGTATAAAGTGAACAAAGTATCTGGAGAATACAGTGATGCTTCTGTTCGGTTTTTCCTTATTTGCTCAAAAAAAAAAAAAAAAAAAAAAAAAGAAAAAATGGGCCTGAGCCTTCCTGTGTGTCTTCAGACTATTTTTAATCTCGTGAGGTAGAGGGCCCCCCTCCGCTAGTGTTCATAGGGCAAAAGATAAGTTTATATGTAGAGAAAAAGAGTCTCATCAGACCTCTTTACTGGTCCCTGTAGCAAGGACACCAGAGTTTTACTCAAATCTCTCAATCACTTGCCGTTCGTCGGGTATGTCAAAAAGGTGTTAAATATAGAGAAGGCTACCTCCCAAATGGGAATAATCCTGCAACTTGTAATCTGCAGAACACTGCACAGAGTTCATTCCTAGAGCTGAGCATTTAAAAGGTACATCCGCTTGAAAACATAGAAGCGGAAGGGGGTGGGGTGGTGGGCTCCCAGGGGGGGGGGGGGGCGAGGGATAGCACCCCTCCTCCACTCGGCTCAACTAAGCGTCTCGTCCAGCCTCCGGATCCCTCTACTGTTATATCACTGCCCCCAGTTGTTTTTCAGCAAACAAAAACACCAACCACAGAGAAAAAAAAAAAAAAAAAAAAACAAAAGAGAACAACTAAATAAAGCAACCAGAGAAAGATATTGTATCCTTCCTGCTCTTTCAGCATATCATGCCTGGGTTAGATCAACGGCTAGACCCCAGAGTGTCCCACACCTGAAATCATCCCAAGATTAGACATGACAGTAGGCAGAAAAATTCATTCATAAGCTCATTACAAGGGGGTAGTGTGAATAGGGAGGGGGGGGGGGGGGCCAAGGAGCCCGACCCCACTCGGCTCAACTGAGCGCCTCACCAATCCCCCGGTTCATCTCGCCGAACCCCGCTGGACTATGCCGCTCCGTGGGGGGGAAGCCTTGATGTAGCCCCGGCTGATAATGTCACTGTGCTCCGCTTGGCCGTCCCATGTGATACACACAGTTCACTTGGGGATCGTGGGGCGCTCTGGTCAATCTCCGCGTTGTCGGGTCTTTGCGAGGGGATAAGTCTCCCGCACGGTCCTCCGATTAATCAGCCTCTCACGCTGATGACCGTCGGTCCGTTGATGGGATCGTCAGAGACTCGGCGCGGCAGACGCCGCTAGCAGCCATGGAGCAATCGGCACCTCCCACCCTCAAGGCGTCACGTCACGTCCTCATCACCTCCCCCGTCTTGATCCCACTGTGTGTTTATCTGATGGCAGAGGGCACAGTCACATCTCAACTTTCTAAACAGTACATATAAAACCTATGTAGGGAGATTTGATTAATCTCTGTGTATCATCTGAGGCTGTTCACTTCACTGGGTGTATGGTGGGTTTACATCCACTTTAATGTTTTTAAACCATTTTTATTCTTATGTTTTTAATACATTGATTGACTTTTTTTATTATATGTGTATTAAAAAATCCCAGTGGCAATTTTGACTTCTTTGTAAGTGCACACATACAATATACTTTTTAAATGTTACATAATAGATCATACATATCAAGCAGCAGCCTCAGCATCTCTGTTTTTGTTCTTTAGTATCAAGCCATAATTCAGGGGATAACTGTAACTTAGCTACAAGATTTGTGAAGCCTCTGTGTAGTCTTTTAGTAGATGGGGAAATTATAATTCTGTACACAGAAAGCTGTGTCATGGCCATACGAAAGTGAAATGCTATTTTTTTTTTTAAATGTTAGAAATTCGTAGCTGACTTTAGATTGAAATAGAAACATCATTATTATTAGCACTGATTAAAACAAGTTGCTTTTGTAATCATTATATATATTACACCAAGTTTGTTGTCAAAACAAAGTTTCCTTTTTTGGAATTGCAACATTATTTTAGCATTTCATTACTTTGTTAAAACCACAGTTGCATAAATAACTCAGAAATAACCTCAACTTACTGTAACTAGAGCAGTTAGGAAACTTCATGTTAGCTTGGGGCCTTTATAACTTGTCCACTGTTATATTCATAAACAGGAGTATATATTTATATATATAAAGTATTTTATCTCACCATGGAACACCACTGCCAAAAAAATTATTTTACTACTGACCAGCAATACAAAGTATTTTATTTTATCACTATATGCCAAAGCAAAGATTATTAAACCACTGACCACCAATACAGGGAATTGGGTTTTACCACTGACCACCAATGCAAAGTATTTTAATACAATGCAGAACAAAGTATTTTATTTTATCTCTAACCACCAATGCAATTTTTTTATGATACTACCCAAAAATAATGCAAATTTTTATGGCATTTTTATGTATTTCTTTTTACTAGTAACGGCGGTGATTAGTGATTTTTAGCAGGACTGCAACATTGCGGTGGATAAATCGGACACCTAACTGACAATTTTTGGGGGATCAGTGACATTATTACAGTGATCAGTGCTAACAAATATGCACTGTAGTGCCGTGTACACACGATCGGACATTCCGACAGCAAACCCATGGATTTTTTTCCCGACGGATTGTTAGCTCAAACTTGTGTTGCATACACACGGTCACACAAATGTTTTCGGAAATTCCGAACGTCAAGAACGCGGTCACGTACAACACTATGACGAGCCGAGAAAAATGAAGTTCAATGATTCCGAGCATGCCTCAAATTAATTCCAAGCATACATAGGATTTTTGTGCTTCGAAATTGCATACAGACGATCGGAATTTCCGATAAGAACTTTTGTTGTCGGAAAGATTGAGAACCAGCTCTCAAACATTTGTTGGCGGAAATTCCGACAGCAAATGTCGGATGGAGCCTACACATGGTCGGAATATCCGACCAAAAGCTCACATCGAACATTTGTTGTCGAAAATTCTGACCGTGTGTACGCGGCATTACTGTACTAATGACACTGGCAGGAAGGGGTTAACATCAGGGGCGATCAAAGGGTTAAATATGTCCCTGGGGGGTACTTGTTACCTGTGTGGGGGTTGCTCTGACTGGAGGAAGACAAAGATTTGTGTTCCTGCTTAGCAGGAACACAAGATCTTTATCTTCTCCCTTGTCAAAACGGTGATCTGCCTTGTTTACATAGGCAGACCACCGTTCTTCTTCTCTCGGGAATTATCACAGGTGGATGGCGGACATCGAGTCCATCGGACCTGCTCATTGGCTCCCCCTTGTCCCCCTGTGCGAGCACGCCCCTAGTGGCTATTGCACGTACAGGTACATGATTTTGCGCATTAGAGGCGACCTATCGCAGTACCTGTACGTTAGGCAGTCGGCAAGTGGTTAAGGATACAATGTCCTGGGTAGATGAGGGCAAAATGTATAAATCTTGTCTGCAACAGAAGCAAAAGCAATGCTACATGAACCATCAGGCATGGTTTGGTAAAAGGGTAAACAGACTGTGGTTGTGTGTGGCAAATTTTAAAAGGAGGTGGTGGGTTTACCTTAATTTTTTTATTTAACTATGTAAACAAGGCAGATAGCCGTTCTGACAAGGGAGGAGATAGAGATCTTGTGTTACTGCTAAGCAGAATACACCATGGACCTGCAATGCCAAGTATTTTGTTATACCACTGACCCCCAATGCAAAGCGTTTTATTCTACTACTGACCACCAATACTTACCACTGATCCACATAATTTGATTTTACTACTGACCATCGAAGCAAAGAATTTGGTCACAATACAGAACGCCAATTCAAATTATTTTATTTTATCACTAAACACCGATACAAATTATTTTATTTTATCACTAAACACCGATACAAATTATTTTATTTTACCACTGACCACTAATGCAAAGAATTGTATTTTAACACTGAACAGCACTGCATTAGAAAATCGAATGAATGTTCTTAAAGCGGAGTTCCAGCCTGTATTCATTTTTTTTTTACAGTCAGCAGCTACAAATACTGTAGCTGCTGACTTTAAATATAAGGACACTTACCTGTCCCATGATGTCAGCACCCCTAGCCAATTCATCCATAGGCTTCGGGTACAGGCATCGGCATTATTATTAGGGAAACATAAATAGACGCCTGCGCTTTTGTAAATAATCCTGCTGTCTTCTAGGACCAGTGTGGCTCCAATAAGGCAGCGGGGGGTGTGGAAGGAGCAGGGGCCCGGAAATTCCGTAGATGGCCGCAATCGTTGTGGGGGAGGGGGAGGGTGCGAACAAGTGTAGCTTCCACTTTTGGGTGGAGCTCTGCTTTAAAATGAAGAATTTTGAACAGGCTTCTACTGAACTAAGTTAGGAATTATGGGGGTAACCCACAAAAGGGATACGCCGGCGTATCTACTGATACGCCATCGTATCCCTGTTTCTATCTATGGAACTGATCCACAGAATCAGTTTACCATAGATAGGCAGAAGATCCGACATGTGTAATTGAATTACACTGTCGGATCTTAAGGATGCAATTCTAGGCCGGCCGCTAGGTGGCGAGGCCATTGCGGCCGGCCTAGAATATGCAAATGAACACTTACGGCAATCCACAAACGTTCCGACGGGCCCGTCGCGCTAAATCTACGTTGTTTACGTCGAGTTACGCCGCGTAAAAATAGGGCTGAGTCCTATTTGACTAAGCCCTATTAAGTATGGCCGTCGTTCCTGCGTCGAAATTTTCAAATCTACGTCGTTTGCGTAAGACGTTCGTGAATGGCGCTGGACGCCATTTACGTTAACGTCTAAGCAAATGACGTCGGAGCGACGTCAGTTAGCACAATGCACGTCGGGTAAGTTACCCGACGGAGCATGCGCAGTACGTCCGGCGCAGGAGCGCGCCTAATTTAAATGGGAATCGCCCATTTGTATTAGGAACGCCTTGTGCCGGACGGAGTTAAGTTACACCGCCGGAAATTTCCAGGTAAGTGCTTTGTGGATCGGCACCTAACTTGGGAGATTTGCGGCAGTGTAACTTAACTCTGAAAAGTTAAGTTGCGCTCGGGCGGCTGTGGATCTGGCCCTATGCTCACATTTCCTTTCCACACAGGAAGTGAATGGGAATCTCCCCAATAAGCTGATAGGGGTTTTAAGCCTTTCCTTCTCTATCAAAAAAATAAATAATTTGGCCTATATATACAATTTCATTAGGAAGGTCTTTGAAAGAGGAAGTTACGTTACTGTAAAATTCCTTGCATTGCTAAGTAACATTTGGTAAGTGTTTTTGCAACTCAGCATGTGTATATATGTCTCAACAACATCAGCAAAGCTCATTAGAAGAGCCTAGATTTAGGAATAAACCTCAACAGCTGCAAATCCAAGTAAGTAACATCACAAATATATACACACACTAGCACAAATACACCTGTAAATATTTCTACATCTTTTTATGTTTGTGCCTGTAAAGAGATAATTGTGGTAAATCTTATACTTGTATAGTATTTTAGGACCATGCAGTGAAGTATAAATCATTTTTAGATAATATTACATAAACCATTTACCGTATATACTCGAGTATAAGCCGACCCGAATATAAGCCGAGGCACCTTATTTTACCACTAAAAAATGGGAAAACGTATTGACTCGAGTATAAGCCTAGCCACTTCGTTACCGGGCCTATTTTGGCACTTCTCTCATTCATGTAAAAATCACAATTTTTTTGCTAGAAAATTAATCAGAACCCCCAAACATTATATATTTTTTTTAGCAGACACCCTAGGGAATAAAATGGCGGTCATTGCAACTTTTTTTCTCGCATGGTATTTGCGCAATAATTTTTCAAACGCCTTTTTTTAGGTAAAAAAACAGTTTCATGAATTAAAAAATAACAAAACAGTAAAGTTAGCCCAATTTGTTTGTATAATGTGAAAGACGATGTTACGCCGAGTAAATAGATACCTAACATGTCACGCTTTAAAATTGCGCACACTCATGGAATGGCGCCAAACTTCGGTACTTAAAAATCTCCATAGGCAACGCTTTAATTTTTTTTACAGGTTACTATTTTTGAGTTACAGAGTAGCTCTAGTGCTAGAATTGTTGCACACGCTTTAACGCACGCGATGATACCTCACATGTGGGGTTTGAACAGTGTTTACATATGTGGGCGGGACTTGCATGTGCGTTCGCTTCTGCACGCGAGCGACCGAGACAGGGGCGTTTTAAATTTTTTTTTTATTATTTTTTTTTTTTTTTTTACTTCATTTTTTTATTTTTACACTTTTTTTGACATTTTTTTTTTTTGATCACTTTTATTCCTATTACAAGGAATGTAAACATCCCTTGTAATAGGAATCAGTGTGACAGGTCCTCTTTATGGAGAGATGTGGGGTCAATAAGACCCCACATCTCTCCTACAGGCTTACAAGCATGAAATCGGTGAAAAAAATTTCACCGATTACATGCCGACAGCCGCGATAGCGGCTTTGTTTACTTCCGGGTACCGGGCGTGACGTCATAACGTCGCGCCCGGCCCTCCGACGGTCATAGAGATGACTGTGACCATCTGGTCACCAGTCATCTCTATGGTTCACCAACGAGCGCCGGCCGATTCGCTCTCCGGGCCCCCGATGGCACGGGAGAGCCCGGAGAAGCACCAGATGGCAGCGGGAGGGGGGGGACGTCCCCTCCCGCTGCCTAGAAGAACGATCGAGCGGCGGAACCGCCGCTTTGATCGATCTTCTGGTGCACAGAATCGCCAGCTGAAGACAGCGATATCTGAATGATGCCTGCAGCTGCAGGCATCATTCAGATATCACCGCTCAAAGTCCAGGACGTCCCAGGACGTCCTACGGATCTGAAGTGGCTAGGGTGTCCATCTGCATGCCTCACTGTGCCTCACTGTGCCTCACTGTGCCCAGGGCCAGATTAAGAACATCATGGGCCTGGTGCTGAGGATTTTGGTGGGGCCTTTTATAAATAATAAATAAATGCATGGGAATGACATGAACGCAGCCCGGCCAAGGCAAGTGACCAAAGGCACAGAACCCAGAAGGAAGACCGGGTGAAGATAGAAGCGCCCGGGCCCCGCCTGATTCATCGCAGCACTGGAGGGCTCAGTCTGAAAATGTAAGTGTACGCTAATGTGCTAATATGCTGTGCATACTTGTACATTGTGGCATAACCTACCCCAGGGCCTCTAAAAAGTAGTAATGTCAGGAAAGTTTACTACCACTTTAATATCACAGGTTCCCAGGAGCCTCTCATGGGGCCCCCACTGACCCAGTGGCCCTTGGGCAGTGCCTAAGTGCACAGTTGGCAACATTTAAAAAATATTTTCAGGGACACTTTTTTTTCAAGTGCTATATTTAGAGTAGCTGAGATCCCAGATGTTCCTCTATACATCATAGTAGTAATCACAAAATTAAAGGAGTACTAATAATGGGGCAGAACAAATATGAGAACTGAGATTTCCTTTAGTTGAACTAACAAAAGTGTGTCCATTCTAGAGCTGGTAACATTGAGGATATTCAGTATAATTTTAAAGAACTGTTTTTGTGGGTAAACGACATAGGGGAGGAGTATGGACGGTATATAAGTGTGAAGTATGTGCAGGTGAGGGAGAGGAATGTGGAGGGTCTAACAGTGGGCACTATGTACAGGAGAGGAGTGCAAAGGGTACGGCAAAAGGCACTATGTACAGGAGAGGAGTGTGAAGGGTATGACAATGGGCAGTATGTACAGGAAGAGTGTGGGGGTATGACAGAGGGTAGTACGTACCAGAGAGAAGTGTGGAGGGTATGATGGGGCAGTATGTACAGGAAAGGAGTGTGGAAGGTATGACAGTGGGCAGTATGTACAGGAGAGGAATGTGGACGGTATGATAGTGGGCACTATGTATAGGAGAGGAGTGTGGAGGGTATGACAGTGAATGCTATGTATAGGAGAGGAGTGTGGATGGTATGACAGTGGGCACTATGTATAGGAGAGGAGTGTGGAGGGTATGACAGTGAGCAGTATGTACAGGAGAGGAGTGTGGAGGGTATGACAGTGGGCACTATGTACAGGAGAGAAGTGTATGACAGCAGGCAAAATCGTGCTAACTTAACTAACTAGTGTTTTTTTTTTAATGAATGAAACAGTTTTTTTCCAAAAAAAACATGTTTGAAAAATTGCTGCGCAAATACCGTGCTAGAGCTGCACAATTAATCGTTAAAAAAATCATGATCTCGATTCAACCCCCCTGACGATCTTCAATTCAGAGTTTGCCGATTCTTTCATATAACAAGTGGAAAGACTTTCAGCTATCAAAAGAAAATATCTGGGCAGTCTGCCAAGTTTTCAACAGGAAACATTGTAACTAACCTTCCTTCTTAGATCAAAGGGATACACATCTGTGTGTAAAGAACAAATCCAGGCAGTCTGCCAAGTTTGTAAACAACATGAAACACAGGGCCAGATTCACAGAGCAGATACGACGGTGTATCTCCTGATACGCCGACGTATCTGTTGTTCTATCTATGCGACTGATTCATAGAATCAGTTACGCATAGATAGCAATAAGATCCGACAGGTGTAATTGTTTTACACTGTCGGATCTTAAGATGCAATACCGCGGCCGCCGCTGGGGGGAGTTTGCGTCGTAAACCAGCGTCGGGTATGCAAATTAGGAGTTACGGCGGATTCCCGGCGTTTTTTCGCGTTCGCTACGTCGCCGCTAGTCTAGTTTCCCGTCGCAAAGTTAGTCGTTTTTTTTGGTGCCCTAACTTTACATAGCAATCGCATTGCTGTATAAAGTATGGCCGTCGTTCCCACGTCGAAATTTAAAAAATAACGTTGTTTGCGTAAGCCGTCCAGGAATACGGAATTACGCTACGCGCGTCGCCGTTCGAAAAAATGACGTCACTTCGCGCAAAGCACGGCGGGAGTTCGGAAACGGAGCATGCGCGGTAGGTCCGGCGCAGGAGCGCGCCTAATTTAACCACTTGCCGACCTCGCACCGCAGTTATACGTCCACAAGGTGGCTCTGCTGGGCGAGAGCACGTAATATGACGTCCTCTCTCCCAGCCGCCACTAGGGGGCGCGCGCGCGCCGCCGTAGGCGTGCGCGCGCGCCCCCGGCTCGCCCCCGACTCCCGTGCGTGTGCCTGGCGGGCGTGATCGCCGCCGGGCACACGCGATCGCTCGGTACAGAGCGGGGACCGGGAGCTGTGTGTGTAAACACACAGCTCCCTGTCCTGTCAGCAGGGGAAATGCTGATCTTCGGTTTATACAATGTATGAACCGAGGATCAGTGTTTCCCCTATTGAGGCCACCCCCCCACAGTAAGAACACACCCAGGCATACTTAACCCCTTCCCCGCCCCCTAGTGTTAACCCCTTCACTGCCAGTGGCATTTTTATAGTAATCCAATGCATTTTTATAGCACTGATCGCTATAAAAATGCCAATGGTCCCAAAAATGTGTCAAAAGTGTCCGAAGTGTCCGCCATAATGTCGCAATACCGAAAAAAAAAATCGCTGATCGCTGCCATTACTAGTAAAAAAAATATAATAAAAATGACATAAAAATACCCCCTATTTTGTAAATGCTATAACTTTTGCGCAAACCAATCAATAAACGCTTATTGCGATTTTTTTTTACGAAAAATATGTAGAAGAAAACGTATCGGCCTAAACTGAGGAAAAAAATGTTTTTTTATATATTTTTGGGGGATATTTATTATAGCAAAATGTAAAAAATATTCATTTTTTTCAAAATTGTCGCTCTATTTTTGTTTATAGCGCAAAAACTAAAAACCGCAGAGGTGATCAAATACCACCAAAAGAAAGCTCTATTTGTAGGAAAAAAAGGACGCCAATTTTGTTTGGGAGCCACGTCGCACGACCGCGCAATTGTCTGTTAAAGTGACGCAATCCCGAATCGCAAAAAGTACTCTGGTCTTTGGGCAGCAATATGGTCCGGGGGTAAGTGGTTAAATGGCACACGCCCATTTGAATTGGCCCGCCTTGCCCTGGAGGCCGCCGGCGTAGGTTTTCATCGCGAGTGCTTGGTGAATCAGGCACTTGCACTTGCGATGAAAAATTGCGGCGGTGTAACGTATCTACGATACGTTACGCCGCCGCTCTTCTATGTGAATCTGGCCCATTGTAACTAACTTCCTTCTTAGATCAAACTTCTGTGTGTAAATGCGGGAAATTTAACCACTTAAAGTCCAACACTTGTTTCTTAAGTTTAAAAGCAATATTATTTGCTAGAAAATTACTTGGAACCGCCAAACATTATATATATTTTAGCAGAGACTCTAGGGAATACAATGGCAATTGCTGCAATATTTTATGTCACACTGCATTTGCCCACTGGACCTCTGTAAGATGGCAGAGGGGCCTGTAAATGTAGTCTTTAAAAAACATTCTGGCCGGGATTCAGAAAGAAATGCCTATCTTTAGGCGTGCATAGCGTATCTCATATACGCTACGCCGCCGTAACTTTAAGAGGCAAGTCCCGTATTCAGAAAGAACTTGCGCCCGAAGTTACGGCGGCGTAGCGTATATGGGCCGGCGTAAGCCCGCCGAATTCAAAATAGGCTGGTAGGGGGCGTGTTGTATGCAAATTAATCGTGACCCCACATAATTGACGCTCCTAACGAACGGCGCATGCGCCGTCCGTGAAAGTATCCCAGTGCGCATGCTTCAAATTACGCCGCAAATAGTCAATGCTTTAGACGTGAATGTAACTTACGCACAGCCCTATTCGCGTACGACTTACGCAAACGACGTAAATGACGCAAAATTTGATGCTGTCCCGACGTCCATACTTAACATTGGCTACGCCTCATATAGCAGGGGTAACTTTAAGCCGGAAAAAGCCTTACGTAAACGACATAAATCAATGCGCACATACGTTTCTGAATCGGCGTATCTAGCTAATTTGCATATTCTACGCGTAAATCGACGGAAGCGCCCCTAGCGGCCAGCGTAAATATGCACTCCAAGATACGACAGCGTAGGAGACTTACGCTGCTCGTATCTAGGCAACAGTGAGGCGTATCTGATTCTATGAATCAGCCGCAGAGATGCGACGCCTCACACTCAGAGTTACGGCGGCGTATCTGGAGATCCGCAACGTAACTCCTTTCTGAATCCGGGACAATGCCTTTACAACTCCTTTAATGTAAACAAAGTGGATTTATATCATTTTAGGTTATTAAAGTGTCACTAAACCCACAACAGTGTGTATATGCAGTAAAGCATGCTTGTTTACATTAAAGGAGTTGTAAAGGCAGAATGTTTTTTATCTTAATGCATTCTATACATTAAGATCAAAAACCTTCTGTGTGTAGCAGCCCCCCCCCAGCACCCCCCTTATTACTTACCTGAGCCCCATCTCTCTATAATAATCTCCACAAATGTCTAAGCTGTCTGGGACACTCCTCCTGATTGGCTGAGACACTGCAGTGGCACCATTCGCTCCCGTGGCTGTCAATCAAAGTCAGTCAGCAAATCAGGACAGAGGGGGGCGAGCCGGGTCAGGGGTTCTGCATCCTGAAAGGACAGCTAGTGCAGTATAAAAACTCCTCCTACTAGCTTTAACCAGACACTGATAGAAGGAACAAGAGTGCTATATCCTGCTGATGAGAAAAGGTATTTAGCAGTTTATATTTACTAAAATAATTGCATTTCCTCTCCATGTTCTTTGTACTATGTGAGACTAGATATAGTGAATGCAGGGTCCTGGGTTTAGTCACACTTTAACCACTTCCATACCAGGCACTTACGCACCTTCCCGCCCAGGCCAATTTTCAGCTTTCAGCACTGTCGCACTTTGAATGGCAATTGCGCGGTCATGCTACACTGTACCCAAACAAAATTGGCGTCCTTTTTTACCCACAAATAGAGCTTTCTTTTGGTGGTATTTGATCACCTCTGCGATTTTTTTTTTTTGCGCAACAACTAAAAAAAGACAGAAAATTTGGAAAAAAATTACGTTTTAATTTTTTTCTGTAATTTTTTTGTAAATAAGTAAGTTTTCTCTTTCAATTACGGGCACTGATATGGTGGCACTGATGGGCACAGATGAGATGGCACTGATGGGCATCGACGAGGTAGTACTGACGGGCACAGATGAGGTGGCACTGATTGGCGGCGCTGGTATGCAGCACTGATGGGCACACATAGGCGGCACTCATGGGCACACATAGGCTGCACTGATGGGCACTCATGGGCGGCACTGATGGGCACTCATGGGCGGCACTGGGCACTCATAGGCGGCACAGATGGGCACTCATGGGTGGCACAGATGGGCACTGTGGGGTGGCACTTATGGGTGGCACAGATGGGCACTGTGGGTGGCACTGATGGGCACTGTCGGGTGGCACTGATGGACACTGTGGGGTGGCACTGATGGACACTGTGGGGCGGCACTGATGGACACTGTGGGGAGGCACTGATTTACTTGTTGCCAGTCAGTGCCCATTTTTGGGCACTGATTGGCATCTTTTTTTTTTTTTCCAGACTTTTTTATTTTTTTCAGACTTTTTTTTTTTTTCCCATTTTTTTTTTGTTTTGCCCTTCCCTGGTGGGCATCCCTGGTGGTCCATGTGGCGATCCGAGGGGGGGCTGCGCTGATAAACAATCAGCGCGAACCCCCCCTGTCAGGAGAGCCGCCGATCGGCTCTCCTCTACTCGCGTCTGTCAGACGCGAGTGAGGAAGAGCCATCAACGGCTCTTCCTGTTTACATCGTGATCAGCCGTGGTTGGACACGGCTGATCACGTGGTAAAGAGTCTCCGTGAGAGACTCTTTACCGAGATCGGTGTTGCGGGGTGTCAGACTGACACCCCGCAACAACGATCGCCGCGATGCGCGCCCCCGGGGGCGCGCAGTGGCTCAGAATCCTGAGGATGTCATATGACGTCCAGTCAGGATTCTACAACCACTTTGCCGACGTCAATCTGTCATTGGCGGGCGGCAAGTGGTTAAGGAATAGTTTTGAATTTGAAGTTTTTCCACCTGGAGTTCAGCTTTTAGTAATGTCTTACTGAATCCTCCCAGGTTTTTCAGTCAGTTAGTTACATTTGTTTGTGACCATTTGTGGACTGTAGTCTTCAAGTCATCCCACAGATTTTAATGGGATTAAGACCCCTTTCACACTTGAGCGTATTGCAGGCGCTATAGCGTCAGAAATAGTGCCCGCAATCCACCCTCAAACAGCTGCTCCATTGTCTCCAGTGTGAAAGCCCAAGGGCTTTCACACTGGAGCATTGCGCTAGCAGGACGGTAAAAAAAGTCCTACTAGCCGCATCTTTGGAGTGGTAAAGGAGCAGTGGGACAGCGCGGCTATGCCTCTTGTTTATAACCCTTTCTCGGCCGCTAGCTGGGGTAAAACCGCCCCGCTAACGGCTGAAATGCGCCGCAAATCCGTCTATAGCGTTGATGGTAAAAATAGCGGAGTTTGGGTGGCTCAGTGTGAAAGGGGTCTTAAGTCTGGACTCTGACTAGGCCATGCAAGGACATTCACTTTTTTCTGCTTCGATCGCTGTGTGGTCATTTTTGCTGTGTGCTTTGGGTCAACCTTCTTCCCATTGACAACTTTCTGGCAGAGGGCAGCAGATTTCCTAATGCACATAGAACAGCAGAATATTGAGAGTAGTCATTTGAATTTTTAACCCCTTGGCTTTAGGGGGTTATACCGGGATGATGCCCACAGCTGCAGGCATCATCCTGGTATCGCTTTTTAGAGCCAGCGGTCTGCTTTCCAGAGATAACAACCGATACAGCTAAAAGCCGCTCGGTTGTTATCCCGGAGGAGCGGGAGGGGACACCCCCCCTCCCGCCGCCTTCCACCACTCTGACGGGGCCTCCCGTCCCACCAGGAGACCCGATCCATGATCTGCCTCTTCCAGCGTCTAGACAGAGACTGGCATGGAGCTGAAAATGGCTTTGTTCCAGTATCCTGTATGTAAACACGGAAGCAACATCGCAATGTCACTTCCAGTTTACTCGGCTTCCAATTGGCGCCGTTTTTGGCGATCTGAATACTTTGAAGTGCAAAGGAGGGATTTGGGGTCTTTTAGACCCCTGATCCCTCCATAAAGAGTACTTGTCATTGCCTATTACTGTCACAAGGGATGTTTACATTCCTTGTGACAGCAATAAAAGTGATCATTTTTTTTTAAATCACAATATAAATAAATTTAAATAAATAAAATAAATAAGATTTTTTTTTTTGCCCCTGTCCCTGCTTCCTCACACAGCAAAGAAAACGCATACGGAAGTTGCGTCCACATATGTAAATGGTGTTCACACATGTGAGGTATTGCCATGATCATCAGAGTAAGAGCAATAATTCTAGCACTAGACCTGCTCTGTAACTCTAACCTGGTAACCAATTTCTTTTAACGTGTCGCCTATGGAGATTTTTAGGTACCGTATTTTGTCCCCATTCCAGTGTGCGCAATTTTAAAGCATGACATGTTTGGTATCTATTTACTCGGCGTAACATCATCTTCCACATTATATATAACAAAAATTGTGGTAACTTTTTATTTTTTTGTTTAAATCCATGAACGTGTCTTTTGTCTTCTTTGGGGGTTCTAAGTAATTTTCTAGCAAAAAAATACAGATTTTAACTTGTAAACACCAAATGTCAGAAATAGACTTAGGCATGAAATGGTTAAAATATACTTCTACATCACGAGATTGCTAGGATGACTATTAAACTTGTTTGTTTTTATTTTTGTTTTTTTCTTGGCTTTTTAGTATTTCTTGATCCCAATTTTGCTTTGGCAGAATGATGATTGCGTTACGCCGCTGTAACTGTGGGCGCAAGTTCTGTATTCAGAAATAATTTGCGCCCTTATTTACGGCAGCGTAACGTATTTGTTGCGGCGTAAGGCCGCGAAATTCAAATGGGGATGTTGGGGGCGTGTTGTATTTAAATTTGACTTGACCCCGCGCCGTCCTGTAAAATATCCCAGTGTGCATTGCGCCAAAGTACGCCACAAGGACGTATTGGAATCGACGTGAACGTAAATGATGTCCAGCCCTATTCGCGAACGACTTACGCAAACAACGTAAATATTTCAAAATTTGACGCAGGAACGACGACAATACGTAACATAGGATACGCCGCACATACCCCTCATATAGCAGGGGTAACTTTACGCCGGAAAAAGCCTAACGCAAACGACGTAAAAAAAAAACGCCGGGCGGTCGTTCGTTTCTGAATCGGCGTAAATACTAATTTGCATATTCCTCGCGTAAACCTTTCGGAAGCGCCACCTAGTGGCCAGCCAGAAAATGCAGCCTAAGATACGACGGTGTAAGACACTTACACCTGTCGGATCTTAGGGATATCTATGCGTAACTGATTCTCTGAATCAGGTACATAGATACGACCTCCCGCATTTAGAGATACGACGGCGTATCAGGAGATACGACGGCGTATCAGGAGATACGCCGTCGTATCTTGTCTCTGAATCTGGCCCAGTGTATTTTCCTTATGCACACTTTAGCAGAATTTAACTTTAGTAAATGTTTATTTCTACATGGCTAAATCGCTAGGTCGACTAATAAACTTTTCTTTCTCATTTACATTTTGTAGCATTATTTAATCCTGGTTTTGTTTTGGAAAAATCATGAATTTTACAGTGCCATATCCAAATCCTGATGCCACCCAAGGAGAAGCTGTGACCAGCTCTGTCACCAACAACAGTATGCCTATTACACCAAATTACGATGACTACGATGAAAGACTGATATACGCTCTTCGTATCATTTACATGATTGGACACTCTTTGGCCTTCCTGCTCGGGACAATAGGGAATGGACTGGTTATCTATTTCACCGTCTTCAAGATGAAAAGGACCGTTAACATTGTGTGGTTTCTCAATTTAGCCATAGCTGACTTCATCTTCATGTTTGTCCTCATATTCAGAATTATCACCGTAGCCCTAAATTTTCACTGGATTTTCGGTGGATTCATGTGTAGGATGAATGATGCTATCTTCTTCATCAATCTTTATGCCAGTATCTTCCTGATCACTGCTATCAGCATTGATCGTTGCATCTCCGTCATTTACCCTGTTTGGTGCCAAAATCACAGAACTTCGAGGCTGGCATCCTATGTGGCCCTGGCAATTTGGATTCTATCATTCATTTTCAGTGTGCCCTATTTTATATTCTCTGACACAAAGGTCATTGGTCAGAGAACTGTCTGCACTTATAACATTGATGACCAAGATGCCGTTATGGTAATAGACAAGAATCTGGCCATTTCAAGATTTATCTTCAGTTTTGTCATTCCTTTGGCTGTTATCATCTCGTGTTATGCAATCATTCTGTTGCGTATCCGAAGAAACCGCATAATTACATCTAAGAAGCCGTTCAAAATTGTTGTAGCCGTAATCATTGCGTTCTTTGTCTGCTGGTTTCCCCTCCATTTATTCTTCTTCCTGGAACAATCTTTGGATTATGGTGGCAACCATCATCTCAAGTATGTTGTACTGATCGCAATACCGCTCTGTAAAAATCTGGCCGTTATAAATAGTTGTATCAACCCTATTCTCTATGTATTCGTTGGTCGGGATTTTAAAGAAAAGTTCTGGAGATCCTTCCAGTCGATATTTGAGAGCGCTTTCATGGAGGAACCTAACCAAGCAACCTTCAAGAGTAAGTCAAGGTCAATTGCAGATTCTCAAATGTTGTGAAATTAAAGGACACTTACATAGGAAGATATATTACCCCAAGCTTTAAAAGAAGACATATTATCATGGGACTATAAGGCAATGCCTAACAGATACATAAAGAGTAATATATTCATATACTGCTTCATGGCCTACAAATCATTTGAATTAAATTGATGTTCATGATTTTTTATTTATATAGCTGAGATCTGATCACTCATATTGTGTATACTATTAGATAACGCAAACAATTTGATATGAAACTTTGAATTTTGCGTACAAAAGAAGATATATTTCTATGAGCTAATAGGACTTAAAGTGGATGTAAAGCCACTCTCATCCTTTCTAAACTACTGCCACTGGGTCAGATTCATAAAGAATTACGCTGGCGTATCTATAGATACGCAGCGTAAGTGTCCAGATGCGCCGTCGTATCTATGCGTGCTATTCTCAAAACTAGATACGCCTGAATTTTGCCAAGATACGAGCGACGCAAGTCTCCTACGCCGTCGTATCTTGGGTGCATATTTACGCTGGCCGCTAGGGCGCTTATGTTGATTTACACGTCGAATATGTAAATGAGCAAGATACGCCGATTCACGAACGTACGTACGTACGTACGTACGTACGTACGTACATACGCCCGTCGCAGTAAGCGTAAGGCGTATGTCCGGCGTAAAGATAAAACACCTCTATAGGTGGCGCAACCAATGCAAGGTATGGACGACGGAACAGCCGTCGTATTTTACGTAGTTTACGCAAGTCGTACGTGAATAGGGCTGGGCATAGGTTACGTTCACGTCGAAAGCATTGAGATGACGTATCTTAGGGAGTATATGCAACGTGATTCTGAGCATGCGCCGTACGAACGGCCCTTCATTTACATGGGGTTACGGTTAATTTAAATGTAGCACGCCCACTACCTGCCTACTTTGAATTAGGCGGGCTTACGCCGGCCCATTTTCGTTATGCCGACGTAACTTACGGAGCAAGTGTTTTGTGAATACTGGCCTTGCCTCACTATGTTACGTCGGCGTAGCGCAAATGAGATGCGCTACGCCGGCCAAAAGATGCGCCCTCTTCCGTGAATCTGGCCCACAGTGCATGTATCCTTACCTGGTAAATTTTTCCCCTCTGTCTGTTATAAGGACTGAAAAACTGCAGATTCTGTGGGTGGATATGTTGATGGGAGCTCAGTGGGTGGAGTCGTGATGTCAGTAGACTCCTTGCCCTCCTCTACACTCCCCTTGTCAACATGCATTTTCTCCTGTGTATTCCTTCTGCTGTGATCACTAACATCCAGTCAAAATCCAGAAAAGTAACCACATGACTTCAGAAAAGGAGTGGGGATGGGAATTAAAAAAATAATGCCTGTCTCCAGGCTAGTGCATGAGATATGTAAATAACCTGTCACTCACAGCAAGGGGGAGGAACGGACTAAGGTTTTTCTCTGTAAGTCCTTTTTATTTCACTGAACAATAAAAGAGGATTGCTCAGAGCTGGATTAATTCTGTGTAGCAAGACTGGGCACAGATGATAGGAAATCTTATACTGTACATTGTGACATCAAAAATTAAATTAAAAAAAATTGGGTTTACATCCACTTTAAGCTACATTTTCCAGCTGTAGGACTACAAGAGGAAGCAACGTAAAAAAAGAAAAGTGAATTTGTGGCTACGGCCACAGGAAGCGTACACAAGATAAAAGATTGTATTACTTGTTCTTCCGAAAGGGTTGCATACATGCTTGAGTTTTCGTGTAAGCTCCAGTATGTAGGTCGTATGTCCAGACCTCTGCTGGTAAGGGTTTGCAGACACATCAACACGATTAAAAAAGGGGAAAAATGTGTTACCAAACATTTTGGAGATGTCCATGATAGAAATCACAGTCAGCTTAAGTTTTGGGCAATAGAAAAGGTAAATCACCAATGGAGGGAGGGGGGGGTGGGTAATTATATAAGGCAATTAGGCCAACGTGAATCAGCTTGGATCTATGAGACCCAGGTTTTAATGCCTAGGGGGCTCAACAAAGATTTTGACTTAAATTGTTTCATATATAATGGGTGAGCATAAATAACCCTCCAACTGAAGTATAGATCTGCATGCTCAGTAGACAACTTAAATATAGTTCATAATTTTGTAACAAAATGTAATCATTTATATTGACCCCACACATGTATATTTATAAAGTATGGTAGAGAAGTATATATACTATGCTAAATATTTTTAATCTATAACATTGGTCTCATTGTATTAAATAAATATGCCCCTTAATTGTGTTAGTAATTTAATTCCATTTTATCTTAATTTTAATAATATATTATGTTAATTTTGTTATTAATAATTGTTTTCTGCTGTGGTATTCGAGTTTAGGAATGCTTATCATGCAATAGATTGTACCCGGGGATTGCCAGGGGTGTCTGCGGATGTACAGGAAAGAAAAAACATCCTGACTGCGAGTGGATTGTTCAGCGATCAGGGTGACACATTCCCATGTCTCATAATTTTGTTTCTTGGAGACACAGAGAGTGGGAGGTTCTTTTCTGCGCCGCTGACACAGCCGTGGCAATGCCCGGAAGGTTACTATGGCAACAAGGGTTGTCCTGATACCACTTTTTTAGGACCGAGTACAAGTACCGATACTTTTTTTCATGTACTCGCCGATACCGATTACCGATACTTTTTTTAATGTCCCTTACATTGGTGATCAGTGGGAAGAATGTTCCTTACATTGGTGATCAGTGGGAAGAATGTTCCTTACATTGGTGATCAGTGGGAAGAATGTCCCTTACATTGGTGGTCAGTGGGAAGAATGTTCCTTACATTGGTGATCAGTGGGAAGAATGTCCCTTACATTGGTGATCAGTGAGAAGAATGCTCCTTACATTGGTGGTGAGTGGGAAGAATGTTCCTTACATTGGTGGTCAGTGGGAAGAATGTTTCTTACATTGGTGGTGAGTGGGAAGAATGTTCCTTACATTGGTGGTCAGTGAGAAAAATGCCCCGTTTTTTCACATCAACTTAGTTAAAAAAGACCGGATTATACACTTCTATTAACCTCCCTGGTGGTATGATTTTTTCAGATTTTAGGTGCTGAAAGCAGTACTATTATTTTGCATGGAAATTTGGCGTTTTATACTGTAGGCCTGCAATTCCTAGGAATAACTCACTTAAATCTGTCCAAACAAGAGTCTAGTAGACATCCCGGGTATAATAAAATTTGAAAAACAAAATCATAAATTATAATATAATAAATAACTATAAATAATTATAACAAATAATAATATAATTATAATAAAAATTATTCAATAATGTAATCAAATCAAAATCACTGAAATTTGCTCAGTTGCAGAATTGTCGCTGTCATTACTCTTATTTTTTGATGACGAATTTCCCCACAAATCGCTATCGCTCAATTCTGCAAGTGATTATAATTTATTATCGCTGTTTTCTAGCTGGTCTAAAACCACTTTTGACATAAAGGGACACTTTTGGTTGCTATGGACAATCTCCAGTTTGCAGGCAGAAAGAACAGTTTTTATTATATAAAAGTACATGCAGGGCACTGGGCAGACCACTAGGGACAATGGGGGGGGTGTATTTTTTACATACAGTACTGTAATCTATAAGATTACAGTATACTGTATGTAATGTGTTTATTTACTTTTTTGAATTTGGTGCCGATCTCCGCCCCGTACGTCGTAACGTCGCAGGGAACGGAGCTTGGTGGCACACAGGCACTGTGTGAATCGAGCGAGGACGCCGCTCGATCACACAGCGGAGAGGCATCACAGGATCCAGGGACAAGGTAAGTAATTCCCTGCCTGTGGATGCTGCGAGACGATCCCGAGTCTGGTTTGGGGTTACCGCTTTTGGATCTGAAATTCCACCCCGAGCCAGACTCTGGAATACCGCCAGGGGGGTTAAGCACTATATTACTTGCAATACAGAAGAGCTGTCAGCGGGTGGCACTGCAGTTCAGGTGATTCCAGGAAAAAAGGCGTTATTGTTGCACAGTACTTTCTCTCTGAGCTCACATCCTGCCCTCCTACAGTTTTTAATTATTCACCAGAGAAAAGCAGGACCCCCCCAGCTTTCCCCTCCCCCTGGGCTGTTCACAGTGCTAATCAAAATTCCCTCCCAGCATTGAGTCACCTATGGAACCTGCTGAACAGCAGAACACACCCTGCAAACTTTCTGGAGACATGTCATGGTGTACTTTTACTTTACCAAGGACTCTTTCGCTCTGCTCTCTGCCCGCTCTGCCTGCTCTCCACTCTCCACCCGCTGACTCCGCCCATCAGAGGTATCAGTAAAGGCATCAGGAGCATTTGCGCGAGTACATGCTCAGTATCGGTCCCGATACCGATACTAGTATCGGTATCGGGACAACCCTAATGGCAACGATGCGTAATAAACCAGCCTAGAGACATCAGACCTCCCATCTATTGAGGAAGACCTGTGATTGGCCAATACGCATGTAAAGGGAAAGGAGCCCATAACGTGACGTCCAGCCAGGCACCGTGAGTGTATAGACGGCAGCGCTACTGTGGATCTTGTATATGTGGTTTTAAAGTTTTTATCCTGTAAGTGTGATTTGTTTTTGGGAGCTTTGAATAAATTTTGTATACAGAGAACACTATGGTCTCTCTATTTATTATTTACATGCCCTGAATCCCTGGAATCTTGAGCTAAAGCTGAGAGGTAGTTTGTTTTCCCTGGATGCAAGTGTGTTGAGTTGCCTATAAGAAAAGAGCTAGCTGGATTACCTGCCATTGATTGTTCAACCACTTTACTACCGGCCGCCATCAATTGACGGCGGCACGATAATCCTCTTGTTCTGGGAGGACGTCATATGATGTCCCCGCCTTGCTGAGCCACTAGGGGGCGCGCGCGCTCCCAAAGCGTTACTGGGAACCCAATGCTTGTGCCCGGCGGGCCCAGTAACTGAGCAGAACCGTGGATCTCTGTGTTTACACAGGGAGAGGAGACCGATGCCCTTAGGGACACAGATCGGTCATCTCCCTCAGTCAGTCCCCTCCCACTACAGTTAGAATCACTCACTAGGGTACACATTTAACCCCTTGATCGCCCATTAGTGGTTAACCCCTTCCCTGCCAGTCACATTTACACAGTAAACAGTGCATATTTATAGCACTGTTCACTGTATAAATGTGAATGGTCCCAAAATAGTGTCAAAAGTGTCCGGTGTGTCCGCCGCAATATCGCAGTCACAATAAAAAACACTGATCGCCGCCAAAGGAAATCACTTCTAATGGGATTTATTAGAACCCTTCAAATGCAGCAGATGATTATAACTATAAGATCACTCTCATCCAGATTCATTTTGCACATGGACACAAACAAACTGCTATTTCTTCAGAATAACAAAAAGGTAAATCTGCAACAAAGTTAAAATCTCTGCAATGTACATAGATCACCCAGAGGGGAATGTTTTTTTTCGTTTTTTTATCAACAAAAGCGGAGTTATGCTTTGAGTGTGATAGAAGCTCTTTGTTGGTGTAGATTGAAATACAAGTGTCATTTTTAGTAGCACAAATTACAAAGCTGCTTGTGGAATTGTGAAATTATTGCACAATTTCATTGCTTTGTTTCGGCCACAGGCAACGTCTAAATAACCAAAATATACTGTAACTAGAGCCGTTAGGAAATGTCATGTCAGACTGGGGCAGCCACCTCTGAACTGTAAAATAATACTAAAAACAGATCCCTGTGCTACTATGAAAAATAATGTGGGTGCAATCAACAACCAACAAGTGAACCACGGGGAGCTGCCACCACTATATAGCAAAGCTTTGCCCAATCAGGCCTCATAATGCACTGTGCAGCACTCAGTGTTTTGCAGGGTGTTCGTCAGGGTGAACATCTGGCGAACACCCTGCAAATTTGGGTGTTTGGCAAATGGCCAAAAAGGCAAATGTTCGTCCCAAACTCATGCCCGGGCCAAACCGTTTAACCATCCCTACTGGAGAGTGCAAAATGTGGTGCAGCTGTGCATTGTAGCCTATCAGCTTCTAACTTCAGCTTGTTCAATTAGGCTTTGACAAAAAAAAAATGGAAGCCGATTGGCTACTACGCACATCTGCACCATATTTTGCACTCTCCAGTTTTAGTAAATCAACCCCAATGTGAATTGATTAGAAGTGAGCAGGTCAGAAGCTGGTCTATTTACCATTCTGCTCTCTCCTCCTATCCGTGCATTGCAACACACCCAGTTGGGTCTTTCTGCTGGAGTTACAGTAACAGGTGGTGGATCAGTCGGTCGGGACTCCCCTGTGTCTCATCTGGTCGTGTGTCTCCTCCCTCCCCCTCCTCCTCCTAGACCAATTGAAACACTTCTCCTTTCAGCCAATCAGGAAATATGTCTCAGTGTGTTACACAACTGGGTGGGCTCAGGGCACCCCGAGCCCATCCTTTTTTTTTAAGCCTCTGGCTCTAATCACGTGTTTCAAAACAAAAACAGTTAAGATGGAGATCCGACTTTGTAGGCAACTTCCATTGAAATCTATGGGTACAAGTTGCCTAGAAGTCGCCCTGAAGTAGTAGAGGAAGTAGTAGAGGAACCTTTTCTGAAGTCGAAGCGACTTCAGTAGTGTACATTAAGACGGCTCTCATTGACTAACATGAGATTTCTGATGTTAAGCAAATTGAGGTCTGACAAGTCGGATCCTAAGTCGCTGTAATGTGAACCGGCACTAACGCTTGCACACATATAAAAAAAATTAACAAATATGACTATAGATAGGCTGTTTTATCTTGGACATTGTGAAAACATTTGTGGAAATTATGCAAACATCTCGAAGTTTCTTTTTACACATCAAACCATTAATATTAATTGCAGGAAAATAAAATAAAACCTGAACTCCAGGAAGGGATATAAACACCATTTAATGTTGCTATGGATGCTTCTTATAAATACATATTGATTGGGCCAGCAGTGTCAGCTAATCAGTAAACATCACATCATTACACAGGTCTGTCTGTCTGTCAACACGGTTCTTCAGTTTCGTTTTTGCTAAATTCACCTGGAGCCAGTTCACACAGGGGCGGCACGAGTTTGGGGGCGACTCGGTAAGGCGATCTCAAGACGACTTGAGAGGCGACTTCTAAAATGACTTCTGCATTGAAGTCAATGCAAGTCGCCCCGAGTCGCCCCCAAAGTCGTACAAGAACCTTTTTCTAAGTCGGAGGGACTTGCGTCGCTCCTATTAGAACAGTTCTATAGAATAGAGCGGAGCGTGACTTGTCAGGCGGCTGACGAGTCGCCCCTGTGTGAACCGGCTCTAAGTCTTTACCAACCCTTAAACATCACATCTGTGACCCTTGACAGTCCTCTCACCCCAGACATTTTTGGTATTGTCAGATCATGTCATAGCCAACCCTTATACCCTAAAAGAGTACACGGAGTGCATGCCCATTGCTAAGCTGTGCTGCTGCTAAACACACAAAAACTACTACCAGAAACATAAATGGAGAAGAATATGGAAGGGATCATAATGACGTAAAAAAATAATAAGAATTTTTTCTACTTCACCCCCTGGAAGATTGTACCGCCTTAATGACCAGAGCATTGTTTGCGTTTTGGCACTGCATCGCTTTAACTGACAGTTAAAAAATGTAATATTACATGGACTCAACATGCCTCTCAGCAAATAGCTTGGGGTGTCTTCTTTCCAAAATGGGGTCATTTAGGGGGGTTGTGTGCCATCTTGGCATTTTATGGCCTTCAAAACTGTGATAGATAGTGATAGGTAGTGAGGAGTGAAATCAAAAATGTATGCCCTTACAAATCTTGAAGGCGGTGCTTGGTTTTCGGGGCCATGTACGCGGATAGGCTCACAAAAAGTCCCACACATGTGGTATCCCCTTACTCAGGAGAAGCAGCAGAATGTATTTTGGGGTGCAATTCCACATATAACCATGGCATTAGTGTTGCTCACGAATATTTGTATTGCGAATATTCGGCTCGAATATGGCATATTCGAGTATTCGCGAATATATCGAATTTCGCGGCCAATATTCGCTATTCCGAATATTCACATTTTTTCAATTTTATTTTTAAAACATCCTAGTGATCTCATCGACGTCTAAAAGCATTGCTGGTATGATTAGAGACACTGGGCCGAGTAGCTGAAGCGATCATTTTATATTGCCGAATATTCGCAATGCGAATATTCGGCAATAGGAATATTGCGCAATTATTTTCTCCGCCCTTCTTTTGCATCAGAGTTCTCCTACCACAGTTGTTAAAATTTCGCTATCATTTTCGCATCCGCATTAGCGCAATTTTGCAATATTGTTTTTTGGATAAAATGTCACGAATATTCGATTTCAGAATATTAGCGAATACTTTCTCCGCCCTTCTTTTGCATCGGAGCCAATCAGAGTTCTCCTACCACAGTTGTCGAAATTCCGCAATCAATTTCGCATTCGCATTTGCGAAATTTCGATAATATATCACGAATATTTGATTTCAGCATGAGCCAATCAGAGTTCTCCTACCGCACTTGTCGAAATTTCGCAATTATTTTCGCATTCGCAATAGCGAAATTTCGCAAAAATTTCATTTGGATAAAATATCACGAATATTCGATTTTAGCGAATATTTCTCGAATATTCGGCTATATATTCGTGATATATCACGAAATCGAATATGGCGTATTCCGCTCAACACTACATGGCATGTGTTTTTTATACATGTTTGCAGGAATTCTACACACACTTTACTTCCAGCTAACCAAGGAAGAAATTAGCATTGACAGGGTGAATCGGAGATTGTTCCTGACGTGTTTTTCCTGAGATTTGTTCCCCCTTGGATCCTGTGAGGTTTAAAGGCCGTGGCTGGGCTATAGCCGATTGCACAGTTTGCTTTCCCTCTGGTAAGCGGCCTCATATTACCGGTGAAGGGATCACTTCAAATGTTATTATCTGTCACTTTGGTGGTGTGAATTTCCAGGATTTCATTTGCATGAACTATACCTAACAGGACTCCATGCTGATTTTTCCATGCTGATTTACTTCAGTTTATGGACTTGAGGCCAGATTCACATAGAACTGCGGCCGCATAACGTATCGTAGATACGTTACATCGCTGCAAGTTTTCATCGCAAGTGCCTGATTCACAAAGCACTTGCGATGAAAACTACGCCGGCGCAAGGAGGGCCAATTCAAATGGGCGTGTGCCATTTAAATTAGGCGCGCTCCCGCACCAGACCTATTGCGCATGCTCCGTTTCCTAACTCCCGCCGTGCTTTGCGCGCCGCGACGTCATTTTTTCGAACGGCGACACGCGTAGCGTACTTCCGTATTCCCGGACGTGTTACGCAAACGACGTTAAATTTTAAATTTCGACGCGGGAACGACGGCCATACTTTAGTAAGCAATACGATTGCAATACGATTGCTGACTAAAGTTAGGGCAGGTAAAATAACGACTAAAATTGCGACGGGAAACTTGACTACGGACGAAGTAGCGAATGCGAAAATCCGTCGGGGATCCGCCGTAACTGCTAATTTGCATAAACTCCACCCAGCGGCGGCCGCGGTATTGCATCCTAAGATCCGACAGTGTAAAACAATTACACCTGTCGGATCTTATGGATATCTATGCGTAACTGATTCTATGAATCAGTCGCATAGATAGAAACAGAGATACGACGGCGTATCAGGAGAAACGCTGTCGTATCTCTTTGGTGAATCTGGCCCTTGATTCATATCATATTTTCTTAATGAATTTTGTATAGAGTTTGTGGCGCGGCTTTGTTATCTTTTTATCTTTTTATAATGTTAGATACTTGTTTTTTGGGTGAACCTCCGCTTTAAGTAATGCAGCTGGTTCGTTTTTAAAAAGATGACTCAGGACAGTTTTGTTGCAATGAGGAAGTAATACCTAGAGTTAAGTTTTTCATGGAGGAAGATCATGTCACCGCACGTTTACTAACTGTAAGAAACAGTTTTGTACAACTGAGAAAACACGCAAACTGTCAGAGCCTGTAAGGAGAGACTTCACTATCAACTGCTCAACAACTGTAAGTTCACATTTTCTAATTAGCATTATTAGTCTTTTTACATAGGTATTCCTTTTTAACCTCCCTGGCGGTATGATTCTGTCTGGAATTACGTACCAAAAGCGGTACAATTATTTTGCAAGGAAATTTGGCGTTTTATACTGTAGGCCTGTAATTTTTAGAAATAACTCACTTAAATCTGACCAAGCAAGAGTCTTGTAGGCATCCCGGGTATGATTTTTTTTTTAAAACAAAATTATAAATTATAATATAATAAATAATTATAAATAATTATAACAAATAATAATATAATTCTAATAAAAATTATTCAATAATGTAATCAACTCAAAATCACTGAAATGTGCTCAGTTGCAGAATTGTCGCTGTCATTATTTATTTATTTTTATGACGAATTTCCCCACAAATCGCTATCGCACATTTCTGCAAGTGATTATAATTTATTATCGCTGTTTTCTAGCTGCTCTAAAACCATTTTTGACATAAAGGGACACTTTTGGACAATCTACAGTTTTTAGGCAGAAATTACATTTTTTATTTTTATAAAAGTACATGTAGGGCACTGGGCAGACCACTAGGGACAAGGGGGGTGTGTATTTTTTACATACAGTACTGTAATCTATAAGATTACAGTATACTGTATGTAAAGTGTTTGTTTACTTTTTTGAATTTGGCGCCGATCTCCGCTCCCGTGCGTCGTAACGTCGCAGGGAACGGAGATCGACGGCACACGGGGAGACTGTGAATCGAGCGAGGAGGTCCCGCTCGCTCACACAGCGGGGTGGCATCGCTGGATCCAGGGACAAGGTAAGTAACTTGCCTGTGGATCCAGCGAAAGGTAAGCCGCGCCGCTGCACACTCTGCACGTCCACCCCGAGCGTGACTCGGGGTTACCGATCCTAGCATAAAAAATCAACCCTGAGTCACGCTCGGGTTTACCGCCAGGGAGGTTAAGAAGATTGTTTTTGCTTAGAAAAGGAGACAGAACTTATTGTTTTAAATTTTCTTTATTGGTCTTTTTCAACATTGCAATTCATACAAATATAATTAAAACCCACATACAAAAACACATAAAACATGGTCTCAATATACCCCCATCTTTAAAATATACTAGTAATCTTGGTAGAGGTCCTACTAGAAAGTCTACTCTTCTTTTGTAAAATATGCCCCAGCCTCTACTCTTCTATCTGTATCCGTTATTTTGAAAGTTCAGTGGATGAGAGAGGGGAGGGGAGAGAAAAAAAATGGGGGTGTGTGTACCTTTAATAATTTAAGAAGGCTCCTTATCAGAGCATATTAACACGTAGGGACCTATACCTATCAGGTTCACTACTGAGAAGAAGAATAAGAAGAAAAACAAGGAATTAAGAATTTATAGTGCATGTGCATTTGCAAAACCAGTTAATACCATGTGATTGCAGAATATACCTATAATAGTTTAGGAAGGCTCCTGATCCAAACCTATTCATTTAACTACTTAACCACTTAACCACTGCTTCAATATGCAGGTAAAGGACCTGGGCCCTTTTTGCGATTCTGCACTGCATCGCTTTAACTGTCAATTGCGCGGCCGTGCGACGTGGTTCCCAAACAAATTTTTTCCCATAGTGGTATTTGATCATCTCTGTGGTTTATTTTTTGCGCTATAAACAAAAATAGAGCAACAATTTTAAAAAAATGCAATATTTTTAACTTTTTGCTATAATAAATATCCCCAATAAAAAAAGTAATTTTTTTTCTCAGTTTAGGCCGATACGTATTCTTCTACATATTTTTGGTAAAAAAAATCACAATAAGCGTTTATTGATTGGTTTGCGCAACATTTATAGCGTTTACAAAATATGGGATATTTTTTGGGCATTTTTATTAATTTATTTTTTTCTACTATTAATGGTGGCGATCAGCATTTTTTTTTTCGTGACGTTGACATTATGGCGGACACATCAGACACTTTTGACACATTTTTGGGATCATTGTAATTTTCACAGCGAAAAGTGCTATAAAAATGCACTGTTACTGTTAAAAATTACACTGCAGTGAAGGGGTTAACCAGGAGGGGGCGCTGTAGGGGTTAACTGTGATCTAAGGGAGTGTTCTTACTGTGGGAAGGGGGGGGCGTGGCTGTGCGTGTCAAGTCACTGATCATCGTTCCCTAATACAGGGAACAGACGATCACTGACAGCCACACTAGGAAGAACGGGGAAGGTTTGTTTACACTCACCTCTCCCCGTTCTTCTGCTCTGTGACCCGTTTGCGGGACACCGGCGGCGTCCGGGTTACGCGGGTCCAGCAGGCGTGGTCACGGAGGACAGGACCGGGTCGTGAGCGCACTGCCGATCACTGATCACACTGATAAAGACATAAGTGTGTTGTTGCGATCTCCGTTATTAGAAGATTCTACAAATGCACTGTGTGTCATTGGGATAAGCTTCCCTTGCTGCAATTCTTGAGGTCTGTCAATGGACTGTTGCAGATTGCATACATTAACTGGCCTTTTTGCTATAATAAATATCCCCAAAATTTAGAAAAATATACTATTTCCTTCAGTTTAGGCCAATATGTATTCTTCTACATATTTTTGGTACAAAAAAAAAACACAATTAGCGTACATTGATTAGTTTGCGCAAAAGACATTGTGGCCGCCGGCAATTCACAGGTCCCTTTATACTCCTGGATACATGTATAGAGCCATGACAGGCCCTCTTTATACATGTATAGAGCCATGACAGGCCCTCATTATACTCCTTTATACATGTATAGAGCCATGACAGGTCCTCTTTATATTCCTTTACATGTAAAGAGTCTCGACAGGTCCTCTATATATATGTATAGAGCTATGACAGGTCCTCTTTATACATGTATATAGCCATGACAGGTTCTCTTTATACATTTATAGAGCCATGACAGGCCCTCGTTATACTCCTTTATACATGTATAGGGTCATGTCAAGTATTATTTATAGTCCTCTATACATTTATAGAGCCATGACAGGTCCTCTTGATATTCCTTTACATGTAAAGAGTAATGACAGGTCCTCTATATACATGTATAGAGCCATGACAGGTCCTCTTTATACTCCTATACATGTATAGAGCAATGACAGGTCCACTTTATACTCCTATACATGTATAGAGCAATGACAGGTCCACTTTATACTCCTTTATACATGTATAGAGCCATGACGGGTCCCCTTTAGTTATCATGATATAAAATAATGAATGTGGGGGCCTTTTGGTTGGCGTGATTTTTTTTCTGGGGGGGCAGCATTTCATTCTTGGTCCCAAGCAGCACAATGTCTTGGGCCGGCACTGGGTACAGGGAATATCTGATTGCCTTAAAGGGATCAGGGGCTTTTTGCCTCTTACACACTGACATCTCACGCAATGTCACCCGCTCTTCCCAATCCTGCTTTTGGTCAATATTATCAGCATACAAAGAAATGAATGCCACTTGAGGCTTTAGCACAGGGGTCAGCAACCTTCTTCCACTTAAGGGCCGGATTCAATGTATGTGAATGCATGGAGGGCCGCATTAACTTGCTAATAAATTACAACATTACACAGCCCCCGCACCTCTGGCCCCCTTTACATTACACGCCCCTGTTCCTCTTGACCCCATGACATTACACAGCCCCCTCACACCACACAGCCCTCCCTTTTTCTTATTAATTTTACACTGTCCCTAAATAAATTTTTTATTGCTGTCAGAAGGAATGTAAACATTTCTTGTGACAGTAATAGGCAGTGACAGGTACAGTTTATGGAGGGATCTGGGGTCTATATGGGAAGCTGAGAAAAGAGGTGGGAGGGGATAACGCCAAGCAGCTTCTTAGCTGCGTTAGTTGTTATCCCAAGAAAGCCAACCGCTGTCTCTAAAAAAACGGTACGGGTGATGCGTGCAGCTGCAGGCATCACCCCGGTACAACCCCTTCAAGCCGAGGCCGCAAATTTGCTTACGGTTGGCGTGAAGAGGTTAAAATGTCCAAGGGCCAGGTGCACATGAATTCAGCACTGATGGGCCAGACATTTAACGGCAGAGGGCTGGGTGCGGCCCGCAGGCCACAGGTTGTTGTCCCCTGCTATAGCAGACCCTTAAATGCTGGAAGTCCAGGCAGGGAAAGAGCTTGCCTCAGCTCCATAGAAGTCATTGAGGAAGGAAAATGAGGAAAGAACAGAAGTCCCAGGAGCTGCACATCACACAAAACTCTTAGGCCCCGTACACACGACCGAACATGTCTGCTGAAACTGGTCCGCGGACCAGTTTCAGCAGACATGTTCGGTCGTGTGTACGGCCGATCGGACAGGATTCCAGCGTACATTTGCCCGCCAGACCGTTTTCGAGCGGACAAATGTTTCTAAACTTGCTTAGAAACATGCCCGCTGGAATCCTGTCCGTCGGACATGTTCGGTCGTCTGTACAGACTTACCGTACATGTCCGAGTGGCCGCCATCCCTCGCATGCGTCGAATCACTTCGACGCATGCGTTGAAGCATTGACCTGTCCGCGCGGATTGTCTCTCATTTCTGTATGATGGTGTGTACAGCCATCATACAGAAAACTCCGGGCGGCATGTCCGCTGAAAACGGTACGGCGGACCATTTTCAGCCGACATGTTTGCCTGTGTGTACAAGGCCTTATGTAAAGAGTAGAAGCAGTTTCAGCCTAGACTCTATCCAGGCCACATCCCCAGCAAGCTTCGCTCCACCCACGGGGCTTTGTTATGGGAATGACTAAGCCCCATTGGTGGTTCGGGGGAAAACATGTTGGGGGTGTGGCCTGGATGGAATCTAGGCGGGGGCTGCTTCCACTCTTTACATGAGGATTTTGTGTGACATGCGGCTACTGGAAATTCTTTTCCATCCTCATTGAATATTATCAGCTCTGCCATTTCTCCTCTTGGACTACAGAGTATCATGATTTGTTAAGGAGAAGAGGAGAAGGTGTACTGTAGTTCTAGGTGTTGCAGAGTACAATTGCTGGGTGCAACGGAGTCGATTCAGATCAGACGTTGTGAAGTAAGAGGAACTGGCTTCTTTATTGGAACATAACCACAATAGCAAAGATTTCACCTCACATGGTAAGAAAAAGACAGGCAGGAAAAAGAAACCAACAGCACAATATATAGGAAATACAACACATCATAGAAAATGCATAAAATATCACTGAGCATTAGCAACATCGAGGCCCGGATTCACATAGAAGTGCGCATCTTTGTGCGGGCGTAACGTATCCTATTTACGTTACGCCTCCGCAACTTTGACAAGCAAGTGCAGTATTCTCAAACCAAAGTTGCGGCGGCGTAGCGTAAATAGGCCGGCGTAAGCCCGCCTAATTCAAATGTGGAAGATGTGGGCGTGTGTTATGTAAATTTAATGTGACCCCACGTAAATTACGTTTTTTACGAACGGCGCATGCGCCGTCCGTGAAAGTATCCCAGTGCGCATGCTCCAAATTAACCCGCAAGAAGCCAATGCTTTCGACGTGAACGTAAATGACGCCCAGCCCTATTCGCGAATGACTTCCGCAAACGACGTAAAACGTGAAAAATTTTACGCTGTTCCGACGTCCATACTTAACATTGCTACGCCTCATCTACGCCTCATATAGCAGGGGTAACTTTACGCCGGGAAAAGCCTAACGTAAACGGCGTATCTGTACTGTGTCGGCCGGGCGTACGTTTGTGAATTGGCGTATCTAGCTGATTTACATATTTCTAGGCGTAAATCAGCGTACACACCCCTAGCGGCCAGCGTAAATATGCAGTTAAGATAAGACGGCGTAGGAGACTTACGCTGGTCGTATCTTATACAAACTCTGGCGTATCTGATTCTTTGAATCAAGCGCCAAGATACGACGGCTCAGACTCAGAGATACGACGGCGTATCTGGAGATACGCTGCCGTATCTCCTACGAGAATCTGGGCCCTAGTGTCCTGCTTGTGAACTGCAGTCAATAGGCTAAGCTGAACGTTGTTGTATCTCCAACACTAGGGTCATAATGCTGCTCCTCTATAGATACATTACCATGGGTGTGCATTGTCACCCTAGGACAGGAAATGTGTTACTGGCAAAATCATCATGCAAAAATAAAGGAAAAAAGCCTGGAAAAAAAAAACAGCCTCTGCAAGGACTAATTGCAATATATTAAATGATTGATTCTGTAGTAAAGATACACTTTAATTGTTGCATTTATGTATTTAGGTAATGTTTTTTTTTACATGCGTTTATAATACATTTCTTATTTCTGTAGGAACAGTCTACTTTCCCATGCAAATATAATGGAGAACATCTCAATTTCCAACTTGACCTCTATCTTCAAAGCCAGTGATGGATCACAAGGACATTGTGTCAACCTCACTAAAGAAGATAACCAGATTGCTCGAAACATTAACATTTCCTCAGCGGTCATCTGTTCCTTGGAATTCCTCGTAGGAATAACAGCCAGTGGATATGTTATCTGGATGAAAGTCTACAGATTGGAGAAGACATTCCGCTCAGTGTTGACCCAAAGTTTGTTAATCTCTGGATTCATTTGGTCAATATTTTTGCTACTAAACATTGTCTACTTTGCCTGCAACATTAATTGGCCTTTTGGTTCTTTCATGTGCCAACTACAGAACGTTATGTTCCATCTCAACATGTTCAATAATGCTTTTACTCTGACCTTGTACAGTGTTGACTATTGCTTCGTTGTGATGTGGCCCTTAAAATACAATGTCTACAGAAGACCTCACCTGGCCTCAGTAGAAGTCATAGTTTGCTGGATTATTGCTGTTTGTGTCAGTGTTCCCTATTTTTTCTTCAAAACCACCTATGAATGTTATAGTACAATCAAATGTTATAACAGATTTGATGATACTGAAATAACCAATATCTGGAAACACAGAAATAAAGTCATAGCAATAATAACATTCATTGTAGGGTACTGCATTCCTATCCTAATCATGTTGTTGTGTTTCGGTATTACGGCCAAGGTTTATCATCAGAAGAAGACATCAAAATATACCCCAGCCCTAAAGATGATCTTTACCTTTCAGACATTGTTTGGTGTTTGTTGGTTGCCATATCATGTTTTATCCTTAATAAGACTTTCCTTATCTACTTCCCGAGAAAAAAACCTGGTTGGAGTTGTGGAAATGGTTCAGCCGATCACAATAAGCCTGGCTTCTTTGGGTGGTTTAGTCAATCCCATTCTTTATGCATTCATATCTCCAGATTTCAAAAAGAAATTACTGAAATACCGGAAATAACCAGATGGACAATTTATTTTGAAGTTTAGCTTTAAAAATCTTTCTGAATTGTAAACTTATTTTTTGTAAAATTAAACTTAGTGTCATTTATGTTTTTATTTTTGTCTCATTTAATTAAATAAAATGTATGTTAATCATTATAGTTTAAAGCAGTATTAAACCCAAAAGCAAACATTTATTGTATTGCAGCTTATGAACTCTTAGGCCTCGTACACACGACCGGACATGTCCGCTGAAACTGGTCCGCCGACCAGTTTCAGCGGACAGATCCGATCGTGTGTACAGGCTAGCGGACAGATTTCCAGCGGACAAATGTTTCTTAGCATGCTAAGAAACATGGGGGTAATCCACAAAGATCCGGCGTAACGTAAATTTTCCCATTTAAGTTACACTGCCTTAAAATTTCTACCTAAGTGCCCGATCCACAAAGCACTTACCTAGAAATTTTTGGCTGTGTAACTTAAATTCCGCCGGCGCAAGGCGTTCCTCTTTTCATGGGGGTGATTCCCATTTAAATTAGGCGCGCTCCCGCGCCGGCCGTACTGCGCATGTTCGTGACGTCATTTTCCCGACGTGCATAGCGCGAAATTACGTTACGCCGAGCTTTGTGGATCGCGACGGGTCAATAAAGTTGCGTCGGAAAAAAAAAAAGATACGGCGAAAAAAAAAAAATCAAAACAAAAAAAAAATTGCGTCGCTGGACAGAAGGGTCTGCTTTTACATGGTGTAAACAGTTTACACTTTGTAAAAGCAGCCCTAATTTTGCGTTTGCAAACTAAAACTTTGTGGATCTCCGTAAGTGCTAATTTGCATACCCGATGCTGGATTTCGACACGAAATGCCCCCAGCGGCGGATGCGGTACTGCATCCTAAGATCCGGCAGTGTAAGTCCCTTACACATGTCGGATCTTCTGCCTAACTATGGAAAACTGATTCTGTGGATCAGTTCCATAGTTAGAAACAGGGATACGACGGCGTAACAGCAGTTACGCCGGCGTATCCCTTTTGAGGATCTGGCCCCATGTCCGCTGAAAAGCTGTCCTGCAGACATGTCCGCTGGTTAGTACGTCTAACCAGCGGACCGAAATCCCGCGCATGCGTCAAATTGATACTCGCGCGAGAGAGAACGTCGGTGTCGTCTACGTCACCGCGTTCTCTGTCCGCACGGATTTTGGTTTGATGGTGTGTACTGCCATCAGACCGAAATCTACGAGCGGACATGTCCGATGAAAACATTCCGCGGACCGTTTTCATCAGACATGTCCGCTGGTGTGTACGAGGCCTTAAAAGTGACAGCTGCATTCGTTTTTATTTTTTAGGCTTTCTTAAAGTAATTGTAAAGTATTTTTTTTTTAAATAACAAGCATTTTGCACAGAGCGGCCCCAATCCTCCTTCTCTGGGGTGCACCAGTTGCACTCCTGGCTCCTCCTCTTCTCGAGTGCCCCTGCGGAGAGACGCTTTCTATGGGGGCAACCGTGCAGGTGCACTCCAGAGTCTTGCTGCTGCATCCATTGACACAGACAGCAGGACTCGGCCCTGCCCTCCGCTGCTGTGTCACTGGATTTGATTGACATCAGTGGGAGCCAATGGCTCCTGCTGCTATCAATATATCCAATGAGGACCCAAGACAGTGGCTGGATCTGCTGGGCTCGTGCTCATCACTGAAACGATCGGGTTCAGGTAAGTAAAAGTGGGGCTCTGGGGGGCAGATGCAGCACAGAATTTTTTCACCTTAAAGGGTTTGTAAAGGAATTTTTTTTTTATCTTAATATCTTCCTTTACCTTAATGCAGTGCTGTTTTCATGTCCTCATTGTTCGTTTTTTGCTCTCAAGTTGCTGTAATTCTTCTCTGATCTCCACACTTCCTGGTTGTCTGTTTCCTGATAATCACAGTACTAGGAGCTTTCTCTCTGTGGTCACTAATCAAGGAGGTGTGATTACTGTGTGTCTAAAACCCCTCAGCACCAATCAGTTTCGTTTTCCAAACCATCACTGCCCTGTATTGGCTCTGTGGCTCTGTACAGCACAGAAGCAGGAAACAACATGCAAAAACGAAACTAGAAACTGCAGGTACATTATATGATTGATTTTTATCTGTTTTTAAAAGGAAATAGTTAACTATTATGTCTCTATACCCTGTAAACAGTCATTTCAGCAAAAAAAAAAAAAAATTATTTACAACTCAATGCATAGAATGTATTAAGGTGAAAAACTGTTTTTGATTGTGTATTTGTATTGTCGTGTGTGTTTTCGTGTTTTCTGTTTGATTTTATAATACTGGGCCAGATTCTCATAGATTGCGCGTTGGCGTAATGTAAGCCATTTACACTACGCCGCCACAACTTCCTGGAGCAAGTGCCGTATTCGCAAAGCACTTGCTCCGAAATTTGCGGCGGCGTAGTGTAAATGGCCCGGCGTATGGCCGCGTAATTTAAAGGGGGCGGCTTGTATTCAAATTAAGCGCGCCCCCGTGCCGATCGTACTGCGCATGCGCCGGTTGGAAAAATAGCCCAGTGCACATGCTCCAGCTCACAACGGAAAACGTCAATGACGCTGACGTAAGCGACGTAAAGTCGTATTCGCGGACTACTTAGTAAAATGACGTAACCGACGGAAAAAGACGACGCTGATCCCGACGCCATACTTAACATGGCATAGGGCGGACTGGCGTAAGGTTACCCCTCATACAGCAGGGGTAACCTTACGGAAACAACGTAAACGATAACGACGCGGCGCAAATTCGTTTGGGAATCGGCGTATCAGGCTCATTTGCATAGTCAAATGAGGACTGAACGTAAACGCCACCTAGCGGCCAGCGTCGAATTACATCTAAGATCTGACGGTGTAAGTGACTTACACCTGTCGGATCTACGCCGTATCTATGCGAAAATGATTCTAGGAATCATACGCATAGATACCCGGACAACAGAGATATAACGGTGTTTCCTGAGATACACCGTCGTAACTCTTCTGAGAATCTGGCCCACTGTGTTTATTGGTGGTCCCTTTCTTCCATGGAGGAGGCCCCCTTTAAAGTACTGTGATTGAAGCTGTTTCAATATTTAAATATTTATAGAAGCATTATGAATTAAGCATTGTGCGCCCTTTGTGGAATCAATACATTTTGTACTTTTTTAGAATCATAATCTAGACGAAGACCCTCTGTTGCGACAGTAGCCACTTTTCTGACATCGGTTGAGATACCTTGGCCTTTTTTTGTATGAAAAACTGTGAGACCTTACAACACCTTTAACTTTATTTTCATCTAGTGAGTCTGTTATTACAGTAAGTCTGTTTTTTTTAAAAAAAGAACAAGCTGTCCTGTAGTTGTAGCAATTACAAGGTTGAGCAAACCATTTACCACTAATAGGGGTGCTTCCAACGATCAACATTTATTTATTTATTTATGTAAAACTTTTTTTACCAAAAGCAAAATATTTTTTTTCTGTAATGCTACGTACACACGATCGGTTAAACCGATGAGAATGGTCTGATGGACCGTTTTCATCGATCAAAACCGATCGTGTGTGGGCCCCAACTTGTTTTAAATTTAACTGATGGATTCCTAACCGATAGAACACAAACGATCGTTAGTACGCACAACCATCGGTTAAAAATTCATGCATGCTCAGAATCAAGTCGACGCATGCTTGGAAGCATTGAACTTCGTTTTTTTTCAGCACGTCGTTGTGTTTTACATCACCGCGTTCTGACACGATCGTTTTTTTAACCGATGGTGTGTAGGCGCGACGGACCATCAGTCAGCTTCATCGGTTCACCGATGAAAACGGTCCATCGGTCCGTTCTCATCGGATGGACTGATCGTGTGTACGCGGCATAAGACAGTCTTCGGAGACAGTTCCAAGTATTGCAGCTAGAGCTGATTTTTTATTTTTAAACCTCCTGGATGACCTTTGAAAGAAAAAAAATAAGATCAAAGTTAGCTTGAATTTAGAAACATAGAAAAGTGGTAGCAGAAAAAGACAGAGTAGTCCATCAAGTCTGCCCATTTTTTTCTGTTTTTTGTTTTTTATCATCTGAGTAAAGATCTATGTTTGTCCCAAGCATGTTGTAAGCCATTTACTCTTGACTGTCTCTCTACCTCTGCTGGTGGTTTATTCCAAGCATTAACTACCCTGTCAGTAAAATAATACTTTCTATAATTAGTTTTGAACTTTCCTCCAGTTAGTTTGAGGTCATGTCCCCGTGTTCTTTATTTTGGTTTAATATTGAAAAAACTGCCCTCCTGAATTTTATTTACCCCCTTTTTAAAGGTTTCAATCATGTCTCCCCACTCCCTTCTTTACTCCAGACTGTACATATTAAGGGGCAGATTCACGTAGAAATCTGTTACGCTGCGGCGGCGTAACGTATCCCATTTACGTTACACCGCCGCAAGTTTACAGCGTAAGTGCCTGATTCACAAAGCACTTACCTGTAAACTTGCGGCGGCGTAGCGTAAATCCGCTCTGCGCAAGCGCGCCTAATTCAAATGGTGCCGAACGTACTGCGCATGCTCCGTCGGTAAAATTACCCGACGTGCATTGCGCTAAATGACGCATCATTGGTTTCGACGTTAACGTAAATGGCGTCCAGCGCCATTCACGGACGACTTACACAAACGATGTGAAATTTAAAAATTCGACGCGGGAACGACTGCCATACTTAACATTGGTTAGACCACCTAGAGGGCATGCTTAGTTTTACGCGACGCATCTCTACGGAAACAACGTAAATTTAGATCGACGGGCAAAGCGGACGTTCGTGAATCGGCGTAACTAGTCATTTGCATATTCTACACCGACCGCAATGGAATCACCACCTAGCGGCCGGCCTAGAATTGCAGCCTAAGATCCGACGGTGTAACACAGTAACACCTGTCGGATCTTGGGGCTATCTATGCGTAACTGATTCTATGAATCAGGCGCATAGATACGACAATTGTATCTCAGAGATACGACGGCGTATCAGGAGATACGCCGTCGTATCTCTTTTGTGAATCTGGCCCTAAGTTCCTGAAGTCGCTCTCTTGTTTTTTCCCTCAACCCTTTCCCCATTTTTGTTACCTGTCTATGGACTTGTTCTATTTTATCAATATCTTTTTGTAAGTGAGGTCTCCAGAACTGGACGGATCATTCTAAATGAGGTTTCACTAAAGATCTCTATAGGGGAATCAGAACCTCCTTCTTCCTGCTGGTGACCCCTCTAGTGATATAAAGATCTATATAGAGGAATCAGGACCTCCTTTCTCCTGCTCGTGATCCCTCTAGTAATGCAATCTTGGATTCTTTTCACTTTTTCCATTGCATGGCCACACTGTTTACTCATTTTGCAATCATCTGCAAAAGATCACAGCCTAGAGATAAACAATGACATAACAACTTACAAAATGTTTATCTGATGAACGTCAGCTAATCTTTACATCTAGCAAAAGTTGATTTCCTTGCAGTTAGTAGGAGCGACAGCAGAGAAAACAGACCACAGCAGAAACACGTAAGTAACTTTACGATGCTAGAAAACTATCATCAGAGGGACCTTTGTGAGAGGAAACAGCTATGGGAATGTACAGTAATTAGGCATAAGGGGTCAGTTCAGGTGCTTTATTGGCCAAGAGTTCAGTATCCCAGCAGCAGTTCAGTCAGTGGAGAGGGACCAGCATGAAATGTATAAAGCCTTCTTGTTGCAGACTTTGTTTAAAGACAGCAATTAAAGGACATCAACATCATTGAATAATATATAATAGATATATAGTACGAAAATAGTTTATTATAGTAGAAGGTGTAAAGTGCTTGAAGGGTATAATAATGACAGCCTCAGTAGGCAGTAGCCAAAGGCAAGGAATGACCCATGGATTCCCACTTCTTTACTTTAGATGGTGGTGTAATGTTGGCTGCACAGATCAGCAACCTATGGAAAGAGGATTTAAAAAAAAAAAATTCAGCTGTACCATGTTGTCCTGTGGCGCTTGTGGTCTAGACTGGAGCACAGACATTGGGAAAAAATTGTATGTAGACAACCCATTAGATATGTGCATTCCTGTTCGTACGAATGTTATTTTCGTACGAAAATGTTCATTTTCGTACCCGCAGAATAATGTGTACATACGAAAAAATTTAAGCACCAAAATAGGAAAACGACGGGATTACGAATGAGTCGCATAACGAACAACCGCAAATATGAACGAACGATCCGACGAAAATACGACAAAACGAAAACGGCAAAAGAACGAATATGACATCTATAACAAAAGACTTGCATTCTTTATTTTGTTTGAATCCTTGTTCTGTTCGTATTTTGATTTTCAGTCGTATGTTCATATGACATCTAACAAAAGATTTTCATTCTGTATTTTGTTTGATTCCTTTTTCTGTTTGTATGTTCATATGACATCTTATAACAAAAGATTTGTATTCTGTATTCTGAATTCCTTCTTTCTGTTCGTAATTTGGTTTCAAAATACAGAATGCAAATCTTTTGTTATAAGATGTAATTTTTGTTTTTTTGAATGGGCAGTGAGTGTAGTTAGTTAGTGAAGCAGCTTCTCTTTTGTGCTGAGTACAGTAGTACAGTAAAGCCAAATAAACTTTTCTGTGGATTTTCGTCTGCAGGGAGAGATCAGTTGGCTAGACTTTTGAACCTGGAACCCAAAAATGGTTTTCTGATGGAGTTTAAAAACGAACGAACGTTTGGTAAAACGATCGTTTTTATGTTTGTTGTTAAAAAAGTCTGACCAAGTGTATGGGTCTTAACAATAGTTAATATGGATGAGCCGCGTGTTGAAAGTGCCGCGAATCCCGCGATATATTTACGAAAGTACAAAATGACGAAAATTCACGGAAATTATTGTCTAACAAGTAACGAACATGAATTAAACAGAATAACGAACCATCCCGCATGTACGAAAATAAAACGGTAACCAAAATACGAAACGATCGGAATACGAAAAAATTGCGTCATACGAAAAACGAACGGGAACGAACAGGAAAACGGGCGTCTTACGAAAAACGAACGGGAACGAACCTACGGAACGATACGAAACAGAACAAAAAAAAAACGAAAAAAAAATTCTGTGCACATGTCTACAACCCATACAAGTTTTTTTTTTAAACAAATTTACAGTAGGTTATTACCCTTTTGAATCTTGGAGATTAAAGATTGACAACCCAAAATTTTTGATTAAACCAGTAAACAAGATAAATAGAGAGGGTGAATCTACCTAACCCAATGAGAGCACAGGCACCAATTAATATCTGGTCCTCACTCTATCCAAAACTACAGAGAGAAAAGAAAAATGCCATTAGTTATACTTTAATATTCCAACCAGATGCTTATCCAGACGTGCAGTCTGGGTAGCCAGGAAAGGAAGGGCAATGTGAGGCCTCGTACACACGACCGAGGGACTCGACGGGCGAAACACATAGTTTTGCTCGTCAAGTTCCTTGTTAGGCTGTCGAGGAACTCGACAAGCCAATTTTCTCCATTCCCGTCAAGGAAATAGAGAACATGCTCTCTTTTTGGCTCGTCGAGTTTCTCGACAGTTTCCTCGACGAAAATGTACACACAAACTGTTTCCTCGGCAAAAAAATATCTCCCAGCAAGTTTCTTGCTGGTTTTTGCCAAAAAACTTGGTCGTGTGTATGAGGCATGACTCCCTTCCTGTACCAGACCAGGCCACATTACTTTCAACATTGGGGGCGGTCTTTGCAAGACACCTTGTCCCAATGTTGAGAAACAAGGACCTTTCCCATATCATGTCCTTCAAGGATGTGGGGATTATTGGAGAGGGGAAATATGGTGGAATCTGGAAGCCCTCCTGTGTACAAAGGTAGGTTATTACCCAGCTAACCAAATGGCTGCTGTATTTTTTTATACAGTGCAATTAAAGGACATTTTCTTTTTTCCCTAGAATTGTCCTTGGATCTCCTAAACCCTAACATTAATGAGAGATGGAAAATACCACCACCTTTCGCCTTTCTATTTTGAGGAATTCCACCCAACCCCCCAGCAGTTACGACTCAAAAGAAAAGCAGATTCTTTATATTTTTTCCATCATAATCTTCTCTTTGACCTTTCTGCTCGGGACTTCAGGCAATGGACTGGTTATCTGGATTACAACTTTGAAGATGAAGAAGACAGTCAACGTTATGTGGCACTTAAATTTAGCCACATCTGATTTTATTTTCACCTTGTTCCTGCCTTTCACGATTGCCAACACGGCCCTTAATCATCACTGGCCATTAGGGAGGTACATGTGCAAGTTAAACACCATGCTCATTAATCTGAACTTGTATGCTAGTGTCCTACAACTCACTGTTATCAGTATTGATCGCTGTATTTCCATAGTTTACCCTGTGTGGTGTAGGAACCATCGAACTCCCAGATTGGCATCTTTTGTTGTTCTAGCTATATGGATCTTAGCTTTAGTTTTCAGTTCACCTTTCTTTATATTTCGAGATACACACAGTTTTAATACAAAAAAAACGTATTGCATTTATAAGTTTGATGGAGATAATCTAAGGTCCGAGGTGGCATCATCAAGAGAAATGGGTTTATTGGTCACACGATTCATCATCACTTTTTTTATCCCTTTCACCATCATTGTGTCATGTTGCATAATAATCATGTTCCGTATCCAAAGGAATAACATGGCTAAGACCAGTAAGCCCTTCAAGATTATTGTGGCTGTCATCATTTCCTTCTTTGTGTGTTGGTTTCCTTATCAAGTTTTTGCCCTCCTGGCAATGTCTGTAAAGCGCACCAAGGATAATTGCCTAAAACATGTGATAGCAGTTGGATATCCCTTAGCCAGGAGCCTGATGTATATCAACAGCTGTATTAATCCTATTCTCTATGTCTTTGTGGGTCAAAATTTCAAGGAAAAGTTTTGGAGGTCCATTCATTCTGTGTTTGAGAATGCCTTTGTGGAAGAATATACCAAGTCATATTGTGGGGTTGAGAATGTCATAGTAGCATCTTCAAATGTTTGATCATCAGCAGAATAAATTTAGTACTGTCCATGATAATTTTTTTTATTTGCACTAACATACAATTTTTCAGGACAAGCTTTTGGGGTATGTCCCTTTCTTCAAGGTCCAAGCAGTACTAATTCCCCTTCCCCCAAAAGCTTGTCCTGAAAAATTGTATGTTAGTGCAAATAAAAATAGTATCACGGAGAGTACTCAATCTTCTCTGTCACAATTGTACTAATTTGGCTACAATCACCTCAAGTATGATCCTTAGCAGAGAGCTTAGTACTAATACATGTGATCATTTTGGTTTCTTTCCCAAAGTTTGCTCTTAATATTGAGGGCTAGATTGAGCAAGAATTTACGCCGGCGTATCTATAGATAAGCCGCGTAAATTCAAAGCTGCGCCGGCGTATCTTCTTTCTGTATTCAGAAAGCAAGATACGCCGAAATTAGGCCAAGATCCGACTGGCGTAAGTCTCTTACACCGTCGTATCTTAGGGTGCATATTTACGCTGGCCGCTAGGTGGCGCTGCCGTCGATTTCAGCGTAGAATATGCAAATGACCTGGATACGTCGATTCAGAAACGTACGTGCGCCCAGGGCATTTTTTTACATTGTTTACGTTAGGCTTTTTCCGGCGTAAGGTTGCTCGTGCTGATATGAGGCGTACGCAATGTTAAGTATGGACGTCGTTCCTGCGAATTTTGAAATTTTTACGTTGTTTGCGTAAGTGGTTCGCGAATAGGGCTGTACGTAAGTTACGTTCACGTCTAAAGCATTGACGATTTGCTGCAGAATTTCGAGCATGCGCACTGGGATTCTTTTACGAACGGCGCATGCGCCATTCGTAAAAAAAACATCAAATACGTAGGGTCACACTAAACTTAATTAAAAAACGCCCACATCATCCAAATTTGAATTAGGCGGGCTTACGCCAGAGCACATACGCTACGCCGCCGTAACTTAGGGCGCAAGTTCTTTCAGAATACGGAACTTGAGCCCTAATTTACGCGGGGGAATGTATCGGAGATACGTTAAGCCTGCACAAGATTATGCAGGGCTACCTGAATCTAGCCCTATATGTTTATCTCAATTATGTTTAACCGCTTAAGGACTGCCGCACGCACTTATACGTCGTCAGAATGGCACGGAGAGGCAGACAGGTGTACATCCCCTTTAATGCCACTGTGTGGTCACACGCGCGCTGCCGGCGGCGTGCTCGCATCCCTTTTGCAAGCTCAGTGACCGTGCATTCGGGACCCGCGGACTCGATGTCCGCCGGTGTCCCGCGATCGTGTCACGGAGCTGGAGAACGGGGAGATGTCAGTGTAAACACAACATCTCCCCGTTCTTCCTAGTGACATGTCACTGATCGAATGCTCCCTCTCTTTGAGAAGGAAAATTGTGTAAATAACCCTGCGCTGCCAATATACAATGTAGCTGCTAACGGATGGTTGGAAAAAGCAAAAACAGAAATGGGTGTATAAATGTAGCGCTTAAACAATACAAAATGTGAAACCGAGTATTGTGTATAATAAGTGGAAGTACCACAAAATAGTGACGACTCTCTGTGACAAAAACAATTAAGTGTTATAGGTTAGAAAGAAATATATAACATGAACTAAAAAATGGCAAAAACTTAGGGCCAGATTGATAAAGAAGATACAACGGCGTATCTCCTGATACACCGTCGTATCTCCGAATCCGGCCGGTCGTATCTATGCGCCTGATTCATAGAATCAGGTTACGCATAGATCTTCCTAAGATCCGACAGGTGTAAATGACTTACACCGTCGGATCTTAGGCTGCAATTCTAGGCCGGCCGCTAGGTGGCGATTCCATTGCGGTTGGCGTAGAATATGCAAATAAGTCGTTACACCGATTCACGAACGTACGCTTGCCCATCGCAGTAAATTTACGCCGTTTGCGTCCGAGATATGCGGCGTAAAGATAAACATGCCCCCTAGGTAGTTTAGCCAATGTTAAGTATGGCCGTCGTTCCCGCGTCAAAATTTGAAAATTTACGTCGTTTGCGTAAGTCGTCCGTGAATGGCGCTGGACACCATTTACGTTAACGTCATTTAGCGCAATGCATGTCGGGAAATTTTAGGGACGGCGCATGCGCAGTACGATCGGCGCGGGAAAGCGCCTAATTTAAATGATCCACGCCCCCTACCCGGATCATTTGAATTAGGCGGGCTTGCGCCGGGCAGATTTACGTTACGCCGCCGCAACTTTACAGGCAAGTGCTTTGTGAATCAAGCACTTGCCTGTAAAACTTGCGGCGGTGTAACGTAAATGTGATACATTGCGCCGCCGCGATTCTACCTGGATCTGGCCCTTAAAGTCCATAAAGGAATATGTAGTCCACCAGGTGTCAAAAGAATGACTAAAAGGAAAAGAACAACAGCAACTTGCAAGTGATTCTTGTGAGCAAAAAGTTGTGACTTCTTGTATAGGATGTGATGACCCGCCACCGGTAAAACTGCGATCTTACCAGAAAGGATGGACTCAGGGGAACTTACGTCTCCATGGGTCGAACAGGCATAAGTTATGATAAGCAATATGTTGATAACTGGGAAACCCTTAATAGATGTACACCGTGACCTCTAATCATCCGTAGTAACAGGTTCAACAGAATGCACGGTGATAAATGATAATGGGTATGTGAACTTTCCCCCAGTAGGTGTTAGTGATATGAGGAGATAAGAAAGGAGAATGGCCACATCACGTAATCTCGTTTAAAAAAATTTATGAATTTATTACAGCTAATACACTTACATTTGGCTGAGATGTAAAGCGCTTGTATATACAAATAAGGCGGCAGTGGAGTCCTCCCGACGCGCTTCGTGTTAGTACAAATGCTCCCTCTCATTGGGAGCAGCGATCAGTGACGTGTCACTCATAGCCACACCCCCTTACAGTTAGAATCACTCCCTAGGACACACTTAACCCATTCAGTGCCCCTACAGGTTAACCCCTTCACTGCCAGTGTCAGTTTTACAGTAACCAGTGCATTTTTATAGCACTGATCGCTGTAAAAATGACAATGGTCCCAAAATGGTGTCAAAAGTGTCCGATCTGTCCGCCATAATGTCGCAGTCACGATAAAAATCGCTGATCGCCGCCATTACTAGTAAAAAAAAAACCTTAATAAAAATGCCATTAAACTATCACCTATTTTGTAGACGCTATAACTTTTGCGCAAACCAATCAATAAACGCTTATTGTGATTTTTTTTACCAAAACTATGTAGAAGAATTCGTATCAGCCTAAACGGAGGAAACATTTTTTTTTTTAATATTTTTCAGGGATATTTATTATATCAAAAAGTTTAAAATATTGTTGTTTGTTTCAAAATTGTCGCTCTATTTTTATTTATAGCTCAAAAAAATCAAAAATAAAACCGCAGAGGTGATCAAATATTACCAAAAGAAAGCTCTATTTGTGGGGGAAAAAGGATGTCAATTTTGTTTGGGAGCCACGTCGCACGACCGCGCAATTGTCAGTAAAAGCGACGCAGTGCCGAATCGCAAAAAGTGGCTGGTCTTTGGCCAGCCAAATGGTCCAGGGCTTAAGTGGTTAAACATTGAATCCACTCATTAATTTTGTATCTTACAAACATTGAGTTCACTCATCAGTTTTTTATCTTGCAAACATTGGGGTAGATCCACAGAGAGAGTACACCGGCGTATCTACTGATACGCCGGTGTACTTTCAAATTTCCCGCGTCGTATCGTTGTTTTGAATCCTCAAAACAAGATACGACAGCTTCTGGGTTAGATCCGACAGGTGTACGACTTCGTACGCCTTCGGATCTAAGATGCAATACTTCGGCGTCCGCTGGGTGGCGTTCACGTTGTTTTCCGCGTCGGGTATGCAAATTAGCTATTTCCGACGATCCACGAACGTACGCGCGGCCGTCGCATGCTCTTACGTCGTCTTTAGTCGGCTTTTTCCGGTGTATAGTTAAAGCTGCTATTTCGTCGCGTATAGTTAGACTTGCCATGTTAAGTATGGCCGTCGTTCCAGCGTCCAAATTTTTTTTTTTTTGCGTAAGTCGTCCGTGAATCGGGATGGACGTAATTCACGTCTAAGTTAAAAAAATTACGTCGTTGCGGCGTCATTTAGCGCAATGCACGGCGGGAATTTAGAAACGGAGCATGCGCAGTTCATTCGGCGCGGGGACGCGCTTCATGTAAATGAAACACGCCCCCTAATCGCCGATTTGAATTCCACGCCATTACGCCGCTTGAGATACACTACGCCGCCGTAACTTACGGCATGAATTCGTTGTGGATTCAAAGCGACAACAAGTAAGTTACAGCAGCGTAGCGTATCTCACATACGCTGCGCCAATGTATTTGTATGTGGATCTACCCCATTGTCTCCACTCATTCATTTTGTATCTTGCTTATATGCAGGGAGATCAAAGTGTAGATGTTGTTTTATAGATTTCAAAGGATATCTAATGGTCATGAATACTTGGGGCCAGATTCACAAAGAGATACGACGGTGTATCTCCAGATACACCATCGTATCTCTGACTTACACTGGTCCTATCTATGCGCCTGATTCATAGAATCAGTTACGCATAGATAGGGCTTAGATCCGACAGTGTTACAATGTGTTACACTGTCGGATCTTATTTTCGATTTAAAAATGGCGCCGGGGGCGTTCCCGCTGATTTACCTTGAATAATATGTAAATCAGCGAGATACGCAAATTCACGAACGTACGCGGACCCGACGCAGTCTTCTTACGACGTTTCCGTAAAGGCTTTCCCGTCGTATACTTACCCCTGCTTTTATCAGGCGCAGCCAATGTTAAGTATAGCCGGCGTTCCCGCGTCGAATTTGAATTTTCTAACGTCGTTTGCGTACGCCAATTCACAAACACGCGCGTCGCAAGTCACGCTCACGTCGAAACCACTGACGTCCTAGTGACGTCAGTGGGAGCAATGCACGCCGGGAAATTCCCCGGACGGCGCATGCGCATTTAAATTGTCGCGGGAACGCGCCTGATTTAAATAGTACACTCCCCCTAGCCGCGGAATTTGAATTCCGCTGGGGGAGTTAGGATCCGCCGTCGCAAGTTTGGAGGTAAGTGGTTTGTGAATTAGCCACTTGCCTCTCAAACTTGCGGGAGCGGATCTTAAATCACGTAGATCGAGCGGATCTATAGATCTGCTGATCTACGTGAATCTGGCCCCAGGAATACATTTTTATCTCTACAATCAATTGTCTAACTTGCTGTACTTCCTCCTCAGTGACTAACACCAGTGACACCTAGAAAAAAGGGAACTAACCAGCTCCCAAATGTAAAACACTTTTATTCACTATCTCTGTTCACTCCATGCCTCTACCTCCCTTCCTTTTAATATTGTTATAATGCAGATTTACTATCTGTTCTATACTCAGATGCACTTGGGTCTCTTTCCAAAATAGTCAATCAACAGTGCCTGAAAATACAAACACTTTATCTGTGCTAAATACATAATATTTCCTTTCCGTCTGCAGGAGGGGTTAAAGGAAAATGACTGTTTACAGGGTATAGAGACATATTAGTTAACTGATTCCTTTTAAAAATGATTAAAAATAAATACAAGTCAATCATATAATGTACCTGCAGTTTCTAGTTTCATTTTTGCATGTTGTTTCCTGCTTCTGTGATGTACAGAGCCACAGAGCCAATACAGGGCAGTGATGGTTTGGAAAACTAAACTGATTGGTGCTGAGGGGTTTTAGACACACAGCAATCACACCCCCTTGATTAGTGACCACAGAGAGAAAGCTCCCAGTACTGTGGTTATCAGGAAACAGACAACCAGGAAGTGTGGAGATCAGAGAAGAATTACAGCAATTTGAGAGCAAAAACAAGAGGACATGAAAACAGCACTGCATTTAGGTAAAGGAAGCTATTAAGATAAAAAAAAATTCCTTTACAAACCCTTTAAGGATATAGGTGGTATAATAAGGAGGGATGGAGGTGTGATGCTGGGATTTAGTGACTATGACCAGGAAAGACAACATTTTGCCTTGGATTTGTAAATGGGATGAAGTGAGCGTACAAATAATTTAAATATACAGGCATATAAAGGTGTATTTTTGTTTTCTTATTTTTCTCAAATTGATTGGATGCCTACATTACAGGTGCATTATATTTCACTTCATCTCACTTGGGTTCCCAGTTAGATGATCAGTGAGGGGAAGTCACAGAGTTGTATCTCTAAATCCTGGGTGCTCAACCTGCGGCCCTCCAGCTGTTGCAGAACTACAAGTCCCATGTGGCATTGCAAGGCTGACAGTTACTGTATAAGCATGACCAGGGCAGCCATCAGGAAATATGGGGCCCCTTACACAGCTTCAGGCATGGGCCCCCTGGAGCAGAGAAGGGGGGGGGGGGGGCTGCTGCGAAATTGAGAAGCGTGGGGGGCCCTTTACAAAAAAAAAGAAGAAATAAAGAAAAATATATATAAAAAAGGGGGGTAGCCATCCGGGGGCCCTAGGGACCTCTGGGCCCTTTAATAAAAAATAAATAAATATATATATATATATATATATATATATATATATATATATATATATATATATATATATATATATATATATATAAATAATTTTTTTTTTTATGAAAAGAAATTACAAAAAAAGGGGTGGTTGCCATCCGAGACCTCTGGGCCCTTTAATAAAAAAAGAAATATATATATAAAAATAAAATAAACATTTATAAAACAATAAATAAAGGGGGGTTGCCATCCAGGACCCTGGGGACCTCTGGGCCCTTTAATAATAAAATAAATAAAATAAACATTTATAAAAAAAAGGGGGGTTGCCATCTGGGGCCCTGGGGACCTCTGGGCCCTATAATAATAATAATATATATATATATATATACATACATATATATATATATATATATATATATATATATATATATATAAAATAAAAAAATATATAAAAAAATATTTTTTTTATAAAAAAAGGGGGGTTGTCATCCGGGGCCCTGGGGATCTTCGGGCCCCCCGTACCCCTAAAAAAAATGTCCCTTTAATAAAAAATAAAATAAAAATATATCACAATTTTTTTTTTTATAAAAAATAAATAAAAAAAAGGGGGGGGTTGCCATCCGGGGCCCTGGGGGCCTTCGGGCCCCTGGGGACCTCCGGACCTCTAAAAAAAAAAAAAAAAATTGGCCCTTTAATAAAAAATAAAATAAAAATGTATTTAAAAAAATATATATTTTTGTTTATAAAAAAAAAGGGGAGTTGCCATATGGGGCCCTGTGGGCCTCCGGGCCCCTGGGGACCTCCGGACCCCTAAAAAAAAAAAAAAATCTAAAAAAAAGGGGGTTGCTAGGGACCTCCGGGCCCCTTACAGGTGTACTGCCTGTACCCCCCTGATGGCGGCCCTGAGCATGACTTCAAAAGGCAGAGGTATGATCAGGCCCGGATTTACTCCCTTTGCCACCCCAAGGCCGGGTCCTTCAATGCCGCCCCCTGCAGTACAGGGGGGACATTATCTGCCGGGGGACTTTTTTGGCAAGACACTGAGAAGCGGGGGGGTGATGACATTGAGAGGCGGGGGGTGCTGCTGCTGAAAATTGCATTGAGAAGCGGGGGGGTGCTCACCTCTCACCTCCTCTTCCCTCAGTTTTCTCTCCTCTCACCATCCGTGCATGGCATGACATGACAGGGGGGAGCTCCCGAAATGAAAGTGGTGAAAGTTTCCTCTCCTCTCAGCCACAGTGCCGCCCCTGCATCCACTGCCGCCCCGAGGCCTGGCCTTGTTGGCCTTGTCTGGAATCCGGCCCTGGGTATGATGGGACGTGTAGTTTCTCAACAGCTGGAGGACTACAGGTTGAGCACCCATGCTCTAAATGTAAGGTCTCGTAAACACGTCCGAGAATCTCGTCAGGAAAAATCTGTCATTTTCCCTGACGAGATTCTTGGCAAGAAACTCTTGCAGCCGGAGTGTACTGACTTTCATTTCAAAAGAACCGCGGTTCTCTTGAAAGGAAAGAACGCGGTGACGTCATCGCGTATGACGAGCATGCGCTTGTCAAATTCAATCCCGTCGCCGCCATCTTGCTTCACCCTACCTATGCCGTGGAAGCTACCGCACATGCGTCAAAGTCATTTTGAGCATGCGCGGGTTTCCACGGCAACAGGTAAGTATACACACTCTCGGGTTTCTCGTCGGGACACAGGCTGACAAGAATCTCAACGAGAAAAAGGAGAGCAGGTTCTCTTTTTTTCTCGTCGAGATTCTGGCCAGATTTCCAGACGAAAAACCTAAATTCCTCGTACACACAAACGGGAATCTCGGCAAGAAGCCGGTTCTTGCTGGCTTTTGCCGAGAAACCCGGTCGTGTGTACGAGGCCTTATGCCGCGTACACACGATAGTTTTTCGGCATGAAAAAAAACAACGTTTTTCGGGATGTAGAAAAACAATGTTTTTTCAAACTTCATCATTACAACGACGTTTCCCACACACCATCGTTTTTAAAAAATGCTCTAGAAAAGCGCGGTGACGTACAACACGTACGACAGCACTATAAAGGGGAAGTTCCATTCGGATGACGCCACCCTTTGTGCTGCTTTAGCTGATTCCGTGTTAGTAAAAGACGATTCACGCTTTTCTGTTACGTGTGTTACAGCGTGATGAATGTGCTTACTCCATTATGAACGGTAGTTTTACCGTCTCATAACTTGCTTCTGAGCATGCACGTTTTTTTTACGTCGCCCACACACAATCATTTTTTACAACCCGAAAAACGACATTGTTTAAAACTTTGGTAAAAAATGCAGCATGCTCAAAAAAAAATTGTCTGAATGATGGTAGGCTTGGTTAAGCACTGGACCATAGTCCAGGTTGGTATTCTACGTAGCAACCTATACTGTCGGCTTCCCCTTGTCTTCCTTACCCGGGATCACCGCAGGAGCGGTGAGAGGTTAGACTGGATCACGTGATTTTCACAGTGTGTTGTTATGTTATATGCCCTCAATATTTGTATATATTGTAAGTGTGTTTTCGTGAGATACTTTTAAACAAATAAATAAGTGTTGTACTGAATTACGCTATGTATACCTTTCATTCATTGCTTGTAACGAGCAACATTTAGATGGAGAGAGTTCATTGAGCTGACTACATCCTCTGATTGATATGCGTATTATCCATTGTGATCTGGTAAGTGGATTACCTATAGGGTGTTGACACAAGCGGTGTGGTGAAGGAGATCGTATACACCGTTGGATTTTTGCAAACTATTCTTTCTAAGATGGACTATTCACCTTCTGCTTTCTAAATGGACTTTCACTGATGTGCAATATCTAAGTGGGTTACAATTTTATGCCTCTTACATAAGTGGACTTTAACCACTTTACTACCGGCCGCTGTCAAATGACGGCGGCACGATAATCCTCTTGTTCTGGGAGGACGTCCTATGACATCCTCGCCTGGCAGAGCCACTAGGGGGTGCGCGCGCACTGCCACTAGGGAACGCGATGTGCGTGCCCGACGGCCACGATGTCCGCCAGGCACCCGCGATTGCCCAGTAACTGAGCAGGACAGCTGATCTCTGTGTGTAAACACAGAGATCCACGTCCTGTCAGGGAGAGGAGACCGATGCTGTGCCTCTTGTACATAGGGACACAGATCGCTCACCTCCCCCAGTCAGTCCCCTCCCCCTACAGTTAGAATCACTCACTAGGGTACACATAAACCCCTTGATCGCCCCCTAGTGTTAACCCCTTCCCTGCCAGTGACATTTACACAGTATTCAGTGAATTTTTATAGCACTGATTGCTGTATAAATGTGAATGGTCTCAAAATATTGTCAAAATTGTCAGGTGTGTTCTCTGCAATATTGCCGTCATGATAAAAACACAGCTTCCCCGTTCTTCACTGTGGCGCCATCATTGATCGTGTGTTCCCTTTTATAGGGAAACACAATCAATGACATCACACATACAGCCACACCCCCTACAGTTAGAAACACAAATGAAGTCATGAGGTCAACCCATCTACAATACAGATCCACCCCTACAGTGCAGACCCCCTAGAAATACAGAACACCCCACAATACAGAGCCCCCTCCCCCCTACAATACAGAAACCCCCCATGATACAGAACCCCCTACAATACAGAACCCCCCCTACAATACAGAACCCCCCACAATACAGACCCCCCACAATACAGACCCCTACAATACACCCCCCCCACAATACAGAACCCCCCCTACAATACAGAACACCCCCACAATACAGAACCCCCCTACAATACAGAACCCCCCCTACAATACAGACCCCCACAATACAGAACCCCCCCACAATACATACCCCCCCACAATACAAAACCCCCTACAATGCAGAACCCCCCACAATACAGAACCCCCTACAATACAGAACCCCCCTACAATACAGAACCCCCTCACAATACAGACCCCCCATAATACAGAACCCCCCACAATACATACCCCCCCACAATACAGAACCCCCTCCCCCCTACAATACAGAACCCCCCCACAATACAGAACCCCCCACAATACCGACCCCCCCACAATACAGACCACCCACAATACAGAAGCCCCCCACAATACAGACCCCCCACAATACAGAACCCCCTCCACCCTACAATACAGAACTCCCCCACAATACAGAACCCCCCCACAATACAGACCCACCCCCACAATACAAAACCCCCCTACAATACAGAACTCCCCCTACAATACAGATCCACCCCGACAGTGCAGACCCCCCTAAAATACAGAACCCCCCGCAATACAGAACCCCCTACAATACAGAGCCCCCCCACAATACAGACCCCCCCACAATACAGAATCCCCGCCACAATACAGAACCCCCCACAATACAGAACCCCCTCCCCCCTACAATACAGAACCCCCCCACAATACAGACCCCCCACAATACAGAACACCTCCCACAATACAGACCTTCCCCACAATACAGAACCCCCCTACAATACATAACCCCCCACAATACAGAACCCCCCCACAATGCAGAACCCCCTACAATACAGAACCCCCCCTACAATACAGATCCACCCCTACAGTGCAGACCACCTACAATACAGAACCCCCCCACAATACAGAACCCCCTCCCCCCTACAACACAGAACCCTCCCCCCCACAATACAGACCCCCCTACATTACAGAACCCCCCACAATACAGACCCCACACACAATAAAGACCCCCCCACAATACATACCCCCCACAATGCAGAACCCCCTCCCCCTACAATACAGAACCCCCCCACAATACAGAACCCCCCTACAATACAGACCCCCCCTACATTACAGAACCCCCCCCACAATACGGACCCCCACACACAATAAAGAACCCCCCACAATACATACCCCTCACAATACAGAACCCCCTCCCCCGTACAATACAGAACCCCACCACAATACAGAACCCCCCCCACAATACAGACCCCCCCACAATACAGAACCCCCCTACAATACAGAATCCCCCCAACAATACAGAACCCCCAACAATACAGAACCCCCCACAATACAGACCCCCCACAATACAGAACCCCACCCTACAATACATAATCCCCCTACAATACAGATCAACCCCCGGCAGTGCAGACCCCCCTACAATACAGTACCCCCCACAATACAGACCCCCCACAATACAGAACCCCTCCCACAATACAGAACCCCTCCCACAATACAGACCCCCCACAATACAGAACCCCCTACAATACAGACCCCCCCACAATACAGAACCCCCTCCCCCACAATATATACCCCCACAATACAGAACCCCCCCTACAATACAGAACCCCCCACAATACAGAACCCCCCCCCCAACAATACAGACATTCCCCACAATACAGAACCCCCCTACAATGCAGAACCCCCCTACAATACAGAACCCCCCTACAATACAGAACCCCCTACAATACAGATCCACCCCTACAGTGCAGACCCTCTAGAAATACAGAACCCCTCCCCAATACAGAACCCCCTCCCCCCTACAATACAGAACCCCCCACAATACAGAACCCCCCTACAATACAGAACCCCCCACAATACAGACCCCCCACAATACAGAACCCCCCACAATACATACCCCCCACAATACAGAACCCCCTCCCCCTACAATATAGAACCCCCCACAATACAGAACCCCCCCTACAATACAAAACCCCCCCTACAATACAGAACCCCCCACAATACAGACCCCCACAATACAGAACCCCCCCACAATACATACCCCCCACAATACAGAACCCCCTACAATACAGAACCCCCCACAATACAGAACCCCCTACAATACAGACCCCCCACAATACAGAACCCCCTCCCCCCACAATACAGACCCCCCACAATACAGAACCCCCCCACAATACTGAACCCCTTTCCCCCTATAATACAGAACCCCCCACAATGCAGAACCCCCCTACAATACAGAACCCCCCACAATACAGACCCCCACAATACAGACCCCCACAATACAGAACCCCCCACAATACAACCCCCCCCCCACAATACAGAACCCCCTCCCCCTACAATATAGAACCCCCCCACAATACAGAACCCCCCTACAATACAGAACCCCCCACAATACAGACCCTCCACAATACAGAACCCCCACACAATACATACCCCCCCACAGTACAGAACCCCCTCCCCCTACAATACAGACCCCCCACAATACAGAACCCCCCCACAATACAGAACCCCCCTACAATACAGAACCCCCAACAATACAGAACCCCCCCACAATACAGACCGCCCCACAATACAGAACCCCCCCTACAATACAGAACCCCCCTACAATACAGATCAACCCCGACAGTGCAGACCCCCCTACAATACAGAACCCCCCACAATACAGAACCCCCTCCCCCTACAATACAGAACCCCCCCCACAATACAGACCCCCCTACAATACAGACCCCCACAATACAGAACCCCCTACAATACAGACCCCCCCACAATACAGAACCCCCTCCCCCACAATACATACCCCCCACAATACAGATCCACCCCTACAGTGCAGACCCTCTAGAAATACAGAACCCCTCCCCAATACAGAACCCCCTCCCCCCTACAATACAGAACCCCCCTACAATACAGAACCCCCCACAATACAGACCCCCCACAATACAGAACCCCCCACAATACATACCCCCCACAATACAGAACCCCCTACAATATAGAACCCCCCACAATACAGAACCCCCCCTACAATACAAAACCCCCCCCTACAATACAGAACCCCCCACAATACAGACCCCCACAATACAGAACCCCCCCACAATACATACCCCCCACATTACAGAACCCCCTCCCCCTACAATACAGAACCCCCTACAATACAGACCCCCCCACAATACAGAACCCCCTCCCCCACAATACAGACCCCCCACAATACAGAACCCCCCACAATACTGAACCCCTTTCCCCCTATAATACAGAACCCCCCACAATGCAGAACCCCCCTACAATACAGAACCCCCCACAATACAGACCCCCACAATACAGAACCCCCCCCACAATACAAACCCCCCCACAATACAGAACCCCCTCCCCCCTACAATACAGAACCCCCCACAATACAGAACCCCCCTACAATACAGAACCCCCCACAATACAGACCCTCCACAATACAGAACCCCCACACAATACATACCCCCCCACAATACAGAACCCCCTCCCCCCTACAATACAGACCCCCCACAATACAGAACCCCCCCACAATACAGAACCCCCTACAATACAGAACCCCCAACAATACAGAACCCCCCCCACAATACAGACCGCCCCACAATACAGAACCCCCCCTACAATACAGAACCCCCCTACAATACAGATCAACCCAGACAGTGCAGACCCCCCTACAATACAGAACCCCCCACAATACAGAACCCCCTCCCCCTACAATACAGAACCCCCCCACAATACAGACCCCCCTACAATACAGACCCCCACAATACAGAACCCCCTACAATACAGACCCCCCCACAATACAGAACCCCTCCCCCACAATACATACCCCCCACAATACAGATCCACCCCTACAGTGCAGACCCTCTAGAAATACAGAATCCCTCCCCAATACAGAACCCCCTCCCCCCTACAATACAGAACCCCCCACAATACAGAACCCCCCTACAATACAGAACCCCCCACAATACAGACCCCCCACAATACAGAACCCCCCACAATACATACCCCCCACAATACAGAACCCCCTCCCCCTACAATATAGAACCCCCCACAATACAGAACCCCCCCTACAATACAAAACCCCCCTACAATACAGAACCCCCCACAATACAGACCCCCACAATACAGAACCCCCCCACAATACATACCCCCCACAATACAGAACCCCCTCCCCCTACAATACAGAACCCCCCACAATACAGAACCCCCTACAATACAGACCCCCCCACAATACAGAACCCCCTCCCCCCACAATACAGACCCCCCACAATACAGAACCCCCCCACAATACTGAACCCCTTTCCCCCTATAATACAGAACCCCCCACAATGCAGAACCCCCCTACAATACAGAACCCCCCACAATACAGACCCCCACAATACAGAACCCCCCCACAATACAAACCCCCCCACAATACAGAACCCCCTCCCCCCTACAATACAGAACCCCCCACAATACAGAACCCCCCTACAATACAGAACCCCCCACAATACAGACCCTCCACAATACAGAACCCCCACACAATACATACCCCCCCACAATACAGAACCCCCCCACAATGCAGAACCCCCTCCCCAGTACAATACAGAACCCCCCTACAATACAGAACCCCCTCCCCCCTACAATACAGACCCCCCACAATACAGAACCCCCCACAATACAGAACCCCCTACAATACAGAACCCCCAACAATACAGAACCCCCCCCACAATACAGACCGCCCCACAATACAGAACCCCCCTACAATACAGATCAACCCCGACAGTGCAGACCCCCTACAATACAGAACCCCCCACAATACAGAACCCCCTCCCCCTACAATACAGAACCCCCCCACAATACAGACCCCCCTACAATACAGACCCCCACAATACAGAACCCCCTACAATACAGACCCCCCACAATACAGAACCCCCTCCCCCACAATACATACCCCCCACAATACAGAACCCCCTCCCCCCCACAATACAGAACCCCCCCCACAATGCAGAACCCCCTCCCCAGTACAATACAGAACCCCCCTACAATACAGAACCCCCTCCCCCTACAATACAGAACCCCCCACAATACAGAACCCCCTTACAATACAGAACCCCCCCACAATACAGACCCCCCACAATACATAACCCCCCACAATACATACCCCCCACAATACAGAACCCCCTCCCCCTACAATACAGAACCCCCCCAGAATACAGAACCCCCCTACAATACAGAACCCCCCACAATACAGAACCCCCATTACAATACAGAACCCCCCTACAATACAGAACCCCCCACAATACAGACCCCCACAATACATACCCCCCACAATACAGAATCCCCCCCCTTCCTACAATACAGAACCCCCCACAATACAGAACCCCCTACAATACAGAACCCCCCTACAAAACAGAACCCCCCACAATATAGAACCCCCACACAATACATACCCCCCACAATACAGAACCCCCTACAATACTGAACCCCCCCATAATACAGAACCCCCCACAATACAGAACCCCCCCCCACAATACAGAACCCCCCTACAATACAGATCCACCCCGACAGTGCAGACCCTCCCACAATACAGAACCCCTTCCCCCGAACAAAATACAAAACCTCCCCCAACTATAAAGAACCCCCCACAATACAGAACCCCCTCCCCCCTACAATACAGAACCCCCCCACAATACAGAACCCCCCACAATACAGAACCCCCCCACAATACAGACCACCCCACAATACAGAACCCCCCTCACAATGCAGAACCCCCTCCCCCCTACAATACAGAACCCCCCTCCCCCCTACAACACAGACACCCCCCCTTCAGACCTGTAAACCAGACAAGCTGGTCATCTGAGCCACGTGCTGCACACACAGCACATTACGGAAAAGGGGGAGGTGGCTGCACTATGCTCGGCTGCGTGACTGTGAGACAGTCACAGGCAGCCGAGACTCATCAGCGGCGCTGCACAGGGAAGGGGGATCATTGCGGCCGGGTCCCGGGTGTGCCGACGGCTCGCTTAGGTGCGGCTTGCACCCCCTGCAAAGCCAGGCTTCAGCCTGCTGTGTGTCTGCCGCTGCCTCCCTGTCACCACGCCATGCCACCCAGTCCTCTTCAGTCACAGAGGGGGGGGGGGCCGAATCTGTGCCGGTCAGAATATGTGCAGGTCGCCAGGCGCTCATGTTGCTATGGCGCCCTGTGCGACCGCACAGCCCGCACACCCCAAAGGCCGGCCCTGCTCCTGGGTAAGAATGATTGTAACATTTCTTAAAAATTTCATACTTCTCTTTTAAGGATCCACCCACTGCCTGCTGTCAATCACAAGGGGAGCAAACCTGATGGGGAACTAGTATCTGTGAATCCTGATCAGGCTCCACCCCCAGGATACAAGCACTGAGGCTGGAGTATCTGCACCTCCACATGAGGTCCATGCCCTAGATTAATTTACCTGTCTACAATAAACGCAATAATCTTTCAACTGTTCTCATATTTGTCATGTGGAGGCATGTCAGGATTCTAAAGAGTGCCTCAGACACTCTTTGTGCATTCTTATGATTATGTCAAATTTTCACTCTTAAGGGTTTAGTAACATTGTGGTTGTCTTTTCTAGAGAAATTCCATGTGAAACGCTTGTAAACTTGAAGTGTGTTGAAATTACCTTTCTTCATTAATGCTTGGTATATAGAAAATGTGAAATAGCAAAAGTACAACAGCATAACTACAATATTAGTATATATACAGTTCTATAATCTTCATTTGTATTTATATCTTCATCTAAGTAAATCTAAAGTCAAAACTCGTTTTATTCATTTTGTATAGAGTAGGACAGTGTTTCTAAACCTTTTTTTAGTCAAGGCACCCTTTAAAATTATGAACAATCTCAAGGCACCCCATTCCAAAATGTAAAAAAAAAAATGTTTTACTCAACCTAGCAACATCCCCACATGTAGGACACTAAGCTTTAGAGATGATTTATTCTTTTAAAGCAGATACACTTTTGAACACTGGTACTGACTAATATTCCAATGTTTCTCTTCTCTTCAGTTTCTCTCCCTCACTCGGCTAACATGACCCCAGTGCTGGCAGGGGCGGGGCAAACAAGGATGCCGTGCAGGTGTCCAACATCCTTCTTATCAACAGATGATGTCATTGGTTGTTAGGATGTTGGTGGCTAGAAGGTTGTAATGGTGCATAATGAAAACCTGTGGATTAGGGTAACTAAACGGCATGCTTCATCCACCTGCTGGCGTGTACACTATTTTTGTTAAATTTTAGGGCATTTGTCTAGCACCCCTGATGAAATGTGAAAGCACCCCAGTGTGCCTCGGTGCCCTGGTTAAAAAAGCCTGCAGTAGATATGCCTTTCCTACTCTCCCCGCAGCCAGCTTGGACCACCTATTATGGGTGGCCCTGATGCTCCAGGACACTTAATTTTTTGGCCCTCCTTCTTCTTTAGCTTCCTGTAGCCTTTCCCTGGCTCCCTTCCTGTCAGGTGCACATTCTCTATTTCTTTAATGTCACCTGTCTGTTTAACTTCCTCCTGATTTCCAATCTGCCTTTCCTTTTAGATTTTTATAGGCTGTACATTGTACCACAGCATGTGTATTGGTGGGCCCAGGGGATGCCCCATTGTTCTAGGGAACTTCCCCAGGACCCTTTGGACCTTTTATGGCTTCATGAAAAAGGCCTTTTTTCTGCTGCTGTGTTAGCGCTCGTTTTTTTTCTTTACATTTACATTGTTTTATATTATCCATTTTTGTAAGATAATCCTTATCATAATTGTCAATGCTAGCCCCTGTGTGGGCGGAACTATAACAAGTTAGCTACTAGTTAAACTTGATTAAAAATTATTGAAACAGAAAAAAGCTGTAGTAGGGAATAGTTAAACCCTAGTGTCACAATCAACAGATTTCCTTTTACTTGCCATTCTGTAGACACAAAGGGAGGGAAATACTTTATTAGACAGTTGGACCCATTGGAATCATTGGACAATTTCCCTTCAATTCCCATTTTGATGACAAAGACAAAAATAGAGGATAAATCTCTCAAACGGGGGCACAAACAGCAGCAAAAACTCAACAAAGGTTCCAACCACTCAAAAAGAACTGGCAAGTATATATACGATAAGTCAAATATTTATATGTGAGAATGCATTCATCTGATTTTGAAAAAATAAACAGTAATCTTCATTAGGTGAGTCCTTGCTGTGAAAGTCTTATGTTCCTATTATCATAACTGAAAATTTCAGCTCCCCTACACCATGTAGGGTGAAATTCAGAAAATGGGAAAAGAAAACAAAAGGGGAAGTGCATGGACTTGATGCACACTTTGAGCAATAAGTGTCTTTGTTGTATTCGATTGGTGTGGTTCTCCTTTTTTTTCTCTTCTATATTTATCTGACTATGGCATACACCAGACTGACTATGCTCCACCATTGATCATCCTATACAACCCAGTTTTCTCCCAGATGTACAATTTAGCAACCTTAAAAAAAGAGCTCACCCTTTTTTACACTGTTTCAGCACTAGGAAGATTAAAGTAGAACTACATGGAAAACTTTTTTTCTCATTTTGGATAGAGTAAGGCCGCGTACACACGATCAGTCCATCCGATGAGAACGGTCCGAAGAAACGGTTAACCGATGAAGCTGACTGATGGTCCATCACGCCTACACACCATAGGTTAACTAACCGATCGTGTCAGAACGCGGTGACGTAAAACACAACGACATGCTGAAAAAAACGAAGTTCAATACTTCCAAGCATGTGTCGACTTTATCGGGGCATGCGCAGGTTTTTAACCAATGGTTTTGCATACTAACAATCGGTTTTGACCTATCGGTTAGGCGTCCATCTGTTAAATTTTAAAGCAAGTTGGCTTGTTTTTAACCTAAGGTTAAATAACCTATGGGGCCCACACACGATCGGTTTTGACCGATGAAAATGGTCCATCAGATCGTTGTCCTCTGGCTAACCTATCGTGTGTACGCGGCCTTAGGGAGGGTCATAACACCTGTAAATTTATTTTTTGCCATCTGTGTTCCATTGGGAGGGATTTCTCTTCCTTTCCTGTCCTATAGCCAAAGCAGGAAGTGAAAGGAAATCCCTACAAATTAAGGGAATCCCTTGGGGCCCCCTAGTTCACCAGAAGTAGTGTCCGCATTGGAAGATTTCTTCTCTATTACTTTGCTGGGGATAGCCCCAAATTTTCTAATTTACCATATGGTGGGAATGGGTTAAGGTAGGGAAAGGAAAATGGATAAGCCAAGGACCAGACACTGGAGTTCATTCAGTTTGTTGTTAAAGCACAATTAAGAAAAAAAAAAAGAACAGCCTTTTGAGGTTTGTAGCAGATGGGTAAAGTTTGGAACTTAAGGTGCAAAGTTCTTTGTGCCAAAACCCCAGAGAGCTAGCCAGTAAAATATTCTACTTTTTGGTGTTAACCCAGTAGTGAAATATTAATTTTGGGCAGACTGGCTCTATAATTTGTTCTGGCTCAATAATTTGACTGGCTCTATAAGCTTGTTTTCTTATACATTTTGGTAGGCAATGTTATCTGTTGCTGGGTGTTTTCTTGTTAAGCAAAAAAAAAAAAAAACCTATCAAGATGAATCAATCATATTATCTCAAATGTCAAATGGTGACATGCATAAATAAATAAATATATATATATATGTGTGGGTGTGTGTGTGTGTGTCTTTGCAAACACAGTTCCATCAGATGCAAAGATAAAAAAGGAACAGACATTAAAAAGGGAAGACAAGTAAGTAACTGATCAATATAAAATAATATTACATATTCTTAAATGTATCATGACAGCTTAAAGTAAATATAACATATGTGTTATTTGAAAAAAAAATAACCTTTACAATCACTTTATATTCTATGGTTGTGAGTTTTAGCTGTTTAGTTTTTTTGTATTGCTACTGCTCTAATTTCTTGGCATAATACTATCAGAGATTACATTAATGATAATAAACAAAACCAGTAAACCTGCAACAAATAGTCCCGCCCACATATATAAACATCGTTCAAACCACACATGTGAGGTATTGACGCGTGCGTTAGAGCGAGAGCAATACTTTTAGCACTAGACCTTCTTTGTAACTATGAACTGGTAACCTGGAAAAAAAAAGAAAAAGGTCGCCTATGGGGATATTCACGGAATGAATTTTGGCCCCATTGCCAGGAGTGTTTCCAATAGTAAAGCGTGACATGTAAGGTATCTATTTACTCGGTGTAACATCATCTTTCACATTATCCCCAAAAATTGGGCTCACTTTTGTGTTTTGTTAATTTTTAACCACTTGAGCCCCGGACCATATTGCTGGTCAATGACCGGGCCAGTTTTTGTGATTCGGCACGGCGTCGCTTTAACTGAAAATTGCGCAGTCGTGCGACGTGGCTCCCAAACCAAATTGGCAACCTTTTTTTTCCCCCACAAAGAGAGCTTTATTTTGGTGGTATTTGATCACTTCTGCGTTTTTTTTTTTTTTTAGAGCTCTAACCAAAAATAGAGCGACAATTTTAAAAAATAAAGAATTATTTTTACTTTTTGCTCTAATAAATATCCCCAAAAATATATATTCTAAAAAATAAAAAAAAACTCAGTTTAGGCCGATACGTATTCTACATCTTTTTGGATCCAAAAAATCGCAAATAGCGTTTAGTGTTTGGTTTTGGCAAAAGTTATAGCGTCTACAAAATATGGCTTTTTTTGTTTTAACTAGTTATTGCGACGATCAGCGATTTTTATCGGTACTGCGACATTATGGCGGACACATCGGACACTTTTTTGGAACCATTGGCATTTTTCTAGCGATCAGTGCTGTAAAAATGCATTGCTTACTATAAAAATGCCACTGGCAGGGAAGGGGTTAACACTAGGTGCGAGGGAGGGGTTAAATATGTTCCCTGGGTGTGTTCTAACTGAAGGGGGGGTGGGACTGACATGGGTAAATGACAGATCGCTGTTCATGAAGGGGAACTCCAGACCCAAAAAAAAAATAACGTGGGTTCCCTCCAGGTGCATACCAGGCTCTTAGGCTTGGTCTGGAACATAAGGGGTTAAACCCGCGCAAAAAAAACAGCGTGGGGTCGTCCCCCCCAAGATCCAGACCAAGCTCTAATCCCAGGCACGCAGTCTGGCCAGACAGGAATGGGGGTGGGGACGAGCGCCCCCCCCTCCTGAGCCGTACCAGACCGCATGCCCTCAACATGGGGGAGTTTGTGCTGTGGGGGAGGGGGGCACTGCCCCCCCACCCCAAAGCACTCTTGTCCCCATGTCGATAGGGACAATGGCCTCTTCCCGACAACCCTGGCCGTTGGTTGTCGGGGTATGCGGGCGGAGGGCTTATCAGAATCTGAGAGGCCCCTTTAATAAAGGGGCCCCCAGATTCCGGCCCCCCACCCTATGTGAATGAGTATGGGGTACATCGTACCTCTACCCATTCACATTGGGGAAAGTGTAAAGTAAAATAAAACACCACACAATAAAATATTTTATTAATCTGCTCCGGAGCCCCCCCTTTCTTCTTTAGCTCTCTTACAAGGGGGGGTTTCTTCTCTCCCGATCTTCCGCCGGGACCCTGGGCTTCGGTGATTTCTGCCGGGGGAGGGCGCCATCCCTTGGTCCTCTCTGGAGCCTTCCGCCGGATGCCCCCACCCCATTTAAGCTCTTTTACATTAGGGGGGGGCATCCAGACTTCGGGGTCTTCTGCCGGGGGATGGCGCCTATCCTTTGGTCTTTCCGGTGCCTTCCGCCAGGGTTCCGGTCTTCCTGGTCTTCTGCCGGGGGTGCGCCAACTCCCAGGTCTTTTCTCTTCTGTCTTCTCTGCTCCCTCTTCTGCCTGGCTCCCCCGCGGAGCCAGGGCTTTCTTCTGTCTTCTTTCTTCTCTCTTCCTTCTTCTGCCTGTCTCCTCCGGGAGCACAGGACTTGTCTGCGCTGTCCTCTCCCTTCTCTTCCATAGGATGTTGACACGACGAGGTTCCGCGCTGACATGCCGTGTCAGCGGCGGGCATGGACTTATATAGGGTAATGCCACCATGTGACCTCAACCCATGTGACATCACATTCCCATCATGCCCAGGGAATGTGATGTCACATGGTGGCATTACCCTATATGCCACCATGCCCGCTGCTCAGACGGAATTCCAGCGCCGGACCTCGTCGTGTCAACATCCAATGGAAGAGAAGGGAGAGGACAGCGCAGACAAGCCCTGTGCTCCCGGAGATTAATAAAATATTTTATTGTGTGGTGTTTTATTTTACTTTACACTTTCCCCCATGTGAATGGGTAGAGGTACGATGTACCCCATACTCATTCACATAGGGTGGGGGGCCGGAATCTGGGGGCCCCCTTATTAAAGGGAGCTCGCAGATTCCGATTAGCCCCGCCCGCATACCCCGACAACCAATGGCAAGGGTTGTCGGGAAGAGGCTCTTGTCCCTATCGACATGGTGGCAAGAGTGCTGTGGGGTGGGGGGGCAGTGCCCCCTCCCCCACAGCACACACTCCCCCATGTTGAGGGCATGCGGTCTGGTACGGCTCAGGAGGGGGGGGCGCTCGCTCGTCCCCACCCCCATACCTGTCCGGGCCAGACTGCGTGCTTGGGATGAGGGCTTGGTTTGGATCTGGGGGGGACCCCCGCGCCGAACCGGCGCGGGTTTAACCCCTCACGTTCTGGAACAAGCCTAAGAGCCTAATGTAGCCCTGAAGGGGGACCCGCGCCGATTTCAAGTTTGAAATTTGGCGCGGAGTTCCCCTTCATGGCTGAAAACAGCTCGGAGATTCCCGTGCGCCGCGTCACGCAGCGCAATCACGGGTACGCCGATTGGTATTTACCAAGATTTTCACGGCGTACTGACAAGGCGCACGGGAAGCGCCGAAATTTCTCTCTGCGCATGCCCAGTATGCAAATGAAGCTCCCGAGGTTCAGGCGCACTGTGCAAGCGTACGGGGATCTGTTTTCAAAAAACACTTTCCTTTTCAATTTGGCCTGCCAAACACTTTCAAACACATGTCACTTCACTTCCCCTGCATCCCCCCACCTCCCCCCCTAATAAACTCCCACCCAAACCCCCGCAATTTACATTTCAATGTGCCGTGCGCCAGGTCTGTACTGGTGCACAATGCACCCTCTCCTGGGCGCACGGAGCACATTAGTAACTAGGGAAATACACTGCACTAGCAGCGTATTTCTTTAGTAAATGTCAAAACGGCTGCTACTCATGAGTCATGGAGTAAAGGCTTGGTAAATCAGCCCCATTGTATGATAATCTCAGGCTTGTGATTTTCAAACGTATATCAATCGTGTTGGCTTATTCAAACAGCTGTGTGAATCCTCTTCTCTATGTCTTCATTGGCCAACACTTCAAGGAAAAATTCTGGAGTGCCATTAAATCTGCATTTGAGAGAACTTTCACCGAGGACGCCAACCTAAGGCCTCGTACACACGATAGGTTAACCAGAGGACAATGGTCTGAAGGACCGTTGTCAAAGGTTAACCGATGAAGCTGACTGATGGTCCGTCACGCCTACACACCATAGGTTAAATAACCGATCGTGTCAGAACGCGGTGACGTAAAACACAACGACGTGCTGAAAAAAACGAAGTTCAATGCTTCCAAGCATGCGTTGACTTGATTCTGAGCATGCGTGGATTTTTAACCGATGGTCGTGCCTACTAACGATCGGTTTTGACCTATCGGTTAGGAATACATAGGTTAATTTTAAAGCAAGTTGGCTTTTTTTAACCTATGGTTAAATAACTTATGGGGTCCACACACGATCGGTTTTGACCGATGAAAACGGTCCTTCAGACCGTTGTCCTCTGGTTAACCTATTGTGTGTACGAGGCCTAACAGATCCAAATAGACACACATTTGTACCTGATCATGCAATAAGCCAAATGTGATAGAGTTGTTGCAATATATATTTAGGGATTGCTTCCCAGCATTTGCAAATGAAAATGCATTATCAATCCAATTTGTTTTTGGCAGGGCTTTTTTCCAGCAGAAACGTGGGGGAACGCAGGTCCGGCACCTCCAGCACTGAATGTATGTAATGGCAAGGGATGCTGGGGTGTGCTGGAGGGCCTATTGATGCTGCCTGCTGGGACATCTATTGTCGCTGGGGGATCCCTTGTTGAGGGAGGGTCTATTGTTGTTGAAGGGTCAATTGCTGGGAGAGATCTACTGTTGAGAGATGGGTCTATTGCTACCAGCTGCTGGAGGGTCTATTGATGCTGGCTGCTGGAAGATCTTTTGCTGTTGACGGAGCTCAAGTGTTGCTGAAGTGTATCTATTGTTGCTAAGGGTATTTTGCTGCAGGGGGTCTATTGTAGCTATAGCAATCTGTAGAAAAATCGTTGCTGGGGGTACTATTGTTGCTGACAGCATAGGGTCTATTTTACTGCTTTTCTTGTTATCATTAGCAAATTCCATACAAATTATTTAGCACCAAAAAGGTAACTTAGTTTAGTTTTGTTTCCTCGAAAAGGGGCTGTACTGTACAGGGGTGGGTAGTAGACATGTGCAATTAGTTTCATTCCAAATTCTTTTTTTAACTAATTTCAACAAACGAATTAATTCGGAAACATCCAAATTAACGAAAACTCGCTTAACACATTTTTCTGAATATTTGCAAATTAGAATAGTTAAAAATTTGTAAGTTTATAAGTTTGAAAATTCGTAAATTCGAAAATTCGTAACTTCGAAGGTCCGACAAACCGAAAATTTGAAAACCTGACATGATATTTAACTATTAAATTATAAGTACTTTCAAAATTGTCTGGTAGTGAACGTAACGAATACGAATTTATCCGAAGTTGCGAATTATCCAAAATAACGAATGCCGCATCTAAATGGAACGTAACTAATTAATAATAATAAATAACAATAATAATAATAAAATCGTTTTATTATTATTATTATTTATTATTAGTTTGTTCTGTTCCATTCGTTTGGATTCGGCATTCGTTATTTTGGATAATTCGTAACTTCGGATAAATTTGTATACGTTACATTCACTAACAGCCAAATTTGGAAGGAAATTCCAATACTTATAATCGAATAGTTAGTTATTTTTAGTTAGTTAGTTATAATTTAGAATTTTAGGATTTTCATTCTTTCTGATTTGAGGATTTTCTTTCTTATTTTGGGACTTTCAAATTTACAAATTTTCAAATTTACGAATTTACAAATTTACAAATTTTAGAATTTTCAAATTTTCAAATTTATGACTTTACAAATTTACAAATTTGCAAATTTACGAGTTTACAAATTGAATGACCTGAAACGTGGAAAAAATAAAATAAAAGGAATAAAAACGAAAGTGAACACATTTTTCAGCAGTGCACATGTCTAGTGGGTAGGGAACAGAGATAAGAGGTGACTCGGAATGGGGGGTAGCTGCACTTATTCTTTTGGAAAAAAACTCTGGCTTTTGGTAGAGTAGTGTATAGTAAAAAAAAAAAAAAAAACCCTTGTCTTTTTTAATCTTAATAAGCACTGTGATTTAGGTAGGAAGATTTCCATTAACAGGAAGTGATATGAAATGTATCCAAGGTAAGGGGAAATACCTACGACAGGTGTCAACAGAATAGGTGTCCCCACCAGAAGTTTGATTCTCATCCTCTGTTTTAATAATTACCATGACACTGAATTTCTTCTCACTATCCCATTGAATATGTTCCCTCGGACAAATAGCAAGGCTGAATATCACCAAAAGAGGACACATACAGCAACCAAAATTTGATGGAGGTTTTAACACTTCCACACTTCATCCAAAACTTAGAATCATAAAATGATTTTTGGTTGACTATTTGGGTTTATCTCCTGGCTGCTACCCAAGGATTTCTGGAAGAATATTCAAAATCTCCAAATTAGTTTTCATACATTAGATCCCAAGCATGATAGTATATTATCAATTAACCTTTCCTATCAGTTGAAGAACATTTTTAAAATGGGAAGGTAGAACAACACTGTTTGATGCAGGTATTGATATTTTGTAAAATGATTATGAAGAGGAAGAACAAACAGGGTTAGCCAATCAGGTGCACTACACATCACTGCACAGGGCTGTCCAGAACCATAAACCTGCCTTCATCATCTTGACTGTCCAATCACAGGAAGGGGTGGGGCATAGACCAGGACCCATTGCTCCACTGCAGCTTAAGCCCTGTACACACGATCGGATATCTGATGGAATCTAATCCGATGGATTTTTTCATCGGATATCCATTGAAGCTGACTTTCATCAGTCTTGCCTACACACCATTGGTCAAAAAATCCGACTGTGTCCAACGGACCGTGTCCAACGCGTTGACGTAAAACACTACGACCTGCTGAGAAAAATGAAGTTCAATGCTTCCGATCATGCGTCGACTTGATTCTGAGCATGCGTGGATTTTTGACCGATGGACTTCCACACAGATCCTTTTTTTCTATTGTTTTTTTATCCATAGGAACATTTTAAAACATGTTCTATTTTTTTCACCGATGGAAAACAAAACGATGGGGCACACACGCGATCGATTTGTCCGATGAAAACGGTCCATCGGTCTGGGCACAGTGAGGTATGGCACAGTGAGACTGCAATGGGCACAGTAAGGTATGGCACAGCGAGACTGCAATGGGCAGAGTGAGGTTGCAAATGGGCACAGTGAGGAGTGCAAATGGGCATTGTTGACCCTCTTTTCCGCTTACAGTAGCTGCTGCATTCTCACCCTAGGCTTATACTCGAGTCAATACATTTTCCCATTTTTTTGTGGTAAAATTAGGTCCTCGGCTTATACTCGAGTATATACGGTATATGTTGAGCTGTTACACACTCAGCTCTGCAATTGCTTACCATAATCCATTACCAACATCTATTTTTTGCTAATTATGTGATTTTACAAACTGATTTGACATCGTACCATTGATACATTTTTATGTTGAAGTTGTTGGAACCCTTGTATTGGGGATATTAGAATGTATTTATGGGTTATGGTGAGATCATTTAGTTTTAAAATCTTCTTTGACAATAATAAAATAAAGATGTATACATGCCATTGTTATGTTATTGTATTAGCACCAGTGGCGGCCCGTCCATAGGGGGCGCCCGGGCGCCGCCCCCCCTCCCCAGGCAGTAAAAAAAAAAAAATATAAAAAAAAAAAAAAAAAAATCGAAATTTTTTTTTTTTAAACATGTCCCTTTAAGAAACGATTTTTTTTTTAAAAAAAAAGTCCTTATTGCACTGTGTATGGGCGCCGGGCACAGTGCGGTATTTTGTAGCGCTACGTCTGTGCAATCACAAGATTGCAGTAGCAGACGGCAGCTAAAATATGCCTTTGTGGCGCAAACCGACGCGCCATGGCGCGATGGCTTGTATTATAGCCGGGCGAGTGCACACAGTGTGATAGAAATATGTCACCGCCCAGTGGGCGGTGCTTTCTTTCACACAGTCAAAGGACAGTCGGGAAGTGACGTCACAGTTCTGCAGCTCAATACTGCTCCGCCTGAGAGGATTCTGCTGCAACGAGGTAGGAAGGAACTGAAGCCTTCCCCATCATTATATTTTATATATCATGTGCAGTGGAGTGTGGGGGTTGGTATGCGGGGTGGTGGAGGGAGATCTGCTTCTGTGTCCCGGGAATCAACTCTGCCCTAAAATCAGAGATTCACCCGACAGTGTGCTGCTGTGTCAGAGAGACATGTGTCAGGCAGGAGAGGGGAGAGAAGGGGGGCCATGGGGGACTGATCTAATACTTCTCCTATTCATTACTAAATCCCTGGTGAAGGACAGTGATACATCTCCCTCTCTCTCATCTATCTATCTTCATATCTATCTATCTATCTATCTATCTATCTATCTATCTATCTATCTATCTATCTATCTATCTATCTCTCTTCATATCTATCTATCTATCTATCTCTCTTCATATCTATCTATCTATCTCTCTATCTATCTATCTATCTATCTATCTATCTATCTATCTATCTATCTATCTATCTATCTATCTATCTATCTCTCTTCATATCTATCTATCTATCTCTCTTCATATCTATCTATCTCTCTTCATATCTATCTATCTATCTATCTATCTATCTATCTATCTATCTATCTATCTATCTATCTATCTATCTATCTATCTATCTATCTATCTCTCTTCATATCTATCTATCTATCTATCTATCTATCTATCTATCTATCTATCTATCTATCTATCTATCTATCTATCTATCTATCTATCT